>NW_022145612.1:30522660-31742660 GCF_000002235.5 Strongylocentrotus purpuratus | reverse complement strand
CTCTGTGAAGTTAGCTGATCTGTGACGTGTTTATATGCCTTTGCAATGCAATGTTTGCACATGGTCAGGGAGAGAGCTCCCTGCATGTATCATTGCCATATGAAATTATGTGGAAGTGTGTATCACACACACCCAAGACACACCCTGCAATGAGCTGATCCAAGTTAGTGACCAATCAGGAAGGTTCTCTAGCTATGTGGGTGGAGTTTGATACCAGCATAAATTACAGGTTGGTGACCGCGCGTGCTTTCACCGTACCCAGTTCAGTGGGAGGTCAAGAAGCCACGCCCACATGTGTGCATGTGACAAGCATGAGCTCTCCATCTGTGTGTATGTACAGTGTATTTGGGCGCCGGAGGTTTGTGCGTATACATGTGTGTGTGACTGAGAGAGCATATGGGCTAGCATGTCCCTGCATGTCCCTGCATGGACGAGGCAGGGACATGAGTGAAGATCGAAGTAAGAAAGGGTGGCTGTGTTAATCGGCTGAATTGAAGAATGATCAAAAACTTAAATTACTCACAAATAATATCCAAGACTTTGTTGATTGATATTTCTAAAACTTCAATTATTATTGTTATCAATATTTTTGAATTTTATTTAAATATGAACATTATTTTAGGGGGCGAGTCGGCAAGGGATGGATATTAATATTGAGAGAGAGAGAGAGAGAGAGAGAGACTCGGGGGAGAAGGGATGTGAGAGGAACTGACCATCGAATGTGTAAACATTTAGAAAGTTGTGAGCTGAGAGTGCAGTAATAAGAAAAGGTACATGAGCGATGAACACATTGCAGAGAGAAGGGAATAAAGAGGGTGAGAAAAGAGAGAAGGGGGCTGGTTGTTTTATTGTTTACAAATTCATTCATGGGGATTACTGCTGCCAGAAAGCTAGCGCGCAGCGGCCAGGGTGTAATATTACACTGCGGTTTCTTTGATTATCTTTATCATCGGCTATTAGCACATTCCAAAATATATGCAAATAACGGTTAACCGGAGCGAGAAATGCTAAACGGTTTTTATGAATGCGGTCGGATAACCGTCGGTTAAACGGTTTGACTCAGGCCTACTCTCTCTCTCTCTCTCTCTCTCTCTGTCTCTTGCTTTTGGGGTCTCGCTCATTTCTTTTTTCCCTCCACTACGTTTGTGCTGATGGGATGGTAAATAAATTACCATTGGCCATGAGGGAATACCAAACTCTATGAAATTATAAGCCCAAGCTCTTACGTGGCTACAAACTTTTACTGCATCAACTTGAATCTTACTTGAGCCACATGCATTGTTTCCTTTTAGGCTTTCGAGATCGTGAGTGAGCGTGCTTGGATGTTAAAGATATGTGTCCATGTATTCATATCACTTTAACCAAGAACTTTGAAGAGGTTTCCAGGAAATGTTGCTAATTTTTGTTACAAATTTGATGAGAAATCTAGAACGATATTGCTCTAACCTTGTTCAATTGATCCCCTGTCCTGCCTACATGTAACAAGTGTTTTTAAATACGGGTAGTCAAGGTCATAGAAGAGATCAATATATACTAGAAGGGGCCTACATGGACTATAAAAAACAAAAATCAGATTTGTTAAATTTAGAAATTACTTTTCTGTTTTAGATTCATAATGAATTTATCATATGATTTACTGGTGATAATGCGGTATAGTCGCTTCATCTGAACTCATAAAACATGGTGTTACATGAAAAGTGGATTTAATTATAATTGGAAAACATTTTTTTGTTTTCATAGAACAAAGAAGGACAAACAAAGAAATGTAACAAGCAAAATAACTGGAAGTAGAGTTCAAGTTCAAGTTCAAGTTCAAGTTCAAGTTCAATTTATTTCTCCACAATTGCAAAACATAGGGAGATACATAAAATAAAGAACATACATACAATACAATAATAGAACATGTACATCATATATATAAAACGACTCCAGTTGGAGCAATGAATGTTTTAAAAAGAAACAAAATCAGCAAATGTGGAGATAGACTGAACTAAAAGAAAAAGGCTCAAATTGAGAGGATGAGAGAGCTGGCAGGTAACACTGGTCAGACATGCTAGGAGGAAGGGTAAAATTTGCATAATCAACAAGAGGAGGAAGGTTCCGTTTGGCAGACCACCAGGCTGCCAATTATTACCAGTTATTCCCTCAGTGTCACTATTCAAATAGAGTTAGCGCCAGTGCTTTACATTCTAAATCAATTATCAAACATAACCATTTTCAAACTCTTGTCAGGGGGCTGGAAAGTTTCCATTTTTTTTTGGTAACAACCCCCAGGTATGACGACATAGGATGAGAATGAATAAAACAGGGATGGAAATGAAGGTAGACGTATGCCCCACCAATAAGACAACATCAACCAATGCGAATTCTGAAAATACCTCGTATTGACTTGACTGGTCGTGAGCCAAATTTGGAACAAAAAACTATGGGTGGTCAGAGTAAGAGAAGGGCCGAGATATGTAAACAAGATTCCAGCTTCAAATTGACACTTGGAGATGTTTTCACATGGAATTTAGAAGATTTCAGTGTTGTGAATGTACTTTGTTGTATCATGTAAGTGGATAGGAAGAGTTTTGTGTGTCACTCAGAAGCATTAGAAGTAAGAATGAGAAAGTACACTAAAGTATACAATGTACTCTGGAGAAAGAATGGGAGGGGGTTAAAGGTCACTGACTGATAATAACTGGTTCTGAATAATGAATGAATAAGTCACAAAACACAAAATTTGATTATGATTATGCACACTCAACAAAGGAATATAGATTCTCCTCTCAATCTCATTCTGTCTCTCTCTCCCTCTCTTACTCCCTGCCTCTCCTTTGGTTATGTCTGTACCTATTTATATTTCTCCCTTGATGTATTTCTCTCTACCTTCTTGATTGTTTATTAAATAATCCCTTTAAAAAAAAATGTAGAAAATCAAGGTAAACAGAGGAAGCGTAGGGTTTAGATGAAATAAGCATGGTAGATAGGGTTCTAAGACAACCGCTCCTGTGTATGGTTAAGATGAAATGCTTGTCAGAATTCCTAACAGAGACCCAGATCCTGACACTACACCTAACCTTAACCCTAAACCTAAACATAACCTGATTGCAATTCTATCCCTTACCCTATACTCTTGACAAAATAAAGCCCATTGCAATAGTTGCTGTGGCTAATATCAGAGCAACAGGTATTTGGATGTTTTTACTATTGGTAATAATGTGATAATTATATATAGATACCGGTATTCTAACATAAAACCAAATTGCAATGCTATCCCTAACCCTATACATTTGACAAAACAAAGCCTATGGCAATTGTTGCCGTAGCTAATGTCAGAAAGCACTTTTACTTGGATGATTTTGCTAATGTTAATAATTGTAAATAAATAATCTTGAATTATGTATTTTGTTTTTACAGTATCAGAGTAGCAGCGGCGGTATGTCGGCAGGTCAGGACCCTCATAGTCTTCCTCCCATGACGAATTTCAGGCCAGGTACCACAAACACTGCCCCATACACCTCATCACCGCCCCTCAATGGCACAGAAACAGTCATGTGTAAGTAGCACCAAACAAACCCAACGTTGAGTGATTTCAAGTTGGGTGTCAGTGTTAGTGTTAGTGTTTAGAGCAGTCAAGAGCCTGATATCGATATCAATATCGATAGCTTAATACCAACACCGAACTGGAATCAACATTTGCTTAATCCTTAGGAGCTAGTGTTAGTGAATAGGACATTTGTACGTAAAGTATTAACACCAGCCACAAAGGTCGGTTCAGCAGACGACAATTTTGCAAAATCGACAACACTAGCTACCGGAAGTAGACGATATTCAGAGGTCAAAGCCTTAACACCAGCCCTAAACACCGAACTTGAAATCACTTGTTGTCTCAGTAGGTCTGCCTCATCAGCCCGAAGTTGCAAGTTAACCCGCTATTTTAACTAGCCCGATCTCAAATTCGCCAGCTAATTTGCGTCTTCATCAGCCCGCAGTTGCAATTAGCGGGCTATTTGGTTGAGAAAATATCCAAAGAAACCTTGGTCTTGTTTCTATAATAGCTAACTATTTGGGAAATAGCTGGTTAATTTGCGTCCGTCCGATCTAGTTTGTGATGAGCGTATAGGTCTGGTGAAGACCCAATTCCGAGCTTCGGGAAAATATCCCTAGTCTAAAAATAGCGGGTTATTTTGCAGCTTCAGTCTCATGAAGCAGGCCTATTGATTATACTTCTTATAAGTGTTGGATATCATGTATGTGTCTAAGGCTACTTGAAAGGGTTGTGTGAGAACTTCTGCTTCTTTGAATTGTCATCCTTTCATAGATTGATAAATGGAAGATTTGTTATTCAATTGTAAGACATGAAACAGAATCATATTTAAGTGTTATGAACAGGAAAAAAAAGATATTGAATATTTTTCTCAAAAAATCAAGTTTAGTTGATGAAAGAGAAACTTTGTAGACAGTCTAACATACACATGTGTCTGCTTGATAATTAGTTCTCTCACATCTTGTGAGATGCTTGTGGAATGCTGATTAAAAGTATTACAATTAATATTAGTGCTTGCAGAAAAATTACCCTATAATTATATTCTAGAATATCCTGTAATTGCTTGATTTTGAATTGTTTCATAATAATCATTTATTTGTGTTCTTTGCTTTTAATGTTACAGCGAGTAGTAGAGGGAACGGCACAAATAACTCATCAGGTTCCAGCTCACATACAGGAGCTGCACTTGGCAAAGCCCTAGCATCTGTAAGTACAATAGTGGCTGGATGAGATGAGATGATGGTGATTATTTGAAGCCTGGTGATGGATGATAGTTATGATGATAGTTATGATGATAGTTATGATGATGATGATTATGATGAGGAGGAGGAAAAGGAGGAGGATGAGGCTATTGGGAGCCATGATAACAGATTCTTGAATTGGATGAGTGAGAGTGGTGGCAATCCTGCACCCTCAAGTCAAACCCAGAGCTGGAACTCTCGGTACAAGAAACACAGACACAATCCCTTGAGTGGATGTTGGTCACAAGTCAAATCTGTCTGCTGCCATCTAGTGGCCAAAACAATCCAACACTTATGTGCCTGAGCAATGGTGATGAAGAGAAAAAGAGAGAGAGAGGATAGTGATGTACAATGCATGCACTCTATTTGGGATGATATTTATTTTCTTGAACCAGTTTGGATTGTAGGATAATCATACAGAGAGGAATGTATGTTAGCTTAGGCAGGTTATGTAAATACTGATGCATCAGAAAGCTATTGAAATCTTTATACATTGAGGCGTATACCAAACTTTTCTCAGTCTGACTATTTTTTTTTTTCTCGCCTCCTTGTTTCACTGTCTATCTGTTGACTGTCTCTTCCCTTCTCTCCCTCTCTCTCTCTCTCTCTCTCTCTCTCTCTCTCTCTCTCTCTCTTACTGTCCCACATCCTCTACCAAAAACTGTATTTCAAAGTTAACTCGATAAATGTTACCCTACATTCATGTACAGGATTAGGAGGGTTAAGTCTTACAATGTACAGGATCTAGAAGGTGACCTTTAAACTCTAATGGAATAACCATCCTCCATGTCCGCCAAGTTCGTACTCTGAGCTCATCATTTCCAACAGCCTGGACTCCCTTGGGGAATATAACCATAGTCAGGGTGTCTTGGTAAGGTTTAGGGGTGTAGTCGTCTCTAGGGCTTGGGGCATCCAGGCTAACGGGAGAAGGGGGACAAATTTAATTGCTGAGGGAAAAAAATAAAGATTCTCACCGTTTCCCCGTGGTCTTTTGTTAGACTTTAATTCAGACTATCTCCAAAAGATTGGTCTCACAAAACCCCGCTCATACTGCCATGATTCACGCTGGATATTCGAGATCGATTATAAGGCCCCTACATAGGACCTACACTGTTATAGGGTACTTTTGAAAAGTATATGGAAGAAAAACATCTCATATTACTGATTGAATTGCAGGTCATCATGACTGGCCTGCTATGATGATTAGTTTAATTGAATACCATGAAATGTGAAATTTACATGAGCGTATAATTGGCCTGCTTTTGGGGTTTTGTCTCGGCAGAACCCGTAGCCCAAACAAGAAGTCCCTGCTTTTGGCATTGTCCTATTTCCTTCATGTTACAATATCATCAATAACCAGAAGGGGAGAAAAACAGGATCATCAAGAAATAATAAGTTGCTCGATTGGCTAATTGAGAAAAATATTCAGAAAATAGAGTTCCATCAGCCCGGCAATTTACTGATTTACGAGCGCTAGCGCCACCAGAATAAACATGGTAATAATTCTGAAATCCCTTTGAGGATGCGATGTGTACTTTTCTCATATCACTCCCATACATATTTGTCTATCCTGGCAAACTGGATTTCTTATCAAGGAAAAAAAGGAAGAATAATCTCATGATATTGTGGATCAATCTCAACTCAACGAAAATTATAAAATAATGCAAATTTATAAGAAATAGTTTGATACCCCCAGAAGAATTGATATCCAGCTGTGTTGGAAATATATCATGAAATACCATCGTAGCGATTATTTTGATTTAAACACTGAAAGTCTCAAGGCCTGTTTTCAAAGACTATTTTGTACTTGCTCTTCATTCATTGGAAAACAGCAACATGTGGAAAAGTTATTACAGGCAGCCCTTTTTTCCCCCTCCCATCTTTATCCTCTCTTTCCTTCTACCCTTTTTTTTTATTTGGTCATTAACATCTTACTCCCTGGTTATAATGTAATAGAAATATGGGAGACTTTAATTGGACACTTCCATTACCTCCATGGGGGTAAACAAAATCAAGAAAGCGGGATGGTATTTTGCATGCCCGCAGCAGCTACTACAGGTCTTCACCATAAATATGTTCGTAAAGATCTCATCAGAATTTTTATTTCATCAATCCTGACCTATGATATGACAACGCTACTTGTATTTTTCAGTGTTTGGATAGGATTTATACTTCAAAGAAATGAAAGCAAAATTATTAGAAGTAATTGAAATTCTGCTATTCCTTACTCTCCTAGTTATTTAGGCTTATTGATCACTGTAATATCCCAATAATTCTGTTGTCACTGACAGTTTGAATATTTCATAAAAGGTTTCAGGGATGTATGGTAAATTTGACAATCTAGTGTACTCTGTCGGAGTGATGATTCAGATTTTCTTGTCAAAAGTTTTGTGTTATGTCAAAGTATGAATTTGATTTTCAAAACTACAGGTCGTACTAGACTTCACTGACCCCTACTTTAAATTGGGAAACCTTTATACCAGGATTTGACTTTATTTCATTAATATTTTACTGGGTATGTGATGATAGCTTTATTCAACGTGCATAAGTTTTTGTTGCTTCATTAGAAGATTGCATACATCTAATTAAAGTGTCACTTGATCTCATTCCTTGATCTATGTTGTGCACATTGTTGCGAGTGTGATAGAGCTCACGGTGCGGTGTGCAGCTTTAAAAGAAAGAGGGTAGACTGTGAGTCTAGCATGAATCATGATGTGCCCCTTTAATAATAAGAGTATAGACTATGTAGTCCCATCCATATTGGTTTGTCGTGGCTGTGAAATGTCAAGGCGTCAGGCCTTGTCAGCTGACAACCCATTGACTGATAAGTAGCAGCCAAGATTTTGACAGAATGCTGCTAAACCATGGCATTCCAACAGGAGATCCACTCCACTTGGGAATCGTATGTTACATATCAGAGACCCTACTCAATAAATGACCCATCCGTTGAAAGCGATTGTTATGGTTCTTGAATTAAACCAAGGGATATTATTGACAAAGAGATAGGAACATGAATTATAAGATATGCTTGAAAGACATTACTTAATAACTTTTTCAGTTAGGCTGAACAGTAACAATATGTTCATGATATTGCCTAATATTTAGTCCATGTAAATACTTTGTTTTCCTTTTCGTTATCCCTTTTTTCCATTTATGGTATACTATTTTTCCCCTAATGCATTTGTCTCTTGCCCTCTCCCTGTCACTTTTCACAAAATAACATTTCAGAAATGTATGGTGATAAAAAGTAGGGTTTTATGAGGGCATTACATATTTGCTTTTAAAGAAATTTTAAGAACGAAAGCTACGCAGGACATTTTGTCTGGCATATGATTGGGTACTTGGTCTTGAAGCAAGCAGCAACATGGTTTGTCCCTGCGGACAGTGTCTTTGAAGAGGAAGTATGATGGAGACTGTGAGTCCCACGTTTGTCTCTTTGATCACTTTATAGTCTAGTAATCAGGAAAACATCCAAGGACAGACCTCAACTCACCAGCAAGAGGAAGGCACCGGTTTGTTCTTTTTCTGCTCAATTTACTTCCATGACATTTTTACCTTCCTTTTCGAATCGAGATTAAAGATAACCATCAACCCTTATCTGATTTCTTCTTTTCCTCCAGGAAAGTCTAATCCTGTGTCATAATTTTACTTGTTAATTGCAATCATTTTTTCTTCTTTTCTAACAACTTGTAACAGTTTTCCCAGCAGAGAGGTGAAAGATTCATAAAGATATTAAACTCTTTTGGCGGCAGCCTCATAAAAATATAATTGATTTAAAATCAGTTTTGGTGATGTATTGATCTGGTTGATTGCCAATTTGAAAAGAAATTTGATGTGTATTTCACAAGAAGATTGGAAATATAAATCTCCAGATTAGGCAATTAGAATCTTCCTGTACATTAAAGTATTTCCTAAACACAGAAGATTTGTATCTAAGTTCATATTGATTAAAGGTGTTATGAATATGTTTCCTCGTATGAATTACAAGTGGGAAAGGGTAAGAATAACATTAAGAAATCGTAGCAAAAATGTCTTAGTTCCTTATGCTTATCCAAATCTTTATCAAAACGAATTAATGAAGTACTTTTTCCTTTTATGCATTGTCATTACATCATGTTTTGAGAAGGACATTTGTCAGGAAGTAAGGTGATTTAATGACTTGGTATTATTACTAGTCTCAGGATTGTAGTTTCCTTTCCCATTTTCTCGGAAAACAATTTAATAATCTATACAACGAGTTTGAATGTCCAGTGGTCATTAGTGAGGCAGTGTATGTTTATATGGTTAATAGCCTCACTTGTAGTATTTCATTCTATATATATATAAGGAGAAGGGGGGGCATGGAGTAGTTTGTCAAAAAAAAAAATTAGGGCAATTTCAAAAGAAGAATAGATTTGGCTGTTGAATCCAGTAATTTAATTTAATTCTCCCCATTTGATATTGGTCCTTTTCAGAGGTTTTGGAGCCAATTGCCACATCACCCTTGTTTTGTTTTCTTTGCTCACTTGTCATACAATATAAAATTGAACAGGAGCTTTGTAAGATAAATAAGAAGGCTAAAAAATGGAGGATTTCTAGGATGTAACACTCTCCATGTAAAACTCTGACTATGACATAGTTTTGCTTGGAGCCAGTGGCCCTCATTGACTAGCTGTGGGTCAGGTTGCACAGAGCAGTACAACATTGTAGTGTGAAAGAGGTTCTTGCTTCTGAAGTCAGTCCCACTCAGCCATGGAACTAAACCCATCAAAGCCTAGCTGAAGATTTAAACTTAAATTATCAATCACATTAAATTCACACTAAAGTAAATTCACAATAAATGTGGGTTGCTCAGCGTAGTCTATGGTACAAGTATTTTGTAGTGTGAAAGAGGTTCTTGTGTCTGAAGTTAGTCATCATTCGGCCATAGAACTAAACCCATCAAAGCCTAGCTGAAGATTCAAACTTAAATTATCATTCACATATAATTCACGATAAATGTGGGTTGCTCATCACATTCTGTGGTACAACCTTCTTGTAGTGTGAAAGAGGTTGTTGCGTCTGAAGTCAGTCACCGCTCAGCCATGGAACTTAATCCATCAAAGCCTAGCTAAAGATTCAAACTTACATTAGCAATCACACTAACTTTACACTAAATGCGGGTTGCTCAGCGCAGTATATGGTACAACCTTGTAGTGTGAAAGAGGTTGTTGCGTCTGAAGTCAGTCACCACTCAGCCATGGAACTAAACCCGTCAAAGCCTAGCTGAAGATTCAAACTTAAATTAGCAATCACACTAAATTTCCTGTGTTGACATGGTTCTCACTCTGAACTTCTCAACATTCATTGCTCCACATACACAACTCAATACGCAACAGAAAATAAAACAGGCAAGATTGAAAAGAGGGAGAGAGAAGGAATATTCTAAAGAAAGATGTAGAAAAACATGTTTTGGCTCT
Organism: Strongylocentrotus purpuratus; assembly: GCF_000002235.5. Lineage (NCBI taxonomy): Eukaryota > Metazoa > Echinodermata > Echinoidea > Camarodonta > Strongylocentrotidae > Strongylocentrotus > Strongylocentrotus purpuratus. Next base: position 31,732,449 of record NW_022145612.1, on the reverse strand, counting down.
TAAGTCTAAGATATGATTAAATTTACTGACAGGAAATTGTTCTCCCACAAGCTCTTACTTTGTTGTTAGAAGTCTTTTTTGTTCTCACTACAGAAAGATTGTCATACCATAGTTCATCTTTTGCAAATCTCACCAAGTTCACCCATTTTTCCTTCATTTATTTAATTGATGGAACATGAAGTTAATTGAAATTTAAAGAAACATAAAATATGTTCTGTTCACATTTGGACAATTTCAATGTGCAAACATTTTTCAAAATCTAATATCTGTTGACGAGATTGAATAAATTGAAGCATGTGAGACGTAAAACTTCCAAGAAAGCGTGATTTCCAGTTGGGTATGAACTCACCCAAACGAAAGGGAAATATTCGAGCAAGAGTCTTGCGAGATCTCATCACATCTCCAGATGTTGTTTGTGTATTTGATTACCAAGGCCAAAGCTATACCAAATACATCCCAAAGCTGTTAGAAATAAATATATTTCAGACAAACAGAGGGAAATCAAAACCATTGATTTCAAATCACTGCCTTGCAAGTCATTTCATCTCAATCCCACCAGGAAAAAAAAAAGGAAGAAGAAGGAGAAGAGAGAAAAAAAAAGATCCTAAATACAATGTGTCCTTTCTTTGTGAATGAGAAGACAAAAAATTGCAGCACTACTGCCAAAATATTCTGATTATTATTATTTTTTTTAAAGTTGCTAGTGGTCATCTTGTTTTTATCATGACGATATTAAAACTTATATATCTAAATGATTTGGGTGATTTTATGTTTAGGACTCACATCATGTTTGTTATCTAGCAATGCATTAGTACCAAATCCCCCCATTTATGATAAAAGCGTGAGAATGGATCGTCCGGTAGCAGCATAGCCTGTAGCCCCCTCTAGCCAGATCAAGGCATTTATACTGCTCTTTGGACGCCCAGTCTATTTCCACACTTATTTTTTCAAACAATCATCTTGCCATGATGTTCATGCGCTAGAAGAGAGCCTTTACTCAATTTTACATGGGGGAGCTCATATTATATAGTAAATCCTAGAGTTTTTTCTTCTTCTTTCTCGCTGCCGCTGTTGTTATTGCATGCCTGTCCCAAACTATGAAATACATACAGTAGAAGAGTGCAGGGTAGTACATACTGACCCCCCCCCCCCCCCCTCATGAACATGGCCAGCTTTGGTAGTACAGATGCACATAGCTAGCCTCAAAGTAAATTTGATGTCCATGTAACAGATTTTTTTTTTTTTTTGGGGGGGGGGGGGGGGGGGGGGGGTAGCAGTTTGGTATGGTATAATAGCAGCTGTAGTCAAGATATAGCTTGTGCATTAGATTGTCTTTGTTAGATCATGGACCATAGTTAGATGGTGTCAATTGGAACATGAAGATATAGCCCTCTGTAGGTGACTGAACCTAAGCCCCCCCCCCCCAAGTCTATAATTTTTGTTAAAGGTGAACAAAATCATAAAATGTGGAGCATCATGGCAAAAGGTTGCTATAAAGGGAGTGTTATGAAACTAGACTGTATTTAAAGTCCCATGGTGTAGATAAGGTAGGCTGCCTCATGTTGGGGCTCATTTTGCATTTTTATTCAAGAAAAATGAATTGGAACAGGAAGCTGAACCACATGGTCATAAATGAACTTGGTGGCCTCTTTTTGTTGAGAGCAATAAAATCTCATGAAGCTGTTTTAGGTTCCCTACCCACTTGATATATGAAGGTCAGATGGTATAAACATACCTGCAAACAAGGTAGGATATCATGGCTATTTCAAAATAGTAGTGTGAAATTATGATGCTTTTGTGCATTACATAAATAAATATTATAAGGGTGCAAATTTAGCGTACTAACCACTGCCCATGATAACTGAAGCCGCAAAAACTTAAATCTGAAGTATTCCCGAGTTTTAGTCAAAGAGAAAACTTTAGGTACTAAAGAGAAAATAGAAGAATGGGGAAATACAAAGACAGGAGTTAAAGGTGATGATAGAAATAAAAAAGTACAGGGAAAGAAAGGGAGAGTGAAAGAAAACAAAGTGTTGTTCTCAAAGCACAGAAGTCATAATTCATCCATGGACTCTTGAGGAGAGTCAGAGATTGCTCAACTTCCTGAGGGGAATTTCGCTTCAATAATTTCATTAGCGGAATGACTAGGCTTTGTGTCTTTGTTTTAATGCCCTTTGACCTCTAAAACCACTATAAAAACAGTTTATCACAATTTCCGTAAAGTTCTGTATTTGGATCGAGGAAGATACTTTGGAAAGTGTGCCAAATTACAAAGGTAAAAGAGGGGGAAAAAAGGTATTTGTTGATGATTTAGTAGCAAATGTAGACTTCAGACATTTTACCCCGGTCACTTTTTTACAAGCATTATGTAGCATGTTTAAAGGGAAAAAAGCCATATATAAGCCACCCTAAACAAGATGAAACTTCACATTCATATTCATGAGAACTTGAGGAAAACAATACAATATTTCCTATGTGAAATGTTAGGATCAATAACCTTATAGCAATATCAACAAAAATGTATCATCATTTCTTTCCACTTAGCACTGCAGTGCATGTTTTAAAACATGAATATATTTTGTTGTATCCCTTTTGAATCTAATTTTGTTCTTATCCACCCTGACTTGAACATACATGCACCCATTTGTATCAAATGTCTGGGCAATGTGGTTTTATCAGCACCATTCCAATTGAATATGATTGATAATTTCTAAATAAGGGGTATGTAGAAGCCTCTCATGTCTCACCCAGTTATCAATGTGCTTGTCATGATTAAATGATGCGCTGAAGACTATCGGCATTATTTAATTAAATCTAGTTAATGGTAATATCAGGTCTATGTAGCTGCTTCAGTCAGCGTGAGGTGTAGAACATCTTCGCGCCATCGAAGCGTGACGTGATGAGAGTGAAACGTACTTTGTGAGACAGAGAGGGAGAGTGATGGCCTGACTGTGCCCGTTTTTGTCGTCGATGGTTGCGTAATTGGATTTAAATTACTGAATTGTTTTACCAGAGCTGTTTATTAAATAAATAATGAAGGGTTACCCGCCGGGAGAGCAGTGATGCCATTAATCATTCGTGATCACAAATTGAAAATGAATGTTTGCTAAGAGACTAAAAAAAAAAAGAAGCAATAGGCATTTGTAATATTTTAACAGAATTTGAGGACATTATTATGTTCAGATGTAATACCATGACAAACACTATTGTTACAAAAAGAATTTTTTAAAGGCAGGATACAAAATATCATTTAAAAGTCACTTTAAACAAAATTGTTATTGTTATAAAAAGGTGTTTTCTGGATAGGATACATATTTAGTCAATTTAGCGATCATGGAAAGAGGCCCTTGTGGTAACAACCAATATGATGTAGGAGGAATAAAGGAAAAATGATAAAGAGTAGAGTAAGAAGAGGTATCTATGAATTACACATGTAAAAGCTATCATGATACGTAAAGCGTGGTGTGTTGCATGATTCAATTAGTTCACGATAGTCACCCTGCCCGGTCAGGAGTCTCCCCGCCGCTACTATCTATAACTCGATGTGCCGCACTGTTTTTGTCGTTGCTTTTGACATTGCCTAGTCGTTTGTCCCCTTCACGACAAATTAACACGGCGTGTCTTCAATTTCAAGTTTTTATCGCTACTCAATATCATCTGTCATCCCCAGAGAATTCTAAAATCAATAATGCATTGCCTGTGATAGATAAATATTATGAGTAGATAGCACCATGCTACTCACTTACACTTCATGCTCTCTTACTCAAGAATTCAATTCTCATCAAGGCTCACCTGATATGTGTATCGGGATACCTTGTGCAAGACCTTTAGATTTAGTAAAAAGTTAAATTTTCACAAATATGTAAATTGATGTTGTTATCTTTTATGAAGAGTCCATGGTTACAAATTCATATGGAGAGAGGGAAAGAGAGAGAGAGATATTATCCCCATATTAAGTTTGGTTTAGCCGTGAGCCTTGCACAATGTCAACATTTTCTAACAAGAATTAAGTAGTAACATTTTCAGAACAGTCCCTTATTTTAATCATTTTTTTCTTCTTCAAAATTCACCTTGAACAACCAAGCTTTTCTCATAACTGTGCATAGTCTTTCATTTTGTCTATTAGAAAATGAAACGAGCATAGCTTCAATGCTGCCAGATATGGTCTAAACTTCACCTGAAATAAATACGAGTATACTATAGTGCTCTGTAGAAGACTGATCATGCTAGGTGGTAGCTGTGAGTCGCTAGGGAGTGTAGAGAGAGGAAGTTCAGCGTTGCCACTTCCTGACCTTAGGCTAAAATACTCCCTTTACTCCTCCGATCATTTTCCACCCGCTTCTCAGAATCAATATACCGTTTTCTCTCTTTATGGGGAAAAACTCCTCTATCATAATTATACAGTAAACAGAGTCTTTGAAGGAGAAAAAAGGATTGGTTTACCCGATGGAAATTTAAAAAAAGGGGGTTCCTCCCCCTTTTGTGTGTGGATATTTTATATTGTTTTTTTTAAACTAAAACATTCTGATTTACCCTAGACGTCTAGGACCCCGTTCTCACTCACTTCGTTGGAGCGCTCTGGAGCGCTCTAACTAAGACCCGCTCCTCAGGAGCGGTTCTTAGGTGAGTGAGAACGCTCAAAGTGGTCCAGGAAGCGGACTTCTGGACCGCTCCAAAAGTCCACCTTCTGAGGTGGTCTTGAGGAGCGGATCTTATTAAGAGCGCTCCAGAGCGCTCTAACGTGCAATGTGAACGGAAGCGTACTTTGAACGGAAGTGAGCTAGTGACCTTCGGTGCGAAACATGTAGTACGGTACATACGGTTTGTATTCCGCGCGCGAAAAAATTGACCCGCCTACCTGAGCTGCCATAGCAACAAGACCACTTTGACTCGTGGAGCGGTTTGAGCCATAAAAACTGTCCGGAGTGTGAACGCTCGCAAACCGTTCCTCAAGACCCGTTCCTCTGGAGCAGTCTGGAGCGGTCTAACTAAGACCACTCAAAGTGAGTGAGAACGGGGTCTAGGTTTCATTCGAGAATTCACCATTAAAGGGATTGGATATCTTTGCCTCAGATTCTAAAAAAAATCCTGGATTTAGCTCATGCTGCAATCATAATTATAAACCTTTAGGTCATACATGAATCCCATGATTTTTACGCGCCAATCGCCTATCTGATTATCAAGATATCTACATTATAATTGGAATTAGAAATTTCAGAATTTGTTTTCCAAACGGTTTTTTATAACACTACAGTCTATTGGAAAAATGAGTATGGTAAAACCGTCACTCCTAGATTTCTACATTCTACTTTTTTGAGGTACTTCATGATCATTTTGAAGTGCAAAGATCTACAACTTACAAGAAGTTAACAAGTTTGTAGTAGCCTGTCTTTTGTTTTGTTATGATTACATGGCCAACTCATTACCCATGAGTTTGATAATAATGTTATTAGAGAAGAGCACACTGCATAAATTCTCATTTTTGAATGATCATTCACATGTCATGAGGCAGTGAAAGTAAAGATGGATTGATAAGTAACTCTTTTACTGTCATCTAGTCTAAATTCACAGACACAGCCATTCGTGTTCTGGCTTTTTCATATATTTCTTATACAGGCTAAGTATTTTTCCCATATTCCTGCCATTTTGTTTACTTCTAGTCGAATACAGGATTGGCTTATTTAAGGTTAATTGATTTAAAACTCTGCTCATTATTGATATTTACATGGTGTTTGTATTTGTAGACTACATTGGAATAAGTGATAAGACAAGAGGTATCTAACAGCTGAGACATGTCATGTCTCTGCCTATTACATAATACTTCTACCCTTTCTCTCTCTCTCTCTCTCTCTCTCTCTCTCTCTCTCTCTCTCTCTCTTTCTCTCCCCTTCTCCCCTGGGACCCTGCAGTATGGCTGATAACATACAGCCCTAAATCTTTCCCAACTCAGCAATAAATGCCCACATGTATTACGCTACAGCCTACAGTGATTGCTGGGGTATTGGTAGTGGTGTAATTCACTTTACCTAACTTTCATATTGGAGCACAGAGGACATATTCATATTTCTAGTGAGCGGTATCTGTTGAGCTGGATTGCCCTACTACCTAAGCTAACCAGGCTAGAGATTGGTGGAAGTTGGTGGTAGAAGCGTTGGGCTAGCTGTGAGAGCGAGAGAGGGAGATAGAGAGAGAGGGAGAGGGAGAGCGCTGGGAAAGTGGAAGTGATGTGTAACTGGTGGAAGCATTTACTGCTGTGCGATGCGATAAGGTTGTAGACAGAGGATCAGAGAGAGAGAGCACATGGACGTAGAGTGAAGAGTGTTTACATCAGCGCTTCAATTCTCTTCTACAACTAACTAAACAGTGTGCCCAAACTGTCTTCTTCTTCTTGGAGTGAAGCTGTATCTTTGCTGCCTCTTCTGTGGAAATTGGTTGGATATACAGCACTGATTTATTTGTTAAAGTTTGATGGAGTGGTTTTAGCTTGGATCTGTAGAGAACACCAGAGACACATGCTTTGGAAGTCAGCTACATTTGCATGGAGTTTGAGGTCTATACCAACTAGCCTGACTAGCATCTCATAAGGACTAGCTTATTCGGTCTGATCATCAAAGAATGGAGATAACCAGTGGATCTATGTGAAAATCGTACATTCAGAGGATCCAATTAGTCAAACTAAAAAAATACTTGTTCTTTAAAGTTTGGGATAGTGGCAACGAGAAGATCTTTAGAAAGTTCCAATTGATGAAAAATATTTTTTTTCTTCTAATATATCTATGGTTTTGGTATAGTATTGGTCCCTAGCAGAAAAGGAAGGTACTAACCAAATCTAGCAGAGCTGCAATTATGAATTAGTCAGAACAAATCAAATTGATATTTGTTCTCTTTAAGCTCTGTAATTATTTACTTCTCACGATTTTTGAAGACGGAAAGTGAGCTCGCATCAAACCAAGTGTGTGATTAGATCCACAATTGCCCAAACTCTTTTCGAATCATCCTACAATACATACAAACAAGTAAATCTTGATTGATTAGGATCGGTATCTTGGCCTAGACTGGCAACAAACAATCGTCATTGAGCTGAGATCAAGATGTACAGTCAAGCAGCCCACGCTATGCAGGCGGAGTCAGGCTACCCTGTCCCGGTAGCTGTGACCGTGGCTTCGTATCATCAGCAGCCGTCCATGTTTCTACCCAACTATGCACATGCTAGATATCCATGGGTAAGCAACCTTCTACTCTCCCGCTGGCTCCGGCCGACCAGCCCCCGTCTGTTTGTCTCTCCTCATGGTCTCCTCTCAGGAGAGTGGTTTGCATGGTAGACCTGTAACGCATTATATCCTTTCATTTACATATTGGTGAAATGATGGGATGTCTTGTGAATAGAATAAATAAATAATCATTTATCTTTTATCCTCTACATACATGTACTGTTAATATTCATTTCTTATCACTGTTTACTCTTTAGAAAGTTTTGTTTGACTTGTGTGTACCCATGTCAAGTTTTATTCTGATTTGGGGATCTTGTGGAGCAAGCCTTGTTTGGGGGGGGGGGGGGGGGGAGATGTCAGCAGCTTGGCTAACAATACTTCTCTGGTAACAATATTTCAATTGTTTTCATCATATGTCTACATTCAATCTTTTCTATATTGAGCAGGCCTTCAATTAGGCATGTACAAATAACTTCTGGTTCCAGCCATGCATCTAAAATGAGGAGTTTTAGAGCAGTTTCATGACTTTTTTTTTTACCAAAGAGGAAGGTCATCTCCCATGGATAGGAAGGTCACTAAGGTTATGCTAATTTGACGATGTGGAGAGGGTAAGGGAAGGGATGCGTTGAGTTGGGGGGGGGGGGGGGTAGTGTTTGGACGAAGGTGGGGATGGGGGTAACCTGAGGCATGCATGTCCTTGTAATTCATGGAGAGCGGCCAAACAGAAGTAAAGTTTCCAAATGGGACTGGTCAAAAGGAGTCGTCTGGTTTGAGAGTGGAGAGACATTTGAGTATGTTGTCCCTAGGGATAAACTGGCAGAGGAAATGTTCATTACCTCAATCTGATGTTATCCTTGAATGTTGTGACCATTAGAAACGGATATTTCCCATGTATTTCTCTGTAGGTTTAACAGTGATGAGTTGTTTATGCTACACAGGAATTTGCTATGACCTGGATTACATAATGATATTTTTTGTATTCTTGTTCAATAGTAATCTACCCTGAGCTACCATCAAAAATTGATTTAGAATTCTTTTAATAGAACATAATTTTTCAAAGGCCGAGTTATATTGGGCTTAGTTTTGACAAAGTTATCTTTATAAAAGAAATCTTGAAATGAAAATAATTGATTAAAACAAATGAGAGAACATGAGTAGAAGATTCCTGTTTGTGATTACATTTAAGAAGACAATACAATCATACAACCATCTATATAGAACCATCCTCTTTAGATTATTTTATGCACTTTTTAAAACAAAGTCATACTATTTTCACATTGGAGAAATTCTCAGTATTCCTTCAAAGAATTAATCGCCAGTTTAAACTCTAGAATTTTTTTTATAGTGAAAATTAGCTGTACAAGATGTTACTGTAAACATTTTGGTTTTGGTTTTTGTGAATGGAATTTATTCAACCAGTTTTATACAATTTTATTTTAGTAATTTTTTAGAATTTTTTTTATAGTGAAAATTAGCTGTACAAGATGTTACTGTAAACATTTTGGTTTTGGTTTTTGTGAATGGAATTTATTCAACCAGTTTTATACAATTTTATTTTAGTAAAACCATAAATTTCCCAAAGGCTCCAACATAACTTTTTTTAAAGCTTAAAGCTTAGTACCGGTAATGCTATAGAACAAGTTATAAAAAGTATTACAAAGTTTTGGTATGGGGTCATGAATTTGGTTCAAATGAACATATTGGAAGAATATGCGATCCGACAATATTCAGTGATCATAGTCGCGATTGAAATCGAGTCTAAAGTGATAAAATTGTAAATAATAAACTCTTTAGGTTGTATAGCTCCCTCTCAAGGTCAAGATATTAATTTAGCTATAAAACAATGTTTCTTGACTAAAATCGACCGATTGGCTATTCCCGTTTGGAAAATTTACCGGGAGCACCAGTTAAATTTTATATTCAATTTTTCTCGAAAGCAGAAGTGTTTTGGGGGCTAAATTTTCTAGTGCTTATAATACATCCACAGGGGCATCCAAGTATATCAAAATTGTAAAGAATCCCTATCCAGCCAATTTTCGAAATTTCCCAAAACTATTACCTTTAATGTTACATTTAGGTATTAGAACATAAAAACTTTGTTATAAATTTGGCAGCCATTACTCATATATTGATGGTGGGTTTATATATTCATTCACCATTACCCTATACATATAAATATCAGTTTCTATCTGAAAATCAAGATAATGCTCAGCACAATTTTACCTTTTGCTGTGTAATTTTGTGAAGCTAACTTTTGTTAATTCCTAGACCCAGATTGATGTTGGCAGCAACACCTCACTTAATCACTTTCAATTAAAAGTCGGAAACCCAGCCTAAGGGAATTTGAAATGAGCAATATCATCTTAATTCAAAGTCCCGATTGTGAAAAGAAAGCTCAGTAATATTCACCAAAGTCATGACATCTCGTGAGTCAGTCAGTCAAGGATGTGTCACGTCTTTAAAAAAGATATTAAATTGCATTTCATGAGACTTTATTTAAAGTTCTTTTAATATTCACATTATCAAATAATGTGTGCACTGAGTCATTGAATCTACAATGACAAATAAGGATTAAACAGTAATTGATTTTGAATGATCTGTTTTTCTATCTTAGGCTTCCAAAAATTTTGAGCTTAGTGTTAATCTCAATTAGTTATTGCATTCAAATGTGTACCATCCCAACAATATTATTTGTTCAAACTAAAAGGTATGATATTTTGATTAAAAATTTGATAGATTAATTAGAAAATGTGTAGGCCAACTTATTTAGTTTTTATGACAGTAAGGGAATTCAGTGAGAAGTGTCTTGTGGGTTCATGACCAATTGAAGAGGATTGTGATTCAGGTCATGAACAGTATTTTGGCCTACAAACTGTTCAGGATTATTTTCTTCAAGCAATATTTCTTCTCTTGTTCAAATAACCCCATGATATTTGACAATCAAAACTATTTAGAATCTTTTTGACAGTTTATCTCTAACTGCAGCTTCCTGCACTCCATACTCGAGATAACCTGTGTGGTAGGCTGTGGAGTCATAAAAAGTATTTTTTCAGGAAGGACGTATTCTGATATTTCTGCAACTCTTTTTTTTCTTCTTTTATGTATTTCGTTAGCTAATTATATCTTACTTTTTATTGATTTTGCATATAATATAGCTCATAAAAACCTGATAAATTGTAATATTTGGAAGTCATAAAAGAACAAGAAAATATTAACGTAGCGTGTGATCTACATGCTATTATTGGACTCCGGTCACAGGTTCTGTAGTCGATGGTCCATACATGTAGCCACAACTATCGAGAACAATTTGTAGCACTAGATGGTGATCTTATTGCATGAGGGCAATATGTAGAATTGAGGATTTGCTAATTAGTACTCCCAATAGATGGGGTCTTACCACCGTCACTGTTCCTTCCTCTCCGTTATTACCTCGTGTTGCTTGGTTTCCTAACAACATTGAAAGATAACTCTATTAGGGTTTGTTGGGCACACAGGAAAGTCTGCCCGGCTCCTTCTTGGCGCTGATAAAGGCACCGATAAAAACCCTTATGCATGCAAACACTTCTGCTTACAACTTATTCTCTCTTCCTTCAGATTTTAAGGCACTTTATCTATACATGCTATCTTTGCAGTATATACTGATTGGCATCAACATTTGTGTGTTTCTCTTTTGTTTTTTTAGCGTTCTTTTTTTGTAACCTCAAATTCTTAATTTAGTCTTCTGATCAGTATCACAAGTTATTTTTTATGGTTAACGGAAATATGTGAATATTATTAAAGTGGTATGTCATTCATAAAATTGCAGAAAGAATCCACTCAAAACTCATTGACATAAACATAATATTTTCATTTCACAATTTCACATATAACCTATTTCACTTATTTACTATCTAATTATGACATTTTTAATAGAAATGTTTGTTTTAGGCCATTGTAGTGCCAAAATGAATATTGCACTCTTTTGGCAGTTATAAGTCTGGATATGAATTACTGGTAGTTCACTTTGTATCTTTTAATACATGGTTTAGAAATGTATAGGTTTTGTTAAAATCATCAACCATGCAAATGGTATCTACCTAAATGGAGAAAAATATAGTTGTGTATAATGATCACATTCTCATACATATCACTTTATTTTTGCCTGAAATAATGCAGAATTGTCAGACCATCATCATCAAAAAGTTCCTATGATGGTTTCAGTATTTAAGATCCTTTCACTAGCTTTAATTTCTCACCTGTTTTACACACTGTTTAAAGCTTGCGGTCATTATACATGTAGATGAAATATGCATTTGCAAACCTTGACTGCTTTAAAATGATAAATAAATATTTTATGGGTCCCTGTGGATAGCAGGTATGAACCCTGATTTTTTAAACTTTTATAAATAAAGTTTGATTAATAGAAGCAAACTTATCACTATTAAACAGAAAGAATATATTTCTGCCTTTCTGGTTCTACTTAATTTGTGATTACTGAATGGTGATGCAAAGCCTTTTCTTCCCTTTTAAAAAGTTTTTCACCATTTCCCCTGTATTGTTCTTTGATAGGCCAGTCCTTGGTTGAGTTTGGGTTGTTGTTGGTTAGAGGAGGGAGGAGGGTGAAGCAGGGGGATGAGAAGTGTCTGGTGTGATGGGGATGATAGGAGGGCTAGGGGAGGAGGAACCAGATAAGTCCAGCTTGGATTTCCTCTGGATTTCTCGACCAAACAAACCAGTGATCCTCGATGCGGCCTCTCAAAGGCAATCAGCCTAGGATGGCAGTAAGGCAGGCCTATGGACATGGTGCAGGCTAGTGATAAGAAGATGGAGTGGGGTAGCTTTGCTTTGCTGAATGGCACAGGACTACAACTACCTAATAAATAATCAGAACTCAAGAAGTTGTTTTGAAAGATGAAGGCCACAAATCTTTCCTATGAATTAGGTCTTTCACAGCATTGTTGTATGTGAAATTTATTGAAAGTGAAATGTTTTTTATATGAGATCTGAATGACAGTATTATTTTGGAACTTGTATTTTGTAAAATATTCTATCAATGTATTTTATCAAATACAAAATTACATACATATAGATCTTCTTGACAAGCAAAAGCCATCAAATTTAGCTTAAAAATAAGCATATATATTAAACATAATGTACACATTACTTTAGTGGTGCATGTCTACATATTGTATCGATAATATGAAAATGAATGGGCCTATACATCCAGATCTTTTGTCATGTAAAGGAAGAACAATAAATTAAGTGCACAATTCGTTTTTCCTTATAAAAATGGGCTGCTTTTAGGGACTTTTTAACCGAGGAAGTATGAAAGGCTTATTTTCCTGAAGGAAAATAGAATTGACTTTGTTGTTGTTGTTACTTAGGAATAGAAAGCTGTAGGTATGCCTCATTGTATAGCAATGTAACCTGTCTTCCTGAACTTTGGAAATCATTTGCCATTTATTATTGGAACTGACATTTACACACACATCTCTACTTAATTTCTAATATACCGTGTCATGAATTTCACTCTGCATGAAAATATATGAGGCTTTGAATTGAAATCTGATCCTGATCCTCTGCCTTCCATCTACTACTGGGTTCTCACGGGACATATGGGAAAGATCTCTGGTGGCTGCCGTGTTCAATAATTGTTGGAAACCACTGATATTGTACCGGTCTCAGTATCTCCCTGCCTCATCTTCCTCCTATCACTTTCACACATGTCCTAGGACCATTGAATACTTTGTTCCTTGGGAGTGCATCCCCAAATGCGACTAAATTGGCTTGTAACAAACAGACTGCAAATGCATTTCCCCCATCATCTATCATTAATGCCTCTGCTTTTCATTCTCGTTGCGCTTTGCCTGCCCTCCACCGGAGTAGACCGACCGGACAACGCGAGGAAAGAGCCTTTTAACCGTCTACATACTGAGCTCATTGTCTCTTGTCTCATCAAGCTAAATCAATTTCACAAATAATTTGCATTGCATGGGTTACGCGCGAGAGAATCAGCCTAGAAATTCCAACCTAAATATCAAGCATCCAGGATGAGAGGGCAAAAATGTTGTTTACAAATCCCACGCCACAATGTTACCCAAATTTTGACCAGAGTGGGTCGTACTCTAGTGTGTACTTTTTTCCCTTCCTTTTTTTCTCTTTCCTTTTCTTTTCTTCGCCTTCCTCCCGGCATGAAAAGTGTGTGTGTGTGTATACTGTGCATTCCTATGTAGAAAACTTGGTAGGAAGAAATGGATTGCGTGTGAAGCATCGCTTGTTCAAAATGCACTAATGACTTTTGCAGATGTCTCGGAGCGCCATCTTTTTTTCTTTTCTTCCTCCCTCTAAAGTTGATAGAAGAGAGCATGAGAGTGATGTGAGGATGTGACAGAGTTGAAGTCATGTTTGCTGTATAGATCAGGTCACAGTCACACACGGCTCGCTGACAAAGATTAGAACTGACAGTCAGTGGAAATTAGCTGAAATCACAGAAACCTGTCCACTCTCTCACCCCTCCCTCCCTCCCTCCCTCCCTCCCTCCCTCACCAATACTAAACAATAAGAAGAGAAGATGCTAGTATAAAATAGCCACCAGGGAATTACCACCCTGAACCCAATCCCTCATTAGAGAACATATCTTCATCTTTTTCTAGATATCCAACGTGTTAATTGTTCTGACATGCCCGGTTCATTCAAGAAATGAACAGAGTATTAAAGACACTGGTCTTGTGTAATTAGTGAGTTCTTTCATCAGTCATTACCAGCTAGGTTGTTAATGACTAAGTAGAGTGACAAGTCGAGAATGAGTGGTATAACACCTTCCAATGATCTTTATTGTGACCCTTGTAATTTTCCAGAAGATCATCATCAACTCCCACGTTTCTGAGAAATATATCAACCGATATTTGTAGGACCCTGACCCATTGCCGTTTGGGATTCATGCTTTTGCCTTAGTTGGCATTTATGATTTACCAATATGTTTCTCTGAATTCGCTTCTGTACTATTTTTGCTCTTTTCTTCCAATTAAATTGGTAGCTTTCAAAGTCTTGCAATCTTGTAAATTGCAATCTATTATGAAAGCATATAACTTTTCTGAACCCTTGTTCATAATTAATTCATTGTTTTTCTTCTCTTTTCTCTGTTATTCCCACAGATTTATTCAGCAGATCACCCTAATAGCAGTTTTCCCTCCAATCCTTCAACGCCTGTTGGTTCTCCACCTCCTATGCCAGGTATAATATATATCTCTCTATTGTCTTGAGTATTTAGTCTAGAATGCATGTAAGTGTTAATGAAATTATTTTAAGGTTTATATCTGATCGCTAATTACACCAACTACAAGGTAAATAAGTGAAGGCCTTATATTAAAAGGGAAGTCCGCCCTGATATTAAATTGGTTTTGATACAAGTTGAAGAAAAATAAAAGAAACAGGATGGTGAAATTTTGAGCCAAAATCAAATAGAAATAAGAAACTTATGAATTTTTGAAGGTGCTACCAATCAAACATAAATTGGCAAATCTGTGACGTATCTTGCCAGCTCCCCATCCCATTTGCCCTGTATTAAATGTAAAGAACACCCTAAACGAAACAAATCTATACCATCATCAATACCATCATCAATAACTAAGAAAACGAAAGTTTATGAGAATTTTTTTTGTCTGTACAGAGCAAATTCGAGAGGAGGTTGCAAGATACGTCACAGTGTTGCCAATATGTGTTTCACGGACAATTATTCATAGCTTTTAATCGGATATCGGATAATCAGATAATTTTTAATCAGATACTGCTCAAACTTTCACTTATTTTTTTCTCTCATTTTTCTGCTCTTATTAAAACCAACTCTTCAGGGTGGACGTCCCCTTTAACTATAACAAATATGGATATATTGATATTGTATTTTTAATTTTGAAGGAAAAGAAAGTTTCATGGTGAGGCAGTGGATTTAAGCCAGTTTTTCAAAGTCTGGTATTAATGATGATTGAAAACACATTTGTTTGTAATTCCATTAAGCGGGGATTTCTGGTTGAGATGGGAAAGTGATTATCCCAAGAAGTTCAGCTAAATCAAGGTAGAAAGAGATGGGGGGCCAAGAAGAAAAAGAAGGAAAGATAATGCTAATTGACTGTGATTAGTAACAGCTGTTTTATAAACCTGACTGCCGAAGAGATCAAAGTCAGTCAGTCGATTGAAAATTTCATTCATTGAGAAACTTTTTGAAGAATTGGAGGCATTCATAGATGCTCGGTACCAAAGTTTCTTGTTTGATACTAGCCTTGAATGAAGGAGACATGAAGAATTTAGATACTTGTCTGTGTTTTGCAGGGAGCTAGTGCAACATGAAATAGATGTCGTAAGGCAGTTTGCATAGATCTGCAATCGCCGGCCTCAAATTTAAAAGAGACAAGTTTTGATGGTATAATCACACTTTTTAATGTAACCAGGGTTCCGTCTTATAAAGAGTTGATATTAATCGCAACTTACTTAGATTGTGCGATCAATATCAATTGCAACAATGCACATAAGGAATAAGAGACTGCAAACTTGAGGTTGATTGGAAGACGTGCGATTGATTTGGATCATTCGCAACTCTTAATAAGAAGGGGCCACAACTCTTGAATTTTTGTTTATACATGGAACTTCTAATTCCATTTGTTCAATCAATTACCGGTATTCAAATGTTATAGATGTTTTAATGTTAGCGTTTCTTTAGATTAGAACATTACAAATTAGCCACACTTTATGATATGAGACTGATTATACACACTGTATTACAAGAAATTTCAATATGAAAACTAGCCTTTCATTGTAGGAAAATGGAGTGTTTTATCAACATTTTCCCACAGGGGAAGGGAAGGTCTTCTCATAAAAACCCTTGACCCCTCTTAGTATTAGGGGGCGTTGCTTCCTTACCTGCCCACTCCTCAAAAAGCTTCCCTGAAAACCTTACTCTTTTCTTGTCTTCAAAAGTTGGTATCTCTGACATGATAGGGTGCGATGTTATGAAAGAGAGTTTTAGGTTAGATATAAGGGTCTACCTGGGCAGGTAAAGTAATCATGTGATATTGGTTGTGGATTGGAATCAACGCAACGTCCAATCACAAGCCTCGTATGACAAACACATTATCTTTTTCTGTACCACAGAGAGAGAGAGAGATGAAAAAAATGTAATGATGATCATAACATACATCTATTTTTTATGCTTGATGTTGGCTGAAGATTGATAAGCCAGAATGATGATTAAAGTCATTGAGATAACTGTGAGAACAAACAGATCAATAAGTGGTTGCTGGCCTAGATATTACAAACTAATAAGTATTTTGGGGTATTTTAGGGAGAAACAAATCAACAAATGACAATTTTCTATGATTTCTATATAGCTTTATGAAATACTACTGCTACTTCTAATAATGATAATATTATTTATAATAATGAATTTGATAATAATGATCATAATAATAACAATAATAATAATAATACTAATAACAATAATATTAATAATAATCAGAAAATGATGATGATAATAATAACAATAATTAAAATGATAATGATTATGCTAATAATAATATATGAGATTTGTAAGGTGTCAACTCCACTTAGAATCAAATGCTCAAGGCTTATCAGCTATTATCACTTAAAATGAAATACTATAAATATCGAAGTATGAAACTATGAATTAGAATATCCTGATCCAAATGCCAAATAAGTTATGGGGGAAACATATGTCACTTGTAGGACGACTGCCCATATTTCCCCCAAAATATCTCCCCCTAAATATCTCCCTGAAACCTGTTACTAGTAGGTACCTAGGTTTAGTTCTTGATGTGTAGAAGCTGGTGCTATGTTGAACCTAGCTCTATGGCCAGCTAACCAGCTGATGATATAGTTCTTACGCATTCCTGCTAAGCGTTTGTCAAGTGACTCATGTACATTGACTTGAGGAGAAGCACATTCCAATTGTTAGCAGAGTACAATGCCCCTAACCTGACTACTGATTAGTCGCCATATTTATTAATGCCATCAGAGACCTGGCTACATCTCAAATTAGTCTGTCCCTCGATCCTCCCCTCCCCTTCCCTCGATCCCCAACTAGCCTAGCAGTTAGAAGTGGCACCTCTCTGTCTGTCACTGCCCTTGACAAACTCGATAGCTCTTCTTCTTTTATCGTTAGCTGTATTTTGAGAAATTTGTTTGTATTAAGAGTTTTATCAAGTATCAAAACAAAAATCAGTTGGTATTAATATACCAACTGATTTTTGTTTTTATAAAACAATATTTGAAAGTATCTTTTTTTTCTTTGCCCCTGCAGTATGAGACAAGAGTTAATTCATATTTTTATCTGAAAGTTTGATTCAAAATTTAATCAAATTTAGTGATCACTTGAAATCCTTCAAAAATAAACAGTTGATTCTTGTAAAAAGGTTTGATGGTCCCTAGAACATTTTGGATTAATCACTCTAATCCCCCAGACTAGTTACAGAGAGGGGTCTGAGTAGTGGCCTAGCCTAGGTTTTTAACCAAGTAATGTCACTCTCTCTTGTAGGCAGGGCCATGAACCGCAACTTGAGAGCAGTACTTGTTATCAGTCAGTCCCCAGCTGTTGTTCACTCATCTCAGTGTTGATTAGTTGTCTAATTGATGCTGTAATTAGGCTACGGCCATCGTCAGCCAATGACTTTTCCCCCTCAGGGTGGCTAATGAATAAGTGAGTGATGCCGAGTGCTCGGTATGCCGTTGCTGCTAGGTTAGGTGACCAGGGTAGGGTTGGTGAGGTAGATGGAATTTGATGTGAGCTGAGCCTGTGGCATATGTAGGCTACCCATCACACTACACTCCTCCACCCTGTCCGTACACACAGAGTTCACCTACAAACACCATCACTTAAATACCCGCCACCCTCGCTATTAAGGGCAAGTTAAGTTGACGGCTTGCGGCTACGTGAGAGGAATGTTCATTAGTGAGGGCAGTCTGTTTGAATGGGTCTTCAAACATGGACTGAGCACCTAAGATGTGCTTGAACTCAACCTTGGGTCTACTCACTGTCGCAATCCTTTTCCCATCTCTCCCAGTCTCCAATGTCCAATCTCTCAATGACAATATTCCATCATGAAGCTTTTTAATTTTATTTTCACATTAGAAAAGAATTGATTTTGATTTTCAAACTCTGATGAATATGAAGGCATTATTAGAGCATTGATGAAATGCCCTGATGTGTGCTCAAATCAACACAAATATTTGAGATTTTGGTAGTTATTAAAGTAGGTGTTCACTGAGAAAGTGACGTGGTATTGATAAATGTATGAATCGCAAAAGATATTTATGAAATAGAAATGTGGCAATGTGTTTTATTTATTATTGATATATATTGCACAGAGGACAACACAAAAGTTACGATTGTAAATGTTAATTCTTTGTTTTCTGTGAACTGCAACCTCGGAGAGGACCGAAAGCCGTCGGTCCTCTGGTTGCTTACTAACAAGCATTAATGCTTTATTAGCAGTCAAGTAAAATAACCACCACAATAAAAAAAAAACATTGTTCATTTCTCTTATTTTTGATACAGCATGGCAACAACGGCAAGCAGATCCTCAGACATCACCGGGTCCCTACAGCCAGAGTCATTTACATTCATTGGTAAGTTTATCATTGTCTGAATCCCTTGGATAAGTGTGGGGTGGGGCTCCCCCTTAACCCTCACAGGGTCAAACTCTGGTCAAGTTGATCGTTAGGTTTGACATAGATGGATAGATGATCAAGGTCATGTTGTTATTCTAGATTCTTGTTTGTGAACTTAGCCTTGAAACAACTGATCGAGCCCATGCATAATAGATTATCTCGAGTTGAAGTGTTAAAAATACAATTAGGAATTGGATACGCTAAAAGGCAACCATACAATTTCTCGAATTAACATCCAAAGCAATCCGGTCACTTTCGTTGGTTTCCAAGAACCACCGCTAAATAGTATTGATGTACAGTATAGAAATTAAACGTACCTGTTGACCTGTCCTATTAATACTTGAGAATACATATCATGTTGTCAATCGTGGGTAAATACTTGCTGAATTTTGGTAGATACAAATGGTTTAAATGGAAACTTTAAACAGCATAACGAAGTAAAGTGAGTAATTGGTAGAGTTGTTATGAAATTAAGGTCCGTTGGATTGTTTCTTCTACAGACACGTTCCAATTCTTTGGATTCAAGGCAATCAGAACCGATAATTCAGAACTTGTATGGTGGGCCTAAGCAGATTGGCAAGGTTGGTTGAACTACAAAAAACAAAGTCACGCAGGAACGAAAGTTCCGAATATCAAAACTCTTCTATTCCATATAAATATAAGTTCAGTCCCTTGCATGTTTACAAATATTATTTATATATATATATATTCATGTACTTCTTGGAAGTAGAATACAATAATTGATAGTTATTTATTTCTTTGTTTTGTTTGTTTGTTTTGTCTGTTTTGTTGACAAGGGGGTACATCAGTATGGATAGCCAACTATAGCCTGAAATGCTATAGTGTAAAGCATGCTAAAACCCCAGTGCTGCTAGAAACCCTATACATTTTTTGTCAGTCATCTGTGTACAAGAAATCTAAGCGCCACTTTGAGTGATGTGCAAGCGAACTGGAACCATTGGCTTCAGAGAGAGGAAAATTGACAAGAAAATTGACAAGAAAATTCTTGTGAAGTTTCCGTAATCTATTTGAATCGGGGAATTGCAGCAGTATGCTAACTGCAAAAAGAAATAATATTTTGAATGTGTGAATTCTTAAAATATCTTTTCTGTATGGAAAACAATATGACACGCCACTCGTGATGCATTGTATTTCAAATATATTTTATTACATGAAAGTGCACAAATTTTTCATGTTATATCTTTCATACATTTGGCAGTATTTACGGATGTTTCATACCCAGAGTCGGGTTTTCAGGAAAGTGTACGATGACTCACCAGCTTTACTTTTCTGAGATGAAGTGAAGAAAAAAGAAAAAGATGAGAATTTTACTTCTCGAGAGTAAAGGCATCAGTCCCATGATATGCACATTTTCCATAGCTAAAATGAGATTTGTCTGTCACCTTCAAATGAATTACACAAATTGACTCACTCTCGAATCCCAACGAATTGAGAAATTTGGTGATTTGACTGATTTCCTCTGAAATTAGAGAGAGAGAGAAAGGAGAGTGGGGAAGGGAAAGAGAGGGAGAAAGAGAGAGGGAGAGAGGGAGGGTGAGAGGGAGGGAGGCAGAACTAGGACTAGGATGTATCTGAGTTGAAAGTCAAAGTCTGAATTGGGGGTTGGTTCTAACCCCTCCCATGGGGTAAAGCTTGTATATCATCACCCATAGGCACATGGATGGTATCTCAAAGCAAAGGCACAGACCACCGCCCGCCCGCCCGCCGCCCCGCTAGCTGGCTGGCTTGCATCATTCAGAGACACCTTCATTTCCCCTCCAATCCAACCAAACTTTTCAACTTTCTCTCTTCTAAAGATTACTAGTGCTCTAAATTTGATCTAGCATCACTGACTGCTTTCCAATGGAGCTCCTAAAACAAAGAATTTGTTGATTGTTATGGACATAATTTAAAAACAGTCTTATAAACTTGACAATGACAGCGTCCATTATTAATATTGCTTTCCCTTTAAATTTTTTTTTTTTTTTAAAGACAAAATTATTAATTTTTAAAGGTCCACAGATTTCTGTCCATCTCAAATCATATAAGAAAC
The DNA here is from genome assembly GCF_000002235.5 of Strongylocentrotus purpuratus. Classification (NCBI taxonomy): domain Eukaryota; kingdom Metazoa; phylum Echinodermata; class Echinoidea; order Camarodonta; family Strongylocentrotidae; genus Strongylocentrotus; species Strongylocentrotus purpuratus. The sequence continues at coordinate 31,711,530 of NW_022145612.1, read as the reverse complement.
ATAACAATCCTACCTGAAACAACAAATTCCTGAAGATGACCAAGTTTTATGATTAATGAAAATAGATCACCAAGCTATTTAATTGCAACTTGCAAGACTAACAATTGCACATTTGGGGGTATTTGTAACTTGTATTTCTGTGGTTTGTATGACCACAGCCAAAATTAGTTTGTTAGTTTTAGGATAAGTTTAGGTAATCCCTTTGAACGGGGACTGGTCATTATTGCCAACATTGACCTAAATATGAATGTTTGAGTGAAATAGAATGTGATATGGGATGGGTTTGATTGGGAGATGATAAGGGTGAGGTTCTGCTGTCATGTCATTGTTCAGACCTAGGGGATTCGAGTAAGAAGCTTCGGATATGAATTCATCTGACACGGTAATTAGATGGCACCATCTTGGACCAATTTACCCCAACCAACCTATGGGACAATCTCTGCTAACCCGCTTCCTCTTCCGATCTGCCGTATTATTAGAAACTCGCGGATCAATCACGGACTTTGGATTATTTTGGATGCGCCCATGGCGGGCGGACTACTGTCCTACATGACAAGGCCAATCTAAGATTCTGCACCCCTGATGAGTAAATTTCTCTCCTGCCTCCCTCCCTGGCTGACTGAGGTCCTTTCCCGTCTCTGACATTTCCAACTTGGCTACCCTAGTTAGTATCAGGCAATTAAAGCATTCAGAGGAATCACTTTTGATTTGCGATGTGGGCTTGATGCTCCTTGGAAATAGAATATCTCTAGCTAGCTAACAATAGTCTGTGTCTGTTGATTTTGTTTTGGGTGTATTTGATGCGACCTGATAGGTTCGTTCCAGTGATTGAACTTGAACTTGATGAAGACGTCTCCCACTGTGTAGAGTGACATAGGGAGTGATATCAGATCGGGCAACTTCACAGGCTATGTGTGAACTTCTTAGCACTTACTAAAGCGACTAGATTCCGTGTTGGTGGTTGAGCTAGTCCTCAAGTCGCTTTCTTTAACTTTAAGTCTGTCTGGTTCACCTTCTCATTCTCTCCTCATGCTGTCTTGAAAGTAACACCAGCGAGTCTAGAAGAACTCTCATTTCTAAGTAACTTCGCCCAGGATTTTGAGGACAGTATTTGCCTTGTTTGACAGAGAAGATCTCTAGGACTAGGTAGCAGTCAGTCCCTGCATACTTTTGTTCATCTTTGTGGATAGTGACAATCTCGTCCCCATCAAGGTTAAGACTTTGCCTTTCATTATGTATTGTCTTCCTGATGCCAGGTCATATAGAATGTACTACACAGGGGTAAGTGGAATGACACCGGTTGATTCTGAATAACCTTCATTCAATTATCGCTATTTAACATACCAGACTTTGGCAATCTTCACGTGCACATTCTTTCTGTTATTTTAGTAGGCTTATAGAGTATCTGGTTTGTCTTTATCACGACTTTTCTGCATTACAATGCATATGATTATTTATGCAGTGTTGTGTTCGGATTGGAATTAAAACTAATTCTTTTTAACTTAATTTATGGGATGGAAGAAGTAAATTCAGGGGTGACGGCAAGCCTTTTTTTCTCACAGGAATCATTCCGTCTTGTAACTCTTTACATTTGGCCGATATCTGGTCAATTGACCCGTCTACGGACCTTCCAGTCCCTTTCTAGTTGTCCACCCTTGCCTGGTTGTCCTAGCCCACGTATTAGGCACTTCTCATCCCCCAAATTCAGATGCATCTCGCTTTGCCCCTCCAGTTGTTTTTCCACCTGCTGACCCCTCGCGACCCCGTGAAAACAACCTACCAACCACCCCTCTCTGATCATTGAGTGGAGGGAATATACCCTATCGGCTTGCCTTAGAGCTAGCTAGCTAGCTAGGCAGGGAGCGAACTCAAGCCCAAAGGTGTACAAGTGGGTTGAGTGCTGCCGCTAATAGGCCCTATTGCACACAGATCAATACCTTCTGTTTTATGCTCTTTTTTGGGGTGAAATCATCGAGGAGAGATGCAGAAGAAAAAAAAAGGATTTTAGGATCATATTTAAGCTCTTTAAATTCATATTGATGTTGTCAATGACAATGAAGAAATACGACCAAGATTACTTGCATTTGTAGTAATTGTTATTTTATCTTTTTTGGTCTGGTGGAGGTTTTGTGAACAAGAGCTGATTTCATCAAACAATGCATTGATGTGAATTTGGGTGTAGGCTGTGTGATTGCTATTTTAAAAAGAAGGGCAGATTACTTATTTTTAAAGTAAGGATAATTGGTTAAACAGTGTTTTAAGATGAATACCTACTATCTTCGAGGATATTGACCGCCTTATTGTGTTTAATAGTGGGTGGTTCTCTTGAAATATACACTTGTAGAAAGTAAATCACAGGAACATCCAACTTCATTCACAATATCAAGTCCATGGGGAAATTTGTTTCATATCCAAACCTAGTTATGAGGAGATTTATTGGTCTCTCAGGATGGACCATTTTCACATGGGTGTTGTTGACGAAAGCTTGTGTAATCTAATCCTGTATTGAAAAATGGAATCTAGCATGTAGGGAATATTTCCATGTCACCATTTAATGTCATATGTTTAAAAGCCTCGATATTAGGAGGTTATTACAGGGAAAGATGATAAAGATGATTATTATGCAGCCTCAACATTTTGTTTGGATACCGGTAGATAACTTGGTATTTGAAGGATACCGACCCCTGAAATGCACTTGAATGGAAATCAATTTAGGTCGGGAAAGAGATTTGGAAAAGTTCAATCATATGAAAGTGAAATTGCCTCTGAGGAAATCTCACATTTCCCTTTATAGTATATTCCCATCAATAGGTGAAACATTGAGAAGAATGAAAAGAATACACGAGCAAGACTCTATCCTTGTGAGATGATTTATTGTAAATGAATTGAATTTATAACAAAATTAATAACAAAACATAGCAAAATGACAGTCTAAAAAAACAAAAAAACATGGAAGATAAGCACGTACATATTTTCCTGTATATGGAGAAGCACTGCAGTCGCAATAGGCCATAATATAATCAAGTTCATTGTATTTCAGTACTCAGGCTATCCAGAATGTGAATTGCATACATTATGTGTTGTTAGGTAGGGCAAGCAACAATGTTAGTCCTACCTAGCAACAATCAATGAATGCAATTTGCACTCTGAATATAGAAATACAACTTTTCTTAACAGGTGAATGAAATAGTTTGTAACAGGCACTTTACAAAGATCTGTGCGTTGAACATGATGACATTACAAATGGTCTATTTAATATATTACTCTTGTACCATCTTACAACTAACTCAGAATAAACTGATATTCCTGCAAATTAATTAAAATAATATAAATACTATTGTTAAGTAGGTTTAGAAATACATTCTATTCTCTTTGTTTCTTACAGCAAACTCGCATTCAAATCATATAAATATATCATTAAGCAGATTTCAAAATAAGTTGTGTTCTCTCTGTTTCTTACAGCAAACTCGCATTCAAATGATACAAATATATCATTCAGCAGATTTCAAAATAAGTTGTGTTCTCTCTGTTTCTTAATACAGCAAACTCGCATGGAGGAGAGGTTAGATGATGCAATCAACGTGTTACAAAAGCATGCCCAGAGCTCGGTGGATTTGGGTCTACCGGTAGGACCAATGGGTACTAGTGGGGGTCTCATGCCTGGTGCCGCGCCTCATTCTGGTTCAGGACCAATGGGGGCTAACATCTCATCGTACACAGGACAGTACCTAGACTCACACATGGTAAGTCATGCCAAACTGTTCATAAGTAATAACTGTTTACCAAAGTACATTATTTTGTCCATCATTCATTGTGATTTTTGTCTATGTTTCCTCTTTACTGATACTAGCTGTTATGCAACTAACCAAAGATCCATTACTAATTTTTGTTGTCAGTTATTCATGTAAGAACAGAGTTTATTCTACCTAAAAAAAGTGTCTGTAGGAAAGGCAGAAAGATACCATCATGTAGTTTCCGTTTTCTTTCAAACCAGAAAAAGCCTTCTTTACGTTTATTGGATATAGGAAAGTCTGATACAACTTATGGGTAGTCCTATCTATAGATCATGGTATTTGTAATTATGCTTCCTCAAATTAACTAATAGAATATCAAAAAACAAATGATTCATAGAGGAAGGCAGTTTTGAACAATAATGAACTTATAGACACGCCTAATTTTGAAGGCCATTTAATGGAAAAGTAAATACTAAAGGAGCGGGCCAACAGTGTAATGGTTAAGAACTCTCAAGGGATAAGGAAAAGAGAACCAGGACTATACAAACACTGGTTTTGTAAGTGCTGAGCTGGGAATGAACTTGGAAAGCGGAAATTAACTTTGTAGACGGTACTTGTGATCTCTTTAACAGATATTCGGCTAGCTCTACTTGTTTGGTCTTGACTTGCACAAGACCTGTGTGTGTTTGTAAAGCTAGGTACATGCCTGTCATATTCACGCATTGATTTGCCTCCATGATACATTGTATGGTTGAATTGAATTTAATTAAATTAAGGAATCGATGCTACACAACTATCACAGTTTGGAAACGCTAATTAAGAATGATTTCAAGTGAACCGAGTATGATTACATTCTTTTCAAAAGAATTTGTTTAAAATCAGACATTCGCCCATTCCTTTGCGGAGATATGGTAGACAAAGAATTTCACTGTACTATGAGCTCTGAATATGTCTCAAAGCAGCAAGCATCTTTGGTTGTGTAATCCTTCTGTAGAACTACAATTATATAAAAAAAAGTAATTAGTTAAGAGAGAGAGATAAACGATGCATCATTTTATAGGTTTTGTACAGTTATAAAAATTGAAGATATCAAAAGTTGGAGCTTAATTGTAATTAGTAGAGCAGATTAACATGTGAATAGGAAAGACAGAAAGGGAAGTAGGACAAAAGGATTTATGGAAGATTGATTATCAACTCACAAGCGGAACCTTGTTGCCCAACATTTTCTTAATACCAGGCTAATCGTTTGGAAGATCTCTACTAGCTCTTAATACAAGGGATCTATTAATAAAGGAAACTATGAGGGAGGTATTCTAATCTGCTCGTCATTTGCCCTGGCAAGTGCTGGCATGGTGTAAGCAGCCCATCAATCCTAGCTTCACCCCAAATACCGTCATATTTTAGAAGATGGACTATAGGAGTAAGCAGCTGCCCTTCTAGTCGTTGGAACTCTTCAAGTAGCTTGAGAGTTTGACAATTGATTACGGTAGGACTGGCTGTTCAGTCTCGTCATGGCTGCTCAAACTCAATGGGATAGGATAGCTGAATGGCTAATGGTTCAAAACACAAGAAAACTTGAAGAATTTGTACTATTACTTCCCATACCGTTGCTAACCGTGAAAAACCTAAGAAAAGTTTGGGGCTTCATACGTAGTTTGAATCTTTTGTTTCTTTGCCTACGAAGATGAGAGATAAAGCTCCATTTTGCAATAAATAGCCCTGTTTATAAGAAAAATTAAACTGAATATATTAGAATTTTTAAAAATTCTCTTATTTATCTCTATCAGATGTGATATCAACTTTATAAAGGTGACTTGTTGTTAAAAACATAAGGTCACTCCCTCAACGTTTTTTGTTGATAAATATTGCAGCGTGATAATAAATATATATGTATATTTTTTTTGTTTAACTCTTTACAGATTATAAATTAATTGCTTTTAGAGTACGAGTAAGATTTACAATAAAGAAAGGATTACAGTCAGCATTTAAATATCCTCATGAAAAAATTTCACTTTAAAACTATTGTAGTGCCCACTGTCCACAATATTGTAATGCAGAAAAGTTTTTTTTGTATAGCTTTCCTGCTTCATGCCTTGAAGCCCTGTTGTTAAATCACATGCTTGTTAAGGAAAAGGAAATCTGGTAGATTTCTGGTATATATCGGCCATTGATCTCCCTGAAATAAGAAAAGCATAATAAACAGATGATGTGAGGAAGTATTCTAGTAGTAATGGGCTGTGAAGTCTAGAAAGGAAAGATAGTAAAGGAGGTATTGTCTTTCAGTATGGTGGAAAGAGGGAGGGTATATATAGTGGAAATGGGTTAATCGTTTTACACTAATCTAAACCGCAACTGTGTTTAGGATCAGTTGCAGTGCTGCCACCACCGCAACCACCATCAGTCTGCAGATAGTGACAACTCTTACCACAACCACAGATACTCATTATGGATGGATGGAGGCAGAGAGACCTTTAAAAGAAATCTGTTGGGTAAATCATCATTAGAGAAAAGCCTCACTGGCCTTACAAGTGCAAACTGAAGTTAGCCAGAAAATGTGTTCTTTGCAAAAGACCAGAAAGTGATTTGGCTTCTGTTTGAATTTTGTTGTCCTTCTCTGCTGGGTGACTACTCATCCATCCGCCCTCTTTCTCTCTGTCTGTCATCTTCTCTCTTTCCCTCCATCCCTCCCTCCCTCTCTCTTTACTTCCCTCTTAATTGTTCTCTTTTCCTTCTCTTCCTGTTTCGTACTATCTCTCTTTCTCATTCTCCATTCATTTCATGTTCCTTTTAACTCATTTGGGGTCTATGTTCTGTTTTCACCTACCGGTATTTTTGCTTTTTCTTCAACATCTGATCCTTTTCTGAGCAGTTTCACAGTAACTAATTGAAAGAAGTGTCTTCACTTCCCATATATGTTAACAATATTTATCAAAAGCAAATACTTTCTCGATAGGGAGTAGTAAAAACTAAGATGAAAGACAATCATTTGTATAATATGAGTAAATATGAAAATAATAGAATTCTCTCGCTCGAGAGTTGTACAAAATATATGCAAAAAAGAACAACTTTATTATTTTCAATGTATTTGAATTGGTCTTGGGCCTTTACATTCCAACCAAAAAAAAATACAGAGAGAAAAAATACAGAGGGAAGTTTCTTCATGTGCAAGCAGTTAATGATTATCCTTCATTAACATGTTTAAGCTTCATATCAAGTTATCAACTCTCATTTCCACATCCAGATTGATGTGATATTTTTTCCTCAACTTTGCCCAATTTAGTTGGTACAGTTCATTAGAGGTGTAATTGGAGTTCAAAGTCAGTCGAATCAAGAGGCTAGAATAGAATTATTACTTGTGTGAAGTGATGTGATTGGCTATTGGACAAATACAGTCTCAGAAGAGGGAAAAGTTTGCTTGTTGGCAAAGTGTTACCCTTTCTGACAATTATTTCAATTATGGAAGGAAAGATTTGTTTTTCTTTCTGAGAGCAAGATAACATTTAGATTGATATCAAGTTTAAAATAAGATGGAATTGTCCTTTTTGATAATTAGATTGGTAAAACATTTTCAAATAAAGTATTACTTTAATGCTTTATGAACTAAGGAAAGCGACAATAAAATTGAATTCTTTAAGAAGCCATAAGAATCACATAGTCTATCATTGGTTGTAAGACTCTTCCAGACAAAACTCTGGCTCCATTTAAATCACCGAAAATTGAAAACAAACTTTTCTTCTCAACTCCTCCCCTCCTCTGTGCCGTTGAATGCCACAAGGCTTCACTCACGTACATAACTCATACAATACCAACACTTCCAAATAAATTTCCACCCAAATTCATAAATGTCAGCGGCGATTATGAATTGGATTTGAAATGTAGGAGCCCCGCAGATCAGAGAAGGAGAAATGCAGAGAATAGTGGGATTAGTTAGATTATTGTAGAAATAGGAAGACATAAATAATATAGCAACAGTTGTGTGCGTGTTACGTCTAGAGAGAATTGATTGTCTGGTTTTACTGCTTGAATATTGCGTGCCGAAGGGTAGTATTCCCCATGACGTGCTTGTATCGTCTGCTCCCCACCCCTCCCCACCCCACCCCTACAAGAACTTGAGTGTACTATTGAACCAGATATGAGCAGGATTTCTTGTCTTTTGTTTTCATTTTTCCTTTCTGTTTTGTGCTGCTCATTTCTGCATTCTTTTGTTTCTGATCAAAAAGGAAAAAGAAATAATTCAAAGATAAGAGTCCCCTGTTTAGAGAGCGTTATTTTATAACTTGGGAATAGTTATGTTCCTTTTTTTTTTAAATGTAAGATGTTGAGTTTATTAGAATAACAATATTGCTGAGTAGATGTTTGGAAAAAAAAATTCAAAAAATACTCTCTCTTAGCCTTAAAGATTTGGAAGAAATGTATTCTTGTTTAGGCCCCATAGCCATTCCAGTGATTAATAAAAATTGTTTTTATCTTAGAAATTTTAGTGAATGTGAGAGGATGTCTTGTTTTTTGTAAGTGATCATGGTTTGAGAGTAAGTACATGCTTCTAGCCACGTTCGTTCGTTCGCCGGCTAGTTGCCTTGGCTTGTTGTAGATGCACTCAGATCTTGGAAGCTGTCGTCATCCCTACCTCACCTTGGCTTCTCAATCCACATGCATTTATTTGTCTGTCATCATATCACTACAGCTTGACAAATTTTGCTTGTCTCACCATTATAATTCCACTCTGTTATTCCCTCCGATCCTTTTGTTTTACCCCTCTCTCTACCCTCTTCCTATTATTCTTCTTCATTCATTTTTTTCACGTTTTGGAAAAACCTTTTAAACTCTTTGCCGTCCGCCGCTGTGAAGTATTGCCACCAAATGAAGCAAGAGGGGCCCAAACCCCAGAGGATAAGAATGAGCAAAGAAATAAGCATAGTTCTTAGATCGGTTCAGTTTTATTCATCTTTCAGGAAATATATCAAATACATTAATGTAACGATATCCATTGATATACTGAAAGTATTTTTTGTATACAAGGCAATGCAATAATAATTTATTTGGAAGTGGGAGGACCTGCAGAAAAATCTGCCCTTGTAAAAAAAAAAATTCTCAAGGATTTTCTTTTAAATTCCCACACCACACTTGAGCAATTCACGAGCTAAAATATGATCAATTAATGTTTATGACATGAAGTGATATGGTTGCAGAAGCAATTTGAAACCCACTAAACTGGATAAATAGATCAAATATTGGAATCTGTTATCATGTCTTCATTGTCAGTCATGCCATATTCAGATCCAATTTTCTCTGCCACATGTCCATAATTTCTACCATTAAGAAAATCATCCTTGACAGTAAATTGACATCTAAAGTAACCTTGTCAAAGTCTTTTGAAAAACAGTTTCCATTTCCATACAATGGAGAACCTACTCAAGACTCCATACTTTAATAATATTCCCTTATCCATTTTATCCATCAATTTTTTTTTTTAAAAGTTTCACTTATTTACTAACAATTTAAAGTACTTTTTGATTCATTTCTAGGTTCTACAAAGTGATATCTGCTATGATTAAAGTTTGTCTTGATGAAATTTATTCATGGAAATTAATTGTTGATCATTTATTTACAGAGCTCCCTTTTATATATTAAGATGTCAAAATCACTTATAAGCCTATGTAATCTGCACCAAGTCAGTATTGCTTCCAGAAAAAAATTGATAATCATACTGACTCTGTGTCATGTTTCGCCAACAGTTATGTGTGTGCATGGGCAGGGGTGTTTTTTAAAATTTAATTAAATCTTTACATTAGATTTGCATATGAATACCAGTCTAGTAAGTCTAGGTTTCATGCAGGATTTTGTTTCTAGGCCAGGGGGGTGTTTCACAAAGATCTTGAGTTGAACTTAACTCTAAGTTGTACTTAAACATTATGGAGAGCCATTTGTAGCCTTAAATTATTTTTTTTTAAAGAGAAAATTCCAAGTATTTTAGACATTTTATTAATTCCACATCAAGAACATGAAATCTCCTTGATAATAGAATGATTTGAATCAATATTTTATGCCTTTTAAAATAACTTTTCATAACTGTTAGTGTTAAGTCCAACTTAGAGACAAGTTAAACTTTGGATCTTTGTGAAACACCCCCTGGTCTCATACGGTTTGTTGTCTGAAACTATTGACATGTTTCCTCTGGTCTTAAAATGATGAGCAATTTGCGTGTTTGGGAATGACACACGAGGTCAGCGTTCTCATCAGTACAGAGGAGGTACTACAGACATAGCAAAACAATCCTTTTACTTTCACTTGGAATAAGGCCCAAAACACAGGTCAAATCCTGTAAGCTTTCTCATACTCAAACTCAAGACTAACGTCAGAGTAATGTAGGACTTCTGAGAAAAAAAAAGTGAAACCTTATATAAAGTAGGCTATGACTAAAAGCATTGAATACATTTTTCAATTTCCAACTATAGACTTATGTTTGAAAACTTTGAATGAGAGTACAGAGAATATATTGCATCTCAAATTACCTAAATCACAAGACTTCATGAAGCAAAGTAGAATAGTGTTGGTCATTCCTGACTTGGATACAAAGTAGTTTATTTCCAATAATAAGATATTCGCTCAATATGGAAAGTTATATTTCATGAAATAAATGTTTATCTTACGTTAGTTTTGGTACGGGTGTAAATTTGTAACCATTGATAATGTAGAAGAAAAGATATAAAGCCACTCTGACAACTACATGTAGAAAGAAAAAAAACTATTACAAAAAATTAAATCAATTTGAAGACAGACGTGTAGTGAAATAAGGTTGTACCAATGCAAATGTCATGATTTGAGGATATTTCTTAGGAAGTTTGAAAGATATGATTTGTGATTCATTTTAGCATGCATGTGAATGACATGTTTAGTAAAGTTTTGACGATGTGAGTAGACACGATTCCTCCTCGCGGAGCATGACCATGACCCTGTCTTCCACCATGCCTGCTACTCCGGGTAGGAGAGAGGAAGAAGAGGCGCCATGACATGATGCTCCAGTATCACAACATTTGAGATTCTTTCCTTTTCTATTAAATAAGATAGTCTTGATTTGTCTCAGTTGAATTGCAGTTTATGACCTTACAATGTCAACAGGCTTTAATATTACTTGTATCTGATATTTTCTTCCATTTTAATATGCTACCGGGTAATTTCTTTTCATTTCTTTAAAGATGTTTAGAAATGTGTGTCTGGCAAGGACATCTCTTTTCTAAAAAGTTACCTTATGAAGATAAACCAAAGCATTTTGTAATTGGTCTGAACAGCTGATCATTCATTATGATTTAACACTAATGTTTGTTTTGCAAAATACGCAGTTTATGTAACATTTAAGCAATCAGAAAATCGAAACTTATGTTTCATGAAGTCTCTATTCTTTGTATTTTCAAAAGATTAATCCATAACCGATTAAAGATTGAAAAGTTTTGTAAAACAAAAAAAGCTATGCATTTTTTGAAAACACTGTTTTTCAAGAAAACGAAACATGCTTTATTTGAACTATGTAAAGATGCTACGATGTTATTTCAATTGATTGTGCATGATTGTTTGATTTGTTCAAAAACATATATTTATTAATAAATTCAAAAAAAAGAAAAAAGAAAAAAAAATGCTAATATTTGTAATATATGAATAATTAACAATGTACTGGTATACAACTTTTCCCCTTGAGTCTAGAAAATACTATAAACTAGAGATAACTATGCTTCATATATATGTTGTTGAATATATGGCAATACCAGGACAATTTTCCTAACAATTTATATAATTCTTTCTTTGTTTCACAGCCTGGTGGTCCACAGTCATTATCGGAGAGGGGAGGCATGCTATCACAAGACCTCAATTCTGGACAACCATATGGAGGTAAACTATTTGTTTTAACAAATTCTTGTTGATTCTGTTTGTTTGTTATTTGTTTTGTTGATTTTGTTAATATTTATTTTACTTTTCTTATTGGAGAGTTGGGGGAGGGAAGGGGGCATTGAGCAAGAGATATTTACAGAGGTCATTGATTCATAAATTCAACTAGAGTAGGACGTGGTATATTTGTTTCCCAAAGTGATCAGATCCCAGTCTTATATTATCCTGTTTTGTGTTTCTGGATTGAAGTTGGTTTTGCTCTGGCCTGGTCACCTTGTTCTAATTTGATTCCATTTTGTCCAGCTCAAAATATCATCACCCAAGAAATAAGGGACTGCCTCCCTCCTCCAAGCTTGATGGAGATGGTCCTAACTGCGATTAGGGTCTCAAATTTGTGGCATTTTCATCCGTGGATTTGGAGCTTCTTGTGATGGTTGATCATTCACACATGGCAATCTCAGTGTATTATGGCTTCATTTTCACCTCTCAACCAATTTTTTTATCCCTGTTAAAATTTCAAGGGTGAAGGATCTAGGTGTAGTTCTTAAACATTTAAAGATATTTATAAGTATAAAATGAGTTGATGAAGAACACGCAAACCTGAGAATGAGGGTTGTATCAGAGAGTTACAGTGACGAGTCTGACTGACTGACTGCATGAAGAGAGGTTGAGTTTAGAAGAGGCATCTTTCTTGTAACCACACATGAAGCGGAGTCTCTGTTTTGAGAGCGTATGTTTATTTTCACTGTGCTTGAATCAGATTCTCATCTCCTGCTGAGAGACATCCTCATCTTCCACCTTAAGTCCTCTTCACATCTCATTCTTAATCCTTATCTTCACCTAATGTCATGTTCACATCTAATCTTAATCCTTATATTCACCTAAAGTCCTGCTTACTTCTGATTCTTTTTCCTCATCTTCACCTAAAGACCTGTTCACATCTCATTCTTAATCTCTATCTTCACCTAAAGTCCTGCTTACATCCGATTCTTAATACGATCTCATCATGAATTTCTTCTTAGCCTACACATCTTCATTGTCATGTAAGAATCTGTTAATACGTCCGACTTGAAATTTTCCCATCATAGACAATCTCATTTTCATCTATAGTTTCATTCATATCATATTTGTCAGTCTGTCTCTCTATAGACATGTTCATGTTTACCTTCAATCTAATGAACATTACAGAGTTACAAACCTAAATCCAACTCATCACAGATGCCCTCATATTCTCCTGTAGTGCAGTTCACATCTCAGTCTTTATGTCTTCTCAGCATACACATTCTCATCATCAAACACGGGACCATTCACATTGTTGTTTTTAAACCTGTCTCGTGAGAGACATCTTTATTTTACCCTTGGTCCTTTTCATATCTCAGACTAAGGCCTACCTCAACATTATTACTGTGAAAGCAAGCAGTTACCCCCATTAACCCCATTAACTTTTTTTTTGGGGGGGGGGGAAGGGTTCAGGTTTAGCACATAATCTATGAAATTGAGGGAACAATATCTTTAAAAAGCCAAATGGCATACACCTATATTTCCAAAATTCACTGCCATGACTAGGAAAGGGGAAACACACCCATATACTAAGTTGGTTTTTAGAACAGGTCAGTGAAAGTTTTAGCAATATCCGATTTAAAATAATGAATGTTCACCGTATGATATCTTTAGTTGAATATTGCACACCTAAAGTAAATGGTGAGAATAACATTCTCTACCCTTGACTCTCATGATAAGTTGGTTTGTACCTGGTCATGGTGAAATCCAGGGGGCGGGGTTGCTGCGGCAAGGTGTCAATGGAGTTGTTGATTCATTTATCATGCGTCATGGCTAAACTATTGCTGTCTGAACTAAAGATGAATCCTGGTTTCTTTGATGGAGGATTGCAGGATGTAATTATTTGATTTTGATTTTGAAGTAATCGACCATGGGATGGGAAGACAGTCAGGATGGGGGAGGGGTAATAAATAATAAACCCCATTTGTAGGAGGTTTATCCTCCTTGCGTAGGCATTACGCCACCTCAAGGGCCAGCAGCCGACAAGGGTATAGCATTCAATCCTTTATCTCCCTCCAACGTCTGACTTCAATTTACACCCAAGGTTGTGGAACGCGCTAGGTCCCTTCCAGCTCCAGGATGACTGACTGAATGTTCTTTGTCTATTGTTTGAAAGGAAGTCATGTTGCATACCTGTGCTGTAATAGGAACCAGCCACATACATTCATGTTCCCAAATAAAGCTGGCAATTAGAATTCACTTCGGTGTAGATATTTTTATAAACACGAAATTATGTGAGAATCATCAGTCATGTTATGGTCAGTTCATATACCGATAGATTAATATTAATCTTTTTAAATTGAAAACCTAGTTCCACTCATACTCTCGTTTTGAATAGACGTATCATTGATTTTTACCTCGAAAATACATTATTGAATTCTTCCACCTTAGCCAGTCTAAGTTTGAACATATTTGTCTCTACCTACATCCAAGAAAGACTTGTCCCCCTTCTGCGAATGCCCATCATACATTCCCCCTTCCTTGAAGAAAGTTGAGGAGTTGTAAGGAAGAAGATTTCCATCTGGTGACAGACATGAATTGCTTCATCCTATCTCAAGTCTGGTAGCTAAGCATATTCCTTGTTACATTGAGAAGAAAGAAACCCCCCTGCAAACTGGTTCCAGATTTGTTGTGTTGTTTGCTGATGTCTTCCAAAGCCCTAAAGCATGTGGCTTTTGACAAATTGATCAGGCATGGGTTCAGCTGTCTTACTGACAAACTTTGGGATAGGTGGGACTAAAGCTGTCATAAATGGGCTACCCATGTCACTAATTTGAAATGAAACTGCAACCTCGTTCTTACTCAAGAATGAAAGAAGTATGCAAATACTTGGATGATGCTTGTACACGGGTATTACGCTTCACTGGTACATGTTATAAATAGTTCAGCCCGATTGTATTTGTTTAGTGTGGCTTATATCAGTTATATGTGATATAAGTAAAAGTGAAATATTGCTTCTTGGCAGTCAGGCTTGATTTCGTAAAGTCACAGGGTGGTTGCAAAATTTGTAATTGATTCCACCTGTCTGGTTAAAATAGCCCAGCTTTATTGATTTATCTGACACTTTTCATGCTAGAATATTATTCACAATCGTGGTATGATCTGATCATGAATAGACAGTTGCCATGGTTACAGGTCAGAGACAAACATGACTAATTAATCAGTAAATCAAGAGCTTAATGTCAAGCTATTAGCAGAACCTTTGGGGGTTCCATATTTTCTGCAAGTCACTACATGAGGGAATGGAATGCACTTCAGAAATGAGAAAGGGTTTCTTTCTGAGAATGCAAATGAGGGAAGTATGGAGATGGTTTTGAGTGTGAACAGATGAGAACCTTAGATGAAGTTTACTGCTACTCTGAGAGTCATTACTTTGATAATGAATCACAAGAGAAATATTTTAGGGACGAGGAGGATTTTCATATTTAAGAGGATTGGAAACAGCTTAATTTTGTCAGCCAAATTTCAGAGAGTTTACTCATTGTGGTTCTCAACAAAATTTCTTGTCAAAGTTAAAATACTTTCTAATGTACTATCAAATGTCCATTGATGTTGATTAAGGTTGCAGCCTGAAACTAACATGGAGCAATGAAATGGATGAGTAATTAATGTAGGGTCTCTGATTAACAATCAAAATGGTTATGGGGAGAGTTTTATCATATAGACATGAGTTGAAAATATTTCTTATGTTTTATTTTGCAATATGTTTAAGGGTGGAGGGTGGTTACCATGGTAAAGAGGTCATGATCAGAGGTCAATCACCATTTTCTCTCTTTCCTTTACTTTCTTTTCTTTTCTTATTTCTATTGGTCAAAATACATGATGAAAAGAAAGAGAGGTAGAGAAAGATTCTACACAGCTGGAGTGAAAGCAAAAGTCTAGCAACCTGCTGAGAAAGCCCAGCTAATTTGAGCTAATTTTCTCTGCAAGACATACGTTTAGGAAGACAGCAAATAGAAAAAGAAAAAAAAATTTAAGTCAGTGACTCATGGATTAGACACAATGCCCCCCCCCCCATCCATTTTATTGACGTTTCTTGAAATACAGTTCCTTTTGCTTTCATTTTAGTTTTGTTTCATGACTATTACAAACTTTCATGAAACAAAAGGAGGTCAAGTGCAGGAAAGCTGACTCATATCAACCAGGCTATATTGTAATTTCTAAAAAACAATAGTTTTTTTTTAATTTTTTTTTTACTATGGTAAAAATTGGTAACATAGGTTCAATGGCTTTATTCGTAACATACTTTACACATGTTTGTCCAATACATGCATACTGTATACTCTCATATATTTTCTGATACATTTGTTAGTTAATAGTTTGTTTCCTGACTGAAAATTGGTGAGACCTCAAGTTCATGTGTGCCTTAGCATCCGAGCCTTTCCCCTTCCCTGAAACACAGATGAATCCCAGGTGGTACTTCTCAATCAAATCTCTCCGGCATTTCTAGAAACATTTCTCCTACTCCAGAACAGGGATATGTTTGTGAATTTATGCAATATGCCCCGGAATAGACGTGTAGTTTTCACCTCCGATTTTTTCCCTTCTCTCTCTCCTGTGTTATCTCAACCTCAGTCAAGTCAGACAACATGTTTTGAGCCCAAGTCCAAATAAGCCATGGATTTTTCCCTTCCATCCGAGCCCAAAGTACTTTCAGATGACAAAGTTTACAGCATCTGTCTATTTTGCATCTTGCAAGGAGAGCAAGAATGGGATGTGGGGTGGGGGAGGGGGGGGGGGCACAAGAAAAAGGAATTAGTTAAGAATATTATATAGACTGATGTATGGGAGAGAGGGTGGGGTTGAGGGAGAGGGATGAGGGTTGAGGAAGGTCATGAGAGGGGCAAGGTGTAAGAAATTAGAATGGAACAGAGCTCGAAACATAAATGGAGAAAGTGTTATATATAAAAGCAGTATAATTTTGTGTAGAAATGAAGAAAGGGAGGGGGAGAAGGGGGTCAAAGGGAGATCATTTAATGTAGGGAAGAAAGTAAGAGAAGAGAAAGGAGGTTGTGAAGAAGAGAGAGAGTGAGTGACATAAATAGCAACGAACACATATTTGATTATTTTAGTTTTTACAAAATAAATAGATTAAAGTTAAAAGAAAAACCTCTAGTATCTTCTGTTAGGAAAAGTTTGTTAGTACCTGTACGAAATCGATCAATTATTGGTTATTGTTAATTATCATGACATTAAATAATACATTAATGAAGTCTTTATTCCATTAAATTTCACATTATTATAATTTTTCATAATTTCAGCCCTATGTAGTCATGGGGGAAGCAACATATATTTGAAGGAAATGCTTTGTACTTGTTTATACCTTCTGTAATGAATACGATGAATCATTGTCATATATACCTTGAGGGCATTTGAATAAACAAGGATCTCAGAATGTCATTTCAAAAGGAAATTCAAATTAATATGAAGGATTATCTAGATCTCTCAGAAGAGTTGTTTGGTATTTGAGGTTCTGGATCATAAGTAAATAGAAGGGGAGAAGTGTGCTTGGAAACTTGCTCACTGATATTAATTATTTTCCACAACAGCTGATATTTAAGAATATGCATTTCACATGAATTTAATATACATTGGAAAAGTAGTGTAGGGTACTATGCTACTAAAAGGACGTCAAGCTCCTTGTAAGTCTAATTTAATATACCACCAGGGGGTAAAACTTGGAAGGAAGGAAAGAGAGAGAGAGAAAAAAAAATGCCAGTCTTGTTTGGAATTGGTATGACAACTGTGTTTTGAAGAGTTCCAGTGGAAGAGTTCTCAGGACCTCACATGCATCTAATGTTTCTTGGGGTATGGTAGTAGATGATACTGCAGTAGGTCTACAGTTGTTGAACCCACTTGGAAAGCACTAAGGCAGTTACCATGATAATCTTCTATTGAAAATTTGAGAAATGGGAGAGAGAAAAAAATCATAATTAGGGTTAAAAGTATTGTATTTTGGTCCAAAGGATGTTAACTCTGTTCGGTTAAACAGGTTCCATAAGTTGACTCTTTTCTGGCCCCCACAGATGACATAACATGTATATATTTTTTACAAGGGCTGTTTTTGACACTATAGCATCACAGCATTCTGACAGTACCCTCCCTTTTAATTTACTCATCATTATGAACATTTAAGAGGTAAATTGCCCTTGGCTTCCAGCTTTTCCTCCTTCCTATTGAAGGTGAATCTAGGAACCTTCAAGTTAGTGTAGCCGGATGATTATAAGGCCTACACTGTTTCTGTAGACGATTGATCAAGATAACTCTATTGTATCCAATTATTCACTTTTGATGCTGATCTTGTATGTAGGGGCTGATGACCCTAATGACCCAGGACCTGTCTTCTCTTTGCCCCCCTATCCTATGCCACCATCATGCATGTAACCACCCTCCTGTGCCCCTCACTCATTGTGTATTGGTGTTAATCAGTCTTGGCATGTTATGGGCATGGGGTAAGTCATGCCCTCCTTACTAGTCATGACAAAGTCATATCAGTGCATATCAGAGGAGTAGGGATTCATATATGAAGAAATGTGAACAGTTTTATAAAGAGAGAGAGAGAGAAGAGAGAGAGAGAGAGAGAGAGAGAGAGGGGAGAGGGGAGAGAGAGAAAGACAGAGAAGGCGGCCTGTCTTCATCAACTCAAGTTTGCCAGATAACCTGCTATTTTCAGACATGGGATATTTTCCTGAAGCTCAAAATTGCGTCTTCACTTGACCGATACGCTTAACACAAACTAGCTCGGACAGGCGCAATTTTTAGGGGGCAAACTCGAGCTGATGAAGGCAGGTCTAGAAAGAGGGAAAGAGGGGGAGGGGAGAAAGAGAGAGGGAGAGGAGAAAGAGAGAGTGAGGGGAGAACGAGAGAGGGACAAAGAGAGAGAGAGAGAGAGAGAGGGAGAGATGGACAGAAAGAGAGACAGAACGAGAAATAGAGACAGAGACGAAGGAGGAAGGGGGAAGGGACTACAGATAGACTGGAGAGAGAGATGGGGAGAGGGGGGCATATCCTGCTATGTAGCCTATGTTTGGTAATAAACTAGAATGACATCCTCAACGACCCCCTCAATGAGGGGAACGAGACATTTCAATTCAAAGAGGAAGTTTTTGGCCGCCTCGACCTCCGGATTGGAAAAGGTCCTTACAAAATTTGTCAATCATTGGCACATCCAACTATGGGTAGAAAGATGGGACGATTCGGATCAACTTTAGCTTCAATGAATAAGAGTTTAAAGAAGTAAACTGAAATTATATGTCCATATTAAGAAATAAGCGATAAGGAGAATATGTCATATCAAACTAAATAGATAACACCCTTCTGGCTCTCAGGACCCGATTTGAAACCTACGGTGCCTTGAAGCCCTATTTTAATACAGGTAGAAACATTTTCAAGGGTATATCAGTATGAACAAATTCAAAAGGTAAATGAAAATTTAGATATTTAGATGAAAGACAGAAGGAGGGATTTGTAAAAGAAAGTTGAAATGGAGCAGCAGTTTTGGGACGCAGAGAGGTGAAGATAAGCCAAGTTCACATGGCTGGCGTAAGACGAGGAGGATTGGATGATGATTCTAAGGAAGTTCACCGATGAAATCATAATTCGATAGCGGAGGTCGACAGAGATTCAGTTTGAAATTGAGGCGTAATTCAATCAGTGGCCGGCCAAAAATTTGGGATATAAGATTACTTCTTTAGTGTTGCCCAAGCACTGGAGGTGTAAAGGTGATAAGGCAATTTATTGACTTCCCAAACATTTTAGTGGTTTATGATTGCAGAGGGAAGCTAATGCAACCGAAATGAATGTTTCCTACGGCGATAACTCGCATATATCTGAGCCGAGGTTGTGAAGCCAGACATATTGCCGTTTCCTAGGTTTGCAAGATAAATGCCTTAAATGTCACACTCCTCATGAAATGATTAATGTGAAGTTTTACCAACACGTGAAGAGCAAAATGAATGTAAATACTGTATTTCTTATTTCTTGTCCTCTATAGCTTACCATATCTATATCAATGTCTGCTCCTTTTTATTTGTTTTCTTTATTACACTTTTATTCAACCGTTACTTTATGATACAAATGAAAGTGGTCAATGTTGTCATGTGGAATATTCTTTATTCCATCTGGGTCCATCAGAATCAGTAACAGTTGTACCAGGGACCATGTTCAGAGCTTCAGTCATTTTAATTTTGTATTACCCTTAATCCAACACCACCTAAGGATTTTAACCGACTAGCTGTCATTGAACTAGTCTCACTGCTATTTCTGCTTATGTTTAAATGTGACAATTCATAAGGTTGCTCATTTTGCTCTCATTTTGCTCTTAAAATGGTGTAGATGAAATATTATAAACAAGTTAGCAAAGGATATTAATTTTGAAATGACATTATTTGTTAGTGATATGTTTTTTGATGATGTTTGACGTCATTGTTTGTTGTTACAGTGCATGCAGAGATGATGGGGAGTGGACTAGACAACGGCCTCAAATCACCTACTAATACCAACACCAAGAAGAAGACCAAACCAGAAGAGAGCAAGACGAAAGGAGGTGGAGGAGGAGGAGGAGGTGGTGGCGGCGGTGGAGGAGGATTGATGCTGGATAATGAGAGAGAAGACGGAGGTCCACAGTCCACGAAGAAAGGAGATGCTGCCAATGCCATGAAAAACAAAAAGAGGTTCAAGTATGTTCAATAAGGCTCTTATATTCTCTCCTTCGTCAGTCAACATTGACTTTACTGTCAATGGCAATTTGTTACTATCTATGATTCTCTATAGGAGTAGGGATATCTCAATTTTTTACTGGAAACCGATACTGGTTCTAGAAGATAATCACCATAGGCTTCTTTGTGTAAAATGTAGGTTTGCTGGCTCTAATTTTTTTATTTACTGACTCTTGGCTTTTACACTACTCGACCTGCAACAGGGAAATCTTACATTAGAGAAATTGCAGTTGAAGTCGGTTAAAGGGAGGCTTTACTACTTCAGCTAGAAGGGATTAGACCACACAGCGAGCCAGCGAGGTCACTGTGACAGGTGGCTATCTCATTAACTCAGCTCTCATTTAACATAAGAAAAAGAGGATCATGGGGGACCAACAGGCACCGATTGGGGAAGTTGTCTATATAGTGGGAGCAAGTAGCTATAAGTAGGACAGTGTGCCTTTAAGGTGATTTTTCTCCCAGTTACTAGGAGGGAATGACTATCATTATAGGAATATAATCTTGTAGAGAAGATTATACTCAATCTTCACAAAGCATGACTGTTCAAAATTCAAACATTAATGTGTTCATCTCCTTGCTGAAAATGATGAGAGGAGGAAAAACTTATTGATGTGACCTGTCACCGGCAGCTTATAGTATTGACACTGTGCTTGGGATCGGGTATCGGATGTAATTGAACTCTGAGAATGACACAAGACTATCAGGGTGATTCTTCCCTTAACCCTCACAGTCTCAGCATTTGAAGTGCTATCAACCCAAAAGGCTTCATCTTTTTAAAAGGGCATTGAAGGGCCTACTTGATAGAAACATTAAACTTGTAGTTTCGCTTTCAAGTAATCTTTTATAGCTTGAAGGGATAAGGTGAGGTAAAAGCCAGGGCGAGAGTACCGCACTAAATTTGATATGTCAGATACATGTACGATAAGAAGGATGGATGGTGTCTAGGGAGTTAAACTAGAGCAGGTTTGGAGGCGCTTGTGTCTTCTGCTGACAACCCTCTTGTTGTTAATCCCTTCTAATTACCCTGTTATTACCCCTCTTAATCCCTCGGCTTCCTCTAATGAGACAGAGATGACAGGAAGTCTACTGGATTATGGGTCCTTCCCCTTTGCTTAATCCAAGTCCCCCTCAAAGTTGCTCTAGAAAGTTTGTACTTGTGTGTGGGTTGTAAGGGATGAGGTAATCGCCCATTGGGGTGCATAAATCACGTATACGAGTACAGAACTTTATAACTCGCCAGCCTAACACATTTCTAGATGAGGTAGCGAACAGTTTGACTGTTTGACCCTTTCTCTAGGTGCCGTATGAAAAGAAACATGCAGAGACTTTTTTTGTGATTAATAGGTTTAATAGTAGGCTTGTTAGGAACAAGAATGAGTTCAATTCAAATGTTCAAGCATGAAATGTAATGTACATGGTTTGATTTTCTGAACTTTGATTACCGCATGGATAATTATGTAATCTATCTATTTAATACTCATGTGAATCTTCTAGAGCATAATGATGAAATGTTTAACCTGCTTCTTTCGATTGAATGGGGAAGGTAGATACAAATGTGACTAACCCCATGCCCTGGTTTTATCTCATCCAATTCAGGAACGACACAAGAAGTGGTGGTGGTGGCGGCGGCGGCGGCGGTGGTGGTGGTACCGCTAGTGCCGCGGGGCAGCTGCTCTCAAGCCTGGGCAAAAGTCTATTGCTCCTCAATCCTGGCTCACCAGAGTTAGTACTCTCTCTCTTCTTTACCTAACACATTGTCAGAGCTTTTCTGACCTTACACCATGTATGTCAGAGCGGAGCATGCATGAACCCAAGAGATCTAGACGTGACTTTCAATCAGTTCAGCCTATGACTTGCTTGAGAACCACTTATAGGATCCTACAGACCGTATTATTGCATTTAGGTCATAATGAGTTGGGAGTATTAGTATGATGTAGGCAAAGACAAACCAACCAAGTTTCTTTTAAAGACATCATAAAATTATACACATCATGAATTACATTCATTTTGATGGAGGCATATATTTGTTCCTTTTAAATATACAGTCAAAAGCTGTAAATTTTGATATAAGTTGATCGTGTCGAAGGGAAAAGAGATTGATGTGCCAAATAAATGCGTATTTTTTCCAGTCAATAGCAAGGTTACTACACCATATTTTTCTCATAAGAAATTATTGACCTACTTATCTAAAAGAAAGGAAAAAAAAGAGATAAGACAAAACAGGAAGGAAGAAATGGAATAAAGAGAGGACTTAAATGAGGTTGGTTGTACTCGTTGACCTGGTAGTGAGGTTTTGTGGTATTGGTTTACCATCTTCGTCAAAGGCTGACTTGTACATTAAAACAGAGCCACTGGCAAATAAGATCTATTCCTTCTTCCTACTTGATCAATTACATATGATTATTACATTAAAACCCACATTTAATGAGATGAGCATAATGAGCAAATCGATTTTTCATGCAAGATTTTTGCCCACCCTGGACTGCTTGCTAATGAAAATGGCATACAGTGATAGGTTTATCTTGAAAATAGATCAAGAAATTAGGTACACACGTCTGTAGGCGGTTGGCCCTTACATTTCAGCTTGAATTGGTCATGATTTGGTCTATATTTCATAAGCTAGGGCATGATGTAGAAAAGCTTGTTGGCTTTTCAAATTTGTGGATCTGACTTCCATATTACCTGGTCTTTTTTTTTCTTCCCCTTTTTTTCTTCTTAAAGATGTTTACCACCAATTGGCCCCAAATACACAGTTCGAATGACTGTATCATGCAAAATATTAAGTCGTTGGTTATAATTGGAACCATCATTTTATATATGATAGATATTTAAGACTAAAATAGGTAGTTTGATTTAGAACCAAAATACTAATTAATTGCAAAATGATGCAAATGTGTTTCAGTGGGTTGTAGAAGCACATAAATTGAGTTCTTTTCTTTTAGATTATTCAATTAAAAAATATCCATAGAAGGAGCTTTTTTATGATAGATAATCAGGACCGTTCAGAAGACTTTCTCTTGATAATTAGATTTGTTCCGTTATTGCTCTGCCTAAAAATTAATTTAGTTTGAGAAAAATTTATTTATTTAGTTTGAGAAAAATTTATTTATTTAGCATTCAAATAATGTAATTATGTATTTTTCATATATTATCCCAATTAGTAGATACAAGCTATTATCTGCATAGAAATTCATGAAGGTCTTTTGATTTTTGTAGGAGTGAGTCAGACGACGAAGGGCTCTCACCGGAGCAGAAGGTGGTGAAGGAGAAAGAGCGTCGTCATGCCAACAATGCAAGGGAGCGCATCCGCGTTCGGGACATCAACGAAGCATTCAAAGAACTGGGTAGGATGTGCCAGTTACACCTCAAGCAGGATAAGGCCCAAACCAAGCTCACCATACTACATTCAGCAGTCTCAGTCATCACTACCTTGGAGCATCAAGTTAGAGGTAAGTTCCTCCTCCCTCGAACCCAAAACCCAAAATGGTTTTCATTTAAAGCCCATCTGTACTAGTTTATAGGAGGGATTAGACCACCCTGCAAGGTCACTGGACAGGTGGTTATCTCATCAACTCAGCTCTCAATTAACATAAGAAAAATATTATCATGGGGGACCAATGGTCACCAATTAGGCATTTGTTTCTATATAGAGGGAGCAATTTGCTGCAAGTAGTACAGTGGGGCTTAAAAAAACTGACTATTCAAGAAAAATACAATTCAACAAATTTGTGTATGTGCTTTTCGTGGATGATGCAGATCATGTACTGCTGAAGGTATGTATTGTAGAACGTCATTAACAATCAAATATTATTTCTGTTATGTACTGTTATGGGTAAACCTGTGCAAGCTGTTGGACTCTGGAGTTCATCATCCATGATTTGGAGATCTAAAAAAATTATTGTTTTCAGAAAAAGTTTTATTTTGATGAAATAAACAAAGTTTTTCATATTTATCTATCTTTGCTCAAATGCCATTTATTTGTTCAGTTTCAAAGCATGATCTTGAGCAGCCTAACTGTTTGGTTGTATGTCTCTGTGCTATTAAACAGAACGTAACCTGAACCCCAAAGCAGCGTGCCTTAAGCGGCGAGAAGAAGAGAAAGTGGAAGAGATGCCTAACAGAGGGTCTCTTGGAGGACCAGGTCCTGGTTCTGATCCCTTGGTCTCACAGTCTGGACTAGCAGGTAGGTAAGTCTCTGTTTCTCTCAGAACACCCTCTTGCATTAACTTACAAAGCAAGCAGGCTAGCTCTGATGGTTGCAATGAGACTCTTAGGTCAGCAATTTTCTCTAAATGGTGGATGGGAATTCCAGTTTGGTCATAAACAGCAGCATTTCTAGAATAGTCTTTGTTTTTGTAGAATAAGTATTTATTTGCATGCCCCATTTTGGAATGAACTATTTGTAAAGTGTCAAGTAGAGGTACAGTCAGTTTTGAGGCACAAAGGAAATACAAGAGGCAGATTCAAGTCAATACTTGCAATTGTTTTGGCAAATAGAACAAACTGTTGTGGCTTTTGGTGCAGGATATGTTCTGTCACTTTGAATCTTTCTCTGGCCTTTTCTAAGTTTGGCTGTTACATCTATGTTCAGGGGTAATCGTTTTGGTTCCAAATATTTCTGACCCGGCTGTAGTACATGGAAGTGACAAGTTACAGGAAGAAATCGTTTAAGAGTTAACCCGATGAAAAACAGCTCTGCAGCATGGTGTGTCTTTGTCTGCAGTTCAGGGTGAAACTCGGGCTAGAAACCCTATGATTGTACAGGCTGATCCTGCCAGGACCAATAAACGCTAAGCCGGCTACACCAAGTCATTACTGAAAGAGACGGGTCAGGAAACAACGCCCCTTGAATTCGGTTCCAATTGCCCCACGTCAATTCCCATGAGGTGTGCAGACGCGAGCCACTGTGACTGGGCGAGGAGCGCATAACCCCAAAGACCTACCCACGAAAAGTGCTGTTTAATCGCAAGTGGGGAGACCAAGATTTGATCCTCATCCTGTTTTGAAGGGCAGTTTGTTTTCTGCTCGTAATATTTTGCTGAGGAAACTTAACAAGTAATATCGGTTATCATAGTGTTAAATTGATGCCTTTCCTGTTGAGGCCCTTTTTTTCCCTTGGAGGATTCGCGGGTTGTCAATATTTGGGAGCGGAGTGACAAACGAAATCCGATGTGAGCTAGTTTTCTTGTTAGTGTGACCCTGAGCCGTGAAATCTAACACCATAACCTCAAACTTATTGGCTGGGTAAAAAGGGAGTCGATATGTGTATCTTTTGCGCGTTGGTGATGGCTTATCATTATTGGCTTGCGGTGTGGTCTTGTGGCATGGGTTATTGAGTCAAGTGTCATTAGAATCAAGGAAGATGTCTAGATGTAAGGCCTAGATGACTTGAGCTTCATTAAATCTTTTAACATATTCAGATTATGAAAAGCCCCTGTTTATGAAAGAGATAGAAAATTAAGAAAAAGTAAAACTGGGTCTAACCTTTACAGGTCAATGTCGCAATGTTACTGATATAAAGAAAATTGAGCAATATCATTCATACATTTACTGTATGTGTTTTATATGCATCCTGTTCAAATGGCAGCATATTCATTTCTTATGTATACACTTTGTATGTTTTGGAATAACGGAAAGTAAAAAGACCAAGCTTTTTCAGCCCTCCTTGTTTGCTGACAGGGCTACAATAACCTCATTTTCATCCACATACTGCAAACCAGACTTTAATCATGTTGCTCCTGCTCAACACTTATTGGTTGGTTGGTTTTATTTTCTGTATAAAGATTCAAATACATACACAAGTGATTGCCGGTATTCGGAAGAGCCACAATGATTTGACCATTGGGATTCCACAGCAACCCTTGGTGTCTCATCTGTCTCTATCCGTAGCTTCATTGACTTTTTTCCTTTCTTACCTCCGTCTTTGAACTTGACAGTTCTCCGATGCAAAGATAGTTATTTAATGAATCAAATGTACCAGCGTATAATTTCCTAATGGGTAATTGGTACAGAAAATTGCTTTATTACTTTTTTTAAAGTAAATAACAACCTCTTCACACGTATCTGAGTTTCAAATAATTTAATATATTATATATTGCAAGAAAATCTTGGCTTGTTAAGTTTATTCCTCTATTTCGTTTATTTTTTGTATTTACTCATTAGGCAATAACCTCCATGGTCGGGGAATGCAGTCCTGTTTGGGGCAGTCATCGGGTGCACCAGGAGGCTACGCCAACCATCTTTATGACAACTCCATGTCCCATGGCGCCCCTCATCAGACCAATCTGGGCTCTATGGGAGGGGGACACATGTCAGCCATGGACCTCAACCCTTCCCCATCGTCTATGGGAGGTGGAGATCACATATCCAAGAGCGGTCTCTCGCACCTATCGCACTCGAATGCCCAGCCGTTAGAGCCACTCACGCCGGAGGATAATGACAGTATTGCTGTACAGTAACGGCCACTCACTCGTTTGTGAGTCTGCCGCTACAGACCCCGCTTGACCGCCAGGTGGAGCATCACTCTTTATCTTACTGTGACTAGAATAAAGTGAGCTCGCCCCTTGACAAAGGATACATGGAAGCAGTACAAAACCAAGACCAAGTCGTTTTGTTTCAGACTGCCAACAACTTTCACTGACTTTGTTCTGATGTCCTTGATCACCCGCGCGGGTCTGTACCGGTAGACCACATCTATGTATTGCAGCCGTGCAGCTTTATCGAAAAGTCTATTAATTATATATGCCTGTAATGTACATTGATGAAGTCATTAACTTGATTGGAAAACACCTCTTCTATATTTGTGAAGGAGAGAATTTTTTGTATAAGAAAAATGAATTGTTTTCCTGTCTCTCCTTGTCATTGTAAAGTATCATGATTGAAGAGAAGGATAGATTGTAATGTTGCGTTTCACGTCGTCGGTGAAACCTTGGTAAAAGAGATGTTAATGGGTAGTGCAGATATCCGGTGAAGGTACTAAGCTTTTTTTGGATGAAGACACGACAGGATACCTTTCTAATTTTTCAGATGGCTTTTATTTTTAAAGCCCTGAAACATGTGTGCAGATATCATTTCATAGTATTTGGGTTTCTTCTACTTTTTGTTCTCTTGTATGTTTCATAATAGGAGTACATTTGCCATCATACCTTGTTATTCACTGTAAAGTTGTAAAAAGTTTCCAGTAAAAAAAAAACATGAAAAAAAAAACAACAAGGTGTAGTGACGGCAGATTTATTTCTGCATCCAGCTTTATCTGGATCAGCTGTATCATTTTTTTGTAAAATAATATTTTATTTCTTCTGTGTCTGGGTAATCACAATTGTTATATTAAATGTTTCACTGCACAATAGTAGTCACTTGAATCCCCCTTCAGTTTCCCCCTTTTGAAATGTTTCGGTGCTCATTATTTGTTTTCCGTTGCCTAGTCTCAATGTACTATCAACCATTTCTTTCTCAAGAGGGTATATACATTTTGTCATCTATTCTCTCTTTTATCATTAACTTTGTGTTTGTTAGGTCAGCATTGCTATGTTGTTGCTCATTTAAACTTTTTCTTGTTCAACAGACGGTGCAATCTTGTATTTAAAACACATGATTCTAACTTTAGCTCAAAAATTTGGTGGTAAATGATGTTGCTATCCTGAGTGCATTGATATTCTTCCCTGCCCATGAATTCATAATAACTGCCATAGCTCTCACGCTGCTTCTTATATCCAGTCTAAATTTCTCCTGGGTTGGCTGCCAACTGTAATGCTTACTTGGGATAGCAACTCACTCCTAAAATGAGGTCACCAAAGGTCACAACATGATAGTCACATGATGGCACACAATAGTCACATGATCCATAAGTTTGGTCACATGATCAAATCTAAAGCCATATTGAGTTTCACGAGACAAGTTAACAAATGTAGAGGCTCAGAAATAAAGATTGGAATTAATAATTGTGGTTGACAAACTTTTGCAGAAATGCTTAGAGTGTTCAAAATAGAATACTTTAAAAATGAAATTATTTAAAGAGAGGGGGTAAAGAAAGAGAAGAATGTCAAAAGTCAAAACCTTGACCTCCTGTTAATCTACCATTATGTTGGAGGAATATCTCCTTTCTAATAAGAATAAATATGAAATGAGGTAATTAGGCAGTGTACATTGTTAGTCCTAATCATTATGAAGTAATATAATGCAGTTTAATTAATTTACATGTCATTTAGTGAATAATCACTTTTTCATTGACCCTGATTTTATATTTAAATTATTTAAAGATTTCATCATGTACCTTATAAATGCAGTTTAATTAATTTACATGTCATCTAGTGCATAATGACGTTTTCATTGACCCTGATTTTATATTTAAATTATTCAAAGATATGATCATGTATCTTGAGAGAAAGCTCTTTGTCAATCATTGAGAATAATTCAGCTCGAGTAGTAGCCTTTTCACATCCCAAATTATTGAGTTACATTGTCCAGTATTGCTTTCTTTTCAAGTTGTATTTATGATTTCAGTGGTATAATTATTTGTTTATTTGTCTACTGTTCAAATTTGGTTGTCATATCAGGAGGAAGTTCATACCAGGGTCTACCCATTGTCCAGGGGGGCGTTTCACAAAACTTGTCATCAGTGACAAATGACAGTTTGTGTTATAAGCTACTGAAATCCTTGCTTCTGATTGGTTATCAACAGATTTGTCACTGATTTTTGTCATTTGTCATTGAAAAAAGGCTTTGTGAAACGGGTCCCACGATTAAAAAAAACAGAGATTTGATCCCATACAAATCCAAGTTTTTTCCAAAGTCTATATTTACCAAAAGGATGGTATAAATCTCTCCTGACATACTCTGTCTGCTTTCCTAGAAACTCTTCTGAAGACACCAAAATTGCCATTAAAAGTAGAAATAAAAACCCTTTTCCATTTTTACTTTACGACCCTTAATATTCATGATCACTGTTCATTTTCCAAGAGGCCTTTTGCTACATTCAGATAAATCACCAAGTTTGTCACAAGATGTTAGATTCATTGGTACTCATGAAATATGGGACTGAAATTGTTGAAACTATTGCTCCAATTTAATAACATAAAAACTACCCTCTCTTTGCCTTGCTTTGCAATGTTTTTTTTAAATTTATTTTTTAAAGATTAATGCTCAAAATTTGCAATTTATCTCATTAATTTTGATACAATCATCTCATGAAATTGACAAATCACATTCCATATGATATGTCCATGCATTTAGTGCATAATGATTTCACTTATGTCTTTTTTTTTTGCTTAGCAGAAATTTAAGGGAAAAAAATGAAAATGACTATTTATGAGATCGATTTTGTTTAATTAATGTTATTGTTCATAAGTGTTATATTGTTTTTTTCAATGTGATAACACTATAAGTTATAATTGATTTTGCTTTTACTCAATTTTATTTGGGATAAGCCTGATAGTATTATGATTGTACAGACATGTATTTCTTAGAGGGAAACAAAAAGTGCAGTTTTCTAAATCTCGAGGGTCCATCATAATAATGCTCCGTTCTCTCTTCTTTTTATTACCTTTTTCTTTTTTCTTTTTTGCTGCAAAGGTGAAAGGGGAAAGGAACCTCCAGTAGTTAGTAGCTACATTGATTAATAAGTGTAGATTATGACATGAGTGATTTTTTGCTAAGATGCTTGTGTATGTATTACAACTGTAAATGTTGTAGATTATTGTTTCATTTAGATGATGAATGACTTACGATGAGAAATTTCTTCTGTCTCCCTATCTCATTAAGAGAGAGAGATACAGATAGAGGAGACAGATGATGTCGATTTGGAATATATTTTGTGACTCTAACCCGAGAAGGGGTTAACTTATTTATGACCAGGTAAATGAAGAGATAGGCACACTCTAAATCAAGGTTTCGGGAATTTTGTTCTTGCTCTGTCCTGTAACTTTTGTAGAAATGTGCTTTCTTCTTATGTGTTGTTAAATGCTCTTCTTTTTATCTCCTTCATTGTGTTTTAAGTTTTAAAACATGTTAGATGCTTCTTCTCTCTTGCTATCTTGGATTATGACACTTTCAAGCAATGAAGAATAAGCCATGTTGGCTGGTACAGAAAGGAAAAGGCCATTTTTATATCATTATTGATAAATGATCTCATACTGGTGAATGAATGGCCAAGCAATTTTGATTTTTATGTTTTTAACATGGTAGTAATCTGTAGAATCTAGTAGATATTTTTGTAGATGATTAATTTTTTTATTTCTCTCTGTCTCTCTATACGAGGAATAACCATATTATTTGTGCTTTCCATTGTCGAATTCACCCCTCATATCTTTCAGATAAAAGATGGCCAGATCTTTCAATTCAAATCATGTAATGTCCATATCATTCAGATATTTACACAATTAGCATCCATGCGAAAGGGGAATAAGATTCTGAAAAAGCTGTCATCAAATTCCTTTTTATGAAAAACAATGAATTTGTGCAAAGATAAAATCTCTTAGGTGTAAAGCACTTGATGTGAAGCAGGTTATCTAAGTAATCGATCCATATTGTCTTTAAAATGGTTACTCAAAAGCAATTGCCAAATATTTAGAACATCTCAGATTATCACTGTCAAGAGAAAAGAGGTTAGTTTACCAAGTAAAGTAAAGGGTGAGTTATTAATTTCCTTTCAAAATAATTGTAATACTTTCTGCATTTTCTCCATCACATTGCATCGATAAGCAACGTACATGTAGACAATTTAATTGGCCTGGACCACATCAAGGCTCAGTACTTAAAAACTACTGCATACACACAGAACAATAACTGGTCCGCCATTTGTTTTGAAACAATGTTTTTAAAATCATTACCATCAAAAATGTGTCTGGATTTGAAACTTCCATTTTACAAAAAGATTGGCCCCAACTTCTGTGAGCCTGTATTCTACCCCAACTATTATTCCTCCTGTAAATTTTAAATAATATTTCATGATTTCCTTTTTTTTAAATCTTATTTTTGTTAGTCTTTTAAGAAGAATCTGTCTGTTTGGTATCAACCCAGCATCTTTCAAATGTATATATGCTTCTCGTTTAGGAAATAAATGTGCCATCTCTTTTTACCTACCCTGAATGCTTGACAAGGTTAATTTCAT
Source organism: Strongylocentrotus purpuratus (assembly GCF_000002235.5). Lineage (NCBI taxonomy): Eukaryota > Metazoa > Echinodermata > Echinoidea > Camarodonta > Strongylocentrotidae > Strongylocentrotus > Strongylocentrotus purpuratus. The sequence goes on along the minus strand of NW_022145612.1, from coordinate 31,680,031 downwards.
TTGATATGTATAGAGAGAGAGAGAGAGAGAGAGAGAGAGAGAGAGAGAGAGAGAGAGAGAGGGGGGGGGGGGAGTCTGTTAGTCATGAGAGAAGAAGAATAACAGGCAAGACCCTTCAATGAATTTCTTGTATGTTAGGTTGAGACAGCATATTTGTAGGATTTTTGCTCAGGCCCCTTTTTTAAATTACACAACTGGAGTGGTTGTGGAGAGAGGAAGGCAAATTTTGTGATAGTAACAAAAGAGCAGTTGTATATTAAGAGAGACAGATAAGAGTGAGAGAGAGAAGGGAGGCATACAGAGAATGTGAGGGAGAGAGAGAGAGAGGGAGTGAGACAGGTACAGAGAGAGGGAGTGAGACAGGTACAGAGAGAGGGAGACAGATACAGAGAAAGAGAGAGAGAGAGGGGGGGGGGGGGGGAGACAGATAGACTGATGGGGAATGGCATATTTATAATAAAAATTAAAAAAATAGAAGAGAGCTCAAGTTTGGGAAATCTGTCCACTAAAAGTAATCAATCATACCAGCTTTGCTTAAGGTAAAAGATTTATTGAAAATATGACTTCTTAGTGCATCTGCTTGGTCTCGGATAAATGAAACTATATTTGTATATTTCTTTAAAAATATAAGCTTTGAAAATTATAAGATGACAATAAAGGCCAACTCTTACCTTCTTCAAATACTTTTCTTTTGTGAGTCCCAAAAGGTCATCTATGAATTGTAATTTTTGGATACAATTTCTTCTGCAAGATATTCATAATTGAGTGAATTTGTCATTTACTGATAAATTTATCATCGAGGGAAAAATTATAAAACTGGAGACTAAGAATTCCTTGAAAATACAGATATTTTATAGCAAACTCTCTGGGGTTGTGTGTTTCTGTTTCCTGCTTTCACAGGTTTATTCAACTATCAGATAATTCATTTTAAAAATTAAAAAAATTAACACACCAACTTTCACCAACACAGTGCTTCACCAATTCAAGTAACTGAAGAATTTATCTATATCTTCTTATTGAGGATACCCAAATTACAAGTTATGTGAAATTCTAAGCATATTGCCATTATGATACAAATAATTCACAAACTCTAAAAGGTACATGTACGTCTATGGTCGACAAAAAGGTATATCCACCAGCATTTGTATGGGCAGCACGTATTCACGGACTGATTAATTTAAAAGATAGAAAAGGTACACTCACATTAGTAAAGAATTTAAAATAGTGTTTTGAAATTAAAGCTATTCATTAGGTGAGTACTGGTTAATGTCTAAAATATATACAAATATATATATATTTTTTTTTATTAAATTCAGAAAATTCAGAAAATAAAGATTCAGGCATAATCAAATCAATGAATAATTGTTTTATTTTGACAAATCAGTCAGCATTTAATCAATTCTAATAGTCTCTTCAAATCGACATACACTTATCACGAGATATCTAAAAATGTTACAATGGATAATACTGCTTGTGCAACGTACACATATAATTACAGAATCAAAATATGGTCTCCAAACTGTACAGTACTGAGTGGAAGTACAAATAACAAACAAAATGCTTCATTAAACAAAAATACCAAGTAAATAGCACCATTCATTTACATCCACTTCATCGCATCTGAAAGAATGGTTGTCATAAGAACTTTGTATCTGAATTTCAGAAGTACCACTATGTAAAAAAAAGAACTATGCCTGTATTATCAATTATATATAATGCATATAAATAACCTTTGCATTTGATTAGCCAATTGCAGATTGCTGGCACATTTTAAACAACTAAAGATTGCCATTTAACTCTATCACACATCAATAAACATTTTGATGGCTGGGTATTCTCTGAATCATGAGCAAGGGCCTCAACTCTTTACCTCAAATTAAAAAATAACATTCCATTTTCAGTGAAAATGAAAATGACGGTTTTATATGAAGTAGTTTTCATATTTCATATTGCATGATAGATGCATGCATTTTATTTAGCTTAGGTACCAACATTGTCAATGGCACAGGAACCACCTGTAACCTCATAAAATAGATGAATTTTACCATCTAACTCTTTGCCAATTGTCAAATATAATTTTTAATTTTTTATGTTGAAAGGTTTTATTTGTCAGAACATCAACAACAAAAATACAAAACACGTGTTGGATTTGTTTTGTAGAAAATAAACAATACTGCTGTTTTACACATTTATTGTTTTTTAACTTTAAAAAGACATCGTTTTTATGACAGCACATAAAACATCACAAGACACAACATGAAAATGAAAACCAGTGTTTCTTGAAAAACTTTGAGCAGAAAAGTTATTTTACACATTACAAAACGCAGTAAAACCTACTGATTTTTTGCCACTTTGTCATATGCTTCTCAATTTTGTTTTTCTCCTCTTTGCAATAAATTCCTCTGTGGACTTGTATGACACAATATAATATATAAACTGTTTCAGTTTGGGACTGACATCTTAATATTTACATTGCAAAATAAAATGTTTGCCAAGTAATGTAAGAAAATGAAATGCCAAAGAGGCTTGAGACTTGACTTCTAGGTTCATTAATTCCAAACAAAATCTTGTCACACACAAAAAAAGCAAGTAGGGTAACTCCAAGTTGAAATTGAAAAGTGCATTCCAGAAAGCAATTGTTTTCAGACATGTGAAAAATAAAAGATTAATTGTCTCAGTTGATCAACTGCAGAACAAGCAGAGTTAATTATTTTTTCCCTATACATGCTAGCCATTCATTGATTGGTACCAAATTGTTAAAAAAAATTATATTGGGTAATGCGAAGTCTTGAGTCAACACTTGCACTTGGACCTGCACTCGAATGGTTTAGAAGTTATCTTAGTAACAGACAGCAATTTGTGCAGCTCGGCGAAATTTGTTCAGATATGTTACCCGTCACGTGTGGAGTACCTCAAGGTTCCCTTTTGGGTCCCCTGCTTTTTATTTTATATGTAAATGATTTTCCAAAATCCTCAGAGACGTTTTCTTTTTTGCTATTTGCAGACGATACAAGTGTATTCTGTTCTCATAGAAACTTAAATACTCTTTTAGAAACTGTAAATAGAGAGCTTTGTGTATTGACTAAATGGATTCATGCAAATAAACTGTCACTAAACTTATTAAAAACTAAACATATGTTATTCAGTAATAGTGAAACAGTAATGCCTGGTAATGTAGTCTTTGATCAGGTAAATATTGAAAAGGTCTCATTTATTAAATTTTTAGGTCTCCACATTGATGATAAATTGACTTGGAAGATGCATACTACTCATTTAAGTAAAGTGCTCTCTAGAAATGTTGGTATGATCAACAAATTGAAGTTTGTATTCCCAAGAAAAGTACTTAGCATGTTGTACTGTTCCTTAATTTTGCCATACTTAAATTATGGTGTGCTAGCCTGGGGTGCCTCAGCCAAATCCTACTTAAATAAAATTCTGCTCATTCAAAAGAGAGCAGTGAGAATTATTTCGGCAGCTGATTGGCGTGCTCACACTGACAAGCTATTTTACGAAAATAAAATGCTGAAGGTAAAAGATATATATTTTCTATATCTGGGATATCTTATGTATCAGTTGGAGAAGGGTGAAGCTCCCATGTCAATAGCATCTATTTTTGTAAAGAATAACCAAATACACAAATACTCTACTAGGCAGGCTGCCTTATACCATGTATCATTAGCTAGAACTCAGCTTAGGATTAATACACTTGCACATACTGGACCAAAGTATTGGAACTCTTTAGACTGTTCTATTAGGCAGTCTGTAAGCTCTTCTGTCTTCAAACGTAAGCTGAAATTTCATCTACTGTACACCTACAGTGAATAGATCTGATTTTTATTAGTATTCAATATAGGTAACTGGAATAGCATTGTCCCCCCCCCCCCCCACCCGTGTTGTACATTATCCTCCTTCCCCTATTTCTTTACTTTTCCATTATCTTTATTCTGTTTTCTTTTTTAGTCTACCATATTTTGTAAATTAGTGGTAGATCTGATATTTATTTATAGTCTGTATAGGTAACTAGATTAGTATTAGTCCCCCTCCCCCTGTAATATAACCTACTTCTTTAAAAAAAAATGTTGTTTCTGTAAAGGTGATCTGTGTTTTAACAAGCTGTGCTTTTTTAACAGACGACCTCTTTTTCCACATTTGTTAAAGTCTTTATAACTGTTTCATTGTTAATGTTTTTATGCTAGTTTACGATGAACTTGTTACTACTGTTACTGAATGAAATGTTTTTTTATGCAAGTGGAAAGAAATAAACAAATCTTGAATCTTGAATCTTCTTGCCGGAAGGGTGAATAAATCAAACACTGTTTGCTCAACCAAATATCTCAAATATCATTGTCATCACACACATTGTCATCACACACATTATATCACTTTAACTGGTATAGATAAGTGTAGGAAGAAAACTTCATGGTATTAGCACCTATCAATTGGAGCATAACATCGAAAAACATCACTTAAAGTGTACTATTTTGTTGTATATGTATACTTGTTTCTCTAGCAAATATCTCAAATATTATTATCATCACACACATTGTCATCACACACATTATATCACTTTAACTGGTATAGATAAGTGTAGGAAGAAAACTTCATGGTACTAGCACCTATCAATTGGAGCATAAAGTGTACTATTTAGTTTTATATTTAAGTAGTTCCCTTTCATAATGATACATATTTAAAATATGAGCTGCAAAAACAACTTCTGTAAATAGATTTTGCAAGTCCAGATACACTCTCAATTAATATAAAAGCGACTTGTGCATACACTACTGGACCCACTCCTGTTCCCTGCTTGCACAAGTGTTATATTGTTTTATCAATGTGATAACACTATAAGTTATAATTGATTTTGCTTTTGTCCCTCTCTTTAAATAATTTTATTTTTCAAGTATTCTATTTTGCATAAAATAAGGCCCCGCACAGAGTCCAAGTTTGGTTTTTTAACAGCAATTTTATACATTTCAGTTATAAACAAATTATATTTTTAGGTGATTGGTATTCTTTAACATCAGAATTTTGAATGTAATGAAATCATAATTATATATCACCAAACAAATACTGAATTGAATTTCTGAATTAAACCACCCTTGCAAAGAAAAGTGATCTAGCTTGGTTAATCACTGCACATGAAGACCTGAGCTGATTAGACTCATGATTATACTACTCAAAAACTATCTCACTAGCCACTGCCATACGACAGAGAAAATAAGAAAATTTTATATATATTATCATATATATAATCATATAATTATATTATTATATCATCATATATATCATTTTGTATTATATATATTATTTCTGGCTAAGTAGGCCTACCATCAAACAAGATTGGAACAAGATTATCCCCATTGTACTTTAAATATATGCAAAACGAATCAAACCTTTAGCCAAGCCTTATCATTTAGTATCAGCATCAAGATTAAGTCATGCTATTGCTAATTTTGAAACAATTTTTATTTTAATTTCTTTTTCCAATTTTTTTTTTGAAAGGTAAAACACAGCACACTTTAAATCTTGAGAATTACGGTAATGCTATAGTTTATACCGCCGGTTCCTAAGATGAATTATTTACCCTTCTCCACGAGAAAGACCTAGTTCTCTTTGCGAATATTTTGATTTGCTTTGTCAGCATAGATCATGGCTGTGAAAGGCTCTTCAAAGTGCAGAGCTATTAGATACATAGCACCTATCAATGCAGACAGTAACATACCAGTCGGACTAGCTGCCCTGTAAAAGAGATACAAAACAAAAACATCTTTAAAATGTCTGTCTTTGAAAAAGGTACAATTATTGTTCTGAACAATTCAAATTTGAATCACTTTTAGTGTATTGCTTTCAAATATATTCAAGATATAAAATCTTTAAGGTATTAATTAACTCTTAACATCATTTCCCCCCTTTTTTTCTAGATCATTATTTGACTAGATTCCAATTGATCAGGGGGTGTTTCACAAAGATCCTAAGTTGAACTTATCTCTAATTTGGACTTAACAATTATGGAAAGCCATTAGCATCTTTAAAAAAAAATTGTAAAAGTTTTTCTAAAATGTTGATTCAAATGATTCATATTTTCTATTATCAAGGAGATTTCATGTTCTTGGGGTAGAATTTATGAAAAGTCTAAAATAATTGAATTTTTGCTTTTGAATATATTTTTTTTGTAAGGTTACAAACTGCTCTCCATAATGTTTAAGTCCAACTTAGAATTAAGTTTGACTTGGTTTCTTTGTGAAACACCCCCCAGAATAAACACTTATTTCATAAATTGAAATTCAAAGACATGGAATAATATCTGTGTTTGAACACAAGGGAAATCAAATGACAAGGACAGAAAGATCAAACACCAACAATTTGTTTCTGTAATATCAATTGATGTTTTCATGACTACCTGCATTTATCTATATATATATTTCTTAATTAACAAAGATTTTATTTCAATTTAATGCAAGCAACAGGCTATGTCAGATGATTTATCAAGAGAGTAATAAAAGAGAACTTACACAAGTGAAGCTCCTACATACTCCAGAGTTGAGCCCAGGTACATGGGATTGTTAAAGACATTGAATGGGAAAGATGTGACCCGCTCCTCCATCAGAATATCAAAGGAATCGGCTAGTTCAAAGAAAGAAAAAAAAGACAATATGAATCACCTATGACACCTTATACTGCTACTATATATTCCCATTTTTGACATCGACCTAAATCTATCCAACCTCCATTTCTAAATTGAAATCATACTTATATCAGCTTATAAAAAGTTAATTGCCTAATTTATGTCACATATTTCAATACATTTTAAAAACAAGATGGTGTGTATTTAGAGTTTAATCTTACATATCAATTTTGTGTCTCTTTCTTTTCCTTATAATCTATATTTTTGAAGATCATTCTTCTTCTCTTTTCAGTATAAGACAAATCTGATTTTAAAAAAAAAAAAGTATTCCTCTTTGTTTTTCAAAGCAAGTATGTAATCTATAATAGCTAACATTACAATCTCTCTCTCTCTATCTCTCTCTCTCTCTCTCTCTATCTCTCTTTTTATTTCTCTCTCTCCTTTCCTCAGGCCTTTCCCCCTCCATCTCTCCCTCCTTACCTCCTTCTATTCTCTCTATCTTGTATCCTTTGGGAAAGGTGCTATATAAATCCAATTATTATTATCATTATCTCTCTCTCTCTCTCCTTTTCTCCCTCCATCCCTCCCTCCTTACCTCTTTGTACTCTCTCTCTCTCTCTCCCTCCCTCCCTCCCTCCCTCCCTCCCTCCCTCCATACATTTATACAAACATACATTTTATCTTGAGTTGCCTTCATTTCACCCTGAACTTCTGGAACACTCTACAATGAACTCACCGAAACCATATCCATAGAAGTTGAGAGCAACAATGGCCCAAGTAGCCATGACGACTCCAGACGCCGTCAGGACCTGTCCTATCGTCCTGATCACCATGTGATCTATAAGAGGCCATGATTCCTGAGGAGTCACCGCATGGTAGAAACTAATTCAAGAATAATCGTTAAAAAAACAATCATCAAAATTTATAGTCATATACTTAATAATTAAGCCTTGAGTACTACAAAAGTTCTAAAATGCTTTTGATCCTTATTCTTTTTCAAAAGGATGCATAATTTGTCAGGTGACTGGCAGAAAGTCACACACATGCTATAAAGCAAATTTCTGGTTAGTTGCTTCTATCGTTTGGATTGCTCGATACATATGTTATACCATTTCATTTTAATATGTCACAGATTTCTCTCTTTATTGACTATTTTAAAAAAAAGTGAAAATGGATGGTAGTTTCATATCAAATAAGCACATATATTGGTGCATTTACAAATTTCTGCTTAACCAAATAGTATGCATCCACATTTAGCAGAACGGCACCACATGCAGGCTATATAACCCTCTTCTGCCAGCCACATGATGTAAATATCTTCACACATTATCCTTCCTCTGAAGAGGTAAAGGCCATAGAATTTTTTTTCCTGAAGTTGGAGTTGTGGGAAAGTTTAAGTCTCAAGAGTGCTTCTATATTTGTGGTCATTGCATTAACAAAACCAACAATTCACATTCTATATTCTTGTCAACCCCTTTAGCTATCTATCTTATTTACATTTTATCAAACATCTCTACCTGTGTTATAACAAAAAAAAAGGAAAAAAGATGCAATTCTCAAAGAAGATGATTAACACCGTTTTGCACTGTGGTTTAAACACCAATTTGATTCTGCGCTAATCATAATTTCAAGTAGCAAGAGGAATAATAATTTTAATTTTTTAACTTTATTTCTTACGTATGGAATCTGAGCACAGCTACGATGACAATGATAATGTGAATAATGATTTTAGCTATATTTCTTACGTGTTGAATCTGAACAGAGCTAAGATGGCAATGATACAACAGAAGACTGCGCAGGCTATCTTCTTGGATCCGAAGAGCCTCGTTAGAAACGAGGTCCTATACTCGTAGCGAGAAGCCTGATGAGAAAAAAGAATACCCAAACTAGCAACCATACCTAGTTATAAATCAATCAGTAGATAATGTAGTAAAGAACATCAGCATAGATTTCACAATGAGGAAAGAACTATACAAATTTGCTTGATATTACTTATAGAAAACATGTCCTTGTTTGAATCAGATCCAGTTTAGACCTACATGTATATTTAATTGTATTCATTCTAATGACAGCATAGTTATATACCACACACATCTGACTAAGAAATATCAAGAGGGAAAGAGCGATTCATTTCTTTTAAAAAGAAATAAAGGGTTCTAGAAATAAAGGATATATGTGAATGATTGAAATATTAACAGAGTAGCTTTCATTCAACTGTTGATGAGAGATTATTAAGATACAGGCCAAACATTTTTACTGATGTGTGCAGCGCTTTGTAACTTTAAAGAGAATGCACTATAACAAATACCTTTTGAATTGGATCCAATGAAGAGAGTTTCATGAACTTAAATACAAAAGAGAAGAAAAAATCTTCCCTGGATTACCCTTTTCATTTATTGCAGTAATGTCAATGATTTTCATTCAAAAAAATTTAATCTAAGGTTGCTCTAGATTGCCTTTTATTTCAAGGTATTCAAACAAAGAAAATTGCATAAAGACGGTAATGCTTTTTCTTTCTATTTCTCCTTATCCACCTAGCCTAGTAGGGGACCTACTAAAGCAAAAATTATATCCCTAAAACCTGTTTCCACTGTCATGAAAGAGTATGTTGCCCTCTTCAAGTAATACAAGACTCTCATGTCAGACTACACTTCAATGACTTCAATAATGAAATGCTCAAAATCGTGTTTTTTATGAAAATTAGTACAAATGTGCTTTATTAACATTGTTTTTTCATCATCATGGAAGGTACATGCAAATAATTTGATTTTCATATATTTCATAATACAGAAAATTCATCTTTAAAGATTGTATAGTTTGAACACATTCCATTACACTATTTACTCCTCTCCATTTAAGTTTAAACATCATTCACCCATTTAGTGCACTTACTATCCATTTGGTACTACATCCCTCAGCTTGATATAACCATACATTCCCCATCCCAGCTTTATCATCGACAATTGAACTACATGATCGAATGATGTTTATTACTGGATGAAAGCACAAAGACAATTATTTTCTACATGTATATCAGAAAACCAATATCACACATGCATAAATGCAAAAATACAAAATAGTTGCCAAAATTCATTAATAAATGTTTGTCATCATTACATAACATGATTTCGACAACATATCTCAAACCGTGTAATTTCACAGTAGTTCCTTTTAGAACACTGTAAGCTTATCAAAACACAGACAACCAGGTATCGAGGGTGAAGGGAAATGTTCCCCACATGTTGGAAAAGTTGATAACAGCTATTAAAAGCATCTACAACACAATACTTGACATGATCAACAGCAAAGCAATTCAAGATTGATAAGAATATTGGAAGTACAACCCAACAATCAAAACAACATCATGCAAAAAGTATGATTAAGAGAGCAATGTGGAAGAAATATTTCACCCAAATACTTATAATGATTCAATTGCAGAGAAATGCTGAAAACAAACACACTTAAAACATTCTGGTAACTCATTTGAAGCTTAATACACAAGATGTGTCACCTAAAATGAGAAAGGTTTTAACCTTATTATGTATTGAATTGAATTTATTGACCTGCATAAAAAAAAAAGAACATGCAAAGTCAAAACACACAATAAAAGATTTGTTACGAATGTGGATGAGACAATCAAATGGAAAATATACTGAAGGGAATTACGAAGTGGTTGGATCATCAAAAAGTTACAGAAACCTGTACATACATGATGCAACATAAAATACAAAAATAAAACCAACACAAAAAATGAGACAAAGAAAAAGTACAATAATACATTTAAAAAAGGTGGTTACCAAGATTAAAAGCTGTTGCATCAGGTGAAATTTCAGATTATGCTTGAAACTGTTTAATTTGGGGAGTAGTTTGTTCCAGATAGTGGGTCCTTTACATACATATATATATATATATATATATATATATATATATATATAATTGGACAAGATAAATGGCATACATTACACAAGTGTTTGTTGAAATCCTGGTACTATATCTACAAATATCTTTGTTGCTCTGAAAGATATTAACAAAAAATTGGTAACAGGTAATATGATGATATGAAACATAAAAACACAAAATTGAAAATCATGTAATAATGAAATTGGGAGAATATCTAATTTCAGGAATGTTGCTAAAAAAAAATAGATCTTTAAAATAATCATTACTGGTAAACCTCTCAGCAAGTTCTTTAGAATCACTTATAATTGAACTGTTGTACTAAAAAACAAAGGCACTTTTCTTATATTTCCTTCTTTGCAGAACAACTTTAATAGTTCTCCAAGTTTTAGTCATGCTTCCTTTAAAGGAAATTTTGAAAGACTAGCATTTATTTTCTGGCATTACATATATATGGTTTGTGTGAAAATTACAGATCTTGTTGTAACATTATTTTTTGTATTCTTTAGGTTTTTTAATGTACTTCTCATAATTCTTGAGCACATCCTTTTTAGTTGTTTGGAAAACCATGGCAAATGTTTTTTCTTATAAATGGTTCTGTTGAGTGGAAAACAAGTACTATAAATCTCAGAAGAATAAAAACAACCATGAATTCTCGCGTTTCACAATCCTTGCGCCCTCATTCGGTTCAGTTGTAACAGTTACTCTAGTGCGGTAATTTAGGGAGATGGGTCGACAACTTTCTAGACAAATCAGCTCGCTATTACGCTGGTGAAACATCACCGGGAGCCCGCCCGCCCCGCCAGCTACTGCTCAGTCCCGGCACATCATCATTTCGCTTTTCGATCTGGAGTAGATCTAGTTGACATTGTCATCACGGTCTTCTATTGTGAAGCTGCAGAATGTTATTCTCATACTTCAAAGAAATTGTCTTTGACCCGCGGGTGCTTTTCATGGTACGAACGTTGGGGGCACATGTATTGTGAAATGCAAGAATTGGCTTGGTTCCTCATTTGTGATATACAGAAAGTATTCAGTAGAAGAGAGATGTTAAATAAAACAGTTTATATGTACATCATTAATTTGATGTTTATATACAGCTGGTTGTTCTTTATAAATACCTTAAATCAAAGACTGCAAATGTAGGTAAATGCTCAGATACTTCAGAGGTATATTTTGGGGAGAATATTTGTAATTTGAAATAGTCCTATAAAATTACACTTAGAACCATCATCTATCTATTCAAATGTACATTGTGTGCATTGATATAACAAGAGCACAAAATGGTAGACCTATATATTGAAATCCTCTGACAACTAAAAAAATTAATTCAAAACTTTTGAACATGGGATGTTGTGTTTACAGATCATGTTTTTTGTTATGCAGGTTACTAAAGGAACTAATTAGTTTTTAATGAACATAAAATGACAAAGATCATTTGGTTTTCTTGCTTTCCTCCAATGCCTTCTCTGCATATATCTTGGATGTAAAAGGTCCTTCAAATTGCATCGCTATGATGTACATGGTAGCGACGACAGCCGTTAAAAAGAGACCTGATGGACTTGCAGACCTGTGCATGGTACAAGGAGAAACGGAAAGGAAAAGAAGACATTAGTTAGCTCAATAGAAAATAAACATCATGATGATGGGGGAAATATGGAGAAGGAAAAGGAGAACATTACATAGAAGAAAAATACAAAACAAGAGTATAAAATATATCAACATTTGTCTCAGATTGTGAATTTGGACAAGGATAAAGGGGTAAATTATTGTCAACCTGCTGATAATACAGTCTGAAATAACTCAAAGAGAAATTGAATGATATCAAATGGATCATTGAAATATTCTTTTAACATGGATAGGATACTTGATCAACAAAGTATCATAAATAGTTTAGACAGCCTCAATCTGAAATATGAAATTCGCAAGAAGGAATGTGCACAAAGTTGTATTTACAAAATTGATCCATTACTGTTATAGACAATTTTAGTGAGTGATTAAACTACCCGGTACTAATTTATGAGAAACAAGATATATATCAAGTCTGTTGACTTGATTTACTAAAATTACTCAAATTTGAATAAAGGTGAATATGTTGCACAAATGAAATCTATATACTAATAATCCATCAATGCATTCATATTATTAAAATAAGAAAAGAAGTATTGAAAGAGACACACCTACACATATAAATATATTCTTGGGAACTGAACGTAAAACTAATGTTTAGGATTTTCAGAGATAAAATATGTAAAGAAATCCAAGAGTGACACCATTGCAGGCAAAATCTAATAGCAAATATAATAGCAAGATGATATGAAATGAGCATTATGATTTGTGATTTATACCAAGATAATACATGTGAACTTACTGAAGAGCTATGCCAAGATGTTCCAGTACAGAACCCCAGTACATAGGATCACCAACAACGTTGAATGGGAAGGACGTCACTTTGTCATCCATCAAAATACCAAAATAATCACCTGGGGGAAAAAAAGAAAAAAAAGTATGAAAATTCACGCATAATGGAATAATTCAAATATATTTTATCTCCAAACTAGTCTCAAATTCTAATGATATAAAAAAGTGTCGTAGTCGAGTGGTTTAAGCACTTGACTTGAAATTCAAAGGTCATGGTTCATTTCCCGACACAGCACTAATGTCCTTTTGGCAAGGCGTTAATCTTCATTTGCCACACTCGACCCAGGTGAGGTAAATGGGTACCTGGCAGGAATTAATTCCTTGAGCTAGGCTAAAGTCGGGGTCATAATAAATGTGCCTCGGAATAGAATTTCTAGATAGAAGGCGCTATAGAAATGCCTATTGTTATTATCAAAATTCAACAATTTCACAACATCTGCTAAATACATTTCAGAGTGTTTCCACAGAAAACATCGACACGGTATTTTCCGTGTCATACCGTTTCATACCGGGTCAGTTTTCCTGTGGAAACACAAGCGTGTCGGGTCGAGTCGACCGAGATGCGGATTATCAGATCCACCTCTGGGAGGTGGATCTTGACGTGTCGACCCCAACGAACTCCCTGTAAAATCTCTGTGGAAACACACAGCGACAAACCGTGTCTGGCGGAGCATCAGAGCGCGCGAAGCCCCAATCACCACTGCAGCGTGATTGGTTGAAAAATACTCTGAAATACGCGCGTATACAATAATATGTTTATATACGCGCTGTACGTAACAATGAAAAATGTACGTCACAATAGAATAGCGTGGAATCTTGTGTAGATCTGAATCCACGATCGAGGTCAAAGGTTGAATCTTGACTTCCGATTGACAGGGCATTTTCCTGACTTGGAAAACGGAATCGGGGCGAATCGGAATGCTGCGCTCTGTGGAAACAGATTGGTTTAATACCGTGTCGCGGCGACACGGTATTTCAATCCGGAAAAGATCATCCGGGTTCCACTTTTTTTCTGTGGAAACACGCTGTTTGATAGGAAGGTAATAGCTATGCAATAATTATAGAAAAAGGCAAAGAGGGTGATTACTTCAATATAGAATCCAATTTGAGTATAATACATATGTAAAGCGCTTAGAGATATCATTGATGTATCAAGCTTTATATATTATTATTATTATTATGGTTTTTGATTTCAGAGTATGAAATTTCAGGATTTTTGTTTTTGTTTTGTTTTGGTAGTATTAATTACATTTTGACATTTCAAAACAACCATCTGATGTATCATTTAAAACGTCAGAATGATCGTTAGATATCATAGATTATATGATATGACATTTATCTAGAAATAATGACACTATTCAAGATGGAAAATATACTCCTTTTTGGTGATTGCAAGAATATATTCGCATGACTTTTTCTCTTTTATTCATGACATGTTCATATCTGCAGTAGATAAATGTATATTCAACAGTTAAAAAAAGATCATTCTACCAGGCTGCATTTTTTCCTCTTGGTACTCAGGTCTATTTCCTTATCTGTTTCCAGATTAATGGCTATCTATTTTGATGTTTTATTTTCCTTATCAGTTACAAGTGTGTCTGTTTTCCACCTAATATTGTGTCATTTCTATTTCTGTGTTCATTTCTCTCCCCCTCCCCTAGCTCACCCCCCCCCCCCTCACACCTCTCTCTCTCTCTCTCTATCTGAATATATCTACTCTTCTAATATCTCTCTGCTCCACCCCCTCTCTCTCTCTCTCTCTCTTCCCCTCTCTCCCTACCCCCCCCCCTCTCTTTAAATCTATCTCTTTCTGTCTCTCCTTTTCTTTCCCAACCTTGTGCTTGTGTATCTATCTACTTACCTAGATATGTTCCGTAGAATCCCAAAGCAAAGAAACTAGATATGACAAGAATAATCCCAACAGCTAATAGACCTGTTCCTATCATCCAGACCAAGTCTGTTTCTAGAAGCGCCCATGTGTATTGGGTACCAATGGCTAGCTGGAATCTGGTAATGAAACACAATTTTTACATAATGTTGATAAATTTGCAATCTTTGAATGCTTCATCAGAAAATATATACCGGTAATATTTTCAAGCATTATAAACCTGCAGTTTGATCCATAAATCATGCGTATTACACGTCTTTGACAGGCTGAATGATACATGGACAGTTAAAATATCATTAACAAGTTAATCTTATTAAATAAGCAGCATCAAATTCATATCCAAATTATAAAGGTAATAATTATGACTTTTTGTTTTTTATGAAAATCTTGGGTCACATAAAATGCAAACATTTCATCTACAATACAAAACTAAAAGCCTTCTCCCTACCATGAAGTTAGAGAGAGATTTTTATTTAAAAAAAGGATTTTAATTTTTCTGTCCTGGATTTGAGTAAATTGTCTTTTATTCCCTTATCTGAATTTCAGTTTTTTACATCTGCGTGAGGGGGCAAAGCGGTTCAATCCCAGAAAAGATCTGAAATGTTTAGGGTTCAAATTTTTCCTCAGTTGGGTGTATAATGTCTGTAGACATACGTTATTGATAGGACAAGGATTCACTGCAGTTACATCATGGGATATGATTTCATTGACTGTTGGATGACCTTTGCTACTCACCTTCTACTTCTGACCAGAGCAAGAAAGACAATGGTAGCTGCCAGGAGCATACATCCTCTATTTGGTGAACCAACCAGTCTACTGATTATCTTCGTATTATACTCCAATCTTGCTACCTGATAATAAGAGAGGGCACATGATCATCTCAACAAACATTTCTTTCATTTAACTCCAACTTCTCCACGGATGTACAATCAAGTATTACACAATAAGTCAGTATGTTGCTCAACCTAAGATTCTAACTGATAACACCTCTACATATTTAGCATTACCTCTTAACTGCTGGAAAATACACCATAATCTCTCCATGTTTGCATGAACAGCTATAAATCCATTACCAGCAGTTCTGCTGAAGTGTTAAAAAAACAATCTTAAGAAATATCTGTTTAATTATGTATTATTATTATTATTATTATTATTATTATTATTATTACCAAAGCACAATCATATCCTTGGTTTATGAACAATGAAAGATTTGGAGGCATTAAGCCCTTCCAAAGATATAGAGATCATGTTACATTATTTTTCACTAATTTTTATTTAAAACTCTTTGTTTTAAATCACCTACAATCACCTACGATCTCTACGAATAATTGCTTATTGTTCCCATTCATATGGCAAAGAAAACAAATTTGAAAAATTTCTAATTCCATATATCACACTACTTTGTGCCCACTTACATCATTTCTTTCCCTTGATTATCTTTACAAGCATGGCAATTTTATTTTCATTGCCCCAATAAATATTATAACAAGCCCTGATAGAAAGAGAGGGAGGAAATTGGGTCTGATAAATTTTATTTTCATTAGTATTTTACAGATGAAATATATTTCCTAGTAATTCTTACAACCTCTTAATATTGATACTTATATTGTTAAAAATACATAAGTGAGATATAGATTTAAATGACAAATATAATTTTAGTAGCTCTGACACCAAATCCTTTAAAGCTAATAGTTTGAAAAATGATGATTAAACAATCAAAGCAAGCAATAAAAAGCAGGGGAAATGTACTAGTCTACTGTTAAAGAGCTGCATAATAAAACTGGTGCCAGGTAAAAAGGTTATAGGTAAAAATGACAGCAGTAAAAATGGAAAATAGCAAATAATAATGATTAATTGAAGCAAATAAAACTCAACTTACGTCTTGTTGTTCCACAGGTCAGTAGTATGTATGTACGTATAGTCCCAAAATATGATTTATGATATTATCGATTAATTGATTAATATGAAATCAATAATCAATAAATATGAAATATGGATCGATAATTATGGATCAATAAAATCGATAATTGATAAATATGAAATATGGATTAATTAAATATGTATTAATTAAATATGGATCGATAAATATGGATGATGAAATATAAAGTATGAATCAATGAACAAATAGAAAATAGAAACAAAAATGAATAACGAGGAGGTTGTAGGTTTGTATGACGTCACACAGTGACGTAGTGTACGACGAGGGGGGTTGTCTCGTATTTTACAATAGAGTGGAACCTGGGAAGGTATGACGCAAGGGTTGAAGGACGTGTAGAGACACATACGATATGACGTAAGGTTTGAAGGGCAGGTAGAGACGTGACTGTGGATAAACATGATGTCATAGTCTGAATAAAAGAGAACGCATCATCTATTAAATATAGAATAACCACGTCATGGTACCGTAATAGGCACGTAAAAAATGTATAAAATACTGTGGACGTGTCCAAAAGAAATAGTATATTCAATTGTACATCACCGTCAGCAACATGTACAGTTACTACAAACATAATACAAAGACGACTAACGAAGACATGGAAGATGTACCTCGTGAGAATGAAGATTCGGGGTATACATCGCCCGAACCCTTATTCATAGACGAAGGCTTATCAAATCTACAGCCAGGAAAAATGAACGAACAAGGCAGACAAGTGGGAGAGAAAACCATCAAGCCACTGAAGGGACGTCAGATGGACAGCTACGAGAAGGATGTGGATGGAGGTGGTACAGACGTGACAACAAACACGGCCCGTGATGTGAAAGCCACAACCGTTGCCAAGTTACCAATCAGCATGAAGGATGGACGTGCCAAGTACGTGGCCGTGCGAAAATTCAGAGGTCAAGTCTATGTCGACGTTCGAGATTACTACGAGTCAAATGGACAGTACTTTCTGACTAAAAAAGGCATCACATTATCTGCGAGGGAATTCAAAGCAGTCCTGATGATTTCTAAGAACATCAACCGTGCAATCTACAGTGGAGAAAACCCGTAGTAGCATCGAGACAAAAAACCTTGGATATGTAACGGAATGAATATGATTTGTAAAAAAATGATAATAAAGTTGTCACCATTTTACAGTAAAATCCAACGTGTTTATTATACTTTATTGCGTTTGTTGTCTTGACATCAAGGGTAGTGAACCTGTAAGAGACAAAAGGCGAGAGAGAGAGCGAGAGAGAGAGCGAGAGAGAGAGAAAGAGAGTGAGAGAGAGAGATTGACGCTTGATTGTTTGTGACGTGTGTAAGATTAAAATTGTGTAAACCATTGAGGGAATAGATGAAAAAATAGAGAGAGAGAGAGAGAGAGAGAGAATGCCTGAGATTAAAACTTTTACTAAGAGGGGAGTTCTTACAGAAACAGATGTTAGCGGTACGTTTGAAGTTGATCCGTTATTATACTTAATACAGGCGATGGGGGTCTTGTAGAGACTAGTTCTATTGTGTTTTGTTATTTTATTTTATTTTATTTCTAATTATTTTTATCCTCTTAACGTCCAAGACCAATTATCCTTACCAGAAAACAGTTGTTAGCGGTACGTTTGAAGTTGATCCGTTATTATACTTAATACAGGCAAGGGGGTCTTGTAGAGACTAGTTCTATTGTGTTTTGTTATTTTATTTTATTTTATTTCTAATTATTTTTATCCTCTTAACGTCCAAGACCAATTATCCTTACCAGAAAACAGTTGTTAGCGGTACGTTTGAAGTTGATCCGTTATTATACTTAATACAGGCAAGGGGGTCTTGTAGAGACTAGTTCTATTGTGTTTTGTTATTTTATTTTATTTTATTTTTAATTATTTTTATCCTCTTAACGTCCAAGACCAATTATCCTTACCAGAAAACAGATGTTAGCGGTACGTTTGAAGTTGATCCGTTATTATACTTAATACAGGCGAGGGAGTCATGTAGAGACTAGTTCTATTGTGTTTTGTTATTTTATTTTATTTTATTTTTTAATTATTTTTTATCCTCTTAACGTCCAAGACCAATTGTGACCTGGCACCACAAAACCAACAAAAAGTCGCAACCAGCGATTCTCCGTAATCAGCTAAAATGTCAATTTAGGTGAAAAAATAGATTTTTGTTTTTTTGCATTTTCTGAAAGAGTGGTCTTTTCTGTACCTAGTATCAAAATTTGGAAGTCTAAAACATAGTAGAAGATGTGTTTTAAACGGTTTTTCTAGACCAGTTTTTTTCGCACAGCCTTCGGTCTCTTCCAAAATTTGATCACTTTTCCCGAGCGAAATTATCGTAGTCCGGAAATGGTCGGTCGTTGCTAACGGGTCGTGCTACGCGGGCTGTGATTGGTCCGTTATAGCAATCAGTGCGGCGCGCCATTTTAATAATAATAATAAAAAAATAATAAAAACGTTACTTATAAAGCGCTTACCACCGAAGTCTCTAAGCGCTATACACACAAAATAGACTGATATACAATTACATCTTATACAAAACTAAAAATGCAAATAAACCTACAAATAACAATACATATGGAATACACATCAAAGTGAACAGAGATAATTAATCATCGAACGCAATTTTGAATAAATGTGTCTTGAGACTAGTTTTGAATAGGTTAACGGTTTGACAGTTTTTTACATTTAAAGGTAATTTGTTCCAAAGTTCAGCAGAAGCTTTGCGAAAGGAGCGATTACCATAAGAGAGAGTTGACACAAAAGTAGATACGAGGTTTAATTGTGAAGATGACCGTAAATTGCGTGAGGGTTTGTATTCCTCGATTAATTCTTGCAGATAAATTGGTGCCAATTCATGAATGCATTTATAAGTTAAAACTAAGATTTTGTACATGATGCGGTACGTCACCGGCAACCAATGCAATTCGCGAAGTACTGGGGTGATGAACGTGTGCGTGTTACAAGCCTGGCAGCAGAGTTTTGGATTCTCTGGAGTTTTGCAATGTGCGACTCCGGAAGGCCATAAAGAAGGCTGTTGCATTGATCAAGACGGCATGTAATAAATGCATGTATAAGCGTTTCGGTAGATTTTTTATCAAGAAAATTTCTAATACCACCTATCTTGTACAAGGCATATGAAGCTGAGCGACAAATATTTTTTATATAATCATCCATCCTAAGATCATTTTCAAAGATGACACCAAGGTTACGTGCACTTTTGACAGGTTGTATCGGAACATTAGCAATTTCGACAGATGGTAAATGGGAGGACTTTCTGAATCGAGATGTTACATGTATAACCTCGGTTTTATCCTCATTTAACTTCAAATCATTAGCAGTGGACCAAGCTTTGATATCATTTATACATCTTTCAAGTTTAGTAATAACAGAATGGTCGGAATCACGTTTCAAAACAACATAAACTTGGGTGTCATCTGCATATATCATTCGGCCTAAACCATGCGCTTCAATAATATCTTCAAGTGGTGCAGTGTACAGAGTAAATGATAAAGGGCCGATGACGGATCCCTGAGGAACACCTTCAAGTGGAACATGAGGTTTGGATAATGAGTCATTAATGACAATAGATTGTGAACGATTCATAAAGTAGGTTTTAAACCAATTTTGTTTGTATCCACTTTCACATCCGAGTTCCAGATTTGCGTTCGTCTTATATTCTCCGTTAACGACTGCGAGTAGCTTGATTGTACATCACATATCCAGAATTTGTTGATCAAGAGTAAGAACATTATTATATTTTATACATTTGAGAGTGACAAGTTGCGAAAAAGTCTACAACGTCGTTACAATGCCAGGTTTTGTATGTGAGCAGAGCCGTGGGATGGTACCGGGGTGCACCAACGCAGATGCCCGGGTAGCTCGGGCGGTCAACGAAGCGATGATGCGGGGGCTAGCTGCGGGGGATCAGGCCAGCCAGCTACTGGAAATGAAAGAGCAAGTCATAGTAAAAATACTTTGAACCTCCTGTGAGAAAGAAAACAGTATGGGAATTAAGTATAAAGCAAGTTCATAATGTGGTTACAAATAATTGCCCAGATGTATACAAAACAAGATAGGTGACAAGCAGTGTTATGTAAGGGGGAACAAAAAGACTCCGGGTCCACCATGAATAGGCATTGTCTAGTGCAGGTGTCTCGGCACTATGTTGCAGTTCACTTAATCTGTCCAATTACAACTCTATACATTTACAACATAATAACTTTTGAAAGACTTAAGTCCACACATTGAAACCTCAGAAACATAATGAACAGACTATGTTTGACCATCAGGCCAAATTTCAGCCTAATCTGAAAATCTCTTCATAGTGGTTGCTATGGCCTTTTGATTCACCCTTCTATTGATTTCCCTGTGGTTTGCTTGCTCCGCATGCTTGAATAGCCCCAAACGTTAAAGCTCTCTTTCTCACAATTTAATACCAGTAACCTCCCTCACCAGCTCTTTTCATTCACTAAATTGAAAGGGTTAGGAAGCTTCAATTTGGACAAGTAATATACCATTTTAATGAGGAGAACTTCTTCTTCATAATCAGATGAAATCAGGAAAATAATTTTTTGCTACTTTTTGGTGGTTTTGTGGTGCTGGGTCACAATTATCCTTACCAGAAACAGATGTTAGCGTCACAGGATTTGAAGTCGTCTTAATCGTGAAATCCATTGTGAGGGGGTCTATATATAATTGTGAGTTATTTTTTTATCACACTTGTTTATATCATAACTTGAATCTACAAATAATCATGGACGTCTTTCCTACCGAAACCGATATTCTCAATGACGGCCTAGGTGTTTCACCTCGATTTTACAGAAAGGGGAAAGCTCCAAAGGAGGTATTACGTACGGTACTTTCCGCTGCAAGAGGATTGCAGATGCTTGTAATACTGTTACACCGGGAGATGTTCTATTTACATTTAAGAACATTTAATAGATTTGGTGAAAATATTGTAATAGGCGGATCATCGGTTTTCTTGGGAGAACAAGACATGTTTTCTTTCCTGTCGCATCTAGATGTGATTGATGAACAGCTACACGATTACGATGACCATGTTGGGCGTAATGGCAGTACTTACAGTATTGAAGTTGATGTTCTCAGTGATGATCGCCCACACCGTTATAAAAATTTATCGAACAAATATGAAAACACATCCCTGTACATAGAAACCGGTGTCCTAAGAGGAAAACAGTTCATGGACGTACGACAGGTCCTTAGAGACCAGGATAGAAATTTCAATACTGATAGATGTTTCAATACCTCCAACGGTATGTGTATGTATTTAGATGCATGGACAACGCTTTTAAATCTACGCGATGATATTATGAACCGGACAAGGGCGGAACGCGATGTCGTACTTGGAGAGGATGAGGAGTTCCACCACATGGACTATGGCCTGTATGACCTTGTATTGCTACAGCAAGGCCTGGTTGAGGGGTCAAATAACGGCGGTACACGCTATACCCACCCCTTTTCCAGGTCAATATTTGTAAAAAAATGTTTGCGAGAGATACAGGCCGAAATTGACCACGAGAAAGCCTTGGACGACGCCGAGGCCGCGGCGAAAGCGGCCTACCGCAAAGCAGAGGCCGACAAGAAAGCAGCTAAAGAAATGGAGTTCGCCGATGATGAAGAGGACTGCGATGAGGAAGACATTGATGACAGAAGACATGAAAATGCCGAGATGAAATACCTCGTCGGCGTATGCCTTAAGATACAAGAGGAAGAAGACTACGAACCGGACCATCATTCAGACTATTCCGTTGAGGACAACGTGTATGGCCGGGATGACAGCGATGAAGAGGACATTCCGTAGTGACTCCCCAAAAAAAGAAACTCTCAGATGCTACCTCCCCCCTTCACGACTTACTACACCTATTCCTCTCGATTCCGTTAAAACGGGTAAGAGGAAAACTAAAACAAAAAATAGGGGTCCACCTTGCTCTACATCGGAATCTTCCTCGTCCGAGGATCAAGATCCCATTACAAATATTGATGACGATGAACCATTTCATGACTTGCCCTCGCAGCTACCCTCTACCCCAAACTGGGAGTTCATTGGTCAAAGGATTTCTAAACGGTTTGGGAGTAGAGAGGTATGGTATGACCACCAAAGTCAACTCCATAACGCCAACACGATATCCGAAGTTCTCGATTACCTCCGAACATCTTTGGAAGAAATCAAGGATATCGTGTTGCGTGACACTTCACCCCGTGACTATGTGAGACTCATTCTTTTTTCTACGCAGTTAAATGTACCCGTCTCCTTTCCCTGGGCGACTGTGGAACATTTCGACATAAGCGCAATTTTGGATAGGATTGAAGAAGTTTTAAATAAAATAGCAATCAAAAATTTTTTCTAGATCTAGGATTCACGATACGGCTACATCATATCGTGAATCCTGCGCGCGTAAGTTTGATGGACTCCCCGAACAATTGGCTGCGCTTAAAAAGCGATCAATCATCACAATACCACCCTCCGATGATAATCTTTGTTTCGCAAAAGCACTCGTAATTGCCATGTTTCACTCTAAAAATGACAAAAGATATAGAACATGGACCAAAATAAACAAGACCGCGTGCCAACCAAACAGTTTATGAGAATGGCTCGCGAACTTCACGCTCGAGCGAATGTTGAAGAGGGTATTGTTGACTCACGCCAGTACGCTGCTTTTCAAGCTCCAGAGTTCAGGATTATGGTATACAGAGGTAGATGTAAGGAGGCATTGATATATGCAGGACCTCCAGAAGGTAAAGCCATCTACCTGTACCTGTCTGGGTCCCATTATAACGTGATAACCAATCCCCCTGCTTTTCTGTGTGCTTCTCAGTTGTGTGAGGACTGTCACGAAACGTACAACAGTCCCCTCACACATAAGTGTTGTTGTGAATGCCCAGATTGTTATGCAACAGATTGTGATAGCGGTACGTTTCGTGAGAGTAAGCCCTCTACCATAGTGTGTAAAAAGTGTCGAATGACATTTCTAACAAAACGTTGTTTCCAGCTACACAGTGTAACACTGCATAAAAAACTCACAGCCTGCCAAAGAAAATACAAATGTGACAAATGCGAAAAAGTGCTAGACATCGATGTAATAGGGTGTGATCCCGCTAATCATAAATGTTCGAATATATTTTGTAGAACCTGTAAAGAGGTTGTCGACGGCAGGGATCATGCGTGCTTCATGAAGGTAACATCCAATAGCCCTTACTACGAGGTTAAGAGTGCCGATGAAACCTCAAAACCGTTAAACCGTCCACAAATCTCCCACAAACCAACCACCACGGTCAAGAAACTCCTCGGGAAAATGAAGGAGTACCAAAACAAAAAAAGAAATGTACGCAAACCGCGAAAGAAAAGAAAACAAAACCTGAAAATTGTACAAAGTACATCTTCTTTGATTTTGAATGTACCCAGCACACGGGTGTTCACGAACCCAATTTTGTGCATGCATCGGGGGAATGTGAATCGTGTATGGACAAGGACAATTCAGTGTGTAAGCGCTGCGGCCCTCCAGATGCGAGACATATCACGTTTAAGGGGGAGAATACCCTATCAAACTTTGCCGCGTGGCTTTTTAGCGAAAAGCACAACAATTTAATCGCGTTGGCACATAACAGTAAGGCCTATGATTCTTATTTTCTGCTCAACCACCTGGTTGCGGAAGGTATCATACCTCAAGTTGTTTTAAACGGAGGTAAAATCATAAGCCTTAGAACTTCAGACCCATGTGTAGTTGTCAAGGATTCTCTGAACTTTTTTCAGATGGCACTCGCCAAACTCCCTAAAACTTTCGGGTTGACAGAATTGAAGAAAGGATATTTTCCACATCTGTTCAACACGAGAGCGAATGCAAATTATATCGGACCCCTACCTGACAAAAGATGGTACGGGTACGAAAGTATGATGAAAAGCGCTCAAATTGAATTTCTGTCGTGGCATGGTGAACTTTGTAGCGAAAACTATGTTTTCGACATGAAAACAGAGTTAAAGGAATACTGCATCAGCGATGTTGAAATATTACATCAAAGTTGTAAAGTATTCCGTAAACACTTTAAGGCCATCACCGCAACACCCACGAACAAAGGAG
This sequence comes from Strongylocentrotus purpuratus, assembly GCF_000002235.5. NCBI lineage: Eukaryota > Metazoa > Echinodermata > Echinoidea > Camarodonta > Strongylocentrotidae > Strongylocentrotus > Strongylocentrotus purpuratus. Next base: position 31,655,184 of record NW_022145612.1, on the reverse strand, counting down.
GTATCGATCCTTTCCTTAAATCCCTTACATTACCTAGCGCGTGCAATCTTTTGTTCAGGACTAACTATCTGAAGCCTGATACAATAGCCTTAATACCCCAAGACGGCTACAAAGGGTCTAGACAGCAATCGGCCAAAGCTGGCGCGTGGCTGCATTATAAATCCCTCAAAAAGGGTATAGCTATTCAGCACGCCTTTAACGGTGGAGAGCGCATGGTACACGGTAGATTTGTGGACGGTTATGCCACCCTAGGTGAGAAGAAACATGTATGGGAGTTTCTAGGATGTTACTTTCATGATTGTCAGACATGCTGGGCGCCGGATCTCGTCAATCATAAATTAAACCAAAAGATGGGTGTGTTGTACAACAATACGATGCACCGAATCCGCCTCCTAAAACAGGCGGGTTACAAGGTCCACGTCATCTGGGAACACGACTGGGACCGTAAAAAAAAGAGTGACAAAGTTAGGGATTTGCTACCGAATGTCGAGCATTTTAGCGCCGGGTTACGTCAACCTTTGAACCCTAGAGATTCCTTTTTTGGGGGGAGGACGGATGGAGGACGTTTGTTTTACGAAGCTGGGCCCTGTGAAAAGATAAGTTACTATGACTTCACAAGTTTGTATCCTTTCATAAACAAATTTTCAAAATATCCCGTTGGACATCCTCGTATCATTTTGTCCGATTTCCCACCTCTCGAGGACATATTTGGCTTGATCAAATGCAAAATTACCCCTCCCAAGAATTTATTCCACCCTGTATTGCCATTCAGGTCAGAGGGGAAATTGACCTTTCCCCTCTGCCGTACTTGTGCCGAGACAATGAATAGTGGAACGTGTAAGCACGAGGATGTTGAACGGGAGTTAGACGGTGTTTGGGTTAGTGAAGAAATCAAAAAGGCTGTTGAGAAGGGTTACACTAACGTTAGGATGCAGGAAGTTTGGCACTTTGAGAGCTCAACCGTGTACGACAAGTCTACTAGAGAAGGGGGTTTATTTTCTCCCTACATTGACTCCTTCATTAAAGTTAAACAGGAGTCATCGGGTTACCCCGTGCATGCGCAGTCAGATGCAGCAAAACAAAAGTACATCGACGATTATTTCGAACACGAGGGTATCAATCTTGACCCTTTTTTAACTTGCAAAAATCCTGGTTTGCGCGCTATTGCTAAAGCAATCGTCAATGTACTGTGGGGGAAATTTGCGGAGCGCCCAAATTTGCGTAAAATGGTGTATGTTAAAACCACCGATGAAATTCTCTCCTATCTAAGGGACCAATCGATAATCGTAGAACACTTGATCGTACACAATGAGTATATGGTAGAGCTACACTACACACAAGCGGAGGGGTTTGTTGACCATAATGTCAATACCAACATTATATTGGCCAGCTTTACAATGGCGTTAGCGCGCTTGAAATTGTATAGCGTGTTGGAAAAGCTGGACGATAGGGTTTTATATATGGACACAGACAGCGTGGTGTTCAAGACGGACCCTGAACACGCCCATCTAGACCCCGTCACCAGGGATTTTCTTGGTGATCTAACCGATGAGATCGACGACACTGGCGAAGATTTTATACAATCATGGCTATGCGGTGGTCCAAAGAATTACAGCTACAGGACTTCCTAAGGGATAACTGTATGTAAAGTAAGAGGTTTCACTCTGAATGCAATGAACTCTTTGGTCATTAACCATGACACATTGAATGAACTCCTTCAGAGTGAACAAGGGACCACGCGTACAATTCACGAATCAAAAATAATCAGGGATGTGAAAGCCAAGACAATCCATACGGTGAAGAGGTCTAAGAATTACAGGGTTGTGTTCACGAAGAGGGTCCGTCTTGAAGATGGCAAAACTTTACCGTACGGCCATGTTAATATACCTCCTCTACCTACCATATAAATAGAATTGACATGCTCTTTTCTACCTCATTCAAGCGCTGGTGTTCATTTAAGAATATCCATTTCTAAGCGTCGTGTATTTGACATAGTATACCTCTCTCTCTCTCTCTCTCTCTCTCTATCATGTTACGCTTTTTCTCGTCTTTGTTAAAAGACGTTTATTTTCTAATTACAGTTTTTCTTGACTATATATCACCCAAGATGAATGCAGCATACGTTAATGATTTGCATGCCCTGTTTAGAAGAACACGTAGAAGTCAAGGCTCCCTTTGGAGCGTGGTTGTTTTTATACTTTTGATCGCAACGTTATTTTTCAGTTTTTATCTGGAAGCAACTATTTTAGAAAGTGTCGAGAGTCAGGATACAGTTTCAAATAATACCTATTCAAACGGTTCTAAACTGTATGAAAACGTCAGTGTAAAATCCCAGTACGTTATCCCTCTCCCGACCTCTACGTTGTAGCGTTAAAGTAGTAACTAATAAATTGTATTGTATATTCATGCGCATATACCCACATCTCTTGTTTGCGATAAGAAATATTCACGTTCACTTATCTCGTTGTGCATTGTTTCATGATTTTATATCTGTGTTGTTTGTTTTTTTTTCTTTCTCTTTTAAATCTTCATTGTATATAAATATATTTGACTCCTTCTAACATGGACGTTCGTTTAAAACATAGCTTTTCATGCATGGTCGTTGGACCTAGTTTTGTTGGAAAAACTGAATTTGTAAAACGTCTTTTAAAAAATGCATCCACCATGATAGATAAACCACCGCACAAAGTGGTTTGGTTTTATAGTGAATTTCAACCCTCCTACCTGGAAATGAGTAAATCTATTCCCAATATTCAATTTCATGAAAACCTCCCCGCTGACTTTAATAGTCTGACCGATAGCGAACGTCCTATGTTATTTGTTATAGATGATTTGATGGATGTGGCTGGCGACGATAAAAGGGTGGCAGCTTTATTTACAAAGGGGTGTCATCATAGGAATGTAAGCGTAATTTATATCAGGCAAAATCTGTTTCACCGTGGGAAGGAATCAAGGACCATTTCATTAAATACGCAATATTATTGTTTATTCAAGAATTGTAGAGATAAATTACAGGTTACATGTCTTGGGAGGCAGATGTATCCGGGGCGACAAAAATTCTTCAGGGAAGCCTACGAGGACGCTACCAAAGAGAAATGGGGTTACCTGTTTGTGGATCTGAGAGCAGACACTCCGGAGGAGGTACGATTGAGAACTCATATATTCCCGGGAGAAACCCAAGTTGCCTACGTACCTCGGGTATAAAATCGCACCTTACGCTACAATCAGCTTTATTTATTCAACATGTCTCGACGGATCAAGACCCATGCGGCGCTGTTAAAGACTCTGGCACATTGTACAGCTAACCAGCGTACACAACTCATCAAAAAGCGCGGACAAGGGGTTTATAGATGCCATTTGTGAATGTGTGCTCAACGTGATACGTGGTAACGTTAAAATATCAGGAACTCAGAAACGAACATTGGGTAAACATAAACTCAAGTTAAGAAAACTGTCAAACCGTCAAACACTGTTGAAAGAAAGAAAGAAAATTTTGAATCAACGCGGAGGATTTCTTGGATTGCTTGCAAGGATAATAGCCCCTGTACTCGGAGGTATCACATCGTTGCTGTCCGGCGGTAAATGAACTATAATCAATCCGATATGGAGCACACGCAGAAAATGGTTCTTGTTCCACAGACGATGCTCAACAGGCTACAGAACAATTCAACTACAACATCGTCTGAACAGCAGGTCAATAATCTGGACAGTCAAATTTGTGCTATTTTAGAACGCGGTGACATGGACGAACATACAAAAGCCCAGTTATATTCGCAACACTTCCATCATTATCTCGAAGCCAATGATGCATTGAAGAAACCGTTAGCCCTAGAGCTTATTGACTATACAATTTCAACCTCCGATAGTACCTCTTCACCGAAGGGCTTAGACGCTGTTTCGCACTACACGCCTCACGAGACAAAAATAGACCGTGATATATTGGACCATGTACCAAAAACATTTGCAAAGAGAACCAGTCAATTGCTGCAAAAGTTGAAGAACGATAAAAACATTGATTGGACTGAAAACGGTCAGCTTATCATAGCTAACAAAACTATTGCTGGAAGTAACATTTGCGACATCATGTATGACATATTCAGGGAACGTCGTGGCTATACCCCTACTGGCAGTGACCAGTTTATCTGTGTATTGGCGAATATGAACATTCCAGAGACTTTTATTAGCAACCCACGACGACGTAGCGATCTACAACGGTGGAAACGAAGCGGCAACCCCGGATCCAAGTCTACCCCGACAGCGCCATGGGAATCTCCCCTCTCCGATGTACAGCACTCGACACCTCCCAAAACAAAAACTAAACGTGTAAAAGTAAACAGAAATGGTCCTAAAACCTACCAGTGGGATCCTTATTAATAGACGGGTGTAAACACTATGTCTTATTTATTTTCTCTCTTTTTTTTAATTTTTTTTTCTTTTTTTTCTTCTTTTCTTTTTTTTTTCTTGTCTTTTAGTAGCGTTTATAATAATTTTTTCTTTTTTCATTTCATAATGAATTGTATAAAGTTTAGGCTGTGTAAAATAATATTGTTTATACGACTAGAAACGTATACTAAAACTAGATGGAATTTTGACTGCGCGCAGTCGAAAATGATGCCTCCGCCATAGAGCAATTTAAACAAGTTTGGAGTTTAAATCTCCAGTGGTTCTTGAGATATCATGATAACAATCTCAATGTATGGAATTTCATAAGTTGACCTCTGTGACCCTTGACCTTTGACCTACGTGCTCCAAAATCTAATCAGATTGTCTTCCTATGGTGATACACACTATCATTAAGTTTGAAGTTTAAATCTCCAGTGGTTCTTGAGATATTATGATATGGTGATACATACTCATTAAGTTTGAAGTGAAAATTCTCCAGTGGTTCTTGAGATATCGCGATAACGATCTCAATGTATGGAATTTCATAAGTTGACCTCTGTGACCCTTGACCTTTGACCTACGTGCTCCAAAATCTAATCAGATTGTCTTCCTATGGTGATACACACTATCATTAAGTTTGAAGTTTAAATCTCCAGTGGTTCTTGAGATATTATAACAATCTCAATGTATGGAATTTCATAAGTTGACCTCTGTGACCCTTGACCTTTGACCTACGTGCTCCAAAATCTAATCAGATCGTCTTCCTATGGTGATACATACTATCCTTAAGTTTGAAGTTTTTACATCTCCAGTGGTTCTTGAGATATCATGATAACAATCTCAATGTATGGAATTTCATAAGTTGACCTCTATGACCCTTGACCTTTGACCTACGTGCTCCAAAATGTAATCAGATTGTTTTCCTATAGTGATACACACTATCACTAAGTTTGAAGTTTAAATCTCCAGTGGTTCTTGAGATATCATGATAACAATCTCAATGTATGGAATTTCATAAGTTGACCTCTGTGACCTGTGACCTTTGACCTACGTACTCCAAAATCTAATCAGATCGTCTTCCTATGGTGATAAATACTATTCCCGAGTCTTAAGTTTAAATCTTAAATGGTTCTTGAGATATTGTGATAATGGTCAAACGGGACGGACGTACGGACAACCCGAAAACATGATGCCTCCGGCACCACCTTCGGTGGCGGAGGCATAAAAAGTATGTTTTATGTTCGTTAAACTGGCGAATCGGTGGAATGACGAATCGGTAAAACGGCGAATCTGTAGAACGACGTTTATCTTATTGTTTATACTATAACTATTTTCTTGATGTTGTTTTTTATTTTATTCATTATTTAAATCTTGTTTATTATTTTTCTTGCTTGCTGTGTACCGTGTATATATTCGATGGTTATACCATTTTCATACTTAAGATAGGGACAGCTTACAAACACAACCGTAATGACACTATGCAAGTTGTTACCTGACTTGATGTATATATTGTATATAGTCTACATGCATTATATGTTTTTTAGTGCTATTCAGTTTGAAAATATAAGACGTGACAACGTAAGAATGACACACTGAAACAAAATGATTTCTTTACGAAATTTTATTCAATAAACAACACAATTTTAAAATATTTTTAATACATTTTACAACTGGTTCTCTCGTGTATTCATTGTTCATGTATTCTTTTATATTTTAAGAGTAGACGTAACGTGTACTATCAGAAAGAGGGGCAGAGGAAGAGAGAATGGGTGTGAAAGATGAGAGACATATAAAGAACTTTTTTATTATTATTTTTTTGACAGAGGAAAAAAAGATGAAGAAAGAGAGAGAGGGAGAGAGAGAGAGAGAGATAAAATGCATGACAGGAAAGAGAAATGTAGCGAACGTGTTCGTGATGTAGAAAGAGGTGTTGGTGAGAAGAGAGAGGAAAAAGATAACCGTAGGATTCTGATGTATTTCGTACTATAAAACACTTATAAATATATAATGATATATATTAAGGCATAGTCTACTTAGTATAAACTTAAAACAAAATGTATATTTACAAAGTAAAACAAATCAACGTGTAGGATAGGCGAGCGGATTATTTACAATTCATCGATACTTCGTGCAATTTGCCGAAGAGTGAAATTAATATCAAGAACGGGCAACGATGTATTATGTTTCCTGTTAAACCAATCATTTATCTTCATATCGTTCCTACTGTGGTCTTTCCCAAACCCCTTTAAAATACCCCGCGTCGTATACCCTTTACAACGACATGAGATAAAATATACAATATTGTCCACACACGGAAGAAAGGGTTCCTTGAAGTCTCTTTTCATTATAGTCCATTGTTATAGATTTTCCCATCATAAAACTATAAAGCTTCCTGTCATAATATAAAGGGGCGTTTCCATACGAGTAAAAAAAAGTCCCCTTCCCGTCGTTGAAATATAACGCTACCCAGTGGGTACCGGGGCTGGTGCTTGGGTCTGTATTTACGACGTAACATCCAATATTGTCATTCACCCTACGTGGAAGTTGGTCCAAGGCGAAAACGCCTTTAAACTGGTCTTTCATGGCTAGGTGGTTCACGAGCATGTGTTGAATTTGTGAAGTATCCATCCTTTTATTTTCTCAACCCTGATAATCATAAATGAGATTGCGGCTTCTATCGATCTGGATCAGTCCTTGGGATTCTGAAAATACGAGGCAATTGACCGTGTTGGGGAGGGGTCTGTCAAACTGTAGTTCAAGACGTAAATTACCACTTTTAATCAGATTTAAATGACATCCGTCTGACACATCCGGGGTAAGGTCAAAAGCGAATAAAGTGAACCCTTTAGGATATTCCTCTCTATTTATATCCAGGCCTTTGTCCGCGAAAAGACGATTTGTACCCATGAATAAGGAATTGTAAGCGTGTATATAGTGCTGACCCGCTCCCTCTTCAAAGCAGGGCCGTAAAGGGCGCATGGGAACCGTTTCTCCATCGATCGTCACTCTGATATATAGTTGATATTCAGATGTTTAAAGTTGTAGGGGTTTTTGGCATAACTACCGTTGTAGGCGTCGTTGTCAGTTAACCCGATGATGATACGGTTCGGTAGTTGTCCTAAAAATAGGTTGTCTCGGTTGATGGACATGTTTCCAGTAGGAATTGAGAAAGAGCGTACATCCACTTTGTTGAGTGGATATTTGGCAGTTGTTTTCTCCAAGGCCTTGGCATGGGTAATCATGATGGAAGGGCTCGTCTTGACTCTGCGAACGAAGAGGACAGCAGATTCGATCTTTACTTTGTAGTCCGCGTTTGCTTTTGAAGAAAGAAGACAAAATGCGTCTTTACTACGATTCAACTTGAGTTTCAAATCAACCCCCGGTAATAATAATCTTTCTTGAAAGAACGCGTCTGCGTAGATGGGTCCCAGCATAGAAAGAAGTCTGCTCTCAGCGATGAATCCGTGTCTTTTTGCGAGTCCTTGATTCCCATGCTCTCCTTGCAATAAAGGATTTACCACCTCCATTTTCCCCGCTTCATCCTTGTAATACAGCTGCTGCGTAAGCTGCGAGTCTTTTGTCTCCTTGCTGTAGTGTAGTAACGTCTCCATTAATGCCCTATAAGGGTATGTATTGGAGGGTTGTGATACCAGTTTTTCATTCAACATGACATCCACCTGACTAAAAAGTGAAGGGAGGAAGAGATTCACGGGTGCTACGGGGTCATCGGCGGTGATAGGCGTATTGTCTGCTTTCAATACTCTGACAGAAACTTGTAGCATGGTTTGCGAAAGATCGACATACTCTTCGGCCGTTCCAGCGACGTTGAATTCAATAGGTCCTGTATCGGTTATATTACTGACGGGCTGATATTCTATAAAGGGTCCTTTGGTAATACTAAGTTGAGTGTGTGGTACCGTGAACAAATCAAGTTCAGATTTACAAGAAGCGTCGCTTTTTTCATGTAAAAGAGACATGTTTATACAGTTTAACTCCAGTCGTTATTAATCGAAAATATCTTCCACGCGAGGTCTTTTCGTACGCCGGCCTTTAGCTTTAATGACACGTTTTCTACCCCGCGACTGCTTTTTAACATCTCTCACGAGTAGAAAGCGAGCACCTCCTCTTTGTTTCGCTTTTGCCTTCATTTTCTTGCGCACACCTCCCATAGCTTTACCCGCCAAACGTTTTCCAGCTCTCTTGACATTTCTCTTAGCCGCAGATTTCAATGATTGACCGCTGAGGGTGTCTTGCATAATATTGACACCCGTCGACATGGCTTCCTTTCCCAATGCAAAGGCCCCTTTCTTCAATAAAGGAGTAGCTGCATGAAAAAGACCCTTGACCAGGCTCCCTAGACCGTGTCCACGATTAATCGATAATATCATAAATCATATTTTGGGACTATACGTGCATACATACTACTCAGGTCTATTTCATGCATCCTACGCTTAAAGCCTATCTGCACTAGTTTGGCCAGGAGGGATTAGACCTCCCTGCATGGTCACTGAGAGGTGGTTATCTCATCAAATCAGCTCTCAATTAACATGAGAAAAAGGTGACCATGGGGGACCAACGGTCACCGATTAGGCATTGTTTGCTATATAGAGGGCGCAAGTACCTGTAAGTGGTGTAGTGGGGCTTTAAAGCTCATCCTCATGCTGGCAATTTGATAATTTGCAGATATTCATTAAATTTTCTGAATTCCGGGCAAAGTTAGATATAAACAAAAATGTGCAGAGACAAAGGAAGTACGAAATACTATCGACTCTATTAATACCATACATTGTACCATTGATAATACTATATAAAAACAGAAGGCAAGCAAGGGAGAGTGTTGGTGCCTCACAGAAAAGAAACATGAATTAGAGGCTATGATAAGAAAGGGAAAAATGAACCATAGACAATATGAATACAGAGTTAAAGAGGCAGCAAAGCAAAATCTTAAGCTTTTGAAAAGAGGAGAATCATTCAAATGATTCATAAGCGCTGTGGTAAACTTTGATACAAGATGATGATAACAACAATATCATTATTATTATAAAACAAGAATGTCTTTTAAACACCCTAAATGAGGTAGCATATACAATTTCAATTTCATCGTGCATATCATTAATCATACAGCTTAACAAATTGAAAGAGAAGGTAGAGAAAGATAAGAAGAGAGCAACAGAAAAAAAAGAAGAGAGCTACAGGGCGAAAGAGAGAGGGGAAAGTGGAGGGATAGGGAGGAGAAAAAGAAGAAGAGAAGAGAGAAAGTGTGAGATGGAGATGGAGAGAGGAAGAAGTCAGTGGACAGGTGAGAATGTTGAGAAGGAAGGAAAACCAAATTGTCTGCTTGGAGCCAAAACGGCATTAATTCACACTGTATGCTTTATTGCAGAGTTAATGCCCTTTTAGCTCTGAACAGACGACGCATAACATTTACATCATTAAATTGCATTTTCAATAGGAGGAAGAGTAAAGAAATAAGTCCTTAGCACATTTATAATATGAGCTACTGAAGTATCAAGACAGAGGTTTCTGTCTTCTGAAAGGAAAGATTCCCACAATATTTTGTAAAATAAAAGACTTCAGAGCATACATCTAGCAAAATCTTGAATGAATAGTAGTTAATGGTGTGTTCTAACTCTTGGTCTAGGCAAGAAATGGACAGGTACGTCATAATAGACAGAAGATAGATTTATGACAAAGATGGCAGACAAATATAAAAGTCTCTTATACAGTGGAGAAAGATCTATTTTTTGTAATCTTTCAGCATAAGTAAGAGAATTTGCCCGATCATACAATAAACAAAAAATTGTGTGAAACCTCTTTGAATGGATTCCGGATACCATAAATGGATTTTCTGGTGAAGAAGACAAATGGGTATTCCATATTCAATTACTGGTCTGTAGAGTGCACAGAACATTCATCTTAGAATGACAGAGTTTCTTGAAATAACAATTCAACAGATGAATCTTCATCTTCATCTCTGAATTTTAACATTTTCGAACCTAAATTTCTAGCTACACTGGTTGCCAACAACAGTCCTTCGTTCATCACACCTTCAACTACACATAATGATGAGGGCAAAATTTGCTGTTTAGATCGATTGAATGTAATAAAAACAACTAAAAGCAACCAATCAAAACCCTCTTCATTAATGATTCAGCAATGTTCTTGTTATTACCGTAAAAGCTAAGCTTCTAGACTCATTGATCACATACACATATATGTCCCAATCAATGACAGATGGATGTAAGTGTTGCTATATGTGTTTAAAATATTGTTATTCTGCCAATAACTAGACAAGATCCAAGGATTTACGAGGAAGAAATCCATATATAGGTCTGTATCATTGTTTAAGATGATAATAGAAAGGGATTATTTTTGTTCCTCTTAGCTCCCTATCTCCCTCCTCCTCTCATTCTTTCTTTCATGGTCTCTCATGCAAAGAATGTAATCTGACATCTAGAGGGGGTAAGATTGTATACCCCTCCCTATTGTCTTGGGGTCATCAAAGGGGGCCCGATAGTGGGGAGGGGGTAATGGGTCCCTACCCTTGAAAGTTGAGAAAGTATTTAAGTGAGAGAAGTATAACAGGTGTTGAGGTTCTCACAGTACATCGGGCAAGAAGACGACATCAGTCAAAAAGGTAAGATGGATACAGTTTCTGTAATTTTGCTTTCTTTAGAAACAAACAGCAAACTATATATTTCTGGACAACGTACGAGCCAAGATTACATTAATACCGTAATAATGAAAGAATGTATCATTTAAGAACATATTTTTTAATATTGTTTGAATTCTTTAAGATTATTATTTCATAGAATATTAAAGATATTAATTAAAAGTCTATATAAAGCTTAGAAGTCTATGTGTTGCAGAGTTATTTTAACATACTATTTTTTGTTTTAATTTCTTTGAAACAAATTTAAATCTTGGTTTAGGGTAATACAGGATCTACCTCAATACAGTTATAGCAGAGCAATATTCGCTGCGTTATCATTCCATTTAAATTAATTTTTATTAATGTATAGCTAAGAAAATAAATATATATATATATATATATATATATATACAAAAAAAGGAAGGGTGTAAAAAAAAAAGAGAACAGAATATTGTAACATTTTTCATAGATATATCTTCATCGATACACTCAACTTGATACTCATGTTGTCAAGGTGTTGACATATTTTCCTAACATTTTTCGGTAAATAATAACATAGAAGTACATACATTCATTAAATATCTACAGTGTGCGTGAAAGTCAAAGTATAAGCTTTCACTTTCAGTGAACATAGAGAGAGGGGTATGATAATTTAGTTGTAAACTCTGAAATGCTGGAGATGTACCGTGTCAGCTGAGATTCTGAGAAGATGACATTTCAGTGTATTTCAAACATCTGAGTGTCAATTTGCAACTTTGTATTTAATTGAATAACACCAGCTCCCTCCTACCATATCCTGTACACCAATCAAACAAGGAACTTCTTGCATATGTACACATCCTCAGTCAGACCACTTTGTAAAACTGGTTTCTTTCCTTCAAACTTTTCTGGCATAACATGGGCATTATCTGGATAATCTATTCCAAAGCTTAAATTGGAACAATTTAATCCCCAACTCTCTTTTATCCTTCACCCGGTCCTCTCCAGTCTTTTTCAATTAAACAATAGATTAACTTGAGGATAGGATGTTCTTTAGGCCTAAGTAAAAGGAAGGATCAGAAAGTTTAAGTCAAATAATATGTTCTTACATCTATTGATTAGGGCCAACACGGGCCAACATGTTGGAACAACAATCAGGTTCATTGTAGAAGATAATTAGCCCACATCTTGGGTGCTCCAGGATAAAAAGTATATTGTATCTGACTTGATCCTCTTATGGACCAGTCCTGACAGCACATGCAGGGCTTCCTTCATTTATTTTACAGGTTCAATACTTCAATCATCATTCAGATTGCTCTAAACAAACTCAAACACAAATGAATTTTTCTTACATTGGGGTCATATAATGATTTTTAAATACTTGTAAACATAGATTGAAAAAACAGGTTGCAGCAGGATTCCTAGTCACTTTTAAAATTAACCAACTTTATATCCAACCATCCGAAACTTTATCTTTCTTTAAAATTTCATGCATTTCACAAACCAACATTTCTTATCCATTTTTTGGCTCTAGAAATATGAAATGTAAATAATGTCTTTGACAAGTACATGCTTAGAAATGTCTGCTAACAGTAACTTTGGTTGTGTGAAGCTGTAATCATTAATAAAATGCTCCATATGATTAGATAAAATAAGAACATATAGCAGAATGAATTAACTTAAAATCTGAAAACTTTGATCAGGGTAACTTCCAGGAAAAATATCATGACTGTTGAATAAAAGTAATGGGAGAGCCTGCATTCATATCAATATAACTTTATGAAGTTAAAAGCACAAATGGAAAATTAGACCTTTAATAGACAATTTCTCTAAAAGAAAGCAGAGAAATCAGAGAAGGAATTGAAATGAAATGTCAAAATCTGATAATAAATAAGAATGTTTTGAATTTTTAAAATTTGTAATCACCATATGTATTGGCCTATCAAATAAGCCGAATCAGTAATGTCTCCGTATACCGGAGAACTTTCCCATTTGTTTCAACACACAAAATGACTAAGATGTCAATTTGTCAAAATGTATGCCTCAGGAGGGTCTTTTCTTTCTACAGGATCTATGATGATATGCCACCCTTGATATATTTTGAGTAGTGCCCCAAGCAGGAAAGCACTTGGGAGAAAAAGATAAATCAATTGTATTTTTGTACAAAAAAAACAGAGAGTTGTCCATGGCTACATCACAACAAACTTATGAAATTGGCATTTTGAGATTTGTATAGATTTAGTGATCTCATATTTCAAACATTCATAAGCCCCTTATCATTTGGTCCAATTTATTTCAAACTTCCACCATTCTGTCTCTCTTATTGTCTGTTTTCATACAAATGTACTTCTTACAAGAGTTGGATTGCCCTTTACCTTTGTATGTATTGACAAACAGTCAGTGGCATTATTATAGCACCTCACTATTATTTGTACACCTTATTTAAATTACTGAAATTGACATTTACAGGGTTCCGCAGCAGGGAGAAAAACATGAATTACCAAATCTAAACTTTTTAAAATTTCCCTTTTTAATTTTTAATTCCATATTCTTATATTTGTATTGCCTTTATTTCATCTTTTCTGCCATTGCTTTGGCCATGACAATGAAATGGGGTGTTTGATTTTTTTTTTTTATAAATGTCAATATGAGTAATTTGCTGTGCTCATTACAACGTAAAAAAACTACTATAGCACTTAAGTTGCAACAGTGAATATATACATCATTCAATTTGTACTGATTAAAGCAGTTTCTCACAGAGCTGACAAATAAATCTTAGTGAGTATAGAATGGAATATAGAAAAGCAGTAAACCATAGACTGATACTTCTTTAATGTGTTTATCAAAAACATTCAGAATCTATACTTAAATTACTTTTTTTCTTTACAAAGCCACACAGCTTTTTTTCATAAAGTTTTCTTATTTCATTTTATAGACATTGTATAATGAAACAAACATTGCCAATATGATTCATAATAATTATTTCATTGTTTTTTGCATATTCTATTGAATGTATTTTCATGGGAAAAAAGGAAATAAAAGAATTAATAACCAAATTAGTATAATATAATCATGCTCTAAATAGATTGCACAGTTAGACAGGGAGTGTTATACTTTGTGAGTTCTACTTTTCAAACTTTCTCTCCATAAACCAATCACATGATCGGACAAACCCCGCCAACGACTTTTCTCTTTCATCTCCATGCCCTCCTAGATGCAACCCATTCAACCAACTACCTTCAAACTTTTCTGTTCGATCACAGGCTCAAATTTATTGATCATCATCATCAGTGACAGGAGATGAGATAAAAGCAAGAAAAACGGTGGGAGTTTATTTTGTAAAACAACATGGCCTCCACAGGATTAAGAAGAGCAGCACGCAGAGCAAGCCTAATCAATGGATTATCTAACGGTAGGTTTATCCTAAATCAATTATTCATCGCTCTTATTTAACTCTATTATTTCATATTGTTTGTTTGGGCTGGAAAGCCTGGGAACGTTTTTGAATTCTTTTGTTTTGTGAGATAGTACATGCCCAGAAGGTGGAACATGTTGAAGGATAGTAAGCAATGTAGCAACATGAATGACCCTGGAATGTTATCTTCCTTCCTTGCAATTACCAAAACTGGTAGACCATGGAGCCAAGGCTACCAGACAAGCATTTCACTTTACCCCCCTAAAGACTATCTATCGATCACTTGCACTCTTTATCTGCATTCGTCAAACATCCATCACAGATGTCTCAATAGTCATTTTTAAAATGATGAAACTTGTAGTTATTTTCCTTTCTTATTGTTGTTATGAAATGGTGTTTCATGACAAATTGTCAAAAATGTCCCCCCCCCCCAAAAAAAAGAGTAAAATTCCATCTTCTTGTATCACAAGTGTAAATAAGATATTGAATGCAATTATTGATTATTAACATGTCTTATCATGGGGGCCTGGGTAATGGCACAGGTGCTCATAGTTGTGTTTTTAGTGCTAAAAGGTTTAGGTTCAAAACCCAAGTTGTTGCACTTACGGCCTTTGCATTACTATCCATCCTTACCATTTAAGTAACAAAGAAAATGTTGTTTTCCTTTTAGGAAAGGGGGGCCTTGATACTATTTGATGTATCTAGCAGACCTACCAAACTGAGTCCTATCCAAGGGACAGATTAATTAGGGGTCAATGTCTTAGCAAAGATCACTTACTAGTATCCATCAGATAACTCCTGTTCCAAGAATGCTCTTTCCACTAAGCCTCTTACAATAAAATGAAGTAGATTTGTGTAAATCAGATTAAAATGTTTAACAAATAGTGCTGAGAGTAACACACTTATCACTACTTTCAAAGATACACAGTGTAACCTGTAAATAAAGACTGCTCAAGGGAAACAAGAAAAGCGGTCTTTCTATACAGATTGTCACTAAAACAGGTTTGACTTGGTTTGACTGTATATATATATATATATATATATATATATATATATATATATATATATATATATAGTGAAAATAGTCCATGATACATCTATTTTCTCTAGATCAAATAGGATAGTATAGCAATATCTAATTTCCTAAATCAAGTTTTATCACAGTTAATAAAGAATATCAAAACTCTCATTTTTTCATATTCAAGATACATTTGCAATGAGTCAGATATCTGACAAAGATATGAACTTCAGTGACTTTCTTTCTTGCTGAGGATTAGAAAAGACATGTGGGAAAACAGCAGTCTGTTCTATCTAACCTCCAATAACCACCTTTATTGTGGATCAATCAGCTTTCTAAGTGAAAAAGAAAGGAGGCCAGCCAGTTCATGAGTTCACACAGAAAAACTTTCACACACAAACAAAATATAACTATTCTCAACATAAAGACTTTTGACAGTGTTCCTGAAGATTTTGACTAAGTTTGACAAATTTGAATTAATCATTTGATGCTGAGTAATTGAGAAATTTTAAAGATAATTATGAGGATAACAAAGTGATTGAGAAACAACATTCGGTGATACAGACCGATATCGTCCTTGTTTTCACGAAGTGACGGTAGTGAGGAAAATCGTAACGCAAAGTGAATGCAATTTTTTTTCACTACCGTCACTTCGTGAAAACAGCGACGATATGTTCTATATTTTTTGACTGACACATGCAGGTCTGTCATTCTAAGACTAAGTGTCTGTCACATATGGTGTCTTCCCCATAGTAGAGAATCATGCAAGGACTTCTTAAAAGAAATGTGCTCCGTTTCCCATCAAATACTTTGAGTAAAGGTGAACAATGGAGGCTCTTCCCTCTCACCCCATCTAGGGAAGCCAGAGGTTCCTATTGTCCTCCTCTTCGGTATCTATTTTACTTTCAACAAGTTCAGTAGGCCCTGAAAGAGAGAATGAGAGGGAGAGAGAGACAGAGAGAGAGAGAGAGAGAGAATGGGGGGGGGGGGTGTTGGAGTATAATCTGGAGTTAAGTCCCTCCGAGGGAGGTGTACTGCTCTTTGTCAGGCAAATGAAGATGAGAGGAAGAACCAATGAGAATCAGTTACAGGTTCGGTGAATGGGCGCCTGGTTTGGCTTGGGGCATTAATAATGCAGAGGTATAGATCACCTTACTCATCTATAAGAGAGAGTTTGGCGGGTTTTACTACCACTTAGTCAACTGCTCCTTCGAGGGATAAGTCATGCACTCTTGGTAAGATCCCGCTGGTTCTGCGTGGAGTTACAGCCTACAGGTGTCTGTGGTAAGACTTATAGTAGGAGCTATGGCTTTACATGTGTATACCAACCTGCATTATAGTTGTACCATCTTGTATAATTAAACTAATCAAGTTTGATTTACCACTGTATATATTTTTTTAGAATATATCCTTCTACAGTTGTAATAGTTTGGTATCTCAATGTATTAGTTTTCATGCTGCACTTACGATTTTTTTTAAATGTAAATGTACTTGTACTGTGTTAGAATATTTAGAATAGTACTGACAATGTTTTTCTTATTCTACTGAGTATCATGAATGAGCTAAGAAATTGTTTTAAATATTTACTAATGTACTTTCATGTACAAGATTCAAAGGTTTATAGTTACTGTTTGTAAAATATTCAAAACTTTTCATTTCGTCTTTTTAATCAAGCTACATTGCAAAACCTATAAATTCCATGTAGGTGATATAATTACTTTCCATAATATATTCTGCTCAAAGTTATGCCTGTTTCGTTCGATCACTAAACATTTTTTTAAAATCCTTGTCATCTTATATTTTTAGTTAGTTATTCAAAGCCTGGTCAAAAAACACTTTACCTACGTTACATCAAACATGGTTTCCTCTTGTAGGGTCTTAATTAAACAAGATAAGATTTCATTCTAGTCTGCCCAGTTGAGTATCCTTTGAATTTCCTTTCACTCGACATCTATTATTCAGTAGCCTGTATACATAAGGATGGAGGAAAGGCTCCTTTGTTCCATGTTTCTGAGCAAGCACACTGAGCAAGCACATTTCCTTGTGCTTCTTCTAGCTGACATTCATAGTTTTCTGTACCGAGGCATTCCTGCTTCAGTTACAAGCTTGAGGTTGATTGAGTCTTCATAGACAACTATGGAGTGAAGCTTAGACTGCCCGAGTAAGAATGAGTGCAGAAAGACAATTAATGGGAGAAGAATAGGGTAGGCTGTGGCGTGTGTTATGTAACTAAACCCTTTCTCCTTTTATCTAGACGGGTTATTGAAAGTATTGTCCTTTAAAATTGAGAAGAGGGGGACTGAAAAAAGAGGTTAAAATCCAATGATAGTATCCTACACGTGGCTGTAATGCAGTGGTTCATATATAGTGAAGTTGTTATAGGTTGGTTAATGATGGATTTCTAGGTACCCTCTTGCTTAATGATATTGAGCAGACTAACAGAAGTTATTAGAAAGACTTTCTGACAGTTGACAGTAATTAGGATGGGTGATTTATTCAGCAACTCACCTTGATCTATTGTTAGCCAAGGTAGTGCCCCAAAAAGCAAATTGACTCTGTCTATGTCATAGAATAAATCATGTCATCATGGCTACTCTACACAAGCATCTAGACTATCACTGATCAACGACCCCGCTTGGAACGTCTTTCCTCAACCAATCGACCCGTGATGTAATGGCAGGGGAATGCACACCACTACATCGGTCGGTCATCTTGGATTCCTGGTCTGCCAGATTAAACTTCAAATCCTCAGTAATCTTTGGTTTTTGTGGAACAGCTCCTGTGAATTATATAAGACCATGAGTTGTCCCACAAAGAACACAGATCGCTGTGAATCATCACTTCAAACTTCCCAAGGAAAACGCCACTTCCACAACCATCTCTAGATTTAGATTTAAACACTAGAAAAGTAGAAGAAGCTATGGGAATAGTGCCTAAAATGCAGGTGAAATTTATTTATATATATATTTTCTATTAATTTTATGTACCACAGCAAGGATCAAGTAGCTGAAAAAACTGCTCGTGTAGGCTAATAGAGTATAGTTCATTCACATCTTCATTTGATACTGTGCTATTTATTGCAATACATTGCAGTGATAGTGGCAGTATTGTATCTTTGTGTAAAAGTAAAAAACGAAATTATGTCATTGTGGTACAAGAATATATAGGCAACCAACAAAACAAGATTTTTTTTTTCTTCAAATAAAAATAAATAATCAAAATGAAAGTAGTATTCATATATATCTAAGGAATTTATCATCTATTGTAACTACTTGAAAATATATTATCAGTGCACTAGGTCACTACTGAGAAACACTATTCTTTTTTCCACTTTAAATAAAAAATATATACCGGTAGGTGGAACCAGACATACATATAGTATTGAAATGCAGGACATTCGATTTTTATTTTCTTGTTTCTTGTTTCTTAAGTTCATAACCCTACTTCTTTATACATGTATGTAAATCTCTGTAGAAATTTTAGTAAAATGGATCTCTATACCATGAATTTCATAAAGTACTGAAATCCCTTTGGTAAAACTACATTATGGTTTGTTAAACAATGTAACGTAGAATTGAATCTAAGTGTCAAAAATATTATTTCCATTTAAATGGTTAAGTTTACCGTCATCTAAGATTTGAGCTATTAAAAGAGACACTATATGGGCAAACTTTGGAACAATCACGGCTGTTTTTCGTCTAAAGCAAAAACTGTATTATAAAGTTTTATTACCATCTAAAAGACATGTAAATATAAAATCAAGAATTTTCTTCAAAGTAAAAACAAGATTTACTGCTATGTAAACCTGTACATATAGACATTCTTTTTCCTTAGGATTATTTTTTTCATAAACTTCATACAAAAATTATTTTCAAACAATTCATAAATTGTTTTGAAAAAAATCAAAGTGATTTTAGAATTTAATACACAATGGAGAATTTGTTTAAGGAACTTTTTTTTTTTACATAGTATGCTATGCATTGTGCCCTTTTTTAAATAACAAATTGATTTTTTTTTAAATATGATAGTTCAGGTTTACACAAACTTGAATGCTGTGTAAGATGAAATTGTATATTTTAAAATGGTGCATATGACTTTAAGAATTTAAGAAGATCCAAAAAACTGTTTTCTTCAAAAATATTTTCTTTCAACAGGAGCAAGAATGAACCAATGTAACTAAAGAAACCTCCCCACATATACAGTACATACCCCAACACATATATTCAAAGTATATAAAATATCATTTTCCCCTCTATTTTTTCTCTTTCCTTCTCAGTGTTTACTGCCTCTATCTATCTGAACCTGTTTCTAATGTCATTATTAAACCAGTCCTACATATCCAAATCAAAGTAATGTAAGGTCACCCTTCATATCCTTTCTCATGATGGTATTTCACATGAATACACTTCAAATGGCTACTAAAAATTAATCAGTCTACACGATGTGTTGACCCCATATCAGTTTCTTCCCAAGACTTTTAGATACCAAAATTGTAGGCCTCTGGTCCCCTTGCTTTACCCCAGGAGTGTATTTTAGCACTCAGAAGGTATAAACACTTTTAGTTTGAAAGATTGTAGTCAACAGATCATGATCTGTAAATGATCCTTATGACTGGTAGTTAATATTCAAAATAATGAGTGAGTTAGGATCAGTAAATGCCTCTTATAACTAGCATTGACAATGTTTCTGGAGACCTCATTAGAACAGGGTCAATAAATTGATGAACATTGACAATAATCTCTTTTTTCCCTTTGATATATCTAAAAATATATATTTGGGAAGGTCCATCCTTATCTTATAGCTCCCAATTTTCATGACAATATGATTATTCTTGAGTAGTGGTCATATTCATGTATTTTAGATGAACTTGGAATTTCAATCAGACTGTTTCTTTTAAATTTAAACCTATTTTAATTTATTGAGATAATTTGATTAAATACCTCACTTGATCTCACACATTTGCATATCAAACCTACAAGTATCACATCAAAAGACATTAAAGTAAGATGACAAAGCACTGTCCTCTTAATATAATATAAGGCATGTTGAGGGAGGGAATTGTGTTCTCAATTAGCATGGGCAGCAAAGCATGATTTGAAAGAAACATGATTGAGTGAGGCTGTAAAAGTGTATCATGAACATTAAATGAAGCAGGATGTCAAGTGGCTTTTACAGAAGAGAACCAAAGGGCCAATGTCTGCTACATACTAGCTAGATAATGTATCTATAGACATGAGTCTTGTAAGAAATGTTTTGTTCATCTTTCATTGCTAATGATATATAAAATGACATCATAATAGCACTATGCAGTGTTTTTTAGATCCTGAACTTAATCTCTTTCCTCATTTAACATGAGACAGATATTACATAACAATCTGCAACAGGGTGTTGTAAGTTATGTTCTTTTAGTTACAAAATGACAATGAAGATATTCTGACAGTTCATATCATCATCCATGCATCTCTAGATTACTTCTATATAAGTGGAAAACAAAAATTATGTGGAAGATTGAAATTACATAATGGATGAATTAAAAAAAAGTACATCTAAGCCTAAAACAGATGCTGTTTTCTTTTCTCTTTAGGTTGTCCATCCTTTCTCTCTCTCTCTCTCTCTCTCTTCTCAGACACACAAACACACACATATCTCTCTCTCTTTTTTCGTCTACCGCAGGGTGCTACAAGAATTTTTTTCACCACTTGCCCTGTCGGGCAAGTGGGTTTCCAATTTACTTGCCCAAACAATATTTCCACTTGCCCAAAACTTTAAAGCGAAAAACCATGAAAACAAAACAACAACGGCTTATATTCTGGGGGTCTCGATACTATTATCAAAATGACTCGCTCGGTCGGATCTTGAGACCGCAGTAATAAATTGAAAACGAGACAAAAACATTCATCTGATTTCCCCTATACAAATTTAAGTTCGTCGCGAACTCGTATTATGCTCGTGGTAAGCTTAATAAGATCGTTTTTTAGGCTTTAAGCTCGTAACACGCTCCCAGGACGCTTGTAACGATCTTACAAAATCTTGGCGAGCTCGTGCACGAGTTCGCCACGAGCTCGTGGCGAACTCGCGGGTAAACTGGGCAGCTCGTGGCGAGCTCGTGGATAAAAGAGGGAGCTCGTGGCGAGCTCGTTGGTAAAAGGGGGAGCTCGTGGCGAGCTCGTGGGTAAAAGGGGGAGCTCGTGGCGAGCTCGGGCGTAAACTGGGGAGCTCGTGGGCGAGCTCGGGGGTAAACTGGGGAGCTCGTGGCGAGCTCGTGGGTAAAAGGGGGAGTTCGTGGCGAGCTCGGGGTTAAACTGGGGAGCTCGTGGCGAGCTCGGGGGTAAACTCGGGAGCTCGTGGGGAGCTCGTGGGTAAAAGGGGGAGCTCGTGGCGAGCTCGTGGGTAAAAGGGGGAGTTCGTGGCGAGCTCGGGGTTACACTGAGGAGCTCGTGGCGAGCTCCCCAGAGCTCGCCACGATCTCGCTGGTAAACAGGTGATCCAGCTCCCAGGAAAACAGTTAGGTATACAGTGTGAGTCCCAAAAAAATTTACACCTAGAAAATTGCTAATTATTTTAAAAATTATCTGTGAACAGTAAATTATTATACATTTTATGAAAGATTGTTTTATCTTGAATCATTTAGTATCATTTTTGTGTGGTATGTTTGGATGAACAGGAGGCATTGTATGCGAGAGGGCAAAAATCGACTTGCGCCAAAGTTGCTAATGTGATGTTTGAATAAAACAATTGCGATATGGGTATTATTTCAGTCATTACAGATCAACATAACATCCCAAACAAAATTAATCATGCCACACATATCAAAAATTGAATATAAAATATCAACGAACATTGTTAGTGTGTTTGCTTGTGACTTTGCTTCTGCAAAAAACATATGCGATGCATTTCATTTGATACATTCAATTCATTCTCTCACTCCGCTGATCCCAACATAATACATACTGTAGGCATCACTTTGGCGCAAGTCAATTTTTGCACTTTCACAAACAATGCCTCCTGTTCATCCAAGCGTGAACACATACCACACAAAAGTGATACCAAACGATTTGGAATAAAACACTCTTTCATAAGATGTATAATAATTTACTGTTCATAGATGATTTTTAGAATAATTAGCATTTTTCTAGTAGTAAACTTTTTTTTGACTCACACGGTATACATGTATATGTATTTTAAAGTTCCCTTCAGGATGCCAATTTCTTTTATTTATTCTATTAATATATGTACATGTATTTTTAAAATGTCTTGGGCCAAGGAAAATGAGTTCCTACTTCCTAGTTTCTTGTCTCCACCAGCATCCTTTTTATGTAATTTTTTTTTAAATAAAAAATATTGATCTGAAGATATCTCTCACCTGAAATAATTAAGGTAAACAAATGCATACTTTATTATTTTGATACATTTTTGAGCCTCTTTGTCAGAACATAAATTGTATATGCAATTACATTGAAAGTTCAGAAAATTTGTGTTGAAATTGAAACAATAGCTTTTTCATGCTGAAGTAACCTGTCAAATTACTTGTAAATTTAATTAAATTCTTTTGAAACTTTGAAACATTGAAACATTTATTTGCAGCATACCAGATTGGGAAGGGGGGGGGGGGGGTTGCCATTTATTCTGACTGTATCATATATTTAACACCTTGAAATGTCACTATCAGGTATTACATAAGAGCACACACCCAGACCTTGATTCGAGGTCAACTCCCTGTTTCTAACTTGCTCTCTCCTTATGTACATAGGATTCCCCAGTGCTAAGACACAAATCTCTATTCCTCTCTTCTCCCCACTCTCACTTTCTTGTTTACTCTCTCTTGTGGAATTACCACTGGTAGCATTCCTGATAAGAATGAATTGATGTGTTAGTTATAGGCCACTTTGGGCAAGTCTTTCTCCATCTTGCTTTTGTAGAGAGCAGACATGGGTTTTGAATGGTATTGCAGCTCCTTTGTTTTAGGTAAGAGAAAAACTAATTCCTCACACCTTATAACTAAATGTTCTACTTGTGTATTTATAGGCCAACAGTTAGGCCTACCTCTCTTAACCATATATGAAAGAGAAGTGTAGAGTAATGATTAATGAGATAAAGTATTTATTCTCTTTCTAGTGAGATATCTTTTCATATATTGGGAAGTTTGTTTCTCTATCTATATAGCACATAGTATATTCACTTCATTAAAGTAACATTAGATATAATCTATGTGATAAGGTTATATTCATGTAAATATTCCTGTATCTTGACTGACAAACCCTATCATTTAGGCAACATGAGAGCACATTAATGCATTTTGTCTGAATACTGAAAACTAGTTTGCTAGCGGATATAAAGAAGGGATTGTTCTAGAGATCCTATAGTATATGTACATGTATCATTACTTGGTACCCTGGGTTGGTGAATACACTGACAAGAAGGGGGATGCTATATAGTTATTGTATGAATACCGCTTTATTAGTTTGGATCTTTGTAATATTATGAGTGATTAGAATGATGGAATAATTACCAAAATGGATAATAATATTTCTTCAAAGGCAGAGTATTATACAGTGTAATTACTCACATATTTAATTTCATTATACAGTGTAATTATATAATTTGGAAATCATTTATTCATTCATATCGTTGTGTGAAGTTGTGAACCCTGCATACAGGTAACATGTATTTTACAGGGTTTGTATTGACTCTAATAAAAAGATACTTGTTTTAAGTTATATTTTATGTTATATCTTTTCTTTCTGTACTTTGATATATTAGTGTTTTCATTGATTGATATCCCAGAAGTAATGAGCTTTTAACTTTCCCTTATTCTAAAGAGGATCACTGTATTCTTCACCAGCTTGCCAACTGAATTGTCCCTGCACAGCCAGCCTGCAGATGTTAACAGGATATTGGAAGGTTGATAAGTTAGATAAATATATATGCATGCCAATAGCTCAACAGGATCATCAAGTTCACCTCTATATGTAGACACAAATTAGTTCTCAATAGGGACTTTTAGATTTGCACGAAGACAATGTGGATTGCTACGGTCGACGTCCTTTTTATGCACTGCCTTCAATGGACGTCACAGGTTTCAGTCCACGCAAATCTAAAAGTCCCTAATGCCAACATGCTGTTGAGCACGCCATTAAGCTCGCAGCCATTTTTTTTCCACAAGATTGTCGACGAACTCGTACGAACTCGTTGACGAACTCGTTGACGAACTCGTACGAACTCGTTGACGAGTTTGTCGACGAACTCGTACGAACTCGTACGAACTCGCCAACGAGCACGCCAACGAGCTTATCGACCAGTGACGAGCTGCATATTTGGAGCACGCCAACGAGCTCGCCAACGAGCTCGCGTGCATGCTCGTAGCTAATTTGCATATTTGGAACGAAACGAGTTCGTCTGCGAGTTCGTCTGCGAGTTCGTCGACGAACTCGTGGGCGAGCACGCTGACGAGCTCGCGTGTTAGCGTACTGAAATTTGTATAGGGGTTATATGAGCAGCGAGTTTTAAATAATATGTTCACAATCATTAACAGTCATTATGAATAAATATCAAACATTTGACTTTTTGTACTTACTAGAAAATCCCTGTTGTTTATTCCATTCCGATTCGCACGTGTTCATTTCCCTAGAATAATGACGTCATATTTGGCGTGATTCAACCAATCGGCAATCAGAGAATAGCAAAGGCCTGTCGGTGCGGCCTGCAGAGCTAGAGAGAGAGAGCGCGAATAAGCTCGCAGCTGGTACGATCGCGCTAGCTGTCTCTAGCTAGCTCACGGCCGGCCGTGCGTGGAGGCGGAGCGGCATTCATGGCTTGAAGTGTCACTGTTGCATGCGCGCTGAGCTAGCTGAGCTGGCTAGCTGTCTGTGAAGTTTTTTCGAAATCGGAACGATCGCTTTTTTGCTTCTGGATTTTGACGACGGGTAAGAAGTTGACGGGTGAATGGTAGAGTTCTTGGACACTAGGAAATTACTGTAAAAGTATCACTTGCCCGAATCGGGCAAGTGATAATTTGATTTACTTGCCCGACGGCTCAATTTGGTTGCCCCGGGACGTCGGGCAAGCGGGTTTGTCGCGCCCTGCTACCGTATTAATCCATCTCTTAAATACTGCAAGTGAATATTTGAAATGATCATACTTGTCCATTAATATTACCAGAAGTGAGAGGGTATAGCTTAGCTATCAACAATAAATAAAAATTTTAAAATGTTAATTTTGGATTTTGACAATTTGAATTTCTGTTTCTTCTCTCTGAGCAAATTCGAAAATTTGAGGATTCTCCTTAAAACCACATCAGCAACAATGAGAAATACATCTTCCATGTTTGCTTGTTGCTGTTGGGTGTTTTATTTATTTATTTATTTTTATTTTTTTTGGGGGGGGGGAATGAAAAAAACCCTGTGAATATAGTAAAACACCCCCTCATGAAATGAGACAGATACCTGCTAAAGAAATCTTTACTGGATTAAGCATATATACATACAATATTAGAAGATAATTATGAAGGAACAAAGACACTGTCACTGTGTGATGGATAGCATCTCAAGTGGAGTGATAGAATATACTAATACTATAATTACGTTATCGTAATCCTGAAAACTTTCTCTACCTCTATCCCCTTCTCTTTCCTTTACTTTGAACAGATTATTAATTAGCTAAGTAGAATACAGAACCCAAGATAAATACCAACTTTATTGATTCTTATTTTCTGACACACATGTTTGTGTTATCTGGTTATAATGATATTAATCCATCTACTAGCATCTGTTCTAGAACAGGAATGGTTCACAGATGAAAGTACAAGAAACAATTTTAAGATCAATAGATGAGCGTCGTCCATTGATCACGGTTTACGTCAGATGGGCGGTTTCTCACCACTGAGGTTGCCCGGTGGTGGGAATATTGATATATGCCAGCGAACAACTTGTTGCTCTCTTGCTCACAGACAATAGGAGACTTGATACGAATAAACAATATGGTGGGACATTGTCTGAAACACCTTGCAGTTTATATTTACGAGCATCATTTCATTTTGATTATCCTATCTTTTTTTAAGTGACAAATTGAGAAAATGACAGCCTTTTAACCCCCCCCCCCCCCCCAATTTTTTTTTTTTTTTTTTTTTTTTTTTTTTTTTTTTTTTTTTTTTTTTTTTTTTTTTTTACAGCTCCAGACAGTTAATAGTAACAATTACTCTCCCTATACTTCTACCTCTTGCCAGTTTCTTTTCTTTGTCTTTAAGATTAAGCCCACTAGATTGACTGCCAGCAAGACAAAAAAGTCTTGTGGACCATTTGAAATTTTTTAAAGGGTTCATTGGACTGATTGCCCACTAGACCAATGACCGATGACCAGCGAAACCAACATTATTAGTCTCTGAGTACAGCATCAGTCTTGCGGACCATTGGTCAACTGAGTATTCAGTTCCATATATACGTGTAATTAATCTATCTATATGAACCTTTGCTTTGCTTTGCTTTTAGGTGAATGAAATAAACATGTTGAAAAGATCATAGAAATAGAATATAAGAAGAAAGAAAATAAGTCAGATAGAGATGGAAGATTAATGGAAGTTTTAAAAAAATTAAGTACTGCTTTAACATTTTTAAAATGAACTTTTAGACATTACAAGATCTGATGACTACATTAATAGGAATTTAATAGGATTTTCCCACCGTTTTTTAGCATTTTAAACTCCTGCAAAAACCAAAGACAACAAACAAGAAATGAAGGCATAACAAAAGAGAGAGGGGAGAGATTGAGAAAAATAAGGATATTAATAAGGTGAATTTTTGACGTGCCTAATACTGTTTCTAGGCAGGAAAGAGAGAGATAGGGGAGAGAGAGGTAGAGAGATATGGAGAGAGAGAGAGGGGGGAGAGAGAGAGAGAAAGAAAGATAGATAGAGAGAGAGAGAAAAAGATAGGGAGAGAGAGGGATGGATAGATAAAGAGAGAGGGATAGATAGATAAAGAGAGAGAGAGAGAGAGAGAGAGATAGATAGGGAGGGGGAGGGTAAAGCTGAAGACATGGGGGAGAGAGAAGAAGGCACAGACAGAGATATTTTTTGTATTTGTAAAGACTATATCACTCAATAATTCATTGAGGTGATAGAAGATGCGATTAAAGTGGCAGGGCACTATTGCTCAGACTGGAAGAATAGCAAGTCAGAACAAATCAATAATTTCACCAATGGATTACCGCTCATCCCTGGGAAAATATGGGCAAGAGAACAGATGTGAGAAAAATAAGTTAATCGCCCTACTCTAGGATGGACTTCTTTACCCCCCAAAAGTAAAAAAAGGTAATTGCAAGTTTGGCAGTTGGAAAGAGGGAAAATTCAAATAGTGTAGGAGCTATGACATTGAAATATTTATTTAAAATTGATAATTCATGTATCTGAAAAACATATCAATCTTAAAATATATTGATGTTAATTTAATGAGTTGGAGGCACGTAACTTAGTCTTATAAAGTCACAATTTTTCACATTTTACTATGAAGGAATGTAGTAATCGGATGTGATTTTAGGTATGTTAAATCCACTTTGCAAATAACTCTGTAACATCCATACTTATATACCAGTCAATCTGCAGTTTTAGATCAAGGATTTCCAGGGGGGTGGGGGGGGGGGGCAAAGCCAATGTGTGCACAAAGATAACAAATTGGCTTTTTTTACACATTTTGCATAGCTTGCAATGGGGTGGAGTTTTCATCACGTTCTCATTTTTTCTTCCATCGCTCTCTCTTTTTCCACTTTTTTTTTTAAGCCTGGGAAAACGGGGGCCGAACCCCCCCCCCCCCCACTCCCCTGGATCCGCCACTGCTCTGACATCAATAGCAAAGTCAGTATTTGTGGTTAGACTAAATTATTTACAGTCAAATTCTAACCTTCATGCGCTTAATAGGAGTTCATTCTCATTGAAAGTCACAATGACAAATACATTAGCTTAAAATATTTTATACATGTATTCCAAGTGCATGAATGAGATTAGAACTTGAATAAAGAACATTTACAAGAGTGAGTGACACTAAAATGCACAAAACAGGTGGGTTTTAAAAGAGTTTTGAAAAAAATAAAACTTGCAAAAACAAACCTGAAATATAAACACCCCCCCCCCCCCTAAAAAGTAATTAGGAATTTAAGTTATAACTTTGTTTGATCTGCTCAGATTCTCACTCAAACTGATATCAAATGAAAACATGCAACAAGTCACCAAATAATTATGGCAGCAAGAAACTATGGACATATTAATATAATCTGATTCTACAAGCACAACAGCAAGATACTAAATATTTCATTTGTTTAGTTATATCTGTGAAAACATGTTTTTCTCAACAACATTTAAACTATTATTTGCACAGCCAATAGGAAGTTAGTATGCACAGAAAGTTGTGTTTACATAAGAATAAACGTGCAGCGATAAGGCGGCTTCTTTGACTCCCCAAGGCACCATGTTGAAGACGAGAAGGCAAGTAGTTAAAACTTGCCATGGCATCTTCTTTGAGATGAGATGAGAAGGCAATTTGTCAAAAGAAACCTTGTATCGTCTTAAACATGGCGCTTTGGTGAGTTTTACCAACTTGCCATCTTATCTTCAACGTGACGCTTTGGCCTCAAGTTTGAAAAGAGAAGGCAAGAAGACAATTTTTCAAAATAAACCTTATATCGTCTTAAACATTGCGCCTTGGTGAGTTTAACAGCTTGCCATCTTATCTTCAATGTGATGCCTCGGCCTTCTTTGAGACGAGAAGGCAAAAGGGTGAGTTTTAAAAGATGCCAAGTTGTTAAAACTTGCCAAGGTGATCTTGTGGGAGACAAGAATTAAGGCAAGCTTCCCTAGGTATAAGATTATACTCCTCCAGCATCTAGGCTTCACATACCTCAGGCCTCCTTGAGTAGATATATAGCATATAATGTCTATTGCACTAAATACTTTTAAGCAACAAATATTTCTCAAGCATCTAGGCAACCAGCATCCTTGAGCAGATACAAAGCATATTATGACTGCTGTACTGAATTAATAAGCACACCATGTAACATATAAAATTAATATCAAAGCAAAATAATTCAGATGTAACATTACAGAGAGTCAGCTAGACATTACCGTAAACCTATATCACTTACACAGTTCCAGAAGACTGGATTGAATATGATGACAGCCACACAGTAGTAGAGGTTGGGATCGGACCAATTGATCCTGGGTTTGTGACAGGTCCACCAAAATAGATCCAATTCCATCTGGTAAGTATGGGATTCAACAAAACAAGGTCAGAAATTTAGCGAGAAAATTTCAAAATGAAGTGTTGCAGAAAAAATGTGTATCACAACTAAAGGATACTGTTTGACCAAATCAATGTGTAACAAAATTTGTTCACCACTGGATTTTGTCTAGATTGTCCATGTTCCAATGAGTTTAGATATCTGAGAAGATTAGATGTACTTCACAGCAATTTGTATTTACTTAAGACAAAGTAAGCACTGATGAAATGATTAAATATTTAATTCCAGGGGACCTACCTGGGGATAAATAGGATAGAGTCCCCTGGCCGAGGCTTGAACGAGTTGAACCCATACGAGCCTCACTCTCATGGGCATCGCTAGAGGGGGGGGGGGGGGGGGGGGAGGGGTAACCCCCCAAAATGCAAATGCGCTAGCTGAGTACCAAAGTGATGCAAAATGAATCTTCTGTAATGTATCTGGGATAAGGGTGATATAAAACTTTTTATGTCCTAAGAGGGTGCCGTAACTATTGAAAAGATGAAAGTTCTCGGTCACTACTCTCCCTGGCATGATATTCATTAACATTAAAGTTATATACTGGCGATGCCCCGGCCTGCTCACTTTAAAGAAAATACCACACCGTAATGATACAGCACATGCGTTATGTAAATGTGACTAAGTGATCAATTTTCAAAGTGCCGAAATTCTCCTTCAGGCCTTATCTTATCTATAGTATTTGCTTAAACCTCATTGTACTTTAAGGTTCACCTGAGGAGAAAATGTCTTTCTCATTTGTCTTGATACATGCATGTACTGACTAGTAATACCAAATATTTCTAGATTATCTATCTTTTGAAAACACATCTCGAAAGGTCGGTATGTAGTTTAATCGGGAGAAATTATATGGTATAATATATCCTCTTTAATATCAACTTTTTTTTCTTTCATTTTTGAATAATAATCACGTTTCATTTGTCATTTCCCTTGTATTAACAGACTAATCCATATTCAAAACATCTTTTTTCAAAATTATGTGAAAGGAGGTAGGGCCTACTTTTAATCTAAGAGTAGTGAGAATATAACTGTTATTATATAATGAGAAGTAATATTAACCATCTATTGTCACTAGTGACAAGTGATTACTAATAATCTAGGCATGAATTAAAAATCCCACACTAAACATTTTATCAAACAGGAGATCCTGAAGTAGGATCAGATCAGTAGCTAAAGATTTTTTTAATTGATCTAGTATCTTGTTTTTCTTACGTATATTCTGCAAACAAAAGCAAAAAAAAAGAAGAGACTAATCTATAAGAAGATAGGAAGGATAAGGAGGTTATTATTTTTCTATTATTTAAAGTTTTCATTCATTAACATCAAATCAACAACTGTAGGAGCTAGTTGTTTCTGTTGTACACAGCTAGATTTATCAAAATAATTCTTTTCTTGGTTGCTGATAATAGCTCTAGATAGATGGAGACATAAATATGTTTGTTTGAAGTGATGTATCAAAAAACTGATAAGGCCCAGGTAAAAAAATCAATAAGACTTATGATGGGTTAGCACTACAAGGGGTCTGCCCTGATAGATTACCAGCCCCCCACCCCCCCCCCCCCACAACAAAAGAGGAGAAGAAGAGGAGTCTCTACCAAACATAATGACTGATTTTCTGTGGATACAAACTACAGTGGGCATGAATAATTATAATTTGTTATTTGGCCAGTAGAGGGCTCTCTTCAGGAAAGCTTTGGCTGCAACATGCATACGTGTATTTATATAAAGATTGGAAGAATGGCAATAAGTTCAAGAATATTCATAGACAAAATGAATTCAAGGTCCATTTACTCAAGTATTTAAAAGCATCTAGAGTTTAATAAATGACAAATCTTACATATTTTAGAATTGAAAGTTTACATCCTATTTGGAATATTTTATTCCATTTCATTTCAAGAACAAGAATAAGAAATTTCTGTGAGTGACTGTATCTTTGAAATGTACATGAGTCAAACCTGTCTTAGTGGCCACCTGTCTTAAAGGGCTACCTGTCTACAGTGGCCACTTTTTCCGTTTCTCTAGGCATACAAGGAAATAATGAAATTCAACAAGATTAATGAAGAATCTCTGAGATTCAATTCAGTTTGAATACAATTTCTTCTTTGGCCAGCTCGTAGAGAGCCTTATTCAGGAATGCCATCATGTCTGCAACAGGTGTCAGACAAAAGGTTTTTTTATGGAGGAATAGCAATCAAATCAACCAAAAATAATCAAAAGATTTTTTTTCACATAAATTTTGTACGGAAAGAATTTACTATGACCTCTAATTTCAAAGTGTGTACACTTCTCCACATGCCGGTTGATTTCTTTATTTGAAATTTGCATGGATCTAGTATCCATATTTTTTCGGAGAGGGGGGGGGGGGGTGGAGGGGTTGCATGTCTCATCGAGACCTGTACACATTATTTGCGTACATCAAAACAATGAAAACAAATAACCTTTTTGAAAAAGGTTATTTGTTTTCATCACCTGGCACATAATGTACGTATCGCATTAAGGGTCAGGTACTAATGGCCTACATTGCATACGTCAGAAATTCTATCAAAATCCACCCAACATTAATTAAGTTAACAAACGGAAACCACATGTTTGCGTACATAATTACTGTAGCTATTTCTCATGTACATAATTAGCCATTTTTTACCTTTAACATACATACTCGACAACATTACATACGTTATTGAACAAAAACCACATGTTTGCATATACAATACAATTAGGTAATTTTCTCATATTTTTATGAGCTATGACCTTTGACCTACATACTCCCAAAAAAATCTTAGGCTGTATTTTGATACCATGTACCTTATCAAATGGAAACAAGATTTGTTAAGGACATATGGATGCAGTAATTATGTAACTGCTGTAAAAAAAAAAAATCAGGGTAAATTTGGTCAATTTGATTGCCCCTAAAGTCCAGCAAATCAAGGATAATTTGTATTTGTAATAATGATAAGGCCCGTCCTCATTATCTCGAGATTGCCAAATATCCAGCTATTTGAACTATCCCGATCGAAACTATCCAGCTAATTTGCGTCTTCATTAGACCGAAGTAGCAAATTAGCTGGATAGTTGGTCGGGATAATATCCCAAGATATCTCGGTCTAGTTTGCAAAATATCCCACTATTTCCCAACTAGCAGGATATTTTGCGACCGTCTTCATTAGACCGAAGTACGGAGTCAAATATCCCGATCCCATCATGCACAAGCGCGCTGGTACAACTAGTAAACACGGAAAACCGGAAATTGTTGTGCATGATGGGATCGGGATATTTGACTCCGTACTTCGGTCTAATGAAGACGGTCGCAAACTATCCTGCTAGTTGGGAAATAGTGGGATATTTTGCAAACTAGACCGAGATATCTTGGGATATTATCCCGACCAACTATCCAGCTAATTTGCTACTTCGGTCTAATGAAGACGCAAATTAGCTGGATAGTTTCGATCGGGATAGTTCAAATAGCTGGATATTTGGCAATCTCGAGATAGTGAAGACACGTCTTTAGTTACGGGAATAGAAAGAAGAATTGCATGAGCTTGCCTGGAGCAGGTGTAATAATATGATTGCAGGGCCCTCAGAGAGAACAATGACAAAAGATCAGCAAATTCTGTTGCGTCTTCATCTTTTGCGTCTGTTCCAAACATTTTTGAACTAGCATAACGACAAGGGTCAAGGAATCTTTATGAGAGAAGAGGGCATCTAAATTTTTAGTAAAAAGTGACACCAACTGATGGTTGATATTTTGCCTTACAAATTATGCAATTACCTTATAAAATATTTGAAAGAACATTTTTTTTTAGTTATTAAGGGGCTTACTTCAAATCATTAGGTCATCGGAAAGAGTTGGGTGGTTGCGTTACCGTACATTCTGCGAAAAATTGCCATTTTATTTACTAAATACCGGAAAGTTTGTGAAATAGTTTGACCCTCTCATCTACAGGGGGCCGTTTCATGAAATCAACTCCATGACAGTCATATCTTTGTCGGCGACCTACGGAGATGTCATGCAGTGAATAAACCGTTTCACAAAGTCATGACAGACATGATATTGATATATCGCGATACTAGCAGCTCAAGAACATAGTCTTTGTCACGATTATCAATACGTACTTGTTTTGTTTATTGTGACAAGGAATTTTAGGCAAAATACCTTTTCTCAGCCAGTTGTTATTCTAGAGTCTCATAAATACTCGTTATATAATTGATTTGATATTGAAAATACTTAGTCTTTGTCACGATCCATTTGATTTATCACGAATAACCCAAAAGGAGTTTTGGGGCTAAAATTGTTCAAAAAGAAATATATACATATGAATTCTCCTAAAATAAATAATAAATAGTGTCATTATCAAATGTAGATCATCAAACGATTTGCATATTTCTGTAAAGATTCTCAAATTGAAGAAAAACTGGTGAGTGTTTTTTTTTGTCGACATACCAATCAAAAGGTAGTTGAAGGATACCGTAATGTGACAGTTTATCACTAATTTTTTTTTTTTTATTTTAACGAGGAATTTTAGGCAAAATACCTTTTCTCAACCAGTTGTTATTCTGAGTCTCATAAATACTTGTTATATAATTAATTTGATATTGAAAATATAATTTGGAAGAAGTTATTAGAGAGGGTAAATTAAATTAAAAAGGGTAAATGAATTGGTTTGCGTACAATAATTATGGTTTGAATGGAAGAAGAAAATGTGACTTAAATTTCAAAATTTCTAAGAAACGTCCACAATATATCTTTTAAGCCTATCCATAAGCCTACATGTACATGGCTAATTTGGTTTCAACCACCCCCCCCCCTCCCCATCAAAGATGAATAGAAATAGATAGCCAATGAAATATGACCAATAAGGCAATGATGATGTCACCTATCGAATATTATTGGAACTAAAATGAGACATGTGAAGAGCATAAGCCTCGTGGTAGATCAATGCTAATTAAGGGATTCACGCTTTATACAGAATGAGCATCCCAGAGAATTACGTACCGAACTCGTCTATATTTTTCTCAAAATGATATTGAAACTAATCTTACATTTCGCGGCCGCCCATGAAATAGCAACAAACTGACTTGTGATGGCACTTTACAGCAATTAAAAAAGATATGACGGGTTCGGAGGAGTGACATCTCACTTGTCGCGAAAGTTGTCGTTCATCTTGGCAAAGACGGTTTTGTGAAACACTTAGCTGACAAGTTGCGCGACAGTGGCGAGATGTCGTTGATTTTGTCGTTATGATGGTTTTGAGAAATGGCCCCCTGATCTCAACGGTCCAATTCACCCGATACTTTGTGTAAACCCTACAGAAAATCTACGAAAGGTCACATCATCTTCCTGTAGCCCGACCACCAGACTGGACGCGATGGTCTGATGTTTCGAAGTAAGCCAAATTGAGGTCTCATTGTTTTTATAACCATTTCATCAGTTCCAGCGCATTCCAATCTGTCATCAAATTTGAATTCTTTGACAATGAATTTTCTAGTTGCACCAATTTGTAGTCTGAAGTTTTGCTGTCCCTTTTCTGCTGAACATGAGAAATCATAGATTGTATATCACACTCCTAATATATACTTTTAATCTCAGTGAACTTTGGTCATGTTGGTCACCCTAAATCATATTCATAGTCATAGATCTACACAACTTTCTCACGTTTCATCTGATTTATTCAAACTTTCACCAGTCTACTTCTCTGATTTTCTGTTTTCCTGAATCGTTATCAAGGTTGGATTTCCCTTTAAGTTAAGGTCAGAACTTGCTAGTGGCGCATCGCTAGTGCCAGTGTCATGCACCAACTCGACAGTGCATGCCATACATGCCAGGGCATGGCCTATGCCATGGTATGCCAGCCAGGCCACGCCGGGCCGAGCCCCGGCGTGCCAAGGGTTAGGCTCTGCCTCTGATGATGGTTCGGTCGACCGACGTCGACTGACTTTAATTACTTTATATTTCACAGTATATTCACGGGTTCCGGGATTTATTGTCGAAGCGCAGTCTCAACTACACATACTTACCTCATCAAAATTAAGTCCTTCAAATCCTTTGCAACAATCAGTAAGAAATTTCATCTTCCATTTCCTCTCTTCTTTCAGTTTCAGTTCCAGATTTTTCCATAGAGATCAGTGGTCCGTCGTCTGTCGTCTGCTACTACCGGAAACACTTGGGGTCAAAGGTTGTTGTTAATATAAACGTAATATTTATCCGCATATTTCATTTCAAAGGATGAAAAATCAACGATAGACCATTTCACCCATTCATATTGCATCTCTAAAGAATCTAAATGCATTTACTTTTGTTTGTTTACATACAAGTAAAGTTTAAATCGCAAAACCCACTAAAAATAAGGACTATGTTTTGTCATCGCGTATATCGCTTTTAGATACTGGATAGAGCTGTGGTGAGGCACATGGATTTCTAAGTGATTGATCCACATATTGCATATTTTTATGTTATAGATCTAGTTATACGACTGGATCAGCCACAAACTGTTTCTTGATAACAAATTTGACAGATTGATGCGAAAATGAGCAGCAGATTGAGTACAAAACCATCTAAGAAGGACAGGCCAAGATCAAGTGGTTAGTATATCATGTGAAATGAAATATATTTTGTTGCTAACTCGAAGACCATCATGTTTACAAGACTGTCGCCCTCTGCGAGCGTAACTTAGTTGTTGCCTAGATAGTGTACACAAATGAATGTAAATACCCTATCGCAATTGTGTGCAAAACATTGTTAAAACTATAGCCTACTGGTACATTTTTTCTTTAAAGCATGAGAAATAATTAATTTAACATCTTAAGTGAATTTCTTTCAATTATTCTGGTTCTACATATTCTGAAGTTGAATCAGTGAGAAAATTATGACAGGCATGTGTTCCAACTTCCAATATCCAGGCCCATTTTTACTCGGTTTGACTTGGAAGTTTGAGTTTGACAAAAAGTAAACTAGTCTAGAGTCTGAGAGTAGAGGCTAGGGGCCCGTTGAACCCAACAACAAGACATCCATAATGTTGTTTGCCAACTACAGAGAAGTCTCTGATCTTCCTAAATCATTTCAGAAAGTAGCTAGCTAACTGTTAGCTAGACAGCAAACGATTTTGATACTATCGGCGAGAAGTCACTTAGTTTTACTGAGGCTTAGCTTAGGTCGCCATCGCACCTTGTTTTTGAAAAAGCAATTTCAATAAAACTGCAATTATTAAATAAAAAAAGGGATATACAAAGATTGACAATAGTAGCAGGGAACAGGAGATTCATAATATTCAATCAATTTTTTTTTAAATCATGATTTTTTTTAAAATTGCAAATAGTCTAGGCCTACAGTACATGAATACATGTAGTATGAAGGGGTGACCAAAGTTCGCGGACATTTTAGAACAGCTTACAAAATGTGATATTCGATCTATGATGTCTCATATTCTACACAAATTTATTTATTTAAATTATTACCTAATGGACGGCAAAGTTTTTTACTACAGATTGATGGAACTACAAAATTTATCGTCGAAGGATTTCGGAGATATCGCGATCTAAAAATTTGATGTTCGATCGTGCGTGCGCGCTGCATCTAAAAAAGTCATAAAAAACAACGAGACCTAACTTCACGCACGGGGGTTTAGGCCTACAGTTGATTTATCAAAAAGTGTGATCCATCAAAAATAAGGTAATATCATAATTTGCAAGGCAAGATATCATACAATTAGTTAGTACTAGATCTACTTTTTACTTACAATTTTGTGGAAATCTGCTCTCAAATTGAAGATTTTCAGGCCCTTATAGGTAAGTTGATCACTTTTCGGAACGGACGCAAAATATTGCAAAATTTGCTGATCTTTTGTCAATATTTTCACAATTTCGTACCCAATTCCAAAGAAAATTTCACCTCCGGGTAATTTTATGTTCCTCTTTCCATTGGTGATATCAGATTTTCGTAATCTTACTGATTTTTTGAGATAGCGAACTTAGGTCACGCGCGAACTTTGGTCACACCACCATACATGATGTACATATATGTAATTGCTTTGCTCTATATGTGTTCTCTTGCTTTCTAGGCGTACTGATTGATTTTTTTTATTCATGTCTTTATCCTATCACAGTTCATAATGGCTAATGTTGCCTATAAAGTCAGAATAAATTCTTCTTAAATCTTGTGACAGAATCCTGATAACTTTTGATCAATGTTTATTGATAAATCTTTATTGATCAGTAAAGTTTTGAGAATTGATATAAACATTCCATATATTATCAAGAAATAGATCATAATTTGTTTTTATATTGTCACAATCATTTTAGATAAAATTATTAATCTATTTTTGTTATTGTTCAGTGGTTAATTTAACCAATCACTTTTTCATGAAGGCCTAGTCCTCTACTATTTTCTTGCTTTTTTGCCTTTGTTTTTTTAAATAAAATTCAGATCATGACCTTTCTGTTCCACTTCTCTTTGTATTGTCATAATCTAAATTCAAAATGCATTTTTTTCCTTTCCATTCTGAGAATTAGGCAATAAACATGAACATGTAGGATCAGTTTAATTCAGTGCAAGAAGATTTAGATAAAAACATGACATATTTTCAGAAAATGTTCATGTAGTAAGAAAGATAAATACCTGTTAAAGCAATGTGTAGAAAGATAGCTGGAGAATTACTCAAAGTGTATGTATGGACTTTTTGCCAACCATAGTCTACCAATAAATGACATGTTGATGATGCTGCACATCGACTAAAAAGTTATGACAGATAAATGACAGGTTTTGAAGTGTCGATCATAAATCCTTTAGCTGGGATATGGTTTCGTGAAACTCGTAGCAGACAACTAGCAAACTAGATTTAGTCAAGAAGTAAGACTTGCGACAGTTTCAAAAATATTTGAGTGATGTGAATGTTATTAAAGAATAAAAGAAATAAAAGAATATAGGTATTTGAAAAATTGTCAATGTGACAAGAAATAAACAAATTCATATTTTAATGGATACATTTCAATGACATCAATGACATTCTCTGACCCCAATACTGCCTGTGCAGAGCAGGGACTACCGGTATGTCCTTTCCTTGAAGTGCGCCAACTTAATGGCCCTTTTTCATAAAAGTGGACTTCTTTAACCTGGTTTTAATAAGTCCCATGATGAATGGAGCGCACCCATGAGTACAAATAAGTGTTGACTCATAAATTCATTCATATTTATTCTGTTACAAAGTGTCCTGATTTATAAGCCGTGAATTAGCAATATATTGACATTAGCAAGGACTGTAAAACCAGTGTAAACATTAATTTTTCTGGTTTGGGTAGCTCTTTTTTAAAATTATATACATGTATACCGTTTTTGCCAACGATAAGGCCGCACCGCCGCATAGGCCATACCCCCAACTTTGACATTTCAAAGAGGAAAAAAAAAAAAAAAAACAACGGACAAAACAAAATAATTGTAATTTTCTCGTAAAACACTATTTTTTTTTACAAACTGATACCAAATTCATCAATATTCTCATAATTTACCGGAAGTTTAGCTCAAAAAGTAATCGCGGGCAGATTTGGTGTCCGATATATACCCCTACCACAACGGTGTAATGCGAAACTGCATAAAATGGGAAACCAAATGGCGACTTCGGATGGATGCTTTCGGCAGATCCGTTAAATAGTCCCTTCCTTTACTTTTGCAATGCATTGGCACAAACTTAGATCAAGATCTATCGGCAAATGTTGGTTTAGCAATTTATTTTCGTATTCATGTCAACAATGCAAGATAAAATTGTCGGTAAGATGTGTTGAAATGTCCTGTACCATAGTGGTATAGTTATTTTACCATAGGTAGTCCCATATGTGCAAATTCGTGCTGGTTTTGACTTGATTTTTTTTTTTTTTTTTACTATTTCACCGTAAAGGCCGCACCCCGACTTTTTGATATTTTCTCTTCCAAGAATACTGCGGCCTTTACGCCAGCAAATACGGTACATGTAAATGTACATGCTCTAAGAAAAGTTGAGATTTCCTCTTGACATTTTTTAAAACCAGAAATGGGAAGAGTTGATACCGGTAGTCACTTTTTCACTAATCCATCCTTAATTCATACCGCACTATGATTCATGATTTAAAACAAGAATTAGAACCATTTGGACGTTAAAATATTCCAATCAAATATTGCACACAATTGATTTTTTTTGTCCCTAAAAGACATAAGTGCACCATGGGCACAAATGTCTGAATAGACATGAAGCTGAAGTAGGATAATAAGAAAGAGCTAGGGCCTGCAAACTTAAGCAATAGAGATATAAAAACAAAGAAAATAGGTTTCGTACGTACGTAGCAAGGTAATTAATCGCTGGCCTCCACACATGTCTCATGTGTACAAACGAATTGTTCACACATCTATATTACTAATACGCAAAATCGCCGCGGGGGGGTCCAGCACGGGCCAAAACGGTTCCTCAAAAACGCCTTTCCCCGACCCCGCCCGCCTCCGCCGTGGCGCGGGGACGGCGGCACAATTCCACGAGGCCTGTCTCCCGTAACCCGCGTGCCACGTCGACCCCGCGATCGACGTCCACGCCGTTAAACGCGGTTTCGGGGTGCCGAGGAGGACGGGCGGGCGAGAGCACGGCGGGCGTCGTGGATTGCGAGGAGGCGACGAACCCGCGAGAGCGAGTCGAAAAGGCGTGCACCCGCCCTCTGTCTAATTATCAAAGAGACACACGGCGGACGAGAATCCACTTCTGTCAATGGGTGTAGCACATCACGTAGTAACGGGTGTGGCTTACCCCGAGTTTAGGCCTCTTGCTATAGGATACGCTTTGTAGCGTGTAAGAGAAATACACATTAACAGATGACTCACCCGGGTGAGGGGATGTAAGAAATGCACGCTCTCACGGGTTGGGCTTACCCGTGTTATGCGTCTTTCTATAGGGTATAATAGTATGCTTTGTAGGCCAGGCGGACCTGCTGAGTGTACGAACGTACGTGTATAATGTATGCGATGATTCTACGCTCACCGTCACACGCACAGCTCAGTCGGTCGCGACTCTGATTCTATGAAGATTGCCGTGATTTAGTTAACGTGAATAGAGGTATGCAAGCAGGGTTACTTTGGTATTATTCTGTCCATTTTACTGAATTCTGATAATCATTCTTCAAAGTAAAGTTTTCACAAGAAATTCATCGTAACTGACAGTTCAGTTGCAAGCTAGCTGCCGTGGGGCTCGAGTCCACGCACGGACAGTGCAGTGCACCACTGCTGCCGAGCACTGTCGGAACTGTGACTGTGTGTAAGGTGAGGTGAGCTGAGCTGAGCTATTATAGAGTAGACTCGACAACATTTTGAAATTGCTGTTATTGCCGCATTTCAATATAGTTTCGTGACTATAGAGGTATGAAACCTGAGCTTATATTGTGAATATTCTGTCCATGTATAGTTGTATGCTGAATTTCGATAATCATTTTTCAAAGTAAAGTTTTCACAAGAAAATCAGATGGTCGTTTAAAAACATAGCCATTGATTGGCATTGTCTATAGCTGGATAGAATACTTTTACTATTATACAGTTCCTTCATCAAATCAATGCATTAAAACGGGTATTACGGTGCGCCATTCATGGTCAAACAGCGTTATAAAAATCGTCTAGATTCTAGGCCTAGACCTTATATAAAAATAATCAAATTTTATTTTCGATAGCACATAGGGTCTAGGCCTCTTTCTATTTACCCCCCCCCCCCCCCCTCCCCTGCCCTCCCCCTAGAATCCCGTGGATTTTCCACGGGTCCTGCTAGTATACTGATAGTCACACATCGCACTTGTATACAGAGACGCCAAGTTCAAAGTTCAGCTATGCGTGACATTTTTATACTCGGCGTCGAGTGCATGGGTGAGGGTATAACGTATGTACATGTATAGCATATAGAGTTTTTTTAAATTGCGCGCGCGCGTCGTGTGTGAGAGCGTTTTCGCATAATGCACAACACTTGGTAGCTCTGTGTTTATAGCGCTTAATACTACGTTTTAAAACGTTGGTGTGGAGAGTGGCGATTTTAGATAAATGTCTTGTTATTTACATTTGTGCTTTGGTGGGACTCAAACTGGGAACCATGTACTCCACAGTCCTATGATGTATCAACTAGACCACAACACCTCTACTAGTCAGCTGAGGGGTGTTTCCATTTACTGTACCACTTCTTTCTGACCTACCTGACACACTTTAATCTGACACACTTTTTTCCTATTCATTTTCTACACAGAGGCATTTTCAAGAGCCATGATCTGTGATTGGCTTTTTTGCTAGTAAATATTCACGATTATGCAAATTATTAAGATCGCGCGCACAGTTCTTATCCTTTGTTTTGGTCTTGCGAAAAATACGATCAACTTTTCAAAAAGTTCCTGAAAATAACACTTTGAGCGAGAAAATTTTATAATGAGTCAGCTTTGTACCTTGCGGTACATTAGCATTTGTCTACATCAATAACCCACTTTTTGTAATGACCAAAATTAAACTACTAGTAATTGAATCTTTGCGCAGCACGAAACCTACGACCATTCAGTACATGGGTCTGAAAATCAGACTATTTGATAAAAGGACTTCAATCCCTAATTTTGACTCGACAACTAATGGTCGTTATTTTCCCACAAAAATAAATTTTCAAGCCTGTTCGTTTTGAGGGAAGTTCTAAATTGGTATTATCTTTCAAATGCCGTTGGAATTTAACCTTTTCATTTTTTTAGCCAGCAAATGGGACATACAGTACCTTTAAACGCTTTTACTGCAAATCCAAATTCTGATCTGTATCTTACTTAAATAATAATAATAATTAAATCGTTACTATATACATGTATATCATTATTGCTTGGAGAAGCTGCCTTAATTGCCAGTTCATTGGCATTGATCAGACACACTTTGTACATGTCTATATTTATGCTTTCAAACCACATCAAATAATTTATAAAGAAAACTATAAAATATTCCTTTGAAATAAATATTTGATGGATAGTTCTGCTTTGTACCTCCTGTCAAAGAAACAGACCTTCTGGTCGGTCAAATTCAATATAATTTTGATCAAACAAAGCATGAGGTTACTAAGTAACCACAAGCCAGTACCTATAGAGATGACAGCCTGGGTAAGTTTGCCAAAAGCTACTTGAGAAGTGTCTCAGTTCTTCAATTTTGAAGAAGTGAATAATGCAAATGTTTACCTTGGAAGATTTTGAGAGATTCTCTGCAATATAGTAGCATAGGTAATTTTACCTGTAATTCTGCACAAGATTTCATCAAGCGATGAAGTACTCTGTACAAAGGCACTTGAATTTCAATCCTGATCTGCCTTCCATTTTGAAGAGTGAGATTTAGTAGGTACGGTGGTCTGTTGTCTTTAGATCCTCTCAACCATCCTTGGTATAGCCATTGGTTTAACAATTGTTTTCCATTCTCTTTGGCATGCCGAGAGTCTCTTGTGGAAACTATGTACATTGAGGATTACATTTGTATAAGTGAGCAGCTTTTACTGACCTTTCTGTGGGGTCCATTACAAGAACTTTCAATTAAGAGCCAATAGGTGTACGGATAGATGCCTTGGCTTTGTTGTCAGGGTAAACATTTTTACATGTTCCCTAAGCTTTCATACTATTAAAAACAAGAAGGCCTAGTAGGATCCATGCCTCGGGAACAGGATGTGCGGCATTTCTTTGTAAGATTTCTTGGGCAGTGACTTTCGAGAAGAACCTTGCTGCTGTAGGATCGAGCTACAGAATATCCCTTCAATGCAATACAGAGCAAAGGATATTATACAAAAGGCATCCATTTTAATTTCAGCGGTTGTTGTGGAATTACTTTTTTTTTGTCACAATGGATGGTATGCCTCCTAAAGCTGTACGAAGAAACACTTTTGGAAGTCACAACATTGCTCCTAGAGTTAAATTAGCAGTTAATTCTAATAGAAGGAAGACATTGATTCCTGGAGCACTTACAGTTCAAGATCAAGAAACACTTCTCAGTAAGTACAACTAACTATCAGAATCATGTAAGATAGTGAACTTACCTTTGTACTTAACAGAGGTCAGTGAGGCAAAATATTGGGCAAAATGTAGTTTGATCTTGTTCATTTCTACATACAGTGTAGGCAAATAACAACAAAACATGAATTTAAGAAATAAAAAGGGGGTGGGGCAGAAACATAACTCAGAAAGCTGAATTATGATGACTAGACCAAGGATTTTTCTTTGTCCATACCTACTTTAATATTTAAATCATTCCATGCACTTACATGTACATGTATGAGCAGAAACTTTTCACACAGTAGTATGTTGATATGATGATTTTTATGAGAAAAAAAAGCAACCTATTATTACCGGTATCAATAATAGAAGTAATTAGTAGTAGAATTATTTGCTATTATTATCATATATATTATTTTTGTTGTTGTTGTTGTTATTATTATTATCATCATCATCATTATCTTCATCATCATCATCCTCAACATCATCATTAGCAGTAGTAGCAATAGTAATAGTAGTAGTATATTACAAATGTTTTTTCTCTTGGGAGTTTTCTGTGTTCTCAATATCAATGCAAAAGAAATGTGAAGAAAAACAATTTGTGGCAGGGATTTAAACCATAAGACAAGGGAGAAAAAGGCCCAAATAATGGTATGTTTATTGAAATTTTGTGGAGACATTTGATATGTATGATATGTATATTTGTATTTAATGCTGCTGTTTTAATAGGAATCTGAAAGTATAGCAGGTAAAGATACTGTGTTCATAATTCATAAGCTGTGAAAGTGATTTGCTTTACATGACATATCATTATAAGTTACATATGTGCATGTAAATAAAAAATTCTCACTATCATTCATTTGATATTCAAAAATATATATATATATATATATATATATTAATACCGAATAGAAGGGAAAGCTTCTTTCTTCTGGAAGTGAAATGTGAAACATCTTTGCTGGCTGAACAAGAGTTGCAACTTTATCCTGATTGAGGTCCAGTTCGTGCAGCTGTCAAATATTTTTAGATATTTGTCTCATAACCTCTATTGCTGTCTTATATGGTAGTTTATTCCATGTACTATTGGAAACACCCCCCCCCTGCCTCCTTCCAGTGTACCCTAGGGTTTTCTTCTTTTTTTTTTCTTGGGGGGGGGGGTTAAAGTTGAGGTCTCGAATTGAATTCATGATCGCTATCAATATTGATTGGATTCCACCA
This sequence comes from Strongylocentrotus purpuratus, assembly GCF_000002235.5. Lineage (NCBI taxonomy): Eukaryota > Metazoa > Echinodermata > Echinoidea > Camarodonta > Strongylocentrotidae > Strongylocentrotus > Strongylocentrotus purpuratus. Next base: position 31,610,265 of record NW_022145612.1, on the reverse strand, counting down.
GGCAGGCGATATATTTCCCTTCTTAGTAAGAATATCAAAGCTTCAGCCAGTAATTGAATTTTCTGCTTCATGGTGCACACCTTCTTATGCCTCGTTAGGTTTCATGAAATCAAATATACATTTTATCCACAAAATAGTAGGTATGTCTTCATCAGCTCAAGATTGCCAAATAGCTCGCTGTTTCTGATTTGGGAAATATGCCAGAAGTTACAAAATTGCATCCTCATCAGCTCAAGACTCGACCTCGAAACTCGAAACTCGATCTCAAGATAATTTGCTCAGCGTTTGCGCAAATATCTTGACCAAATATCCCGCTAATTGCAACTGCGGGCTGATGAAGACGCAAGTTAACTGGGTAATTTGCGATCAGGATAGTTAAAATAGCGGGTTATTTGGCAATCCCGAGCTGATGAGGACAGGCCTAGTGAGAGAAACTTGAAAATGTTACCTCTGAGAACCTTGATGGATCGAGGCACTTGAAATTGTTCCCTCAGTTTGAAATAACAGGCCATTAGAAAAAAAAACAATGAAGCATTTCTGCATTTACTGAGGAACAAGAGTCTACAGATTTTGTTTTGCTACTGGCCATTGAAACTTGAAAGGCATTCATTGCTAATTGTATAACTGTCTTTATAGTAGTACATTGTTTCCTTGAAGAAGGAATTAAGAATAAAGAACATGTAGTATGTATCTTACGGATTAAGCGCTGGGTTCTCTTCGTGCTAGAGCTTTTGACCAATGCTGAAGACTTTCTGCTATAAAGTCAACAACTCACTTCTATTAGCAGGCAAATGAATGTGCATTTTCGGAATTCTCGTCAACAAAGTTCCTCTGTCATTGGGATGTCAGTCACTGGATAATGTGATATGTATCACAATTAGAGTCTCGGCCGGAGCAGTTTTGATAGTGATAAGATACTTTTTTAAGGAAAGAAGACGTCATTGATAGGAGAGTGTGAAGGTTACTATGGATGGGGTGGTAAGGAATTCCAGAAGGCACTCCCTCGCGATCAATCTTCTACCGAAGATGAAGTTGTCTGGGAGTCCTGGTGGGAGACGGAAGACGCTCTTCTCAGCAGTAATGGCCCAAGATCAGGAGACTTTGTTGAGTAAGTCTGGTAACAGTCAGTGCATGTGATATTAATGGTATAGCAAGTAATTCCAAAGAAGATAACTATAGTATTTGCTTCATGTTAGCTTACAGGGCCAGGTGTGTTTAGACATTAAAGTAGAAACATGTACATACAATCCATTGCAGATGGAGCACAAGAATTTTATCAATTTTAATCCCGTTGAAATTATGCTCATGTTTCATGGAAACGAACCTGCAGTCACCTCCAACTGTTTGATTCATTATTTTGTTTGTCAGGATAATAAGGTATTGGGGATCAGAGTTCTTTCCTCAACATCCACATTAGAGAACCAGATTCTAATAAATGGGTATTCTGTTCTGAAATAAAGACATAAACTGTATGGAAGATGTTTTGCTTTTCTTGGTGTAATGTAGGTTGTAGTTCTGTTTCATATAAACAACTTTGTAACGTCATGGTGACACTGAATAAGCTACCATTTAAAGGGATCCGGTAACTTTGTCTCAGATTCTGAAGAAAAAAATCCTGGATTTAGCTCATGGTGCAAGGATAATTATAAACCTTTAGGTCAGTCAGGAACCCGATGACTTTTACAAGCAAATCAGCTTGAAAAAGTATAGATTACTCTTGATTATTCTTCTTAGGAATAATAATTTATGATTGGAAATCAAAACCAAATTTTGCGTTTTCCTAATGGTTTTCATAACACTATAGTCTATTGGGGAAAACAAGTACTGTATAGTAAAACCAGTCACTCAAAGATTTTTACTTTTTTGAGGCACTTCTTGATCATTTTAAAGCGCAATTTTTGTTTAGGGTTTCAATATTATACCATATCACGTAGGGCCGTGCATCTCAGATTTAACATTGTTGAACGATGCCTTTAAAGGTAAAGAAGCAGTGCTTCTGTCCTAACTTGTAATGTTGATCTTGACACCTACTTCAACCCAAATCAAGGACCAGTTAGCGTCTCTAATCTTGTTTAGAGGCAGGAGAGGACAATCCTTTGTTGTTTGTTTTTTCTATTCTCTACTTGTGTTTCACACATGAGTATTAACTATCATTGAAGAGCCTGGGTAAAGTTCATGGATGTCGTGCTTTATGGAGGGTAATTGGTCATTTTTACTTTATGGCATATTTTTACGGAATGGACTTTGTATTATTAATGATGATGATCATCATCAACATTTCTTACTGACCCACTTGAGCCATCTGACACCATTAGTGTGATGATATATATATGCTTAGGAAGGTTTAGATAATGATTATCAGCACTGAGCTCAGAAAGGCTGGAATTTTCCAAAGTTTCTCATCACCAATGGAGATATGTGGGACAGTACCAACTACAGATTGTGATTTTGGTTGTTTGGAAATGTGATTTCTAGTAGCCATATTTCATCCTGGCCTAGCTTGCATGATGGACTGGACTTAGAAGAAAAACTTAATATATTAGCTTTACATGAACTTCAGGAATATGATCCGTTTATCTGGCAATATCAAAGGGATCAGAAATGAGGTTTGAATTGTGCTTTGTACAATTCATATAGTATTTTGCTTACAACAATGGGAGTTTTACTGATCATTCACCAAATCTGTTAATCAGCAACATACATGTATGACAGGATTATACCAGCTTTCGACTTTATTTATCCTTTTGACATTAAATGCTAGTCAACTTTACAGAAGCAATACTGTTTTGATGCTTATTCCCATATCAAGTTATCAACTGAACACAAATATATGGCATGCCTTTGGTGAATAGAAGATAACTTTGTTGAGATGAATAGAGCATCTTCTGCTGATAGATCATCTGATGATGTGTCTCCAAGGAGACATCATCCTCAGCTTAAGAGAAGACCATCCTCTAGGAAACTACCTCTATCTAAACCAAACTCTAGACAGGACAAGAAACCTAGTCCTGGGACAAGCAGAGAGTCTGCTAGGGCAGGTGAGAAACAAGATGAACTGGGGGGCGTTTCACAAAACTTGTCATCAGTGACAAATGACAGTTTTCGTTATAAATATAAGCTACTGAAATCCTTGCTTCTGATTGGTTATCAACAGATTTGTCACTGATTTTTGTTGTTTGTCATTGAGAAAAGGCTTTGTGAAATGGGTCCCTGATCCTTGCAGTTTACAGGGATTTTAATCCCATTCTTGTTTTCAACTAGTCTGCATCAGGAAATGGGTGAAACAAATCATTTCTATGTTGACATTTATGATGATTCAACTAATAATCTTCCAGAACAAGAACAAGACATTGATATTTTTTTCATTTTTTTCTATTTTGTTTGATGTAATGAAATACCACAGAAGAACATATAGAAACTAGAAATGCAATCGTGTCACAACGATGTGCGTGCAATGACGCCGTGTTTCTACGTGTCGAACGAAAGAGCTTCTCTCGGACTATCCAGAGCAATTTGTACGAAGTCTTTAGCTTCTGTAATATTGGAGACAGGTAGGGCGAAAGAAAGGCCTCAATAGTGACCTTGATTGGATGGTAGTGACTATGCCTACGATGTTTGAAAGAAATTGGGATAGGGGAAAGAACCTAGAAAGGGCTCGCAAGCACTGCGTGCAAAAACAAATGGGATTAGTTGCATGTTCGTCAAATCAATCAAGCTCGTTCTAGGGGTCAAAAGCGTGAACCCGATTTGCCCCATAGACAATGCGTGTAATGCATGGGCGGAAAACGTACAGGATCTGTATTATGACCGGAGTTAAATTGTTTTTTCTCTCTCTCTTTATGTCTCTTTATGGGCCGTATATGGTATCATTGGAAAGAGAATTTCATGGTTGTTATTGTAAACTACTCTCTTTTTTTCTATGATAATCCTATCGAAACATGTGATGTAAAATAGATTTAAAGGACAAAATGGCGTCTTAAATGGCCCCCTTGACTACTTTCAAAAATCCGGCCACGAGGTGCCCTGCGTATTGCATCTCGGAATGTCATTGCAAATTTTCAACGAAAAAAAAGGATGTTTAGGGGGCGAAAAGTAGTCTGAAAAAATGACGTCATCGCCGATAAGTGTTATAATCGGGCGGAATTCGTATAGTGACCCTTGTTCAAATGCGATTTACTCACAATTTTCTGTGTAAACATATACCATACTTGGTATCATTCGAAAGGGCACTTCATTGCGGTCAGTTTGACACCATTGTCATCTGCACGCAATGTACTGCACGCATTAAAGGCGCTATTACGTAATGCATAGCAAATTCATCATTTTTGGCGATAACTTTGCGCTGACGTTATTAAAATTTACCAAACTTGACAGACAGTTGTCACGTATATGGATACATGTGTCTGCCAAGTTTCAACGACGTAGGTATAAAGATCGTCATTTTAGAGCAAGTTGAAGTTATTTCGGAATTTTCTTGAAAATGGCGAATTTGGAGGGTAATTTTCGCAAAGTTGGTCAGTGATAGGGTATATAATTTTGTATATGGCTGGAAAGGGCATATCTTCAAGTATCTAAATCCAAAAAAGGGTACGGGTTTGCTAAGCCATTATGGAGATACGGCCACAGAGAGAAAGCCAATTCCCAGAACTTTAGAGGGCGCTATTTATGTTGTGCAAGCCCATTGGAGCGTGAAATTTAGCATGGCTATGTGCAATTATGAGATAAAGATACTGTGAGATTTAAATACAAAACGGAATTTATATGAGAAAGTTATGGCAGTTTTAGATTATTTAGGGGTCCATTTTTCAAGAACTTGAGAGATTTTTGACGGAGTCGGTTTTAGATTTGAATTTCGAGTATGAAGATGGCATTTTGAAGGTCAAGTCATGTGTCGCAGATGAAAGAACATCTCTCAGACTATCTAGAGGAATTTGTTAGAAGTTTGTAGGATGAAGGATAGTGGAGACAGGAAGAAAGAAAGAAAGGCCTTAAAATGGACCAGAAACGGACAAAATGGCGCCTGGACGGTTATGCATGAGTGATTTCGAGAATCGAAGAATGTAGTGACCTTGATGAGATGTTAGAGACTATGCCTATGAAATTTGAAAGGAAAAGGACATGAGGAAAGCACCTAACTAGGAATAACAAGCACTACGTGCAAAACGAATGGGATTCCGGACGACAAGAAGAAGAGGAGGAAGAAGAAGTAAGAATATTAATAAGAAGAATGTGAACGAAAACAAGGCAATGACGAAGGTTCGTCATTGCAAATATAAACTATTGATCTTACCTTTTATCCCTGATATGCTCTCTCAATTCTTCCATGAAGCAAGAGAACTCTTGTAACAGTAGGAACACTTTCATGGTGCCGGTTAATATAGAAAGCAAATAATCTTGGTGCAAATTAGTTGCACTGCTGTAATTTTCACTCAACATAATATTCTTATTTACATGAAAAGAACTTGTATCTTTGTATAGCTTTGTCAAAAGATGCCATTACCAAAATCACTCATTTAGTGGAAAAAGGGCAATTGATATCAGTGATCCCTATACCTCCACAAGTCATTGCTTTAATGTAAGCTTCTTTTTTCACAAATGATTTCATATACTTATATACTGTCAGATATCACCTGTTCTGCACGGTTAAATGCCACGGTCATATGAATGCCACTTTTTTTCTTTTTCTTTTTCTTTTTGTTGTTGTTTTTTATATGATCCCTTATGAGTGAGAGTTCTTTTAATGGATTGTGGATTGTATCAAAGTAGGATGCCAAACACTCTTTCATCAAAGTAATGTCTAATATACAGAGCAGGTGGTTTGATTCTCCTGCTCTTGCCAAGTTTTCACACCATTAAGTATGAACAATCTTTTTTTATTAGCAGAGTATTATCACACCTATAAGTATGAAAAATCTTTTTATGTGCAAGGTAGGATGGAATAAGTGACCACCATTCAGAGATTGGTTGTCAGACATTGACAATGTATAGCTGGATTGGGAAGTTTGGTTCAGAGTATCTCATTATATCTAGACATTGGAGAAACAATGATGATTGATGTAAATCCCTCACAGATGATTAATTAGGTATGACATATCTTGATTGCACTCCAGAACATTAAAACATGCATGGAAAGTTGTTCGTTTCTCACCATCAACACTTTTACATTTGTTTTCCCATACTTCCATGGATCATAATGGCTCTATATCTGTTCCAAATTGATTTCTGCAATCATTTGACAGAGTTGACAGGCTTTACATTTTCTTACATGGTCTAAACTTGTGGTCTCGGATTGATGACTTAAAGTGAAAGCCCACCCAGATATTAATTAAGTTTTAATAAAAGTAGAAAAATGAGAGAAACATATTACTGAAAGTTTCACAAATATTCGATTAAAAATATATGAAAGTTATAAAATGTTGAAGTTGTCATCCGTGAAACACAAATTGGCAACACTGATGTATCTTGTGAGCTCCTTCTCCTATTCTCTGTTCAGAAAATGTCATAAACTTTATTTCTCAGTTATTGATGATGGTGTGAAAAATGTGAATTTTTCTAGTACAGGGCAAATGGGAGGGGACCTCGCAAGATACGTCACAGAGTTGCCAATTTGTGTTTGATAGATAACACATTCAAAAATTAAAAAACTTTCTTATTTCTTATAAGATATGGGTCAAACTATCACTGACCTTTTCCTATCATCTTTGTTCTTTTCTAAACCATATCAATATCAGGATGGACTTCCCCTTTAAAGGTAATACAAAGTTTTTGTATGGGGTCATGAATTTGGTTTAAATGAACATATTGGAAGCGAATGCGGTCCTGTAATATTCAATGATCGTTGTCGCGGTTGAAATCGAGTCTAAAGTGATGAAATTGTTGTATAGCTCCCTCTCAAGGTCAAGATATTAAATAGCTTTAAAACAATGTTTCTTGACTAAAATCGACCAATTTGCTATTCCTGTTTGGAAATCATATATCACAACTGCATATTCTGAGATTTTCATGGTCGCAGCTACCATTAGATGGCCGTATATAAGCTATTTGAAATTTATCAAAATTTACAGGGAGCACCGGTAAATTTTTGTATTCAATTTTTCTCGAGAGCAGAAGTGTTTTAGGGGCTAATTTTTCTAGTGATTATAATACATCCTCAGGGGTATCCAATGTATACAAATTGTAAAGAATCGCTATCCGGCCATGTTCAAAATTTTCCAAAACTTTGTATTACCTTTAAAAGTTGCATATATTCCTCCCGTATACATACCATCTCATTCTGCCTTGCCTGGTCTGGTCTGATTTTCCCCTAATGTATTGACTAGCTGCAGATGATCTTTACTCCTAAGTTCCTCATTTTTGGATGTCCCACACATTCATCTCACTTTCCTTGTGTCTGTCTGTCTTTCTTAGACTCCTAAGTTCCTCATTTTTGGATGTCCCACACATTCATCTCACTTTCCTTGTGTCTGTCTGTCTGTCTTTCTTAGACTCTGTATACTGTCAGACTGTTTAAAGTCGTGCAATATGACAACTTGATGCGTGTCCATAATGTGGCATATATACATAAACAAACTACACTTTTATTTCAGATTTATAATACATGTACATGTAATAGTATTATAGTACTAATTAATTCTATTGTGCACTTTTCTATTTTACTTATCCATTGCGAAGCCGTGTCTGATGAAGTGTGAAATTAACTTGTTTTTTTTATTACCTCATTGTGATTTCATGTAATCATTAATTGTAGCCTGAGGCAGTTACAGAAAAGCATTTTGTCCTTGCAAAGTTGTTTACCACCCCTGGTACATTTTTGACAATGAGTAGCCTAGGATTTCTATTATGAATCACTGCTCAACTGTCTCACTCTGTCATCGATAATGGTTAATAGTGATGTATGAAAGACCAGTGAAGTTCATCTGACCCGCTTCCTACTCTGCCATGGCAACGGCCAACTGCAGTGAACGCAGGGAACAGGATCCCATCTGCTTTATTAAATATGGATTGATGAATAGACACGCTACAAGTAGCATTCATACGTGATATCAAAGCGTGTGAACAAATCTGTGTTTTATTGTTGTTTTGTGTTCACTGCATCCCACCATCCGCTGTGCACTCCAGTGATGTTCTGTACTTGAGTAAGACATAGTGAATTATATCACATATATATTTTGTCTACCCAACTGGTTGGAAATCATGAATCGCGGCAGGAAAGCCAGCAATGTACATATGGGTGTCCCAGCTTTGCATGGCAGCCGCAGACAATCTATTGTAAGTGATAGCAGAACCGCCAGTTCAAGTAAGTTGAAAAGTCAAATGTACATACCTGTATGCACTTACTACTTAGTTTGTAAGAGCAAGATAAACATGTAGATTAAGAGGTCTGTATTTGCTTCCTATTTACAGTTGGTCTATTTTAGAACAGATTTGTAAAGCTACAAAACTTTGAGATTTATGATGATTTGTTTACCGGTAGTTCATTTTTTAAGGCACAGAAAGAGTCAGAATTCAATTAGAGTACCCTTAAAATGAACTCCTTAGGACTGTTAGGATATGACTTGACTCTTCAATTAAAGCAAGACAATCAATTAAAGAGGTATGATTTTTTGAAGCCTGGAAAACTGAGACGTATGAAATACCTTGTCTGTGATGACTTCTGTGGAATGTATAAACGGTCACATACATCATGGGTACCTTGAGTTCCGTGGTTCAGATTCTTTTCATGGGTACAAGGAAGCCTATTGGAGGCAGGTTAGCATGCCAACATTTCAAATATTGATGTTATTTACACAACCCTTTAGAGACATGATGAAGAGGTGGCTGCCAGTCTCCCTTAGGTGGCTTCTTGACTTGAAGAGGGTCTCACAATCTCACCTGTCAATCATCTCATGATATCCTTGTAGTGGGATGAGACTCCACCCCCCTCTAGCAAATCAACACCTCAGTCAATAGGATGTTCTCTTCTTCACACTCTTAATCCACTTGCATCTTTCTTTTATTCTATTGATCAATAATTTGCTCTCTTTTGTATGGCCTCATCAGCTACTTCACACTTTCTCTTTTGATCTTTTGGAGGACAAGCAAAGAAATTGCTCAGAAGAAGAACTAGTAATAGTTTTGTATGTCTGGAAGAGTAGAGAGGATGTGCTGTAATCTACTGAAAATCTTATAAGGAGATATATTGTGTGCAATCGCATGTTGCACAAAATTAATATCCAATGTACATGTACATGTATGTCTTTTGAACCAAGTCAGTACATGTAGTTTATCAAGCACCAGAGCAGTGTTCCCATCTGTGATGGCATGTATTGAAAGTGATAGCATACATTGAAAGTGTTTCCATGGTAACTAGTCATCTATTCTGGATATATTTCATGGCAGAGTCTAAAGTTCATGTGCATTTCAGCAAATCTCTTCATGCTGGTAAGCAATTTTATATTGTGTACATAACCAAGCTTTTAAGCTATCTTTAGTTCTTTACCCTTTTCAAATAGTGTTCTCTTTAACGCCCCTCTAGTGTTCAAATGGGAGCCCAACTTTTTTCAAAAATTTGATGGCAAAATTTCACTTAAATTGTATCATAATGTGAAAAAGGATGTCATTTAAGACACACTTCTGCAAACGTTTCCCCCCAAAGATGTGTTTGAAGACATATATTGATAAAATAATACATAATTTGGGTTTTCTGTTGTAGGCAGAAAACCTAAATTTTGTATTCTCTCATCAATATTCGACTTTAAACACATTTGTTTTAGAATCCTTGCAGAAATGTGCCTCAAATGACATCCTCTTTCACATTATGTTACAATTTAAGTGAAATTTGCCATCAAATTGTTGGGACTCCCAACACTTTAGAGGGCTTTTAGCTATATTTTGTGATCAGTTGGTATGATATTAGGAGTTTAGAATAACTTGTATGCTGATACAAACTTTAAACAGATATTAATTATTTGTTTCTTCTTGGGAGAAGGAAGAGAGTAAGGAAAGTCTCTCTCTCTCTCTCTCTCTCTCTCTCTCTCTCTCTTTGCTAATGAATGGCCTTTGCTGTAGAATGTTTTCCCTTGAGAGATTGGTAAAAGCAGATAAGTTGAAGTAATTTGAAAACACCTATGTTTGATTCGTTTTTTTGTTGTATGTTCTTACTTCTGTTGCTTTGTTTATAGTAGAGATGCTGCCTTTTATGTGATCTCTTTTTTCTTTTCTTTTTTCTCAAGTGCGCCTTGAACATTTGATTTCAAGTAGATTCAGCACCTTACAAATCTCATATATTACTATTATTTTTATCATTATTGTTATCCAACATTATCCCCCCTCCTTTGAAACCCACGTGGTAGGAAAGCGCCATCAGTACACAACTCCAAGATCGTCTTTCCTTTTAAGGCACTGACCTCATGTCGTGCTTGTCGAATAATTTTCAGAATATTATGCCCCTCTTGCAAAATCCAGAAAATCTATATAAACTTTATATCCATAAACAAACAAAGATTTAACAGTGCAGAATAATGCCAGTATTGATCAGCTTGGGCACGAGGATTTTTTTCTAGCAATATATATTCCTTGGAGAATCGCTCTATGGATTCCAATCATTTAACAATGACAGAGCTGTATTATTGAGAATAGCTACAGAAAATTGAATTTAGGGACTAATGTTTGAATTTTTTGATGCTATTCGACTACATAAACCTATTTATCTCTGAATCAATTTTTTTGGTTCATCAGGATTTCCTAGTAACCGTACAATCTGGCTGGTTGCTATGGACAATAACATTGGATGATGATAGGAGAGTTCATGTAGGCCGTCCTTTTAGCCATCGATACATGTTTAGAGAGGAAAACTCAAATTGATCCTTTGAAGTTCATTAAGTATGATACATTAGAATCTAGGCTATTAATCCCTCTGATCATTAATTGATTGCACTTGAAATGTTGTATGTTTCCACAAATCAGATTAGGATGCTGAAATCTATATATATATTTTTTTAAATTAAAAGGGGGCTCAAACAAGAAAGAAAATGTTCAAAGATGACTGTTGATAACTTGCCTAACAACCGTGTTTCATGGGGTCTCTCTTATATTTGCACAATTGACCAATAAAAGAAGAAGAGAGGGCAGACACAGTCCAGCGAGTATACAAATGTGTTTCTCTTTCTTGGATACTGTTTGTTCTTGCTCAAAGCAAAGACAAAATACCTTGAGCCTTTTGGCTGAGTACAGTGGATTAAAAGGAACCCAATGTTTGTTTCTCTCCTATGTACATGTATCTCATGCTACTCACTTCATTATCTATCCCTTACAACCATTAGTAGTGGAGTAGTGTTTGTAGTGTAATTAGACAAACATGTTACCATGTATCACTATTGGATTTAATAGCCTGTTACAGGTTAGGTATTGATAGGATATTACCCCAGTCATTTCAAGGGTTCCGTGGGAGTAGGCAGAAGTAGGGGCAGCTGTGTTTAAAATCATATTGGAAAAAATTGTGCTCTCAATTTGAATTTCCAAAGGAATTCAGGATTTATGATATACAGTATATCGCTACCTACAAATTTGATATTTGTTCTGCATCTATGGATCAATTTCCAGCTCAGTGATAGTACTGATCACTGAACTACAAGCTACTCATCGAGTTGGATGTATCATCTGCCGTGCTGCTGTAGGAAACTTAAATTATGTACACTTAAAACGGCAGTAATCTTGCAAAATACTCAGAGGAACTTGTGAAATGACTCTATAAGTCATGTCTTGTTGATGTTGTCATGGTGATGAGGTCCTCAGTTGCCATCTGTGAACTGTCTCACATTTAACACCTTTCCTACAAGGACTCGGTCTTGCCTCAGTTTAGTTTAGGAATATAATGTCAGAGAAAACTAAGATGGATCGATCTACCAAACGTCAGAAATCTCCATCTCGTTTGAGTCCTTCTAGATCTTCTTCAAATAATAGTCTTTCATCAGGGATAAGTGGAACAGCCTCTAGAAAAGGACGCAACCCGGCTTTCAATGCACATATTGTGCATTTCATTGGTGCAAGTCAGTAGTACCTTAATAAACTTATATTGGTTAAGAATACAAAAGTTCATAAAAGTAGGATTGTACATTTTATTGTTCATGGTACTCTACTATAGCCATTCACATTATTTCTATACCAAGTCATTGCTTTGTTGTTGTTTTTGGTTTGTTTTGGCTGAATTCAAGCAGTGAATATATTAGTCTCTTGTTTCTACAAGGTTCTACCATGGATCAAAATGGCTGACTTTACAATTGAGTAAATAGCTTGTTCAGTTTTAAGCAGCACCTACACTGGAAGAAGAAGTGATGGTCATACACATCATGTACATATATGAAAATTAATAATAGAAAACTAATTTTTCAACAACAAATAAAAAGTTTATATTTTAGTTTGATTTCATTTGGATATATTTTTGATATTGTAGATGCTTGGGATTTGTATGTTTTTGTGAAATTCGTAAAAATCAAAATAAAATGTATTATTTCAATTAATTCTATCATTATATATTATGTATAAAGAGTAGATGGTGCATACATTTATCTCTCTATCTCTTTCTCTCTCCCATCATTTACAAAATTAACAACCTGGACCATTTCAAAGCTTCACTCAAGACTCACATCTTTCTTCAGACGTTTTAGATGCTAACTGTTGGAAGAGCTCGCGCCTTTGAATGTTTTTTTAAACAGATATATATATGTGAATCATCATCATCATCTCTCTCTCTCTCTCTCTCTCTCTCTCTCTCTCTCTCTCTCTTTTGTCTCTATAATACAGACAAGCAGAAGAGGAATCGTGTGTTTACACCGGAGAAACCTTCAAGTCCAAACAATTCACAGAGTCAGACTGAAGAGGAGGTGATACCCCCTAGTAAACAGGTTATCAATGGAGAGGACATTCAGGCACTCGCCATCGACCCCCAGGAGTTTGCTAAGGTCAGATATCGTACCATTTCGTACAATTTTCAACAAAGGGAAAGCAAAGCTGGCAGGGGGGAGGGGAATCTCAACAGAATATTGTCCCTCACCTTTTTTTAATCATGTATAAACTTGTCTTTGAGCGTTTAAAAAAGACATTGAATAGTTTGAAGAAAAAAAATAATTATCAGTGTATCTGAAATGATTTGTTTATAATTTTTTTTAAAGTGATTTATCTATACATTGCTCGTTTTCCAAACAGACTTAACAAAAACACTGATTTATAACTTTGTTTTCCTGAAAGACATTCACTCACTACTGTTTTTGTAGTTATCTTGGTTTCCATATCATTTTGCAACTATTTCACATCAATGCTAATTAATAGTCATTTGTAAGGTAAAAGTTTGAAATCATCTATCATATTGTCCATGGGACTGTGAACAACTCTTCTCAAAGCATACTTCGTCATTTTATCTTAAAATAGTGGTAAAGTCAAACCTGCTTTAGTGACCACCTGTCTACAAAGAACACATTTTTTTGTTTCCCTTGAAAATAGTTTCTCATTGAAAATTGTACTAAAGGAACCTGTCTACATAGACCACCTATCTCCAAAGACCACTTTTTGTATTTTCCTTGGGAGGTCGCTATAGACAGGTTTTACTGTACAGTATAATGAAAGATTGGACGAGATGAGATCTGCACTTTTTCTGTAGAATTCATTACATGTAGCATGATTTGCCAGTATCTTCATGGGAAGGTATCTCTGAGAACCGTATTGTCTTCTTTCTCTATTACAGCTGCGAGCTCCAAAGCCTCCCCAGTCACCTAAGGTCCGTCCATCCTCTAAGCCGGTGACGGTACGTAAGATGAAACCACAGTCTGAGCTGGACAAACCCAAGACTCGACCAATCCTTATCGCCAAGCCTGCACCACCCAATGCCCCTCTTGTGAAGGAGGACTATATCGGTATGTAGCATATGTCAATAGCATGTTATGTGATGTTTAACACCATCTTTTTATAACAAAACATTTATTAATCCTACATTATCAATGCCTCATTAAAATTTTGTTGTTGTTGCTCTTTTTCTTTTTTTTCCCCTTTTTTGGGGGTGGGGGGGGGGGGTTTCTGTGGATGAAAATATAGAATGATGATTTGAAAGTTGTCGTCAAAATGTTACCAACCAAAGAATAGAAATATACAGTAATAAGCACACAAAGAAACAAACAAATTTGAAGATGTGCCACGAAAGAATAATGAAGAAATCAAGACATTACCTCTCTGTAATTCTTTATTGGTATGTTTTAGGCGCTGGAGGTCCACGGTTCGATTCCACTGGTAACATCATGCCTCATAGCATCTTAGGGACGGTAGAAGGATTCAAGATGGAGGCTGTATACCATGGACACATGGAGGTAAGTCCTGCAACAAATGCTACAAAATTTTAAACTGCAACCTCTTTGAAAATTCCTTTAGTCATTTTAGGATTCTCTTTACCGTAAATCTCTGTGTATAAGACGCACCCCCGTGTTAAAAAACCCACACGAGGAAGGGCCTTAATTTTACTGCGAAGGCGCCAATTTGTGCTTGTGAACTTAATTGTCACAAATGATAGTGACAATGTCGTTTTTTAAACTAAAGATGACAGACAAATTTTCCTCTTAGTCCAAACAAAAGCCGGCCATACATGTAGTGTTGTTCTAGTTTCATAATGGTGAGTTGGGAGACATTGCCAGTTGGGGAAAAAAAAGGCGGGAAAAAGGTGCGTCTTATACACAGAGATTTTACATTTTTGTGTTTGTAGAGTGCCATTTTGATGATGAATAATCCTTATGACCTTTGCCCCCTCTAGATGGCCGAGGACCATCCAATAGAGCCCCGCCCAAGGACACCAGCAGTCAAACCAGAGTTCGGTAAGAAGGTTGAACCCAAACCTCGAGATCCGTACATGGATGAAAACCAAGCGCTTATTAACTGGCAACAGAAGATGTTTGAGAGGAAGAAGACTCAGGGTTATATCTCGAGTAAGTGTACTAGACTACTGCTGCTCTTACAATAACTTACATGTTTGATATCACAGGAGAATACATTTATTCATTTATTTATTTCTAATCTTTTGTCAGGGCCAATAAGTAGTAGTCTTCCATGGGGGCCCTGAATAAATATGAACATATTTACATCAAACAGCATAATGTTTATACAGAACAGTTAAAATAAAATGGTACATCATCATCATCATCACTTTTCAACAGCTTTTAAAGTCTTATTCTGTTATTGATGCATAGATCTATACTGGATCACAAGTAATATTGTAAGATTATGATCTTGCTACACATTTCATCAGGTCATTATGAAGTGATAATGAAATATTTAAACTAGGCATATATAATTTTGTAGAATTGCTTGAAAATGCAGATAAGAATAAAAGATCACTTCTTGAAAGTACAGGCTATAGAATGATTAAAAATATTATTCAATAAATGTTCTCTTTTCCTCTGCCATTTGTAACCAGATCTACTTCAGAAGCCACCAGAGACACTGGTCATGAATCAAGCCGAGGAGTATAGGCAGACCCAGGAGGAACGTTATATCATTGACAGAGCTATACCTGCCATGGACTATGGCAAAGGATGTAAGTTAAAACTTTGCTTTGTTCTATGTTTTACATATTATAAATTCTGATAAGAATATGTGAATGGTGCCATAACTAAAACTTGTCGCATAGCCACACCCTTGAAACATCTTTCTTAAACAGTTGGGGGGGGGGGGGGGGGGGGGGGTTGATAGGAATGTAGAAGTATATGAATGCAACATCTTCAAGAAAAAAAAATATTAGTGATGATGTATCAGACATTTAAAAAAAAGACAGGAATGGTGTGGTTTCTTGTGTTAGAATTTGTAAGCAATTGCTATTAATAATAAGTATGTTTTCATTTATTTTCATTTTTCTAGATCGTGTTGGCAGTGAATTTTGGAAACAGCAAGAGAGATTTGGAGATGACTTGACCGGCATACAGTAAGTGAAAGTTTGAATGTAAAAAATGCCCATTTATTTTATTCCTAGATAAAAGCATTAAATTATAGTCATCATATGAGCTACCGTAATTAACGGTGTATTAACCGCACCTTTTTGCCGCCGGAAAAAATTCAAAGTCGGGGGTGCGGTTTATACACGGTACACCAAAGTTTTGATTTATGCCCCTCCACCTGGCGCTATGCCTGGCAATGTCTCCCAGCTCAGTAATCGGTGTGTTGACTCACCACTCGGAAACTAGAACAACACTCAAATTTGTCTGTCATCTTGGTTTGAAAGTAATCTTTCTGATAGATTTCAATATGTAGTGGATAATAATAATTCCTCCAATTTTCCTTCTATTACACGGCATACCACAAGGTTCTGTCCTAGGTCCTCTACTGTTTTTTAAGTTGGCAAAAAAAAAGTCGGCAAAAATTTTTTCAGACCCCTCCTTCAATTCCTGGGGGGTCCATATTGGGCGCCAAAATGGCATATATAACGCCTGATAGGGAAATTTGGTGTCTTCAGGAAAATTTGAACCCCATCAATTTCTGATAGCTTGGACCCCAATGAATCCAAAAATGCAAAAAAAAAACAACTTTGGCACAAAAATCCTACAGGAGCTGTTTCAGTGACATACCGTACCACACTAACAGGTCCAGGCCAAATCCCATTCACAGTAATTACAAAAATATAATTATGGAGGTATGATTCTCTCTTTTATTTTTCAGTATGACCATGAGCCAGACAGAGAGAGGCTACCCACCACCAGTAGAGCATATTGGGTACTCAAAACTCACTAAAAGTGAAATGGGTAAGTACAATATATAGAAAATTATTCTATTCTCTTTTTTCAGCATTCTCAACAATACTTGGTGTATGCAAGCATGTATATAGAGTTTGAAGATGATTTTTTAGCATCATTGATACTGCAAAATTGAAGAACAATGTTCAGATATATTGAAACTTTCAACCTTGTTCTCGTCATTCTTGCAAGTTTCTCTCACCATTGAAAGAAGTTGCTTTGATATGAAATATATATTTTGCCTTCTTAAAGGGGAAGTCCACCCTGATATCAAAGTTATTTAAATAGAAGCAGAAACAGGTCAGTGAAAGTTTGAGCAAAACCAATTAAAAATAAGAAAGTTATAAATTTTGAAGTTGCGATCAAACACAAATTGGTATTAACTCTGTGACATATCTTGCGAGGTTCCCTCCCATTTGCTCCGTACTAAAAATAATCAGAAATTTCTTTTTTCCCAAAAGAAAATGTTCAATCATACATGTATGCAACCTAAATATATATTCATTCCAAATATGTTTTTAAACAACCCCTGTATCAAACATACGTCACAACGTTGCCAATTTGTGCTTCATTGATTACAAATTCAGAAATTCATAACCTGAATGCTTTTATTCAGATTTTACTCAAACTTCCACTAAATGGCTTACCTCATTTTTGTGCTTTTGTTAAAACTGTCTAAATATGAGGGTGAACTTCTCCTTTAACATGAGAAATGAGCTTGGTCACCGTGCAGCAGTCTAGGAAGCTTTAAACTGACCTGTTTGTTTGAAAGATTGCTACTGTTTGGTTCAGTTAAAGTTGCTCAAGCGTGGGTATATAGAGGGCAGCACACGGACGTACTCACAGGAGCGTAATACCCGTTGGCTCAGTGTTATGTAGTGATCGCCAAGTTGCCTACGACTACATACCCACGCATGAACATCTTTGACAAGAAGCACTTGCACTGTCGATGTCTAACCCTAACCAAATCAATCTTGTGATTGTAGGTATTGCATGGCCTGAAGGTAGAGCCTCTCCCGTTCACTACCCCTGGAAGCGCTCTCAGTATCTCAAGGATAGGAAGAGACAGCTTCAGCATGTCATTGATGAGCTTGATCCATTCAAACCTGTAAGTATGAGTACTGATGCTAAGAGGAACGTATACCGGTAGATGTTTTTTTTCCCCCTACTGATGAATTTTCTGGTTATAGTCATATGTCAACCTGGGGCCCGTCTTACAAAGAGTTAGGATTGATCCAAATCATTCGCAAGTCCTCCAATCAATAGCAATTTTTCAGTCTCCTATCTCATATGTACATAGTTGAGATTGATATCAATCGCAAATAAGTTGCAATTGATATCAACTCTTTGTAAGACGGGGCCTTGTTTGACATGACTAGATTTTTGTAGAACAGGCATATTCCATAGATTCCAGCCTAAGTAATCTTTGTTATTTTTCAACAGGTTAAATACCCTTTTATAAAATGGACAAGTTAAACGTTATAATACCAGTACAGTGAAACCTATCTATAAAGACCACCCAAGGGAGACAAGGAAAGTGTTCTGTATAGGCAGGTGGTCTTTATGTACAGGTTCCTTTAGTAAATGTTTCAATCATAAACCATTTTCAAGGGAAATAAAAATGTGGTCTTTGTAGACTAAAGCAGGTTTGACTGTACAATGAAGGGTCTGGTCAGTTCTTTAAGTAAATTATATTATTAATAACTTTAAATGTGATAAGTAATTTAATTTTTGTTTGCTTCATTTGAAATCCTTGTTGTGTTGTAGGATCTGGAAGGTCTTCAAGTGATTGGCACCAACAATCCTAAGCAGAAGAAGTTGGAAGTCTGGACTCGGTCCACCTCTGATGATGTAGGCACCTTCAAGATTGGCAATGGAGGAGACCATGACGTGTAAGATAATCTTTATTATTATTATTACTAAGTATTTGGCGTCACCTGTGCCTGGGAGGCGAAAAGCTAACTGAATCACTGTAACCCTCGGGTCTCTCCTCCCGGTATAACTGATTGGGGGTGTGCAGGGGGACCACTACACCGGGTGTCCCCCTACTTTTATACAAATAGTGCAGTGGGTTCTTACAGGTAAGGGTGGTGACCCTCCTGTACACAGGGCCTCCATTTAACATCCTATCTGAGGGACAGAGTATTTTCCACTTCACATAGCCTGCGTCTATAAAACAAGGGGAGGGGCATGTTAACACACTACCAAGGCTTCAGTCACCCGCCTGGGTGGGATTTCGAACCCGAGATCTTTGGTTCGACAGGCAGACGCTTTACGGACTGAGCTAACTCGCCCCCACAAAGGAATACTTTCATTGATCGTGTGCAGGATATTTGGCTTCAAATGATCTGCTTTAATACTAGAATTAGAGCAAGAAGGAAACTTATTATGCTGGAACTTCTTTCAAGTAATATACTACCACAGTGTTATTTCTTTATATGGAGGCCGAATAATTCTTTTGATTAAAGGGATTGGGTATCTTTGTCTTAGATTCTGAACAAAGTCCTGGATTGAGCTTAACCTTTAGGTCAGTCAGGAATCCCATGATTTTTACAAGTCGATCGTCTGTCTGATTATCAAGATATTTATGATAGGAGTTTCAAAAATCGTTTTCCCAATGGTTTTTATAACACTACAGTCTATTGGGGAAAATGAGAATGGTAAAACCAGTCACTCAAAGATTTTTAATTTTTTTGAGGCTCTTCATGATCTTTTTTTTAGGGCTTCAATATTATATCATATCACTGACACCGATAACATGTAGGGCCATGCATCTCAGATTTGTAAAACTGGAAACATTGTTAAATAATGCCATTAAGGAATATGTTCTGAGGCTAAATTGTCTTTTCACAAGGTTGTTGAATAACTGGAGATGCATTTCTGATAAAGAACACTTTCATATTAACTGTTACTTGTCTGAAGAGAGTAACAACAATAAATACTTTTATTTATTTCCTTGAACAGGAACCCTAACGAGAGTGAGATGCCTGAGGAGACCATTCCTGAGACCATCATCGGTCCTTCTCTGCAGTTCAATGGTTACCCTGCCCGCTGGACTGGGGACAGCACCAGTCATAAGGGACAGATAGCCTGTAGCTCCAGAGTGACCTTTGAAGCCTTTGCTGGAGTGAGGACTACATCCCACTTGGAGCTGGTTAACGATGGCACTACGACCATCTATTATGACTGGAAGGTGAGTTGATGATATTTAGATGAAAGGAAAATTATAACATGCATCTGGAATAATGTTGACATAGTTATTGATAACAGAGTTGTGACTTGTGAGGTAAAATATTATTTGTAAGTAGGGGAAGATCAACACAGCCTTTACAGAGTACTAGACTAAAACAGAAGGACAAACAGAAAGATTGTGTAGAGTAGATAAGGCTGACAATAACTTCTAGTAAATGAATATGGTGTTATCATTCAGAAGGGTACAAGCTATGGAATGTCAATCCATATATTTAGTAATGAGGAGGTTCTTAGACGAGCTGGAGTGCAAAGGAAAATGATACGTGAGATGTTGATTGGGCAGTTGAAGGTCATGGGTCACATAACATGTAAAGAAGGCCTAGAGAATCTTGCTTTGACAGGGAAAATTGTGGAAAGGAGGAGGATACTTTGGATGGACAGTCTGCAGAAATTATTTGAAGAGAGAGGAGTGAAAGAACTGGGAATAGTGCTAATAGAGAAGGCTAGGAACCGAGGGTTATGGAACAGCATGATCACCAAAGTCAATCGATATGGTACTTAGAGAGAGAGAGAGAGATATGTAAAGAAAGGTCTTCTTACATTTTGGTTTTCACAGAAAATCCCCAAGCTGAACCCATTTGAAGGATGCTCCACACCTCGTATCCAACGCTTCTACTTCAATACCAGCAGTGGGGTGCTCCTCCCTGGCGAGAGCCTTCGATTCCCCTTCGTCTTCAAGTCTCCCAATGCTGGGATCTTCACTGAGAGCTGGCAGCTTGATACCCGCCCCGTGGTGTGCGGGGGTGGGGCGCTGCAGGTTACCCTGAGGGGTGTGGCCCTGCAGGAGGATAAGAACTTGAAGCAGAGGAAGGACATTGAGGTTTGTAGGAAATGTAGATACTTGAGTGGATGTGTTATGAATGGAAATGGAGAGGGAATGGTGTATTGATCAGTGATAGGGAGGAGCATGTCATGATAATTCAGCGTCGGAAGAGAGAAGACTTCCTGCGTCTTAGACATCTGTTGCTTTCCTGCATACCAGGGGGTGTTTCACAAAGATACTTAGTTGTACTCATCTCTAAGTTGGACTTAACAATTATGGAAAGCTGTTAACATCTTTGAAAATATTTTGTAAAAGTTATTTTAAAAGGCATAAAATGTTGATTCAAAATCATTTACATTTTCTATTATCAATGTGGAATTTACGAAAAGTTTAAAATACTTGAATGTTTGCTTTTTAATATATTTTATTCTAAGGCTACAAATGGCTCTCTGTAATGTTTAAGTCCAACTTAGAGTTAAGTTTGACTTAGGATCTTTGTGGAACACCCCCCAGGTCTAAAAATGTGGATTATACAGTGGACAATATCCTCCTCCAGGAATTTTTAAGCAGTTCATAATGTTCGCTCTTATTTTATTCAATATAAATGACACATCCATTACCTACTTTTCACTGTTTAACCTTTTTCCTCTTACCCTTCTTCTTTTTCTAATTACTGTTTCCAAATTGTATGTATAAATTACAGGTCCACCAATTCTTCCTAATTCCCTTTCGTATTCTTTCATCGTTCAGGAGGAGCTGTTTGCCAAGCAGGCTCAGGTAGCCGTGCGTCGTATCTTAGAAGAGTTGGTAGACGGTATCCGTACACCTGAGAGGGCCCACTCGCCCATAGATGCCTACATCACCGATGAAGAGACATTTGAGAGACTTAATCCCGGGGTAAGTCGAGTCTAAAGTCAATTCATGAATGTAATCAAATGATAATAATATTTTCTTTTTGTGTAGCAACCATATTTGTCACACTGTGATGCGCTAGGTGTTTTAGTATTGTTACATGTGTTATTATATCTAGGGAGACGACACAACCTACATTGATTTTGGATATTTCGTTGGAGTAGCCAATTAAAGTTAAAGGGAACCAAAACTTTCATGCTAAGTTACTTTTATTGTAAAGTCTAAATTTGAATAAAATAAGTGCAGATTTAAAAAAAGATTAGATTAACTCAATCATAAGAAAAAAGGAAAAACATGAAATTTGAAGTACGAAAAGCATGGACAGTTGTCCATAATTGATGTTACTAAATTAATATGGCCCTCTAGTGACAAGTTAGTGACAAGATTTTGTTCAAATTTTCACTGATTTTATTCAAATCTGTTAAACTTTACAATATAAGTAACTTAGTGAGATGGCTTTTGTCCCCTTCAATAATATTTGCAGATAGTGCTTAAAATATTGGGGTAACCAAGAGCTTAGCATTTAATCATCAAATCTGTACATCAAATATTTTATAATTATGGAAATTGCAATTGCCATTTCATGTTTTACATATTTCATTTCTTGATCTATTGTGCATTTCCCATCTCAGATGCACTTTGCTAATGAGGTCGTGAGTCAGCTGAAGCAGCTTCATGTGGAGCAGTTTGATGAAGAGGAGAGAGAGGACAAGGAATGGGATCTAGATGTCTCCAAGATGAAACGGGTATGTAGGGGTGTGGGAAGGATGGTGAAGGGCTGGGAAGGTATATATTGTTGGTTTAGGATCATAGATGGTTTGGGAAGGGATGTTTACACCATCTCTTGAGTGCCAGAAGGACGTCTATGTTAGGTTATATGAGTTAATGCCCTTCTATCTGTCAGTAAATACATATATTCTGAACAAGATATGGAACAGTTTATCAAGGACGATTTGGATCTTAAAGGTATAGACCAATTTTGGAAACGCCCCCCTCTCAAAGAATTAAACGGAAGCTCTTATTACCAATCATGTGAAAGAATATATTTGGACTAAATACGTGATGATATAAATTTTGCCAGGAAACCGCCTACTAATTGATATATTTGGTAAAATATTATATCGCATAGTCCCATATACATCTTTCTGTGTACAGTGCTTGTAACTTTACCAAGACTGGGCCAGATTTCTCATCTTTTTGATGATTCCAGAACCTTGCAGTACACACCAAGACTTATATGCTAGATGATCAACCTTTACTGATCGATTCCACAACGTTTCTTTCACAATGCAATCGCATAACCAGAACTTTAAAGATAAAACTTATTACATGCATTTTGCCAAAAATGAGATTCTAGCCTTTGAAGATATCAGATGAAAAGCTTTAAAAGAGGTATGTTTGATGTGAGATTATTTGTCTTTTCTTTGCTGTTTGTAGGAGTTCTTAGCCATAGAGGATGAAGAGATGAGAGAAGAGCTGCTAAACAGAATGAACCAAGCTGTTACGTCACTCTACTTCCCTCCCTTTACGCCCATACAGCATGAGATGTACAGAGTAGCGTAAGTAGCATGAAATGTAGTCATCGATATCAGGAATCATGTTTTGATGAACAGAATGAACCAAGCTGTTACTTCACTCTACTCCCCCCCCCTTTATGCCCATACAACATGAGATGTACAGAGTAGCGTAAATAGCATGAAATGTAATCATCGATATCAGGAATCATGTTCTGTTGAACAGAATGAACAAAGCTGTTACGTCACTCTACTTCCCTCCCTTTACGCCCATACAACATGAGGTGTACAGAGTAGCTTAAGTAGCATGAAATGAAGTCAATATCTGTGAAAGAAGATATAGGAATTATGTTGACATGGTTAATTAAATAAATGAATGTATTGACTGGTAAGGCTTTGTTTTTAATGTAAAACACTTATGGACCTCAAGGTAAAGACAATTTTTTTTTTTTTAAAACAAGGGATATTAATATAGGCCTGTTGAGTTTTACTCGTAAACTGATCTGGTTTGCAAATTCAGTCTTATTATTGTGCCAGGAAGAAGCTGCAGATTGGTAACACTTCTCCTGCTTTGCTATAGCAGCTACATCACACAAATCAACCTGGGAAAGTTAGAGCTGTTTACCAAGATTAGGGTAGTAGTAATATTCTAATATAAAGGAGTATATCATGTCGTGATCCAATACATGTGTTGTCTTTACAGGTACAATCTCATGATGGAGAATGTTGATAACATAGTAACCCAAGCAAACACTATCAGAGTTAACATGGGTATACCGGAGAAGGTAGAAGAACTACCAGACACAGCCGAAAGTAAGTATATAGTCTTAAAGATATAATTGGTACTACAAAAATTGTAGAATAGCAACGAATACAGACATACTAAAGCTTTTCATCTTGCACTCATGAGAGTAACTCAAAACAATGAACATTAAGCCCAAATCAAATATAAGAAAGAGCTAAAGAAACAAAGCAGACAAGCAATGGGCTGCTAAAATAATAGCCCATTGTTTTGGGTTTTAATTTTTTTTGTAGGTAGGTAGAATATTTACCAGTATATTTATCAAATCCATAACCTATAGCAGTCCCTTAAATTGACTTTGTAACAGAATGATACAAGCTTATATTTCAATTTTTCCCTCATGGTTTGTATAAATTAATCTTTGATATATTATTATATATCTAATTAAATTTATAAATTTTCTTTTCAGTTCTTGCAGCAAATGATGCTCTCAGAGGAGGTATGATAAGTTTTCCATTTATTCATTTTATAATTTTTGTTGTGCATGGTTGATTGCATGCATCTAGGGCCCCATTTCACAAAACTTGTCATCAGTGACAAATGACAGTTTTTGTTATAAGCTAGTGAAATCCTTGCTTCTGATTGGTTATCAGCAGATTTGTCACTGATTTTTGTCATTTGTCATTGGAAAAAAACTTTGTGAAATGGGTCCCTGGTGCATTGAAAGATTGGTGCCCTAACAGTGTTTGGATGATTTGAAACAGAAGTGTAACAGACTTGTGTCAATGTCAATTGAATAGTATTTTCACATTTAAATCATTGTGATCATTTTGTGAAGAAAGAGGCTTATTGACCCTCTGATTTGCAAAATCTGTATCTAACTTCAATTTTCAGGGCTACATAAGAGTCATCGTTTAAATAGATTGCTCTCATAATTTGTTCAAACACTGTAAGGTATCTTTTAAATGGACCTTTTTGTATGTTGATTGTTTAATAAGTGGGTTTATTTCATTCTACAAAGTGGTATCTCAGAGCTTCTCAATCCAGACCCCAGGTTGTAAAATAAAAGTTGTGAGAAAAAAATTTAGACACTTTATTTTTTAATTGAATAATTGAACAAAGGGGCAATTTCTTTTAGAAACCAGGAAGTCACAAGGAAGCCCTCTGCATACTGATATCAAAATATTTATCCTTATACACCGCAATTGAAAGGAAAGGAATAGAAATATAGGTGCTTTGGCCACTGACATTGTAAGCTGGTAGTGCATGTGCTCTATATGACATACCTGTAGCTATTTAGTGATATCCATTTTATTTGCATTTGAATGTAAGCTTTGGTTATTATCTGAGAATAATTTAAGAAATACCACTTTGTAGTGTTATATAGAGAAGGAATAGATATTGAGCTAACATGGTAATGGGAAACTAAGGTACAAAGTGTTTGATTTGCATGATGCACCGTTTGTCAATGAATTTAACCTGCATCAAATATTTGCATGCAACGTTTAATAATTGAAATTTAGTGTACTTGTTTAATGCACTTTGTTAAACGTTTTATTTTGGTATGTTTGTGCAAAGTCTAATGGTAACAATAATGCACTAATCTTGTTTTGAAATTGAATTATTGATTTAAAAGATGAAACATATTAATCATTAACAAAGCAATTTATTAACAACTCTTTTAATATTAATGAAATTCAAATGGTGGTGAATTCAAAACAGAAAATGTATTTGATATATAAAAATATGGAATCCAATCATATCATTCTGAATGATATATATTTTCAAAGTCAGAGACGTGATTTATATAATATGGACAGATTTTTAACCACCTACCACTCATTTGATATTGCATGTTCGTGTTTACCACAACTTGTTTTATTTTTGCACGCTTGCTTGTATTGTTTTGTTTAAACACACACGATTAAATGTTGCTTGGCATGTACTGCTTGGCTGCTTGGCTCACTTATAATGGTCCCACCTCACTCACTCACTCACTCACACCCAGGTCCTCGACGGTATAAGAAAAGTAAGTCCTCTCATCTTCCATACTCATCTCCCTTCATAAAAACGTCAATTCAAACTTAAAACAAGGTGTCATATTAAATGGATTTGTGTCATTGAAGACCAATGCACACTATTCTATTTGACTACGAGCATGTTGTGAAATCTGTAATAAATCTTATGGTAAAGCTCTAAACAAACAATTACCAAATGATTTGTTCCTAGTTAAGGTCCTTATGGGTCATACAAATTGTAAAAGTACAATTAAAAGATATCACATACTCGTTTGATCAAAAAGATAAATCAGGATGTTATTAGACCATTGGTGTTAATGATAATAGCCTTGTGGCCATCTCAGATTTTTCTCGCATGTCTAACTGTTGTTGGTTTTTTTCAAAGAGAAAAGGATTGGAGTGTTACGGGTATTAAGTATAGTTAGCTTCACAGTAATATAATGAAGATACCATGTGTCGACTAATTAGCCAGCAATATAGTAGGATGAAATTTATGTCTGGGGTAGTGGTGGCTCCCACTAATACCACTTATGCTACACTCTAATAAATAATAATGATACTAATAATAATAATGATGATGATAATGATAATGATAATGATAATGATAATGATAATGATAATGATAATGATAATGATAATAATAAAAATAATAATGATAATACTGATGATGGTAATAATGATAATAATACTAATAAATGATAGTAATAATGATAATGATAATATTAATAATAATGATAGTGATACCGTAATATTAATAATAATAATCACAATAATAATAATAGTAATAATAATAATGATAATACTAATGATAATAATGTCTTGCTCACCCAGGGTGGCCTCGTCAGTATTAATACTGTGATTTCTGTTGGCCTTGCATGTATGTTTTCTGATGTGTATGCTAACAATTAATGATTAAATTATCAGCATGTTTTGGTGAATTTGTTAAAGCATGTTATATATGCTGCATGATTCGTGTCTGAGGGCTATTTAGCAAACTAATAGCATGAACGAAACAAACGGTTGAGTACGAATCTATTTGAGTACTTGATTTGCTTACGTCTCGACCAGTTTACACTAAAATGGATAGCTATCTTAAACAGTTTAGCTTGACAAATATATTCATATTCATTGTATGATCATTGATTTCAGAATCGTATTGTGTATTGTTTTATTGTGTAACCTTCATCACCAATTTCAGTTATGTTCTGTACCATACAGATGTCATTCCATCATTGTTTAGGCATTTGTTTTATTCACTATTTAGTCACTTCAAACTAGGCTGCCAAACTATTTGGGGTATGTGTATACATGTATGTGCAAACAAAAAATTAATTGCATGTACTTCCATTCATCAACCAGAAAGTACAGAGTTCACCATTATGATCTCAGAGAAAACACAACCTTGTAACAAGGTCCGTTCTTCCATTTCAGTTGTTTTATGTGCCATCAACCGATCCTGCCACTGACATGTTTCATAGATCAGGAATCTTTTGCTCATTACTTGCAATTATAAACTTATCAATCTTGTCAACTCATTAGCACATTCACATAACATCCCAATAAACAATTGAAATCTTCTTTCAATTCTTAGCAAGAGAGCAGCAGATTTTTCATGGTAGATGGGATATATAAGCAGTGACTGATTGTAAGAAATCATATATGTATATATATATATTGTTACAGGTGAACTCAAGAAAAGAAAGAAAGAACCGAAAGAAGAAGAAACTCCTGGAGGGAAGAAGGATAAAAAGATGGAAAGAAAGGGAAGAAAGATGTAAGTATGATTTCATCATAATGTTGGAAAAATCACCCATATCAAGTATATTCCTCTTCTTCACAGAGGGGAAAAAAAAAGACTTTATTTTATTCATGATTTTTCAAATGTTAAACTGATAGACAACAGTCTTGATTTCTGCATTTTAAATGAGCAAAATGTGAATTAAAACTGATTACAACTGAAATTCAGCCTTACTAATTAATACACTACATTTGCAAAACTGTGAAATCAGGAATACATAATGCCAATGGATTGCATGTATTTGTAGCTTTTGGTAAATTTGCAAGAGCACTGTATGCCAACAAGGTAAATAATCCTTCTCATCTTGATATCTAGGATAAAGACAAAGACAGACCAAAGAGTAAAGGAGGAGAAAAAACACCAGGTAAAGGCAAGAAATCTGCTCCCAGTCCGGCCACACCTACTAAAGATAGAGAGAAGAAGACTCCGTCGGGAGGGGAGAGAAGGGGGCGTGCTCGTACCCCTAGTAGCGGCTCCATGGAGAAGATACATGTCTCTGTGACGGGGGATCCTATCATGGATGCCAAGTATAAGAACAAACTCTACATACAGGTGAGTGATGGGAGATGCTTCAAAATGTCAGGATATAATTCAGTGTATCTGTGCTAGTAGTAAGTAAACAGGTAGCACATTGAAATATAATGGCATGTACATTTGCTATGATACGGCAGATTTTGAAGAAATAGAAAAATGGACCCCCCCCCCCCCCCAATAAATGTTCAAACCAGGGCTTTCTAATATAACAGATATTGACTGGCAGGGGATCTATTAAAACATTTTTTGGACCTGAAGGGAGTTATATTTTCCCTCGTGACCTATATCCACTTGGGAAAATATAACTCCCTTCAGCAGTCCAAATAATGTTTTATACAACACCTACGTGGATCCTTGTCATTTGATTGGAGGATTGTTGGTCACATGATATTCAACAGATGTTCTATTGCACGGGCATGCATCTTTGGTTATATTCGCTGTGCATTTTTGGTTATATGCAGACTGCGTTCCTCTCTGCCATGCGCGTATCCCTGCGTGTATCTGACGCGAAGGCAATATGAATGAAATCGAGAAGGCTCGACTCCAACTTTAATTTATCTTTAATATAAGGAGTAAAGCATAATTTGTTGATTAACGTTCTATTAGATCTTCTCCGATGTTGTATAAAACAAATAATGAATGTTTTCATTCATTCAATAGTGCGAATATTTTCATTCGTTGAAAGATTAACGTTAATTCTATTCAACTCGGCTGACGCCTCGTTGAATAGAATGTTAATCTTTCAACTCATGAAAATATACACACTATTGAACTCATAACCATTCACTATTTGTATAATATTCCACCCCCTGCCAGTCAACATCTGTATATTATTACACAACCTCTAAAAAGAGAAGTCCGGCATGAGCCGTACATATCTAAAAAAAAAAAAATTTAGTCATTTTGTGTGTTGGAACACATGGGAAAGTTGTTTGGCACTTCATTACAGTGACTTTACCGATGAAGCCAAGTGGAAATGCCAATATGTCTAGTGATTACAATTTCCAAATAGATTTCATTATTTTTTTGTCAGATCTCGTTCAAACTTTCACCAGTCTGCTTCTTTAATTTTCTGCTTTCTATGAGAGTTGTTTGCTTGTTAACTATTGAAAGTATTTTGTCACTTTATCTCATCTCACAGGTATATGCTCTACTGTCGGAGACCGTGGATAAGATGACTGCATTGTTTGAAGACATCAAAGAGAAACAAGATAATGCTCTGATGCAGCAGCTTATGCAGAAAATGTGAATCCATTAAAGAGAAAGAGAACACTACTAACATTTCTGTATCACTCAACTGTGGATCTTACTGACATTAATATTTAAAATTGTATATGCAATATGCAGTGTATAAAATGTTGAGAGTTCCAGATATATTTATATATATGTGTATTGATCTTTTATTTAACACTCCAAATTAGAATTATAACTTATGAAACCAGGGCCTTGTATCAAAACCTTCAATGTAGAGTTTTTCTCTTCTTGTCACGTAAAGTTGATATTTTGAAACATAATTCTCACGACAGCAAGTTTGTGAAAGTACAGTTGCAATTGAGTATCTATTTATTTAAATAACTGAAATGCTATTCCACAGAAAAGAACCTACAATGTGTGACCAGTCATGCCAGTACTGAGCCAGGCCAATATGTACCTACTGCCCATTGCTCTTTTATGAACCATGGGGCCGTTTTGTTTCTCCAAACCGTCATAAGTCTAACTTCTTCGACATCCAATTGAAACACGTGTTATAGAATTACATGTATGTCCACAAGCTTAGACTTATGACGGTTTCGAGAAACTGGCCCTAAATTGCTATTTGTTATCAATCAAATTTTACCTCTGAAAGGATGTTGAAATTAGCAAAGGATTCTATGTATGTGACAGTTTAAAGGTATTTTGAGATTACACTTAATTGTTCATCAGTTCTTTTATAAGACAAGTTAATTTTTCAGAGAATACAATAAAATTCACATTCCAACCCAGTGATATTACTAGAGGTGTACTAGAGATCATCAAGAGAGGTCAATTTATCTTCTAATCCATCTTATCTGCTTAGAAATACACCCATATTAAAAATCCAAATTCGTACATGTGCTTTTCAGATGCCGTTCTATCTTTGTTTCAGTTCAACAGTCCAGACATACCCCCTGGCTAGTAAAAATTAGAGAAGACTTATTACAAAGCTTCATTACCAGAACTAAAAAGATTACCTTTCGTTCAAGAAAAATAAACACATTATGAAGAATATTTACGCAAACACGTTTTTTAAGATAACAGAAATATTTCACAATAAAACTTGTTCCATCTTTTCTCATCAAGTGAGATATTTCAGGCAGCTAAGCTTAAAAATGCAGTTGGTTTTCATTCCTATGATTACTGTATACATGTATTTCTATGCTTGTGCAGTATCCATTCTGATATTCATTGTCATTTAATTTAAGAAGAAGGAAATAGAGGAAGCAATATTTTAGTTTCAGTCTCAATTTTATTACAAAAAATAATTTCTATACAACATAATAAAAGCAGCACATTTGCAAATGCTGTTCTAATTGTATTCATGTTCACAATCACCTTGACAATTTCGCCTTGTATTGGATAATTTTCTGAATAAATTACAGAGTTCCGTCCAAAGTTTGATTTTTGTATCTGTTTCAATGATTTCTGTGTCGTGAATTTTTAAAATTTTTTATCAATTTATTAATTTGTTAATAATGAACAGCACTAAAATCAAGAGTAACAAAAACAGGTCCCTCCTTTATTTTCTATCAATTCTGTACAGCAAATTTAGCACACAACCAAGTCACTGTATATAAATACATGTATAATACCTCTACTATCCAGAAAACTGTTTTCCTCTTTAATTCAACTTGTAAATTTCAATGCCTTTAGAGTAAGAAATTCCCATAATAGAAGCAGAAAAATGAGAGAAAGAGGTCAGTGAAAGTTTGAGCCAAAACCAATTAAAAATACTGGTAAGAAAGATCTAAATATAATTATTGCAAATATGTTTTTATAAAACCCATGTATGAAACAAATCTTTTCCATCATGAAATTAAAAGTTTATGAAATTTTCTGTACAGATCAGATTGGAGAGGAGCTTGCAAGATACCTCACAGTATTGCCAATTTGTGTTTCACTGAGGACAACTTAAAAAATTCATAACTTTCCTATTCTTAATCCGATATTGCTCAAACTTTCACTAAATTGTTTCTCTCATCTTTCTGCTTATATTAAACCCAACTTGATATCAGGGTGGACTTCCCGTTAAACCCCTTTTGCAGACCTGCCAACCTCTGGAGTTTAAAAACTGTATTCTTTATTCCCAACAGTTGTATTTTACTGATAAAAGTTGTATTCTTAAAAATAAACACGGACTGTTATGCGGATCAATGCCTCTTACAGTTCCTACATACAGGAAGAATTTTTTTTATGGATCATGTGTTGAATATGCATGATTTCGTCACGACTGTTGAGTTCGATGAACCAATGAACATCCCCAAATTGCCGATGTGAGATGCTTGTAGGATACTTTACAGGACAGAATGAACATTTTGCCATTGAATATGGCACACACACAAACAAAAAACACCCCCCCCCCCCCCCCCCGAAAAATAAATAAAAATAAAAAAAAAAATAAATAAATACTGTCGTATTTGCTTCTAAAAATCATACGAAATACAACTAAATCGTACTGGTTGGCAGGTCTGCTTTTGTGATGAACAGTTCTGCGTATTTGTAAAAAATAAACAAGCTTTAAATTTTGACTATCAATGGCTGTTGCATTATCAAATTGGACATACTACATTCCATGGGGATAAGCTTTACGATGAGGGACTGAGGGTACTTTTTCTGTTCTAGGAAGTAAATTATAGCATATTTTGTCCAAAGAAGGCACGATGGCTCAGTGGTAGAGCGGTGGTACCGAGTTCAAAACTAAGTCAATGCCCTCATGCCCTTTGGTAAGGCATTAATCCTCATTACCAAGTCCCTCGGTCTCCTGGTTGCTATCTTACAGGCATATACATTCTTTCTTTAATAGCAGTCAGGAAAAAAATAATCAATCAACCAACCATAATCAACCAAATACACTGGTAGACGATCATACTTTGGGGCGAGATTTGCGCCCACAGCATGGAAGGGTGAAGCATTCCATCTCTCCCATACTTCTTGAAACTGTTAATACTGCTTTGTGTAGTTAACACAGCAATTAAGTAAGCGCAGAACATCAGTCACATTGGTATTGTTGCTCACTCCTGTAGTCCCACCCATATGTCCTCCTCATTATTCATGTCCATTTCAACCTGCAATGTTACAACAAGAAAATATTTTTGAATATTACTTAATTTCTTTAACTACAAAATGAAATTACTTGTACGGTTATATGATTCATACACTAGAAACTTGAAAAAATGAGGATTTAGAAAACATACCCAGAGCTCTCTCCCTTCTTTCCTATACTTTAGTAATTACAGCTCTTCTCTTGAAAGCATGATTTCTAAATGAGTTTTTACATTGATATTCGTTATGGACACCCAAATGAGGTACTCAATATAATGTTGGCTAATGAAAAAGCACAACACTTTAGATCAACCAACATCCTTTCATCTCTTCCTAGACCAAGAGAGAAAGTACTGTTTCAAGAAATCATCCTTTCAAAAGCCCCTTATAATACAGCATTCAAATGTTACTGATATTACTTTTGAACATTGCCAACAACCTTATGCAGTCATGAATTGCTTGTTTTTATGCCTCCGCCACCGAAGGTGGTGCCGGAGGCATCATGTTTTCGGGTTGTCCGTCCGTACGTCCGTCCGTACGTCCGTCCCGTTTGACCGTTATCACAATATCTCAAGAACCATTTAAGATTTAAACTTAAGACTCGGGAATAGTATTTATCACCATAGGAAGACGATCTGATTAGATTTTGGAGTACGTAGGTCAAAGGTCACAGGTCACAGAGGTCAACTTATGAAATTCCTTGTATTGAGTTTGTTAGCACGATATCTCAAGAACCATTTGAGATTTAAACTTCAAACTCAAGGATAGTATGTGTGTATCACCATAGGAAGACGATCTGATTAGATTTTGGAGCACGTAGGTCAAAGGTCAAGGGTCACAGAGGTCAACTTATGAAATTCCATACATTGAGATTGTTATCATAATATCTCAAGAACCACTGGAGATTTAAACTTCAAACTTAATGATAGTGTGTATCACCATAGGAAGACAATCTGATTAGATTTTGGAGCACGTAGTTCAAAGGTCAAGGGTCACAGAGGTCAACTTATGAAATTCCATACATTGAGATCGTTATCGCGATATCTCAAGAACCACTGGAGAATTTTCACTTCAAACTTAATGATAGTATGTATCACCATATCATAATATCTCAAGAACCACTGGAGATTTAAACTTCAAACTTAATGATAGTGTGTATCACCATAGGAAGACAATCTGATCAGATTTTGGAGCACGTAGGTCAAAGGTCAAGGGTCACAGAGGTCAACTTATGAAATTCCATACATTGAGATTGTTATCATGATATCTCAAGAACCACTGGAGATTTAAACTCCAAACTTGTTTAAATTGCTCTATGGCGGAGGCATCATTTTTGACTGCGCGCAGTCAAAATTCCATCTAGTTTACACACATACTGTTTAGTTTAGAAATTATGTTTTCAATGTGCCAAACGAATTGCCACAAAGCCCTCAACAAGTACTCTACATCCACGTATTTCTAAAGGAACCACCAGCTTTCTTGTAATGTGCTTGATAAATTATATCAGTTCAGATGAAGGCATTCAACTTGACTGTCAATGCAAGAGTGACACTTGATGATCATGTATTAATTTGTTATAAAGATAAACCTTTAAAAAAAAAGTATTATGGTTCTGTTGACACTTTAAAACTTGTTTGCTGCCATGACACTAGCTTTTTAAAAAAGTCATGTGGATACCAGGAATTTATTAGACACATTGACCAACTTATCATAAAGTTAAAGCTTCAACAAACCTTACAATTTAGTTGTCAAGCGATTATCCGCTCACAGATTCTTGCGATCTGCTGCCTCAAGATCACTAGGGTGAAGATAGGTGACAATGTATAGCCAGAGTCCCTACTTACCATCTTAATTTTAAGGTTTGGTAGATGCTAAAACTGCATGTTATTATTATCCCAAGAATGAAAGTTTTCTGTATGATTGACTAACCTCTTCCGGCGACTCCTGGTCATAGTCATTCATCTCTTCAGCTTCAGGATCTTCTGCTTCTTCAGATTCCTCTTCAGACTCAATGTCACCTTCATCTTCCTCTTCATCATATGTCTGAGACAGAAAGAGAGAGGGAGAGAGGGGAGGAGAGAGAGAGAGAGAGGGGGGGGGGGGGAAGAGAGAAAAGGGAGAGAGAAAGAGAGATTAAAAAGGGATATCTGATCAACATATAGTCAAG
Source organism: Strongylocentrotus purpuratus (assembly GCF_000002235.5). NCBI lineage: Eukaryota > Metazoa > Echinodermata > Echinoidea > Camarodonta > Strongylocentrotidae > Strongylocentrotus > Strongylocentrotus purpuratus. The sequence goes on along the minus strand of NW_022145612.1, from coordinate 31,575,548 downwards.
AATAATCCTCTTCTTCAGAATAACAAAGGAAAAGATGGTGGAGGAATAAAGTGCATAGATAATTTTGACAATTACGGCAAAAAGCTACTCTATATTCAGAAGTTTTCATGATTTGATTCACACAATTAGAAATCATTCTAGACATGCATATACATAATCATTTAAGACAGAGGAGAGCACAAGATCCATTAAAAAAAATTAAAGTATAATTATACCTACAGTAAAGTATTTTTACACAATTTCTCATCCACATTATTCAAGTAACCACTTTTAGATTACTTTCAATATCAACAAGTTACTTCCTCCAAAAATTTCGCACAACAAAAATAAACATTGACTGTCTTTTTACTTTTACATACTTTGCAAGCATGATCTGATATATAATCTTTTACCCCTCCTTTTGTTATCATCCCTTTTTTTGGGGGGGGGGGGGGGCAGGGGTGGTAGGCTAGGAGTAGGTCTACCATGAATCTAATGATTTTATATACTTACCTCAGATGCTGTTTTTCCAATAGGGATCACATCTTGGTCTTTCTCAACTATGCTCTGGAGCTGAAGAGGAAAAGGATTTTGGTAATTGATATCATTTGAATTTCAATGGCAAGAAAAATCATTTAACATCAACAAATATTGTTTACAACACAACATCAAATTTACACAATAATCCCAGGTAGTCGCGTGTTTAGTATTTGATTGCCAAAATCTGATCCAATTTAAGCCCTTTATGGTAGGCACCTATTTTGGCGCTTGTTCAGAATTTTCAAAATTTGACCAGTAACTCCGGCGTGGAGATACCCTACTAAAACTTACCCAAAATGAAATAAATATTCATTAAATGTCCAAATAAAGATCATGAGTTAAAAGTCGTTATTTTTATTACCTGTTTTGTGTCAATTTTCTTGTTATTTTTGGAGTATTTTTCGGAAAAACATTGATATTAGTATACACTTTTTCACAGGTTTCACGGCAAACCCCTGCACAATACAAGTGCATACCATACAGATGGTGGGTTGCGGGCGGGCACGTGCTTGTGTGAAGTTATCTACCGTAATGAGGATCCGAGACATTATAGTAGATAACTTCACACAGGCGCACGCCCGCCCGTGCCCCAACCCACCATCGGTATGCACTTGAGCAGCGGTTTGCCGTGAAACCTGTGAAAAAGTGTATACTAATATCAATGTTTATCCGAAAAATACTCCAAAAATAACAAGAAAATTGACATGAAATAGGTAATAAACTTAAGGACTTTTACCATAAATCTCCGTGAAAGTCGGGGGTGCGATTTATGGCGCTATGCCTGGCAATGTCTCCCAGCTCAGTAATCAGTGTGTTGACTCACCACTCGGAAACTACAACAACACTCAAATTTGTCTGTCATCTTGGTTTGAAAGTAATCTTTCTAATAGATCTCAATATGTAGTTTATAATAATAATTCCTCAATTTTTTTTCTATTCATATCATGCATGACTATTGATGTTTGGCATAGAACATAGTGCTTCTGCTAGGTGATGTGATGAGGCTGGTGTGGGACACTTGGTATCATGAAGCCTTAGAGTCTGGACCTGTTTTTAATTTACATTAATGATCTTACACATTCTTCGACAACGACATTGTTAATATTATTTGTGACAAGTTCACAACTTTAACTGCACTTTTTCGGCAACAAAACAACAACAACAAAACAAAACTGATGGCAGCACACCGCTGTCCACGTTTTTAACAGCACATCACTGTATATATATTTTGCACCTGGATTGAGACCTACACACATTTTGGACATGGCACACACCACACCGCAGTGCGTAATCTTCGTTGTATGAAGTTGCATTTACCGAGGAAGAAGAAGAAGAAAAATAGGGGTGCGCCTTATACACAGGTGCGCCTTATACACGGAGATTTACGGTAGCTCATGATTTCTATTTGGACATTTATTTAGACTACTTCATTTTGGCCTTTGGATATGATTTAGTAGGGTATCTCCACGCCAAAGTTACGGGTCAAATTTTTGGTAGGCTTCTGAACAAGCGCCCCTATTTTATTGGAATTGCCAAATGAACTTCAGTGGTTTTATCTTCATCGTACGTTTTTTTTTTTAATCAGAGGTAATCGGGCCCCCTATTCAATTATTGATTACACGTTTACACCATCGATGAAAACATCTTGTGCAAGTTTTTAATTTACAAGAGAGAGAGAGTGATCTAATTAAACGGACCCCACAGCCCTCATCAATAGTTCAGCAAGTATCTTTTTCACGAAACTGGTGACGACACTGCAACTTGCAAGTGCAAGAAAGAAGGAGCAACAATTTCATTTCAACAATTATAAAATGTCCAGTTCAGAATTTTGACATGATTGATGTTTGACTCATACATTAATAGCTTTAATCATAATAACGAGTATATATATTTCTCACAAACATGTACATTACACAACTGAGATTAGTTCTTAATGGTTTAGTTTCATTTCAACAGAAAACTTCTGAACTGGACTGAAGCTTCAGTGTGATAATTTCAAACTTCAACAAACACCATCTCCAGCGTGTGGGACTGTAATTTCAAAAGGTATCTTGCACTGTCCCCCATTTTTAGTGAATATTAGCCTCTTACCCAACTCTGATGCTTTCTTTCCTCTTCTGCCAATTCTGCCTCGTCTTCAAAGGGTTTTTCCACATCGAACCACAATGGATTTGACAGCTGTGGGAGTAAAGATGGAAATATAGAAGACATTTTCTTCGATTTCGTTTTCGCCACCGTACATAACCGCGAGATGGCGCTCTTCCAGTTTCTTCAATGGGCCATGGGCTCGATCGAGCTTCTTCATAAATTTTTGCTCTGAAATAATTTTGTTCAGGATGTACGACAGTTGCAAAGTGATATAAACACGAAAAAGATAATAATCAGGTTGCATGTTGTTGTTTGTTTGTTATTGTTTTGTTTGTTTGTTGTTTGTTGTTGTTGTTGTTTTGTTGTTGTTGTTGTTGTTGTTTTTGGGGGGGATAATTTAGAAATATAAGAAGTGGAGGACAGAATGCGGGAGAGGATAAAGTTACGAAATATTAAGGTTCAATTTAAAGGAAAATTTAACCCTTGCAATAAATTTATTTGTATGAAAGCAGAAAAAGAAAAGAATGGCGAAAGCATGAAATAAATTGGACCAATAATAAGAGAGTTATGAATGTTTAAATTATGAAATATATGCGAATAAAAAATTGCCAGTTTGGTCTTTGAATTGAAACGTAATCGCAGATCACTCTCCAGTTTGTCGGGTACAAAAATATCATTAATTTCTGTTTTCTCCTAACAGACCTAAGTAGGCTACTTTTACCCTTTGGGCACTACTCAAATATATTATGGGTAGCAAATTATTGTAGGTACTCTAAAGAGAAAAGGCCCTCCCGAGTCATATAATTTAGAAAAGAAATTTTAATCATGTGTTGGAACTACCCAGATAACAATACGGCGTTGGGCCAACGTCGGCCACCGTCGGCAGGGTCGCAGTCGGCAAGCCAACGTTGGCTAATCGTTGGGCCATCGTCGCCATTTTTTACTGATAAATGGGGGCTATTGGTTGGCTCATTCGACGTTGGGCCAATGTTGGCTGAACGTTGGTCCATTGTCGCCATTTTCACTGATAAATGGTGGCTATAGGTTGGCTATTCGACGTTGGGCCAATGTTGGCTGAACGTTGGTCCATTGTCGCCATTTTCACTGATAAATGCTGGCTATTGGTTGGCTATTCGACGTTGGTCCAATGTTGGCTGAACGTTGGTCCATTGTCGCCATTTTCACTGATAAATGGTGGCTATTGGTTGGCTATTCGACGTTGGGCCAATGTTGGCTGAACGTTGGTCCATTGTCGCCATTTTCACTGATAAATGGTGGCTATTGGTTGGCTATTCGACGTTGGGCCAATGTTGGCTGAACGTTGGTCCATTGTCGCCATTTTCACTGATAAATGGTGGCTTTTGGTTGGCTATTCGACGTTGGGCTATTGTTGGCTCATTGTCGCCATTTTCACTGATAAATGTTGGCTTTTGGTTGGCTATTCGACGTTGGGCCAATGTTGGCTGAACGTTGGTCCATTGTCGCCATTTTCACTGATAAATGGTGGCTTTTGGTTGGCTATTCGAATTTGGGCCAATGTTGGCTGAACGTTGGTCCATTGTCGCCATTTTCACTGATAAATGGTGGCTATTAGTTGGCTATTCGACGTTGGGCCAATGTTGGCTGAACGTTGGTCCATTGTCGCCATTTTCACTGATAAATGGTGGCTATTGGTTGGCTATCCGACGTTGGTCCAATGTTGGCTGAACGTTGGTCCATTGTCGCCATTTTCACTGATAAATGATGGCTATTGGTTGGCTATTCGACGTTGGGCCAATGTTGGCTGAACGTTGGTCTATTGTCGCCATTTTCACTGATAAATGGTGGCTTTTGGTTGGCTATTCGACGTTGGGCTATTGTTGGTTCAATGTTGGTCCATTGTCGCCATTTTCACTGATAAATGGCGGCTTTGGGTTGGCTATTCGACTTTGGGCCAATGTTGGCTAAATGTTGGTCCATCGTCTCAATTATCACTGATAAATGTTGGCTATTGGTTGGCTATTCGACGTTGGGCCAATGTTGGTTGAACGTTGGTCTATTGTCTCATTTATTACTGATAAATGTTGGCTTTTGGTTGGCTATTCGACGTTGGGCTAAATTAAGTTGGCTCAACGTTGGTCCATTGTCTCAAATATTACTGATAACTGTTGGCGTTTGGTTGGCTATTCGACGTTAGGCCAATGTGGGCTGAAAGTTGGACCATCGTCTCAATTTTAACTTATAAATGTTGGCTATATTGGTTGGCTATTCGGCGTTGGCCAATGTTGGCTTCATGTTGGTCCATCGTCTCAATTTTTTTTTTAAATGGTGGCTTTGGGTTGGCTTTTCGACGTTGGGCTAACGTCGGCTGAACATTGGTCCATCGTCTCAATTTTAAATTTTAAATGTTGGCTTTTGGCTGGCCATTCGATGTTGGGCCAATGTTGGCTGAACGTTGGTCCATCGTCTCAATTATTACTGATAAATTGTGGTTGTTAATTGGCTATTCGACGTTTGGCTATTAACGTTGGCTCAAAGTTGGTCCATCGTTTCAAATTTTACTGAGAAATGGTGGATATGTTGGCTAATATACGCGACGTTGGGCCAACCTTGGCTTAACGTTGGTCTATATCATGGGTGTCGAATCTTACGTAATACCTATTGTTCGGGGGGGGGGGGGAGGAATGAATAGATCATCCCCCCCCCCCCCCCCCCCTGATGAATAGGTATCAATGACAGATCGACACCCATGGTCTATATCGTCTCCATCTTTACTGATAAATAGTGCATGTATATATTGGTTGGCTATATGACGTTGGGCCAACGTAGCAAATACGACCTAGTACCGCTACATCCGGGTAAAAAAAATTGCATGCGTGCGCATGCCCATGTGCTCATGCAATTGCAACGTACGTCAGCCATATCCTGTCCATTTGTCTGGACCAGTTGCCGGGGAGTACCAACACTGCATGGTAAATGAATGATTTTCTTTCTCTTTCAACGTTATTTTTGTGAGCATGTCGCGTGAAACTGATAAATTGTATAGTGGGAGAACTCCCCTTCACAAAGCGAGGGAAATAGCATGAGAAATTGTTAAAGTCATCATTGATAATTCCCTGTCCAAATGAAAGTGTAAGTCAGTACGAGTGTACCGCTCTGCGTACGCTTATTTAGCATGCACACCCGCTGCGTGCAATTGAAGTGTGAGTGATGGCTATATGGCTATGATGGGGGCCGAAGTGTCGGCATCAGATGCATTGAGTGTTTGCCGTGATAAATGTTAATATGTTCCTGACTTAGAGTTAGACCTAGGTGATGTATTGATGCGTCATGTTGCAGCGTCCGTGACAGTGATGATGTTCATCCTAATATGCAATATCGACCATGAATCAATGATTGTGAATCTGTTGGTGTTACAAGTGTTGAAGGTGCTGATGCATTGTTGGAAAGACCAATTGAATCAAATAGAGCTGAATGGGAAGACGCATCATTTTTTATGCATATCTAAATGATATTATAGTCTCTGATACTTTCAGATTTAGAAGTAGGTCTATACTATACTCTGTAGTAGCTCCATATATGCTGATGATGATTCAGTTCGAAAAGGAATAAATTACGAGATTGGGCTGTGAATTAAGATATCCCGCTAGTACATGTTTCTAGCCTCCTGAAATCTTACAAGGGAGTGTGCCAAGTCTGCCAAAATATGCAAGAACTTTGTATCAACACATTTAGTGGATTGTGAGTGTGATGTGAAAGAGGTAGCTGGTGGGAATTACCCTCATTTTGGCATTTGCAATCATTTAAAGTCGCAATTGGCCAAGAACCTCAATTTGATCAAATAGTAAATAGGAAAAACTATTGGGGGCGGGGGTAACACTGATCGATCCCATAATTTTCATTCACAATTTTCATTCACAAATTTGATTATTGCTGCATTTTTATTCTCATTTTCAAATTAGTTTTTATTGTTTATGCACATGTATATTAAATTGCTATAATTTGAACTGAAGGTAAATATTCTAATTATTTATTTTTAAAATTCTGACGTTCTTTATTAATACATTCAATTCTATATAGCTCTTCCAAATCCCAATACTTTTTTCTCCCATAATCCCTACAATTCTGAAATTTAAATATTAAATCCTGCATTTCATATCGTCAACTTCACAACAAATTCCAGATTCCTCTACCCGTTCAGATCCAGCTACCCCTACCTCGATCATCCAGAACAGCATCAACGTCACCAAGGACCCCTTCGACATCAACCCCATCAACCTCCAGAACACTGTCGACCCCAACGACCCCGTTGACCTCAACATTCAGAAATATGGGTATGTCATTTGGCATTTTATTCATTTTGTATTTAGTTATACATGTAGACAGGATACCACTTCTTAGTATTCGTTATAGTTGTGCCCTGCACACAAAGTACAAATGTACTGGATTAATGTACGTTTGTGTAGGACATAGCTGCTAACGGATGCTAGTATCTTTTTCCTGCTTATATTGAGAAACTGCATTGTGATCACTTACAAAACTATTCAACAACAACAAATCATGAAATACTGCTTATAGCAGTATTTTTTTGGAAACAATTCTGAATGCAGGGTGCCACAAAAAAAAAAAACACAGTCAATTGATTTGTTTCTTGTATAAGCAACTAACGATATAGATTTGCGTTTTTGTTTCTACTTTGAAGCCCCTCGAGCTCTCTCAAGTATTGGGAGCTTACATAAATACAAAAAAAAAGTATTGGGAGCTTCACATTTCACTTCAATGTTATAATGATGTGAAAGAAAATGCCACTCTTCTTCAAACATTTGTCCTAAAAATTAGAAAGAATACAAACTTGCTAACTAAGGGTTTTGTGTTGTATGCAGAAAACGCAAATTTTGTATTCTTTCATCCATATTCTACTTCAAACACATTTGTTAGGGCAATATTCTATTTGCAGAAGTGTCCGGTGTTAATGATATCCTCTTTTACATCATACCATTTAAGTGAGATTGTGCCATCTATTCTTTGGCTAATTTTGGGATCCAACACTTAAGAGGGGCTTTAAACTGTTATCAATCAAGCATCTCAACACTGAGCAAACAGATACTACAAATTGGTTCTTTCTATTGAAGAATATTACTGCCATTTTACCTCAAATGTATATTTCCTTTGTTAAGAAGAGCGTTTGATGCTATTCTAATTAAACAAGACAAAAATAAAAGAAATCCATTCCTTTCTAATTTCCGTACGTCTGGGTCATTCGCTCTAAAGTTTGAGCAAAGTTATTTTCATGACAAAGTACTTCTATCCATGAAATTTCATCAAAACTAGGGAGGATGTGCCACTCAGGACTACTTCCCTTGAATGCCGTACTATTTGATTAATATCCGTACTATTTCAAGGTGATGTTTCCATGCTCTGCTTTTAAATCTTGTTTGGTTTCTTTCTTCTTCTTTTTTTTTGCCGCAGATGTCGAAGTTGTACCACCACAAGCTAGACAAGATTTTGATTCCGACTAACGCATTCTTTAAAGGTCCATGGCCTTAGGAAATTAAAACTTTTATGTCTTGTATCAAGACCCTTTTAAAGCAACATAATAACAATTGTTTCATAAATAAATGCCTCCTTATATTTTTTACAATTTTTTGAAAACCTCTCCAAGTTGCTCGTCTAATGGTGGACCCCGACCCTTACAATTCTCAGAGTTCCTCGGAATGATTGACCAAAGGATTAGTGATGTTATATCAAGAACGATCTCCGCTTAGGCAAGCTACGGTGCTTGCTAGCCAGCTCTGCAGGCATTATGTTTTGTACACAAACATAAACAATAACTTTTGTTATTAAATAGTGTGCTATGCATCTTTACTTGTTATTTGTTGTGGTGAAATTTCACTAATGGCCCAATTTTAAAAAGAGAGCTATACCATGAGTCGAAGAAGGTCGTAATTGACTTGAATGCCTGTATAACGTGTCAACTAAATGCATGCTATAAAGAATTTCAAAGGTAAGAAAAAAATGTTTCATATATCTAAGTGACTGAATGTTTTTCGTACTACCTTCTTCTCAATTTAAAGAAATATTGGAAGTGGTATATCAGAGTGAAGAAACTTGTGTTTTTCCCTTTACAAGCTCTGCTCTTTCTTACTTCACTTTCCAAATTCCTCTCTTGTTATATAAACATTTAGCGATTGCTTTACTTCACACATTCAAGCAATGTATACTATCCCTCCTAAAAAAAACAGTTTGTAGATGTGTTAACAATAGATATGGCGACGAAATGTATCAGCATCTCTGAAATGCCTAAGCATCAAAAATGTTGGCAATTTCTCTGAATTTTATTTGTTATTTTTTATGGAACATTGTTTACATTAATTGCCTAGTTCTTGGTATGCAAATGGTGGACACTTTATTAATTTCTTTATATTTTTGTGCTGTACATATGTAGAGGAATCTTTTCATAAGCAATCGTGTTCGTCTGCCAGAAAGTTCGTTTTGTTTTACTCGGGAAGTTGTGAGGATTGTTTATTATATTCGTACAATGAATTTCAGTATGTTATGTTGTGTTACGTGTAAGCGACAATTCATTTTATAATAGCTCCTGTCGTCCTAGCATTCATTGATAGTAGGCCTATATTGTGACACATTGAGATACCTTGAACTTGAAACTATGTTTACATCTTTTTTCGAATTCAAACGAAAATACAAAAGAAAGATGTACAATCATTGTATTCACATTTACAACAGTTTGTTTATTACACATAAAATAAAGTATGTTTTATCACAAAATCAGTTTATTTTCCTTGTTCTTTTGTTTTGGAGGGAGGGGGATGTATTCAGAGCAAATTCTAAGAAGCAAGATGGTGAACTTTTCATTAAAATGGGACAAATAAGTTGTTATCAAGTTTTGATAGTGATTAAAATGTACAAGATAATAGACATGACGAAATTAAATAACATGTCCCTCTTGCTTCAATATTGTTATTATACATATCTTCCAGAGGGATCTAAGTCGAGTTCTATAATGAACTTTTCTCAAATTCAGTCTAATTTTGATGAAAATGTTACTACCTTCATTTTGTGGATTTTGCTCTGTTTATTTATTTAATCCAATCTTAAACTACTTGGCTTTTCCTTGTCACGTTGTGATGCATGTGTTTGAATGATTGTACATGTCCGATGTAGTATGATCTTGACGATGTTCTTATGAACGGACGACTGATGTTGGTGTGAATATGTTTTTGAGTTGGTGTTGGTAATGTCAGAAGGATGTTGGCATGAACTGGAAAGGGGAGGTACAACGTCGGCACATGGTGGGATAGGGGTTGGCATAACGTTGCTTCTACGTCGGCAAATGGTGGAGAAGAGGTTGGCATAACGTTGGTCTAGCATTGGCACATGGTGGAGGAGGGGTCGGCACTTGGTGGGAAAAGGGTTGGCATTATGTTAGGACAACGTCGGGGAGACGTCGGCACATAGTGTAAAAGGGGTTGGCATTACGTTGGTCCTACGTCAGGGAGACGTCGGCACATGGTGGAAAAGGGGTTGGCATTACGTTTGTCCTATGTCGGCATATGGTGGGATAGGGGTTGACATGACGTTGGTCATACGTCGGGGGGACGTTGGCCCGATGTTGGCTTAATGTCATTTCGTCGCTGTCGAGCCAACGTTGGCCCGCCGGCAAGAAAGCCGTTGGCCCAACATCACATTGGCGACGATGGCGCAACGTAACAGCCCACGACGTCGGCACATGGTGGGATAGGGGTTGGCATAACGTTGGTCCAATGTCGGAACTACGTCGGCACATGGTGGGATAGGGGTTGGAATAACGTTGGCCCTACGTCGTGGAGACGTCGGCACATGGTTGAAAAGAGGTTGGTATAACGTTGGGTCAATGTCGAGGAGACGTCGGCACATGGTGGGATAAGGGTTGGCATAACGTTTATCCAATGTCGGAACAACGTCGGCACATGGTGGGATAGGGGTTGGCATAACGTTGGTCGTACGTCGGCACATGGTTAAAAAAGGGTTGGGACGACGTTGGTCCAATGTCGGAAAGACGTCGGCATACGGTGGAAAAGAGGTTGGCATAACGTTGGTTCAATGTCGGGAGGACATCGGCACATATGGTCGGATAGGGGTCGGCATAACGTTGGCCCGATGTTGGCTTAATGTCATTTTGTCACTGTCGGGCCAACGTTGGCCCGCCGGCAAGAAAGCCGTGGGCCCAACATCATGTTGGCGACGTTGGACCAACGTAACAGCTTACGTTGGCCCCACGTTGGCGTAACGTCGTATTGTTATCTGGGTAATGGGAAAGTTATCCGCCACCAGTCAGAGACACTACTGGTTCAGCCAATTTGAAGAGCCCATACGAAGATTACAACTTTTAACAATTCATACCCGGTTCTCATCTTTTGTTCGATTTCATTCTTCCATCAGCCTGACTTTTCTGTTTTCATGTTTTGTAGTTTGCTATTAAAGTTGGTTTCCCTTTAAATCAATACCAGATATTTGATATTCGATTTTACGAAACTTGAATATTATTCTTCCTATATAAGCACTTAAGTGTTATTTATTCTGCTAAATGCACAATTTACCACATGCCTCACTTGTCTTCCCCTCTCGCATTTCTTTTATTCGTTTTGTTCACATTGATAATTTATTTTTATGCCTTTTGAAGTGCATGTATGTTGATCGCCTTCTGAGGTATCTGTTCTCCTGTATGTTTTATGCTCGTAAAAAATAGTCTGCTATATGGACAATAAATACATTGAATTTAATTTAATTGAGCCTGACCATTCGAACTATGATTATACCGTGCACACATGCAATACATTTTGCCTATAATTGTCAAAAGTGGGAAGGTAACATGGTCAACATTGTTTCATCATCCATTTAGAAACCTTAATATATCTAATTCGATCAAGCAGCCGGCTGCTTTGGTTTTTAATCAGAAGGGATACTGACCTATGTTTGAAATAGTAATTGTAATTAACGGTTATTGGCTCAATAATTCTGTCAGCTCCTCTTTCAGTGTGAAAATTTCTTTTGATTTACAATCAATATATATTTGTACTCCTACAGCCAAGAAAAACAAAATTTATTTCTTGAAAATGTGTTCCAGAAAGTCAATAGAAGGTGAAAGTAAGCGGGAGGTAAATAATGAAGATGGAATATCTTGATTAAAATATATAACCATAGAATGGACAATGTGGTGACTTTTTCAACATGAACCATCCTGTTGGCAAGTATGACAATATTCAGCCCGTTCGTTTTTCTTTTGCCCGTATTTGGGGTGGAAAAAAATTAGGGATACGAAATTGACGAGAGCCTAAAGATGGGGAGAATAAATAGGGAAAACTTCCTCAAGGAATGGAACGAAAGAAGACGAGGAAAATATAATAATGTTGGATGAAACAAGAGGAGAAAGATGGGGAGGAGATGGGTATGAGTTGAAACATGGTCGGAGAGGAGGAAAAGAAAGCGGAGATTGTGGAAAGCAGGGGAGGAAGAAGAGGCCAGAGGGAGGGGGAAATTGAGAATGTGGATTGAAACAAAACAGGAATGATGACGATACAGAGGAGAAAGGGATAACCATGTAACAGACTGAAAAGAATACAAAATAAAAGTTGGAACTCAGAGAAGGGGGAAGGGGGTGGGATAAAACCATTCGAACAAGATAACGGAGAAATATGAAAGTAAAAGGGGATGTTAGGGGAGAAAAGAGGATAAGGGATGAAACGAAAAGAAAGAGTATTAGAAGACAAGAACTAGAATTGCAGAAGAGGGAGGATAGTGTGATACGAATTATGACAGGTGAGTGGAAGGCAAAGGTGAGAAATGGGACGAAAGAAGAGGGCCTGAGAAAGCACGAGGTTAAGAAATAAAGAGAGAGAGAGAGAGAGAGAGAGAGAGAGAAAGTTCAGATATGTTGTCAGACTTGAAAATACGATGGCTGTTTTTTTTTTTTATCCTTGTCGTCAAAGATGAAAGTGCGAGGTTCATGCATCTTTCTTTCCCTTTTCAATTTTTTCTTTCTTTCTCCCTCCTTCTCCTTGGAAACATTTGGGCCAAATTGCCACAAATTTGGTGCAACAAACCCCGTATCAACGCACCTGAAGAAATCCTCTTATCAATTTTGATACCCTATTATCAAAGAATGAATGACATTAGGATATTGTCTGATACATGTGTGTATTTATGTATTTTTTAATTTATTTTGTTTATATGTTTACTTATTTATTTGTTAATGACAGCCCTATTTGCATACCGAATTGCTGTGTCTTTACATTAATTGCTATAACTCATATCTTCATTATCCCCATCACATTTAACTACTTAAAGTGGTTCATCATCATCATCATCATTATCATCATCATCACCACCACCACCACCACCACCACCACCACCACCACCACCAAAATCATCATCATCATCAGCATCATCTTCTTCTTCATCATCATCATCATCATCATCATCATCATCATCATCTTCTTAATCATTATCATCATCATCATCATCATCACCACCACCATCATCATCACCACCATCAATACCACCAGCACTATCACAGGTTTCTCACAATAAGAATAACTATGAGGGACAAAGATGATCATCTTAAATAAGTGAAACTGTTATGCAATTGCTTCATTATCATATTATATTCTTTATTTATTTGCAAAACATGCACAAGAACAAATCATCTTTATTCACATTTACAGGATGCCAGTATGATACAAAATACTGGCTAAGGAGGGAGAGAGGGGGAGGAAAGAAAGAAAGGGATGGGTAAATAAATTCACTTGTATCCAAATCATCCTTATTCATAACTTAAAACAATATTAAAGAACATCAGAATAACAAGTTAAGGGTTTAATTCACACTGAACAAGAGGATACATAGTTTTTAAAAAGATCAACATGAATTAAAAGGCACTCATAAATACAACTAAAACATACTTTGAAAAACTCAATATCAGTGTCAATGTGGCTTGTAAAACACTGCCAAACTGCAATTCTTTCTTGTAATCATCACAATCAGATACGAATCTACTCCACGATAGATAGATACAGAACAGTTTATATTGTTCTGATTATATTGCCTAACCCTACATCACCTGTTTAATAATCTAACAATATTTTTTATGAACCAAAGCCACTCCATGTTTGTGTCCGTCAAATGAAAATGAAGATTTCCTTTTTTTTGTCCCGTAAAATGTTGAATCTTCCTTCAAATGAAATCATCATGTTCACGTAAACATTGAGAATAGTCAATTAAAATGATCTGTACAGCACTATTTACAAAAGTATCTTCGTAAAAGACAAATGTTTTGTGGCAGCATGTACGCGTCATCCGTATCGACATACCGACTATAATTCTCTCTAGAGTTGTGGAAATGACTATCCTTTTAGTTTAATACATGTACATTCAGATGAAAGAAGATTTCATACCATATGTATCCATTATGAATCTGCCTGAATCATTCAACAACAAAATACAAAAACAAAAAAGAAACAATCTGCTATCTATCTGGATAGCAGGTACAAACAAAACAAAACAATTGCAGGAGTTGCAAGGGTTCAAAAAGTCCCTCCAAAAAGTCCTTTCAAAAAGCATTTAAAAATTGATTTTTGAAATTTCAGAGATTTCAGCCCAAAAGTTGTTTAACGGTTAAAATATAAATAACACCAAAATCATTGGTTTGTATTTTAAGAATCCTCCTTAAAGTACCATTGATTAAAAAAACATAAGAGTGTTTGCAAAAATATCAGATAGATTAAACTCCTAATAGTGTGAGATATATGGCTACGAGATGTGCCATTTTAAACCATAAATTGTGGACAAGTTAGAGATTAACCAAGATTAACCGTCATACCTGCTTTGACGTAAAATACTAAGCAACAAAAAATACTAATGTTTACTTTGACCAGGAAGTATACTAACCCTCTCTATACTGTTGAGATGATCATTATTGATCACATTGTTTAGTTTTGATTTGCATTTTTTGCATAGAATATATGCTGAGTCAAATAACAACTATCTTATTCACTTATGCTCTTTAATGGATGCAGCAAAACAAATAGCAAAAGCAGAAACAAGTAACAAATTGGGCAGCAAACTTAGAGTATAAACTAACAAACTTAAATGGAATGCATGAAGGAAAAAAAGTATCATCCAAAATGAATGAATGAGTGAATGGTTACTGGTAAACAAGCAAACTCTCTATTTCTGCAACTTTGTAATACTACCATCCATATCATGCTTTATTTCCAGTGATAAATGTATCAAAGAGTCAAACTTTGTTGTTGATGTCAAAAGATTTAAGGCTCCTTGAAAAACTTGGAGATGAAAAAGAGTGAAGTATCGATAAGTCTAACAATTTAAGATGTTCCACTGCCTAGCACCAATGCATTGTTACACAATGCCACAACAATAAATAAATTTAAAACACACAAAAATGATACAAAAGGTTTTGTAAGAAACATGATACAAAAGTACAAAAATGCAGAACATTGCACGTAGCTTCTCTTTCTATTCAGTCTAGTCACTGCAGCAACACAGAGAAATAAGAATGTCATTTTAAACAAAACATAATGAGACACGTAGCTTTTAAAAAGCTGACAATTTGCTTGCATTGTCACAATAAAAAAATAAAAAATTAAAACACAGAACTTTCTTAATTTCAAAATACTATCGGTCTATCAATATATATATAGATATCGTCATCATTATCATCAACATTTATTAAAGTCAGATAATAATTAGAAAAGATGTAGGGAAATGTAAAATGAAAATAGGGGAAATAGATAGAGATGGAGGGAAAAATGTGGGAAATGGGATAGAAACAAGGAGGAAGAAGGAGTAAGACATGGAAAGGTGGAATACAGACAGGGGGAGACAGAGACAGGGAAAGAGAGAGAGAGAGAGAGAGAGAGAGAGAGAGAGAGAGAGAGAGAAAGTGAGAGAGAGAGAGAGAGAGAGAGAGAGAGAGAGAGAGAGAAGGGAGAGAGAAGGGAAAGAGAAGGAAGAGAGAAGGAGGGAGAAAGAAGGGAGAGGGAGAAAAAAGGGAGAGGAGGGAGAGAGAGAGAGAAGGGGAGGGAGAAGGGAAAAAGAAAGATAGAAGTGAAAAAGAAAGAGAGAAGGGAGAGAGAAAGAGAGAAGGGAAAGAGAAAGAAAGAGAGAAAGAAAGAGAGGGAGAGAGAGAGAGAGAGAGAGAGAAAGGAGAGTTCAGGACATAATAGATATAGACAGGATTAATCAATTGATCAGTTCTGATCATATAAACCTCAGAGTTCTCGTTGAAGATCAGAATCAGATTACTCTATCTTCATTTGGTTTTCAATCACATTCATGCATCATGAGATTAAGCTACTCAGCAAATGTCAAAAACACTATCAATCTAATCAAATTGCATAGCCAATTGAGTTGAATATTACTCTCTGAATTGAGTTCAATGGACGTTACATACAGCAGAATCAGAATCTGAATGCACCTACAACAACAGAATCACAACATTTAAGTTCCTTTTCAAACACAAATAATATGCAGCCTCACAGGAAATTAATCATGTCATTACAATAGATACTGGAGTCTACTTGTAACTAACACCCCTTCTCTTTTTTCGATCATGCTTGAAAAATAATTTCAAATCAAACAAATTCTGGAATGAAACGTAAAGTAGAACGACCAGTCGCAAAAGCAAATGGAATCTTCATTTATCCATCACCTTCTTTCCTCTTGGTATACTACAATCTACTTTTTTGCTCACAATTAAACGACCTAAAGATTTATCATGTACATGTATGAAACAATTTCTACACCACATGATTACTTTTTTGATTCCTATATAAATTAAAAATAATATCTTGATCAACTCAACAGATCCACTCTCCTCCTATAATAAATGATTGCAATGATGAGGAAGCATGGTGTGTCTTTGATGAGATGGAAGCGACCTAACTCGTTGGTTGGAAACAATGTTCTTCATGATAACGATATCTGCATGCACCTGTGCATTACAAGATGGTTTCTCGAGCACCTTCCAGGCTTTTGACAAGCTCCGCCCGGG
Organism: Strongylocentrotus purpuratus; assembly: GCF_000002235.5. NCBI lineage: Eukaryota > Metazoa > Echinodermata > Echinoidea > Camarodonta > Strongylocentrotidae > Strongylocentrotus > Strongylocentrotus purpuratus. The sequence goes on along the minus strand of NW_022145612.1, from coordinate 31,558,894 downwards.
ATACGCTCAGCATCTTCTCCGCTTGTCTCTGCATATCATCGGCGTCGGGACAGCTATGACGGAACTTCATCTGCTCAGACTTGGAGACCGTGGTCTCCACGTTGTCTTGCTCTCTGTTATCCTTGAAGCGCACAACGCCATTCTGTAAAGAGTTCCTCTGGTGCGTGCATTTACTGGCAAACGTATCGAGGATACAGGCACTCTGCCAGAGTTCACTTAGATATTGATCGTCATTCTCAATCACACTGTGGATATCCTGAAGAACAGACTTGACAGCGGGTGAGAAATCACCGTCAGCATGGCTCAGGATTTCAGAGACAAGCGTGCTAGTATCGTTGTTGAATTCCACCATTGACTTTGGACGGTCCTTTGTTGCATTTTCTGTCACATTACAACACTCTGTGGTGTCAATGTCTTTTTCGGGTGTTGCATGCTCCCTCTCAATATTGCTAGATGGAAGCCCCATTTCAGCCATGACTCCGTTATCATTGCAAGTCGGATTGATCCTGACACGGGTATTGTTATCAGGTAGTTGGAGCGATGCCGGTAGATTGTTCCTAGGGTGGTTCTTGCCCTCTGACATGCGATGCAGTTGTTTCTTTTTAATGCAAGAGGGCGCTGCCTGAGGCACTTTAGAGCGCTTCGATTCACTAGCAGCCATGTTGACAGTTAACTTCTCCTTGTTCGTAGCAATGGTCACACCATCCCTAGGGATCCAAGGATCGTAAGAATCAGCGGAAGAACTAGTGGACAATGAGTTCTGATGGCCAATGTAACCCCTATGTGAGCTCCATATGAGCTTCAAGTCCAGGGAATCTGGTCTCTTTTGCTTGACCCTACCGTGCTGATTGAACTGAATACTGGATGGACTCAAACCATGAGTTGCATTGTTTCTTTCATGACACGTCCCAGGTCTGGCATTTGGTTTAGCATTAGCGGTAGTCTGTGACTGAGGAAGAGACTGTCTACCTACAGTAGGCTGGGCACTGACAGGTCTCTGTCTGTTCCTAGACCCACGTGTGTGTCTCCTTGAACGACTTGGTCCATTTGACTGTCCACTCTGACCCTGTTTATCTACCTCATGTGTTACACCTCCATTTCCCATGCGTGCTATTAGTCTGCGAGGGCGTTGTGGAGTGTTGTCGTCGCTATCGCTTGATGAGCTTGTGCTGAACAATTGTTGCTGTCTGGCTCTTGCAGTTTGTCTGATGCCTCCATTGCTCTTTGAGCTATGGTCGGTGGAAGACGTGCTGTAGTTGCTTGATGAGGTCCTCATACGACGATCGGAGGACCTGCGTCTGCGTTGACGTCGTTGGGTGCTGGACGATGTGCGTGTATTACGACTGCTGCTGCTTGCCGTACCTCCTGTAAGCCTCTCGCTGCTACCCGAGGGACTGCGCTCACTAGGAGGACTACGGTTCTGCAGTGGACTGGTGGAGGTACTGCTTGTTTTATGGCTATCCTCTGTCCTCTCACTATTGTTATCTAACACAGTATTTCCTTCAGATCTGTCGTATTGCCTATCCATGATGGTCTCTTCATTTCCATTCCCTATCCCATTAGTATGGTTTCCAACTGATCGTACGTTTGCACTCCTACTTTCAATACGAGCCCACATATTTTCAACTGTATTTGGTAGAATAGCTTCACAACTGGCCCCGGTAACGATGCGTTCTTCGATCATACCTCGTCTATCATCTAGACAAGCACTAGTCCTAAGAGGGGCCTGCATGCCCATAGCCGTCCGACCTGGCAAGGGTAGAGTCTGGGCGTTGCCCCTGCTCCTGTTACGCCTCCTCCCTGACTGATCACTATCTCCTGATCGACCGTCTCCGGGTGACCGACGTCTTCGGTTGCTTCTCCTACTCCTCCTCTCACAAGACGATAATGATAGATAATTAACAGTGTCCTCGTTTCGACGAGAGAGATACCCGTTGGTGAATCCTGGTGTTCTAGTAAGGTCTAGCGTCAGAGTGTGACTATCCCATCTGATGGGTGGAAGGGGTACATGATGCTCCCTCAGTTGATTTGCTGGGACATACCCTTCTCCTAGGCAAACGTCACCGTTCTCTTCTCGTCTGTTGTCAGGAAAATTTGAGATCTGCAAAGACAAATATGAAAAAGAGATATGCACATTAGAAGGGTACATCAACACTCATCAGAATAACATCAATTCTGTATTTAACAAAATAAGACACAAAAGAACAGGTAACAACAATATTCCTTAATAACCAGCCAAAATAGGATGAGAAAGCTCTACTTTTATAAGGAAGACTTCGTCCATGTATCACAAATTCAATTTTCCTGTACAGTCGACACAAGCACCTCTAAAATGTAGAGCCAATTGGAGATGATGGTCTGGAAGGCTTGTAACCCTGCACAAGTCAATGAAGTCATCCATGAATGAAGACTGTTGCTGCAGAACATCAACAAATGTAATTACAACCGAGGGTTCAGCCCTCATTATGCTCTCTAAACATCTGGCTAGCTCTCTGCTACTAGCATGCTGGGGTATGATACAACCAAGGAGATTTTTCTTGATACAACGTATGCCGTTTCAAAGGGACACGCTAGCATTGAATACAGCAGTATTCTAAACTGTACAGAGAGGTGACGAGGCTTCCGTGAAGGAGCCATCAATAGGAATCCTTAGGGCTTGGGGTGAAATTTAGCAAAACAGCTTTCTTCTTGTGAGAGCTTCTTTATCTGTGTAAAGCTGAGATTGTAATTGTACTACGGGGTGTAATTGCTAGTATGGAGATGTTGGAATTTTGATGAAATGTTTTAGGCCTGCAACAAGAAAAACAAAAAGAAGGGAAACTGTTTGTTGTAAGTGTGTCAGTCATCCCTAAAGCAAAGCAGCACTACTACGATGTTCCCTGTCAAATTAAATCATTTGCCATAAGAGTAAGCAAGGACAATATACAGTGCTGAACAAACCTAAAGTAATTCCAAACCTATTACATCACAGTGCACTTGCACAAATAATTGTTTTTCTCCTCAAATATGTTGTCTATTTTGTAGTCTAAAAGATTTTATCCCATTAAAACGACCATTCCTTAATTAAAAGAAAATGTGATGAGAGAGAGTGCGAGAGAGGGAGGGGGAGGGGGCATGGCCTACATATATGTATAGGTCCTATATGTTCTGTAAATAGACCTTCATATTTATTAAGTTCTTGTATAAAACAATGCCCAAACTTCAGGTTAATTACGACATGGGTACAACAAGTGTTGTATAATCTATGCATATCAGTAAGTATTATTATTATTATTATTATTATTATTATTATTATTAAAGAGAGGGAGAGAGAGATATTGTGTGAGATAAGAGAGAAAAAGACACAGAGAAAGGGTGAGAGAGAGAGAGGTGAGAAGGAGAGAGAAAGATTGTGTGAGATACATGTAGTGGGAAAGAGATACCTTGAGAGGGAAGGGGGAGAGGGAAGGGGAATAGGGCAGTAAAGAAATGGAGTGAGGAAAACGAGATCATGAAGCAGAAACAGAAGTTGAGAGTGATGAAAGATAAAGGTGACATGGTTTTTCATTTAAATAAAGAAAAAGCTAACAAAAAGATTAGAATGATAGACATTCAAACTTCCTTTTCAATACAACCTCTTTATCTAAGAAACTGGAATAAAAAGCCGCAAACAAATTAGGCAAATTACATTACACGAGTAACATTCCCCAATGCCACTCACATGTTAACATGCGAAAGCAAAGACGGATTTGGAATAATACCTAACTGTCAGCTGTGTTATTCTTCAGGAGGCATGCAGAGACTCAGAGAGGGTTGAGAAAAAGTTTAGAATTCAGAAGACACGGTGCTAATGAGATTGAATGAAATCGAGTTCAGGTTTCGGCATCTGCGCGTCAGGGAGACAGTGGTGATCGATGCAACAGAAGACTGCCTCTTGTTACAAGGAAAATACTCTGGACAAAACCCTTTGATTTGACATACTGGTACCCAGCCAGGGTGGCCGGTTCAAGCACTAATCAAAATAAGATACTTCCCAATGTCAAGTATATATAGCATAGAACAAACAAAACAGACAGGGAAGAGAATCCCCATGAATCTCAAACTCTAAATAGTGCGCAAATTCAATGAATTCCTTTGCATCGAATCCATCTGTTGCTCAAAATTTTTACATTCAGCCTGGCCAACATTGCATTAGGATTCAAGAATGAAATTTCTTCATACAGTTTGACAGTTTGCTGCCAAAAGACACACCAATTTTCTTTTGAAAATGTGATAATTGTTCTTCTTTATTAGGTTTTTAAAATTGTATCATTTACCAACTGAAAAACAAAACCTTCTCTACATGTATATTAGCTTCTCCATCTCAGACAACCTGCCAATTTAGGATATATATCAAGTAAGTTTAAAATCTAGGATACTAACAGATTCTACATACAGAATCATCAGAATGAAACCTTGTTTTCTTCTAAAAACATGGAACTGGGCTATATAATTAGAATGAAACCTTGTTTTCTTCTAAAAACACGGATTGGGCTATATAATTTACTGGATCAAGTGCGGGCAGAGGAAATCTTGTAACCGTAGAACGTAAAGAGCTCTAAGAGGATGTATTAAATGGGAAGAAGACATCTATTTCTTCCAGCAATCTGACACAATTTCTCTGGCTTTATCATCCTCTTGCAGTCATTCACAAAATGCACCGCTTCCTCAATGAATATGTGAGAGAATTAAAATATTGAGGGGGGGGGGGGAATCTGGAATGCATCTAGGTCAAATGCTTTGAAATGGGATAGCACACTACACGCAACTAACAGACGGTTACCGCAGTGATATTCAATCTCTCTTTCACCAATCCTGCCCCCAAATCTCGTGAATATGCAAATGAACGACACTTGAGGTGTTGTGCACAAACTCATGCTTCATTCACAACGAGGCAGCACAACTTCCTCCACGTCACACGAGGGCCGAGCTAGCGCGGGAGTCGTCGTCATCGTACGATGCCATGCGTTGACGCCGCCGCAGAGAGATTGGTGGAAATTAATAAAATGCTGATGGGAGTAGTCTCGGGTGACTCCGAGAAGGAGCCTCTCCTCCCCTAGGCGGAGGGACCTCCATTTCATCCCTTGAATCAGACCGCCTTCTAGAAGCTCTTTAATTAGACAAGGGTCATCATGGTCAGGATAAAGGGGGTCAAGATCATATACCTATGTCACACACCTTACATCCTATCCCATCTCTTGGGAATGATTGGTGTGGAGAGCCAGACTGTAGGAATAGGTCAAATCGTTGGAAATGGTACAAAGAGAAGTTATGCCAGAAGATTGTTATTGCATCTTCAACAAGATTTCCTTTGTCATAAGAAAAAGATTGTTCATGCATCTGAAATGACATAATATGTATGTGATGAATTTTGTTTTTGTCGCTGTATTATGGAAAGCTAACAACTGTATAAAAGTATCTCAAATCTCTACCAGTAATCTTTGTCCATAATCCGCAGAGGCAGTTCCTTGCATCCATGGATAAATAAATCACATTAAAAATATTACCATTGTTATTTTAAGAATATCTCAATGAGGAAATTTAGGATACATGCAATACCAAAGAAATATCAGAGATAATATATTGATTGTAGGAAGAATGAGTCATTCAAAGAAAAGCAGAATTTCTTGAAAAGTTCTCCTCTGATAACTTTGATACAAAGATAGAAAGGATGAATGAATGAAACTGCCTTCAATTGAATAATTAGAAAATTTAAACAATTGATAGAGGACCATGCATGATGTCATTCTATCTTGCACATCATTCATCAAAATAATTTTCAACAAGAAGGCATATTAATCAGTTACCACTTGCCGGTAATAGCTTTGTCATCCAAACCCAAGGGTCACTTAGAAACTAATTCTGGACTGTTATTTTTTCTAAAAACCTCCTGAATCAATATATCAGTACATCTAATAGTTCCTTATTTGGGTGATTTAATTTAGTAAATTTAAGAGATGAAGTATAAATCATATGGGTATGATGTTGATATCGAGTGAGATGAGTCAGTCCATGCCATGGGCTATATGTTTAGGAACAGTGGTCTAATATTGGACGGGAATTGAAAGAAGTAGAAGTAGAAGAAGTACATCGTAGCAGAGTCGGCCCGGCAACACCACATTCGCATCAACAAAATTGGTTTCTCTCCTCATGCTGACAGAAAAGAGTTCAAATTAAAAGCAGGAATTGACGACGGAGCGAACTTGCTGACTAATATAGCCTGCAGGGTAAGTAAGAAGAGAACTTGAGAGAGAGAGATTGTGACAGAAGAATTGAAACTGAAATTATATTTGGGTAACTGTAGCGCTTAATTCAGCTGAAGGAATTTTTATGAGTTCTCTTTCATGACCGGTTATGACTTTTTTTTCGTACAAATGAGATTTCGTTCCTTCTCTCTATTGCTGTGTTCCCTTTGATGATGATGATGATGGCAGTAGGGCCATTATGTGCTATTATGAAAGGCATTATGTTGAGCTTGGATGAAGTTTAGCTCCCGTAATTGATGCTGTGAATGGGATTAGGTAGACGCCCATGAATGATGATGACATAGGAATGTCTACTGGAGATAGATGTCATTTTCAAGGACAAAACTAGGTAGTCGTACACATCTGAAGTTACATAGACTTTGGTTTGAATAATTATGAGTTGTTCTCCAACTCCAAGTGGAGACATCTGCAAGTCTCCTGTATAATAAAAGATGCATTAAAACACATCAACGGCAATTTCATCAAACCGTCATGTCAAACTTTGTTGATTTCTATAATCCGTGTTCTTATCACTTTAAATCATATAATTCATCTCTAATTTCAAGGCAGTTTATCCTAAAAGTGTCCTTTCTCATGCAGTAGCACATTCTCCAGCTTCCAAATCAAATAAGACAACATTGTGACTCCCTCTGTGTATACGCCTGACTTGGAAGACACCAGAGTTCAATCAAGCCAAAATAATTCATCTTGATGAAGCAACATAAGACATATGCCCTTTGGGAAAGACGGGTTGCTCAGACCGGCTTGTCTCTTTGATGTCCTTTGATGAATTCATAACCCTGTGTGTCTTCTAGTCTTCAGTCGGGCGAGAATTCAATTATTGATGAGATGAAGTTCTACTGGCAGGTACCAGTGGCTACAACAAGTTGAGATTTCTACTCAATCATATGCAATATCAACCTACATTGCAAATATGATTGATATTAAAGGTTCTCTCTAACAGTTTCTGTTGAAGACGGAATGTGGCTGAATTGTGCAACGTAATCTTGAAGGCTCCTCACAAGACTCTTTGCCTTTATTCTGAGTATCATTTCTGCATTCAAACTTTAAATATTTCATTGCTGAAGTAATGAAGCTGATATTTTGAATAATGAATTTGAATTGAATATTCACACAAGCATGAAACCCCAAACATACATAGCAAAATATAAGATGATAAGTGGGGTTCCCTTTAAACGTGCGTGCACAGATGAATGAAAAATATTATTGTAACTCTACATAATATCAGTCTGGGCTCATTAGGTTCGACCACAAATCATCTAGGTTTTCATAAACTTTCCCACCACCTTCTATTTCATTATCCAGATGGCTATCTCAATATTTAGTTCTATTACCAGCAGACTCCACCATCATTCTAAAAAATGATCACAATTAATGGTGAAAACTCAATGGATTGTGGTTACGACTGGAAAATTGATTCTCACACCCCTATGAGGATATTATCTTTCTCTCTCTACCATCTTCTTTCTTTAACAACCCACAGACAGACAAACAGATGGAGAACAGGCTGGCACGTTCTGTATCAGAGAGCTGGTAATTATTGTCCAGCATCAAATTGATTTGGATGTCCTTTACAGCTATAGCTTGTACCAGACGACAATTAAAACCAGAAATGTGTAAAGCTCATTATGTGTAAAGCTCATTATATCTTCAGCAGACTGTGGTGTAACCCATCTTACTCGGGTTACATGAAAAATTATTCATACAATCATTTCTAATCTAGTCGTGCAGGTTGTTCCTATGGAAACCTCCTAGAAAATCCAGGTTTATTTTTAACAACATTTCTGACGTGTTTTACTTGTCATACTAAGCTGCTATTATTCTGCAGCAACCTAATTATTCACTTGATATGAATAGCAATTGGATATTCAGTAATTCAGTCAATCCTTCTTTTCCCCAAGCTACTTATTTTCTTCAAGTGAAGATTAATATTGTCTACCGGTAGTAATATGGATGGCACTGAAAGCCCCTTGAAAAGGCCGGACTCATTGATTTTTCAAAAATGATAAAAGTTTGCTAATGTATATTTTTCTTCAAATCAATACTTGTCACATTTTAATGAATTCTCTGCAAAGGGAAAGTGAGATACCAATGTTCCTCTGTGGTTGATAATTAAGTGAATGTTCACAAGATGACAGAGTTGGATGTTGGATAGAAAAGGGCTCTCTTATCTGTCACAGAAAAATATTAATTAACATCTGGCTGTCACATGAGTCTATCAACAAAGTTTAATAATGTCTAGTGTCTGAGTCCCTGAAAGACTTTGTTCAAATTGAAAGGTTTCATCGCGGTGACATTGCCTCTTGGAAGCCATTCACTACATTAGTGGTAGGGCAGTCACATTCAACTTCACGTCAGTACTGAAATTGAAAATGGGACATGCTAAACAATTCATTCTCAGCATTTTATTGTAATAAAATTGCTGTCAGGGAGAATCTCTTAAGGTCCTATCAGTTTTATGATTGATCTTTAGATGAAGCAATTCTATTCAAATGAAATGAATGAATAATTATGGTGTGGTTCCTGTAATAACCTTCTAATCATCAATCACACAACTAAGAACATTTTCCTGAAGAGCTGATTAAATTTGAAGATCTCTTTGAAGACTGAAACACGACTGTACCATTAGAACTTTAGAAGTTCTACACTTACTCCGCCCCACCTCACCTCCAAAGGCTCTATATAACTTTGGAGAGTTTACATTGCAAACAAGGAATTTGTACTAAAATATTGACTCAAGAATATTGAGTACACTCAGTACACGATTGAAAGGAGAACATAGATTGGAACACACCATGGACCTACTACGAACACACCCACCAGATGTGAGTGAGAGAGAGCACTCCCTCGACCCTCAGCCAGACAAAAAAAGAAACAAGTGTAGCTAGACGACCCCCAGACAGAAGGTGGCCACCCCCTACGATAGACCTTGAACTCAGCTGCTGTTAGACTCTAAACAGTCCATAGTGACTCATGCTAACAAGGTTTTAATTCCTTGGGTAATGAGATTAATTGATCACACCTCACTGGTCTAATGATATCATGTCTGCTGTATATATACCCTGAGGTGCAATTGACCTAGAGACTAGAGTTTCAGGTTAAAGGATCTTCTAAATATAACTTTCCTAGACCAGTTTTCATCTCACTCTTTTCCATCTCACTCTTTTCCAACATGATATTTCTTCCTCTGTCTGAAGGTCTTCCATAAGTAGTAACAGTTAGAAATAATGGTACACCATACATGGACTGAATGTCAATGTCCCACAATATAATCTCCTCCAGGCTCCAAATCAACTTCGTCTCTGTTTTGATTTTTTTTTCTGGTATGCATATGAACGTGCAGTATATCCACTCATTGAATAATGGAGGAGAATTATCATCATGAGATTGAGAAGACAGCAAAAGCCCAGCGCGGCCAAGTTCTGCAAAATCTAATGTTTTATACCAGCAAATGTACATTAATGTCATCTAAAAATCATCCGAGGGATATTAACCAGAGGTGCATAAAGTGAGTGAGAGAGTGAGAGAGAGAGAAAGAGAGAAAAAAGAGGGGGTTCAGAATCCAGATGTGCCCTATGAGGGTAATATCTAATTGTTGATAATAAATGCAATCAGCATATACACCTGGCTAAAAGTAGTACAAAGGTTAACTAAAGTGCACACTTCATGGCTGGTTGAAAGGGTCTGTCCACCCTTATTTGTCAAGTGTAACAATTCTAATTCTTTTCTGTAACCTAGCTCCTGTTTGCCTCTTGAAATTACAATGGACCCGACTTAACTAGGACCCTACATGTATGAACAGTGTGCTGGCTGGCCTGATCTCCATATGGGGGTTGTCGGCTGTGCTCCAGTGGGCCGAGGTGATAACGAATGCCCCCCAAACCCTGGGATCTCCCTCATTTTTCATCCTTTCATTCCACTGGACATGAAATGGGCCGTGGTATGAATTACTGCAAGCATGACTCATTTGTTACAGTCTAATCTATCTATCTAGTGAGTGAAGTGTTAGGTATTCATAACCATCATCACCATCTCATTTCTAGATATATGCCTCCAAAAAAATATGAACATTAAAATTAGGACTTGATTTCAAGATGACAAGAAGATCGTCTCTATGTCCATTTTGAAGTAAGATCAGCCCTAAAACCTGTCTATAAAGATCACCCAACGGAGACAAGTACATGTAAGGTGATTTTACAGGCAGGTGGTCTTCATGTACAGGTTCCTAATCCTACAGTGCATGTTTCAATGAAAAACCATTTTCTATGGAAACCAAAAATGTGGTCTTTGTAGACAGGTGGTTTTTCTATACAGGTGGTCACTAAAGCAGGTTTGACTGTACAAACATTTTACAAGCATACCCTAGTTATATCTTGCATGAACTTCTAAAAAAGCCACAGGTTTTAGGGCAGTATCATGTATCTCTTATCAGAAGCCACTATGGCTAGCTACCCTGGTAGATTGTGGTTACTCAGGGAGAGTTCAAGTCTAAAGGAGACCAAGGAGGGAGTGGAGACAGAGATATCAAACAGACATCTGAGAGAAAGAAGGCCTGTTTTCATCAGCTCGAGTTTGCCAAGTAACCTGCTATTTTAACTATCCTGCTCACAAATTAGCCAGTTAATTAGCGTCTTCATCAGCCCGAAGTTAGCGGGATATTTGGTCGAGATAATCATTCCAAGACATCTTTGGGTAGTTTACAAAATATCCTGCTATTTGTCTGGTGCGTTTTCACCAGCCTGAAGACTCGCACTCTGCGCAAACGCTGAGCAAAATATAGGCCTATCTCGAGCTAATTTCTCAAGCTCGAGTTTCAAGTTTCGAGGTCGAGTCTCGAACTGATGAAGACGAGATTTGTAACTTCGTGATTATTTCTCAAATCAGAAATAGCGGCTATTTTGAAATCTCAAGCTGATGAAAACAGGCCTAGAGAGACCAACCAACATTTCTTATCAACAGGATACTTTTATTCTCACTAAAGAAACAGAGCATTCTTGTTTCCATGCTGTTATCTTATAGGAGTGTCCTCTCAAGACTCTCTACTTGTCAGTCATAATCAACCCAGTATCATTCACGTTATCAATCCAGTGTGACATGTACCAAGATTATTTTCAGTTTTGGTTTGTCATTTACTGTCTAAAAGAAAGCATCTCAGTCCAATGCATTATCAAAATTTGACCGGTAACTCCATGCTGTGAACAACATCCTACCAGGCTACCGTCACACCTTTCTATCTCGCTGTAACTTGATCAAAGAAAGCTGAAATAAGTATTTGACTCTGCACTCTAATAAACTGCAGGGTACTTCTTCACATGGTTCACACTCAATTCAAATTGCTATCCGAGAAGATCTTTCCAATATATTTTTGACTCTCCCAAAACCAAGACAGTCTCTCTGTCAAGCTAGTTTCTATTGCCAGGATGCCAGGATGGCAGGATGTCTCTATTTCAATATTGCTTCTTTCCATTATTTCTAGACCCAATAAGGTTTTTTTTCTTCTTCTTTCAAAGTTCACAGCTATATCAACCCATGCAGTCTGTGGTGTCAAATCATATCAGGATAGTGAGTATTGAGGAGACATTGCCTCGATTGTGAAGTGGTCATTATAGTGCTAACCCAATACTACTGACCTTTATATATCTAGTCCTCTGGAGATGGCCGTGGATGATGCCTAGAATAAAGCACTCAAAGTTTCAATTTCAACCAAGCAATCCATTCCACAGCACAGACCCGGCCCTCTGTGGGTATTCATAGCTGTGTTTATTGGACCTAAACTGATCTTATTTACCATCAAATATAGCACTTTGATCATACCAAGTCGGCTATCATTACAGAAATATAAAACTGTGTTCGCCTTGGCAAGGATGACGGAAAAGAAAGCAGGAAAAGTATCATAATCTCACTATCAGTTCCTCCTTTTCAATTTCATCAACAAATGAAAATACACTCAACATTCAATTTTGACTCTATAAAGGAATTAAATTATATCAGAAGTACAAAGAAAATAGGGTCTATTAAAGTGAACATCTAAAAACTTAAACGTATTGATACAAGCCTACACCATTGTGATGTCATATTGTCATTAATGTTACAAACTTCATGTGAGTGTAAGCCCAATTCTATAATACTATGTGTCAACAATATGGGGGCATGTGGAAGAAATGGCGACATGGTATATATTTTGTTACAACCTTATGGTAATAACAAGCACCCAATTATGATGTTTTGTTTGATAAATACTGCGGGTATCAGAGTTGGCATTTCCTCAGATACAGGTTGTATATTCAAATGACTCCATTACAAACTAGCTTCCTGGTAAGAAAGGTTTCATCTTTTGAAAAACAATACTTTTGAAGTAAAATAGACATCAGGTTATAACTACATGTATAGCAGGTTAATGAGGATGTTGAATTTCAACTGGAGGACATTTAAAACCCAATGAAAACATGTAGTATGTACATGAAGAAAAGGTGCCTAACATGCTACCAAAAGAAATGAAACAAGTAACCAGACATTATGCTTTGATCAAATGACTAAGAGAATCTTTCAGCTAGTTCAAAGATCATCATACATTGTCTGAGACAAAGAAAACAATTAAATCCCTGATCAGATATGTACATAACCCATTAACGCCCACTCCATTCCGTAGATGTACCGGTAGTCTTAAATCAATTCATTGATATACTAAACATCCAAATTACTAAATGTTTCAGTCCACATGTCAAAGCTTCTGAGCTGGTCTTTTTAAGTGACATCCCATCAAAATCAATTTTAAAGTATTATTGATTATTTGAGCTAACTTGTTGAACTATTCAACTCCTCACCAGTTCCTGAGAGGGTGAGCACAAAGCAATCCCCCTTCTTCAATTTAGTAAACAACCCCTCACAACAGTTAATTTGAAGTGTACAGCAAGCTTTCAAGACAGAAAGAAAGCTTGGTTAACAATGAAGCCTACAAAGCAAGGGATATTCTGGTGTAAAGAACGACTGGTAATTGCCCCAAGGTTTATCCTAAGTATCTTCTTATCCCATGGGGTCCGAGCAACAATCCTTCAAGAAAGAGACAGAGATTATTGTTCCCTTTTCTTCCCAGAGCTGTGCAGCATATAACTGTGGGGGATCACGAAACCATGCTGTTTGTTGTAAAAATAGAAAATGGGAGAACATTATTGATTCCAATCGTATTCATGTGATCCATCATAGCAGAAAACACAAACATTGCGTGCCTGCCGTCTCATTTCTACTAATGCACGTTTGACTGGTCTGTAGAAACCATTTTCATTCCTTCGTTTGGATATAATTCTCTCTCTGAATAGAAACGTCAATACTTCTCAGTTGAAAGGAGGTTGTCTACACAAACCCAGTCTTCACAATTCATCAAAACATAAAGGCATTTTTTTATCTTCGGATTGCAACATCAATACACATTATCATCTAAGGGTGCCACTGCGCTTTGTTACAAGAATAGACGGTCTGTAGGTTACACAAAGACCACTGCAAGTTGAGTCGTGCTGTCCTATATTGATAACATCACATGCACATGATACAAAAAATACCGTCAAAGTAAGTAAATATAAAAAGATGTAAGGAAACAAAACCGTACGGCTTGAACAAAAAGAGATCAAGGAAAATAATACACTATTTCTGTCTCTGATTTTGTTCAAGATAATGACCAAGACATATTTACACATAACACAGCACAAACAAGGTTCAAATTTCTAACGCTCTGAACAAATGTTCTTGGAGATAATGAACTTGCTCGTTCTCAAAATACAATTATATTGAATAATGAATTAAAAACAACTGGTAGGCATGAATAGTGTTACAAAATATTTCCTTGCTGCATGCGTATTCCTGCTACTGTACTGCCTCTTCCTGAAGAGAAAAACACCTTCAAGTTGAAAGGTTTTTTGTAATTCAAATGGGTTGATGCACATTCAATTTGGGTTGTATTAAACTACCAAAAATATACTCATAACCTTGATTAAAAAGTCACTCCACTGTCATTAGCCAGAAGCAAACATAATGCTCAATGACATCACAAATGAAACCTACACTGAAACAATTTACCCGCACAAATTGCGCTCATCTCATCTGTAACTGCAACAGACTGCAATTAATCATGCCATCAAGCTGAGATATTCAATCTAAAGCAGCTAGACAGGAGGGTTGACTAGTTGGGCCCGGCCATCTTAATGAAGACCTCATCACATCCATCCATCATGGCAGCCGGCATGTGGATACTTTTCATCTAATCCTCCTCTTACAATCTAATGACAAGTAATACATCACAGGCAATGGCTAGCCTCCAAATAATTGCACAAACTTCGCTCGGGTGAAATGAGTTAGCTAGGAGACCCCAATCACTCACTCATTACTTCAATTAAAACACAATGAATGCATTGGACTTATTTCAACCACATTCATCAGAGAAAACAAATATGTCATATTTATTTTTCTGCCTCGTTAACAGTAAACACAACGCGTGTTGTCACATTTAACCTTCTTATTTGCCACTAATTTTTAAAATAACATACTTCACAATGTCTATATATATAAAACACATGACCATATCATTTTCATATCAATTGTATTCTAAAAATGGCATACATGTACTATCAAAATAGCACCTTTAAACAAAATTAATAATAGTTTTGCCGTGGGTCTGCTGCCCAAATCCGAAGATTCTTAAAAAGCTTAGCAAACTGACCAATTTTAAATGTATGTGCATGGCCCTCGCGTACACAGATAACGCGTGGCGCGCGCGCCACGCGTTCCTGACGGGCCCGACCTAGCGCCACGCGTTCTTTAAAAAAAAAAAAAAAAAAAAAAAAAAAAAAAAAAAAAAATCATTTTTTTTTTTTTTTTTTTTTTTTTTTTGAAAAATCAGAAAATTCCGGATTTTCTGGTCCTAGAAATCCCCCCAAAACAGAATATTCTGAATTATTCGTAAGGGTTGGCAGGTATGGTATTAAAAATTCATCAAATTACTTGTAATACTTGTAAAAAATAAATTTAAATTAAAAAAAAATTAAAAAATTATAAAAAAAAAATCAAATTTTTACTTTTTTTTTTTTTTTTTTGGGGGGGGGGGGGGGTCAAATTTTCCCTCGGGTCGCGCCACGCGTTTTTAATTTCTTGGCGAGAGGCCTGTGTATGTGAATAATTAAAATAGTTAAATGTTGGATAATCATGATGTATGGTCACTATGGGACTCTATAAAACAAGGGGATTACATTCCAATCATAAAGTTAAAAATAGATTAATCATACGAGAAATTTTTGTGGGAGAACAAATTACAAAGTTCTGTACTCACTCAAATTGAAGTAGATTAGAGCAGGATCCGCTAATAAAACCATCCATCAATTATATATCTCTGATTATTGACAGCATTAAATAGACGATCCTCAATAAATGCCCATATCCTGTGGGCTCGTTGAAAGAGCGAAGGTATAACAGATAGATCAAACAACTTGACAGTCCGAGTCAGTAAGCGCCAATGAAAGAATCGGGCAGGTAGAGAGAGAGAGAGCACGACCTGTTGGTACAAGCTCCAACGATTGAATGATTAAAGTTCAGCAGCCCCTAACCGCACCAGCACCACTAGTACCACTGAGGCAGGCAGCCAGGCAGGCAGGCTGGCTGGCCAGACAGACACGCAACAGAATTGTTTAGTATCACTCTATTGTGTTATGTATGCATTGTGTGCTTGGTTGTGTGGTGTGTGTGTGTGTGTCTGGAGGGAGACACAGACAACAGGTAGCAATTTGCTAGCTGGCTGCAAATCCCCTAATGCATGCACTCCATCCAAATATTAATGCAGCGGCAATAACAAAAGAGAACCGGTGAGAATTATCACTGATTAATACCAGTATATATTCCTTTCCTCTATAATCCTCTAAGTGAAAAACGGGAATGTATCAGGAATATCAAAATAAAAAGAAATAACAAATAATTTCAAAGAAAAGAAGAAGGCAATTATAGAAACACTAATGGGGAGAAAGTTAGTGAGGAAAAGATACTGGTAAGTAGCAAGTTTAATGTGCTGGCAGTCTTAAAATGATTATGGTTTCATTAAGACTCAATAGGCTCAGATACCTGCACAAACTGTTACTTTTGTATGCAGATTAATTGCTTCGTTATAGAAAGTTACGGAGAGGGAAAAGAGAGAGAGAGAGAGAGAGAGAGAGAGAGAGAGAGGGAGAGGGAGAGGGAGAGGGAGAGAGGGAGAGGGAAAGGGAGAGAGAGGGGAAGGGAGACAGAGAGGAAGCGGGTATGGAAAAAACCTCACATTTCAATTAACAGACTTGGATAGCTGAATAATGACACGATGTGTATAAATACAGTACAAAAGAATAATATCTCAGTAAAATTATTCAGGTACTTGCTTATTCCCACCCCTTCTCTCTTTCTCTTTCTCTCTCTCTGTCTCTGTCTCTGTGTGTGTCTCTCTCTCTCTCTCTCTCATTCCCCTTCTTGACAAGCTCTCCTGTGCTTAGAAACATTGTGACGAGCATTGTCTAAACCCAATGAATAATTTGAGCACAAATACATAAGTTGCTAGAAGAAAAGCAAATTTTAGTTTCCTCATCGTCATGAAAAGTTTTTCCCACAGCCCAAAATTAATGCTAGCATTATTTCTAAAAGACTCGACCAGGCATGATATGAGTCAGAGGCAGTGTTCCCCATAATGTTACCTCAAGGTTAGAGTCTAATTGAAAAATGAAACTGGTATCTCGATTACAGACTCCAGAGTAACTCATCCACCTCCACACCCGCCAGTGATGCTATCATCCCACAGATGTTTTCCTGTCGTTTGTTACTTTGTTTTCCTTCAGAGTCCCTCCTATCCATATTAGATTTTGTTCCCAGATACATTTTAACAAAAGCTTTGTATCTAATCACAGAACACATCTTAGCCCAGATGTTGAATAGTTTGTATAGCTTAATTTTGGTATTCAACAGTTATTCACATTTATTCATTACATTCTCATCCATTGTTGTGATACTTTTGTTTGTTAGTGGTACCAGACATGATTAGCCTTTACTGCTATTTTCTGGTCCCATTTATCCTTACATTGTTAATCATTCACATTTGATTGTTATATTGATGTACTTTATGTTTGGATAATAAAATTTCAAACTCAACTACAGAGAGATATTAAAGGTAAAGACCAGTATTGGAAACGCCCCAATTTCAAAAAATGAAATGAAAGCTCTTATTACCAATCATGTGAAAGAATATGTTTTGACTAATACATGATGATAAAAATTTTGCTGGGAAACCGCCTACTAATTGATATATTTGGTAAATCAGTTTAGCTACATGGTCTGTGAGAGATAAACGCACGTGTCGCGCACGTGTGCGTAGTCCCATATACATCTTTCTGTGTACAGTGCTTGTAACTTTACGAAGACTGGGCCAAATTTCTTATCATTTTGATGATTCCAGAACCTTGCAGTTCACACCAATACTTATAAGCTAGATGATCAACCTTTTCTGATCGATTCCACAACGTTTCTTTCACAATGCAATCGCATGACCATTACTGGTCTTTACCTTTAAAGCAATAAATAAGACTGATTTAGAACTTCATAGCAAAAGATGGAAGCTGCTCTTACATTTTACAAAGGTGATAAATGGAATTAATTTTTGTTACAAAATAAGTATTTCAGATAAATTTCTATTGTTCTCTTGACCAAACTTGCATAAAACTATGATGAGATGTAACATTATTCCACTAAACACAGAAGCATTCTTAGCATATTCATGTATTAGTGGGTCTGATACATTTAGACAAGACAGACTAGCGTAAAACGGGCCAGCTAACTGATTATTCTTCTGCTTGGGAAGTTTGTCAAGGATAATTTGGTAGAGGGATCTTCATTTATTTCACTCCAGTTGGTTCAGTGACGTAGATGAGAGATACATTTGTCACAGAGTGGAGGGATGCTACAAGGAAGCTTGTTGGAAAGGTTTAAGTTAAGTCGGGAGTGTCCTACATTTCCATGCATCTCCGAACATTAGACCTAAGTAACATGAAGTGAGGGATGACTAATTGTACTTATCGTTGGTGTCTGAAACCTCAGCTGTTTATACCCATCGACAATTACAAAACTGTATGAACATTATGGGAGGGGGGGGGGGGGCTGATAATGGTGTGTGACAAATATTTTTTTGTTAAAGTTTTTAGTGCATTTTGTCAAACAGACATTTTTTTTCCTTCATATTTTGGGCAGATAAAAAATATACCGGTACATCAATTTTTATTTTCCTAAAACAACCAAAAAAGTTTTTACCTTCCAGATATAATGTTCAACCCCCACACCAATGCTGTCAAGTTTAATGCTATAAATAGAAACTGTTATCATTCTAAAATTAAATGCCAAATGACAGCTTTCTAAGTTAAATTACATCCTGTTATCAAATAAAGTTGTAAAATCTATGCTAATGTTGTTTCCTTAATAATACAGGAATCTCTTCCAGCGTATGCTTAAGTTAGGAGAATAATGGCGGCATTCCAAAATGTCAGCTATATACATGTAGATTTACTCTGAGGTTATTGCTAAAATGACTTTGGGGGTTATTTGACTAAACAATATCCCGGCTTCCACTGTCATTTGATGCTCCATTTAGCGCAGTTATTACCTATCCTTCATTTCACTGACGAGGGCATCTAGCCTACAGACATATTATGTGAGGAAGTGATTTAAAAGAAGACGATGCAAGAGGAGGAGATCTGTAAGGCAAATTCCTGACTATATCAATGTGTCCACATTAATGTTATATTTATAAATCATTCAACCTGAAAATTGAATCAATAATTGTGATGTGAATTAGGTCTACCTGAGTGACCCTTTTAGGTGAATCCAAGACCGTGTTCTTCTATATGTTACTGATTTGGTGGATGATTGGTTACTTCCTTGGTGATATTAAGCATTACTAGAAGCATTAAATCATGAAGAAACATTACATAATCACTTAAAGATAACAATGATGATGATGATTTGATGATACTATGTGTAACACATCCCTATGAAATTTTAATTGAAGTACAAATAGGGGTAAAAAGGGAGTATCAAGTCAATTGAAATTTAAATGCAGAAATGTGTCTTACTGGTAGAAAAACATAAACTACAGGTGTATTGATAATTCTACAAAAGGTGTATTTCACTTTTAATTAAAATAAAAAAAGTCTAAATATTTCTAACTAGAGAAGTCAGAGTGATTTTGTAAACCAATCTAGAAACTAATCTCACAAAATGCTTTGCATTGGTCTGACGTCCTAACATCAAGCCAACAATAGGCCCGTCATCATCAGCTCGAGATTGCCAAATAGCCCGCTATTTCTGATTTGAGAAATAATAATGAAGTTACAAATCGGGTCTTCATCAGCTCGAGACTCGACCTCGAAACTCGAAACTCAAGCTCAAGCTCAAGATATTTTGCTCAGCGTTTGCGCGTAGTGCAAGTCTTCGGGCTGATGAAGACGCACCCGACAAATACCAGGATATTTTGCAAACTAGCCCAAGATATCTTGGGATGAATATCTTGACCAAATATCCCGCTTATTGCAACTTCGGGCTGATGAAGACGCAAATTAACTGGATAATTTGTGATCAAGATATTTGGCAATCTCGAGTTGATGAAGACAGACCTATGTCCTTGCTTCTTATCTATGGATTACAAAGTGGGACGACAACAAACATGTTGATCTTTGTTAATAACCATCTCATCCAAAAAGAAAGAGAGAAAAACTAAAGAATATAGTTTATCTGTCGGTATAAAAAAGAAAGACCTGGATTCTATTTTGTAATGAAAAGATTACATGATTCCTCAACAAGAGGCAATGGGATTTACTTCCCAAGCACACAAATATATTCTGGTGAGCCCCCAGCTTTCTCTTTTCAAGCCTAATGTCTAATCTTGTTTTATTTCTTTGATTGATTTTGAGGAACATAAATTGAAACCTGATGACAGAATACACAGAGTCCATGTGGCCTGTTTTGTCAGATGAGGAAAAATATTACAGTCCTGTTGAAATCTCATTTTGGAGTGTTCTAGAAAACAAATTGGCAGACAAGAGTTTTTATTAAAAGATAATCTGACCTTTATAAAATAAGGATTCTTGGTATATCTCTGTGATAAAGAGGTTATGAGTTTGCAGTACACATTGACATTATACACCAATTTGGAAGAGGAATCAAATACCAAAGATGTAGCGTTCACTCTGCTCGACAAAAATATACCATCAAAATGAAATTGCAAAGGCGGATGATCGTATTTCCATGAAATGTTGTTATCACGCAAAATTGGTTTTGTGAACTTGCTAAATATAGAGATGAAACTTGATATGAATACAAAACATGGCAGAACAAAGCAATAACATAAAAGCAATATGGTGCGACCTTCAAATACATCATGAGTTCAGAATATGGAAATGTGAACCTCCTTTTTCCGCGATATGACAGAGAATGTAATGAGGTATAATCCCTTGAGACTGTGGCAAATTGCCTTGGGAATACCTTTACTGTACATGCGTGTGAGTGGACTGGCATTCATGTAATGAATAAGCCGATAGCTAGCTTCAACAAAATACAGTAGAGAATGTATAATTTCATCCATATTATTGAATTATTGATGAAGGGGGGTGCAGGGAACGGATCAGTGTGTTTCCTCATGTGCAGGGTATAGGCACGTTGCCTTCTCAAAAATGTGAGGCACACATATGGCTGGCCCTTATCATGTTACACTGTGAAGGTGCTCAACATACTTAACGCTATTGCTAATCAAATATACAAATGGAATCAGCGCATTCAGGCCGTAAGGTGTCTCCCTTCTAAAAATCGAATTAGACGTGTCCCTTAAACGTTGTGATGCAGGTAGGAAAGATATAGACTTGAATTATTAATGAGACGAAGGAAGTCAGCCTTATTTTGAACCGACAAATCTGCACAGTAATATATATGACGGATTTGTCTGCATTATTATAACGCTAGTGAGGAATGAATAAGATGAGAACATGCATGAGAAAAACCATAGAATGTTTCACATAAATGGAAGATGTACAAGAAAGAAGGCCAGCAAAAGAGCAGCACCACTATGCCTCTTTGAAAACTGACGGTGGCTGAGAGCTAGCTAAACGATATTATTTTGTAGAGATTCACATGAAAATCCCATCAAATACAATCATGTTAAAACCTTTTTGCGTGCGTTTACTTGCAAACACAGAGGGAGGTAAGTGAGAGGGATAGAGAAAAATAATGAATGTTCTCTTGTTGACCAGAACACCATTATCAGCAACTTTGCGTAATGTCTTTTCCATGTCTGCAGACATGTGGCTTGTAGCTTACTAAATAGAGTCTATTCTTAGAGGAGAACTCAAACTTACAATAAGTCAATTTCAAGAAAAGTATTTTAAAAAAATAAGGGAAATACATCAAAACAGGTTTGAAGGAAATGAGAAAAACTTTTATTTGGGAAAGTTATGATTTTCTTATGATGCGAATATCAACATCTAAAGGAGACACAATGTAAACTCTGCCATAAGACTGTGATGGTAGTCTCTCAATATTCCTCAAATGTTTTATACATCTTCGGTCTGGATTTGTATCAACCACAATATTCATTGACTATGAAATTATTAATAACAATTAAGTTGTTATTGTTGTTGTCTGCCTCCATCATTTCTGTTTTTGCTATCAATACATGAAGGCATTGGATGATGGTTTATTTGTTGAGGAGCAGCAAACAGTTCCAATCACTGTTACAGGTGGTGATGTGGACACGAGGAAGATAAATACACTTGCTCTAGATTCAGATGGAAGACGCCTTTTAGACAAATTAAAAATGTTGGATGATGACTGTACTCAGACGATGGTCTCGTTCCACACACGCCCCGCACTCATTACAACAGACGACAAAGTGATCGAACAACTCACGTTTCTTAAAACACATGCTTTGATAAATTACTGCTACCGTGATAATTCTTTGAAAACAGCCGAAATTGTTCTTTGCCAAGTTTCATGTCACAATAACATAATATTACGAATCTGACCTTCTCCATGGAGATATTCTAAGGGTATCTCAAAGTATTACACAGACTTCAGAAATGCATCATGCATTTTGTCAGCAATTATATTATGCATGAACATGTTTCTTTATTTCTTTATTTCCAAAGTTATCAAAATGACCCATTCACAATAAAAATTAACAAAATACAAATGGAATCATGATGATTGTTATATTGTAAACATAGTCTTCCTTCGACCTCCTGCAATATGCAACCAGCATCTATCCGCACTAGGGGGTGTTTTACAAAGACAAAAATCGACTTTAAGTTGGACTAACCAGTAACTATGGCAGGCCTTTCATGCCACTGGTTGCTGTCACCATTGGTCTCTCAATTTTGATATTTAGATAATATTTTTTCTTTCAATAATAAAAACTATCAAAAAAGGTAAATTACTCTCTTAAAAAAAAAGAGAGTGAATTTTCACTCTATTTTCACTTTCTTGGGAGTGACGTCCGTGATCACTTGTTTAGGAGTGAAAATCGATTGATTTTAGAGTGCTCTCTAAGAAGAAAAGAGTGAATGTTCACTCTATTTTCACTACATTTTCACTCTCCAGAGGAGTGACGTCCGTGATCACTCGATTTTTTTTAGAGAGTATGTGAGTTTGTGACCATGATTCGTACGTCCCTTCAGAAACCAATGCCAGAAGTGGTTAGAGAAACTAGTGGCATGAATGGCCTGCCATAGTTAAGTCCAACATAAATTTGATCTTATAGGCCCGAATTCACAAAGGAGGTTTGTCGACAAACCTTGGTTTTCGTACGTCATATGACGCTTTTACGCGTTTTTTACAAACCTGGTTTGTAAAGAACAAAAGGAGGTTTGGCGAAACAAAAGGAGGTTTGAGCTCAAACCTTGGTCTGAGCTCAAACCTTGCTTTGTGAATTCGGGCCATATAGTCTTTGTGAAACATGCACCCTCCTGGTATCAAGCTTAGAAGTCAGATGTGAGAGAGAGAAACACAGTTGGTGCCTGTCAAACTTTGCCTTCTTCTAAGTTCTATTTTCATGTCCAACATTCCAAAATACCGAGCACCAGCTGAGAAACTACAGCTTTGTCTTGCACAACATAGCAATATTTTCATACTCACATACGTCACATTAGGTAGGATGAAGCAGAAGTGAAAGTTAAATAATGTCTGCCCTGTAGGTATCATTGCAGAGCCCAAATATACTTGACGATTAAAACAATTCTAGGAATGATTTGAATTGTGACAGCTGTATTTGTATGAACTCTATGGAGGTAGACGTGCCAGTATTCCTGTCTTGTTGGCATTATTTATTATTAAATACTTTACAATCAATAGAACCCATATGTAATAAATATATAATACATGTAGATTAATGTAAGCATGGAACCTCTAAGATAAATACAAATTTTGATTTTGATATTTGTAGACTAAAAAATAAAGTTTTGAAGGGTTACATCTATCTCAGAATAGGATAATAAAAAAAGTCTGAAAATTTCCTTTTAAAGAAAGATAACTTTTTTTTTTTTTTTTCATACATAAGAATGAGAACATTGAAAGAGACACATTGGAATACAGTACATTTCGACTAGTCCCGCTTGTTTCCTAAGGCTTACACACAGTACAATTAAAGATAAAGTTGAGTTTTGGTCATGTAATTGCATTGTGAAAGAAACGATGTGGAATCGATCAGAAAAGGTTGATCATCTAGCACATTGGTGTGTACTGCAAGGTTCCGGAATCATCAAAATATCAGGAAATTTGGCCCAAACTTAGTAAAATTACAAGCACTGTACACAGAAATATGTATATGGGACTACCCGAACATGAGGCATAAATATCTTTCCCGATTTTTTATGTTGTTACATGCCACATTTAGAATATGAAAGCATATGAAGAGCCATGCTTTTCAGGGAACATTTTTTATCTGATGTTCTTCCACACTTGCATAGCAATGATAACACTCACGAATGATTTTTCACCTCTTCCCAGAACTCAACCTTCTCTTTAACTTTCAGATGTTTTTACTTGTATGGACTATCCCTCCTTTCTCAAGTGCAAAATCCCATGTACATAAATGATGCCCAGTGCAGTCCCATCTCAAGTCTACCCTGGTAGAATCACATTACACAAGGTATAGAGACAGATGTAAAGGAAACAATATCCTTTACAGAAAGATTGACTTTGACACCAACCCATGTTTTAAGGACCTTGATTCTGTTTGCATCGCACACAAAACAAAACTCACAAATAGAATGACCTGTCACAACTTATTTGTCTGTTCATTTATTAAATCAAGTCTCTTTCTTTAGATACCAGAGTTCTCTTCATTCTAGCTTTGACCTAGAAAATCAAGAAAAATACAACATTAGGCCTGCTCTTCTGTTCATGTCCTCTGAGCAGACATGGAAGTTTAGACATAAAAGTTTGAAAGAGCTTTTGAAGATGGTGAAATGACACAACATGAAGTAAGAAAATTCATAATTAGTAAAAAAGGGCTGTGAGAAATTCATTGGGACAGCAAATGGCTTTTATGTCGGAGGTAATCAAGCTTTTATATCTAAATTAATTTACTTCCCGCTTCCTTTTCAATTTTCATCAGTCTGAAAGAATCGCAGAGAGAGAGAGGGAGAGAGAGAGAGAGAGAGGGAGAGGGGAGAGAGAGGGAGAGGAGAGAGAGAGAGAGAGAGAGAGAGAGAGAGAGAGGGGGGGGGGGGGGGGGGGAGAGGGGAGAGAGAGATGAGACAGGGTGCTCAAGAAACAACCAGTAGATTAAACGTGAAACTGAGTAAAATATAAACAATTCTCTTGTATAAAGTGAAGGGGACTTGAACGGTATCTAACTTCAATTTTCAAACAGCAAATCAAGAGGACTTCAGGTTTGCACCCCAATGACTATCACAAAGATCTTCCATTCAAATCTACAAAATGGTTTTGTTTTGACCCACATCCACTTTATTTACAGAATAGGCACCTGGGATCCAAAACTCTGATAACATTTTTTAGCTCTAAATATATCTACCGGTAAGCAGAAATATAATACAACCGGTTTCATTTTATTTATCATTCCTGTGATCTCAATCACGGCATGGTCTTGCAAACACTCCCATATATGTCACCAGGGAATCCTCCGCAAAATAGCGAAACTGAATGGTTTCAGACGAGATATGAACCCTGACGTGCAAACCAGGTCGCTTCTTTACATCTGCCTGATCTTCTGCTTCCTTCATCCTTCTCCATCATCCTCTTTTTCTCTTCTTCCTCTCCTCTTCCATCACCACAACCTTCTTCTCCTCCTCCTCGGCATAGCTATGGATTTATGCTTGGTGATAGATCTGCAGTTTCCCATGCAGATAGTATTTCACATCTATCATCAGACCTTAAAATGGAACTCAAAATGGATGACAAACCCAACAGGGTGTCTCTAAGATTCAATATTTCTGCAACAAAATTTGAAACCTTTGTTGGATTTGATTTCTAAAAGTGCCCTTTTTTTGGGGGGGGGGGGGGTTTGTTTTTTCTATGATATAGACTACATAACTTTCTTGAAGTCTTGGCATAAATACCGGTATAAGGAAATTATCAAATTTAAAAAAGGAAAAGGTAAGATCTCAACTAGGAACCATTTATTTTGTGCTAGATGTACAATAAAACTCCATTTACTTTGTATCCATTATAAAACAGGGGAATCGATTTAAGATTTCAAAATATAAGACAAGAAATTTCAGTTAAAGGCTGTGACATTTGACATGTGCATGAAGGAAGCACATGACATGAAGCCGAACCCTGTGGGTAATATGACGAACTCATACAGACTGACGATGAGGCGATCATATTTGAGAAGCGGTCTCCTATTGATTTACTCTCTTTTGAAGTTCTTTAGAAGGAGTGTTTGGATTGGGATGTGGTGTAGACGTTTGTGTGATCAAAGAGGTGAAGTTCACTCATAGAACGGCACTCCAAAGTACCTCATTATAAAGGAAGGGCTATTTATTCAAGGAAATTATTCTTAGAATGGGCCTGGCGATGTAAGAAATGGGATGTTTAATTTCAGAATTCATTTCATTCATGACTCGATTAGGATGGATTTTCAAAGAAATAGGACTCAAGATACTGCACCACAAATTTCATAAAAGGACTTTGGTGACATATCGAGCAGTACGAAGCATTCATATAATGCAATCGTTAAGCTCAGTATCTATTACGAAAGAGACCTCGCTCTGCAATGCAGTCTGCGGTTTTGAAGTGCAAACTGGAAGACAGTGGTAGCTTCACTTGAAAGCTAACCACATCAGCACACTACGCCAACACCATCCTTTTTGCAAGAGTCTGGATGAATCTATAAGGGTCGGTTTGGACCGCTAAATCATTGATGGAGGATGCGGTGAGAAAGAGGTAGGCCTATATACAGGACAAAGGCTAGCATATTCTAAAGAAAAAATGGAAGCTTCCATCATAATTTAAAAGTGACATGTACAAAGTGATTAATTAACACTTTCACAAACATATTATTGAATGATGATTAAAAGAAAAGGCACAGTAACTGAAACAGAATTGGGAGGTATAGGGAGGTTGGTTTAAAGGTGTGGTTATTTTGATTTGTATAGCTCATGATGCTGGTTAACATTTTGGCACAAATTAGTTACAGATCCATCTTACACCACTTTTTTTTCGTGACACAAAGAAAACCATACCCTACTGGATTGAACCATGATTGAACCATGATTGAACCATTCATTCATGTTTCCTTAATCCTTTAAACCCTCCCAATCCTCCCAATATAAGTATGATAAAGATGAAAATTGAGATTAAGCCAGTAAGGGGATTGACCTCCATCACAGCTCACATCCAGACAATAGTTATTTACGAGACAGCTCCAGACAATTGAGATTTATGATCATCAACCACAGTTATGGATGATTGTTGATATAAGCCACTATCATTAAAAACTTTTCTATAGGGTAGGACACAAAAGGTCATTATTCACAGGGTTAGATTTCTAGCATCTAAAGGAAGAATACATGCTTCGGAATACAAGAAGAGGTGAAATTAATTTCAATTCCTGTTACAAATCAGTTCCTGACATGACATAATTACAGCAATTTTCAGCTCTTTTCACCCCCTATGAACTAATGATGCAGAAGAAAATTGTCATCCACATCCGTATGAAGTATGAACACAGCACTAGACCTGATACCTAGATCTATCCCTTTAATCTTCGGCTATGCTCAGTGATATATTTAGCTTGAAATGAAGACAGACAGACAAGAGTCCGAAGAGAGTCGTAATGAAAGAACATTCCTCTCCCGACCTTTGTACAAACTGGTAAACAAACAAGCTTTAATGGGAACACTAATAAGTGGGCATTAGACCCTGTTTGTGATTTTAATTAGTTCTTAATCATGCACTGTCAGTATCAGGTATCAAACAGCCGCCAAGAGAGGCAGAGAAATCAATGGAGAACCACTAATGGATCCCGATGCTATGATGATGATGATAATGTCTTCTGGAGTCGATTCACATGTACATGGAATATGATCGAGAACAAACACTTTAAGTATGAGCCACTCAGCAAGTCATGCTCACAGCATGTTTGTTAATAATCATTTTCACACATGTTAGAACATTGAAAGAGAGAGAGAGAGAGAGAGAGAGAGAGAGAGAGAGAGAGAGAGAGAGAGAAGGGGAGAAAGTGAATGAGAGAGAGAGAGAAAAAAAAAGAGAAAATAGAAAGAGAGAGATCGAGAGAGAGAAAATTAAAAAAGAGAGAGAGAGAGTGAAATTGCATTAAAATGCATTAATGAATTCTATTGTTAGAGTAGTAAATAAATTCCTTGCTCAAGGTAACTTTTAATGAAACATTTCACATGTATTCTCAAGACTCTTTCATTAATCCTCATCTCGGCTGGGTGGAAAGGAATAAGAAAAGAATAATAACTACCCTTGCTAAATTATGCAAACCACGACTCACGCCTCTGGCTGGAATCTACCACTCTCTTATGAACAAATATGAATGTTTATCTGTGAAATGTGTGGTGCCATGAATTATACCCCTCCCGTGATTGTGACCTCCTTTATATGCAGGTTACTAACTTGGCAAGACATGTCACAATACAAATTTAAGAATGTGTTACATTCCACGTTTGACTTGTTTTTTTCTCTGCAGGAAATGAAACTTTCTTTAAATTCCGACAAAGAAAACTCTTTAGTCTTCACATGATGGTGCAATGTATGCATCTTTTTAATTCATGTTTTCCTGCAAGATCCTGACAAATCAAGAAATCATTTCAAAGCGTGTTTCAAAATTCTTATGTTTAAAAAAACACTGGGAGAAAACAAAAGACATGTATGTGATGGTTATAACATATACTTGAGAATTTTCATCATTATCAATCAATATTCCTTTGCAGCTTTCTTATTTCATTGCTATCTTTGTCCATTTAGCACATATACGTAGATATATTTAACTCAAAACTCTAGGTTATTTTGCTGTCCAGTATGGATCGATCGTTGGTCCTTAAATGTTATAACCAACCTTTCAGACATTCATAATGTTCGAGTATCTCTCTCTCTCTTCCTTTCTCCCAGTAATGAAAGAGTAGATAAAATTCTGTAAAAATTGATGATTCATCAGCTCCTCTCATGTAATGTTAAAGAGCTTCGGATTCCCTATTGGAGACCCCAATCATGACTGCAGGACGTACCGACCTGGAGCCGCCTTGAGATATATGAGATTCATTGATTAGATATCTTCGAGAGTGTAAGTGACATGATATGATTTGTATTGATTGTTTGAACTCGCTTGACACCGAAGCTATGGAGACAAAGGCAGCAAACTTCATAAGGAGTTATACACCTATAGTCTCCTACAATCTATGGACATTCTGCAGGCCATAGGCATTTCATTTAAAGGCATCGTTTAACAATGTTAAATCTGAGATGCACGGCCCTACGTGTTATCAGTGTCTGTGATATGGTCTTATATTGAAGCCCTAACAAAATTGTGCTTCAAAATGATCAAGAAGTGCCTCAAAAAAGTAAAAACCTTTGAGTGACCGGTTTTACCATACTTGTTTTGCCCGATAGACTGTAGTGTTATGAAAACTGTTTGGCAAATGCAAAATTTGATTTCGATTTTCAATCATAAATATCTTGATAATCAGACAGGCGATCGGCTTGTACAAGTCATGGGGTTCCTGACTGACTTAAAGGTTTATAATTATGATTGCAGCATGAGTTAAATCCGGGATTTTGTTTCAGAATCTGAGGCAATGTTATATAGATGCATAAAGAGGTGGCATCCTCGTGTTTCTAATCATCACTGTGTTATTGCCTTTACATATTACCATCAAATAGGCTTCAATGAAAGACCTGAGCCCCATCTTACAAAGAGTTGATATCAATCGCAACTTATTTGCAATTGATATCAATCCCAACTAGATACATACGAGATAGGAGATCGACTTACGATTGATTTGGATCAATCGCAGCCCTTTGTAAGACAGGACCCTGGCAAACATATAGCTTGACTCCTGTCATAAAGCTAGAGGTCTCTACTGTATAATGATGTTTACTCATAGTTTTGTTTATGTCCTTGTTCCGACACCTCTACAATCATATCAGGAATGACCTTTACATATATCATGGTTAACTAAACAAGATAGTCAAACACATCCGTTATCAAATTAAATCATTGTGCTTGGTACAGGACAGCTATGAAAACAATTAACACTGACCTGTTAAAGGTACTGAAAACAATTGATGTTATTAGAAGGTGTGGATATATAACAGTTTCCATGGAAACCAAATCACTTTGATGATTTCATTATTCCATTACATCCTGGTGCCTATTCTACAAAATGGTAGCTATTCAATTAGTTTCTTCATGAACCTACAATAACAGCTCAAAAATGAGGTGCGCTTTCTGTACCTTTTCCACTCTATCTACTTTAATACAGTCAACTGCAGCTGTTTTCATGTAAACATAATATTTATGTCCTTTATCTTGTGTGTTACAGCTTAGGAAATGAACGTATACGGTAGATGTGCAGTTTAATTAAAGCTTATCTGCCATAGTTTACAGGAGGGATTAGACCGCCCTGCAAGGTCACTGGACAGGTGGTTATCTCATCAACTCAGCTCCCAGTTAACATAAGAAAAAGAGGATCATGGGGGACCAATGGTCA
Organism: Strongylocentrotus purpuratus; assembly: GCF_000002235.5. Classification (NCBI taxonomy): domain Eukaryota; kingdom Metazoa; phylum Echinodermata; class Echinoidea; order Camarodonta; family Strongylocentrotidae; genus Strongylocentrotus; species Strongylocentrotus purpuratus. The sequence goes on along the minus strand of NW_022145612.1, from coordinate 31,528,380 downwards.
CCGATTAGGCATTGTTTGTTATATAGAGGGCGCAAGTAGCTACAAGTAGTGCAGTGGGCCTTTAAATCTAAAATAAAGGTAAGTGACACTGCCCTGAAACAGTAATAATGACGAGACGGGGAATGGACTACATAACATGGTGCTGCATATCAGAATGGAAATGAATGCAAATGCCCACACCTTCCTGCCATGTTTACGAGATAGAGCCTAGAAACGGTGCGGCACAATGACGCTTGAAATTCAGCACCCTCCTTAAATCTCGACGCGGTAGTCAGTTGCAACATTGACCCTTTTCTTACCTACTCGACGCCTTCGTCCCGTCTCCCAACCCTCCTTTCTTCATCAAGATATCACCGGGGATATAGGAATGAATAAAGTAGTATTGAAGCACCCCGAAGGGGGTATTATTCCATGTCTCATGGTTAGGATCAAGGTTCATTACAGAGCACACCTTGGTAAGTAACAAGTTCACACCTGTTTAGCCCCATGGCATACCAATACAAATAATCAAACAGACACAAATGGCAGTCTAAACTCAGAAATCAAAACAAACAACTCAGACAACACTGACCTTTTTTTGTGTAATTAATATGATCTCATTGCTTTATTATCAAGGGTTTGGTTTTCTTTCCTTGATTAAATATTGCAAGTTCGGTCCCATTAACTCTTTGAATAACAAGTTTGAAAAAGTTTTGCTAATAATTTTATTATGACACTACCAGCAACTCATGTATGAATTTAATTGTTTGTTTATTATTTAAAACAAGATGATGGGGATTCAGTAAGATTGAAAACCATATCTTTTGTGACAAGTGGACCGATTTTGTATGCTTATTCCACATGTTATTTGTCAGTTTTCAGTTTACTTTACGTCATATTTCACACGAATCGAAATAAAAATGCAGACACCATACAATCCCCAAGGAGATGATATATTACAAATAAATGGTAATAAATTCTGCAAATAATCCTGCAAAGCTTCGCACCCTGGCAGACTGTTTGAATTCGATATCCACAGGTATGTGTACATCAACTCCAGGAGGATTGTCAGCGCATCATATTTCATGTAAGTGAGTGACACACTGGGGCAGAGGTTGTGGTTACCATAGAGCTCTCATCTCTTGATCACCAGGATCGTATTGCTTCAAGTAGCATCTTACATGATGGATCACTTCTTTTCTATCTTGCTATATAGCTTAAAGTGACTACGGTATGTAACATTGTTTCAGATTCTGAAACAAAATCCTGGATTTAGCTCATGCTGCAATCATAATTATAAACCTTTAGGTCAATCAGGAATCCCATGACTTTTACAAGTCGATCGCCTGTCTGATTATCAAGATATTTACGATTGGAAAATCGAAATTTCCTTTTGAGTTTTCCTAACTGTTTTTATAACACTACATTCTATTGGGGAAAACGAGTATGGTAAAACCGGTCATTCAAAGATTTTTACCTTTTTGAAGCACCTCACGATCATTTTGAAGCGCAATTTTTTTAGGGCTTCAATATTACACCATATCACAGACACAGATAACAAGTAGGGCCATGCATCTCAGATTTCACATTGTTAAACGATGCCTTTAAAATCTATTTTTAAGTAGCCAGTTTGAATTGGTGCACGATTCTACACAAACTTTTGTTCAAATTGCTTTCTAGCATGCAGAAATGATTCTCAGAGCATCCCTAGCTGTTATTGCCATATTTTTTTCTGAGCCCTGTCCCAAAATAGTACAATATGCACAAAAAAGATTGATGGCCCGTCTGGAACATTTACATCTATTCCCTGAATCCAAGAGCATATAAGGCCTGTCTTCATCAGCTCAAGTTGGCCAAATGGCCTGCTATTTCTGATTCAGGAAATTATAGCCCGATCATGAAAGAGCAGGCTATTTTGAAATCTTCCCAAGATATCTTGGGCTAGCTTGCAAAATAGCCTGCTATTTGTCCGGTCCGGTCCGTCTTCACCAGCCCGAAGACTTGCACTGTGCATAAACACTGAGCAAATTTCTGGAGCTAGAAACGATTTGTAACTTCGGGCTAATTTCCTGAATCAGAAATAGCGGGCTATTTGGCCAACTCGAGCTGATGAAGTCAGGCCTACAGAGAGGAGTTCAAGAGGAACCCTGAGCTCCGCAGGGGATGTGATTATCCATAGTAGTTAGGTGTAAATCATGTGAAGGAGGGATGAGAGCTCGTCTAATTTGTCCTCAGTTAGATTTAATCCTGTAAGTCCTATGCATTGATTACAGGAGCTATACCTTCGAAAATTGTGTCAACAGATTAAAGGCACAAAAAGAAGAAAAAGAAAGAAAACTAAATTGCTCCCCTACAGGTATGAGGAATCATCTTCAAAAACATCCCCATTCACTGCTGAGACCCCCCATGGCATGACAAAGCTTCTGTCATTCCAAATCTAATGCTTCAAGAAATCTTCTTACAGAGGATAAGAAATGAAAGGCTGGGAGGGGTTCACAATTATTCTCCACTGTTCTATTATCTGCTGACTTCTCAGTTATTTCTGTAACTTATTGTCTAATTCTGTAACTCTATTCTGTGTTGAGTGTCAAAACTCCTCATTAAATTTGTGGAATAATACCCCCCCCCCCCGAAAAAAAGAATATAAAAAAATCCTGACTCGAGCGGTAACAAATTTTTATCAACAGCTTTCGACTTTGAATTGCCTCTAAGCAATGAGAAGACTTATAAAGTTTTCCTTGCCTTTTCTAGTATACCTGTTTCACAATAAATATCATAAATTTCTACACTCGTGTTAGGTATGCCCTTGAAATATCCATTTTAAATTTGACAATAACAGACCTATTTTCTAAAATCCATATGAAATCACAAATTGGGTACGCAGGTATAGCAGAGACTTCTGCTTTATTGCAAGTATCCAACAATATTCATGGCAAATGACAATAGGTCCTCAAAGATTTTTAAAGGTCGGCCAGGACAAAAAATAGCTTAAACCAGAGGAAATAAAAGACAGAAATCTGTATTTCTCCATCTGCCTTGTGATGACTGACGTACATAAGTTGAGAAGAATAAAATAAAAATGGGGGTTATATCAATATTTTTACTCTGGACTATTAAATTCTGTTTTATAAACAGCTCAAACACTAGGGAAAAGGTAATAAAGGCTATGGCCGAAGAAAGAATAAGAGAGACGGGGAAGGCAAAAGGATTGTCTTAAAACCCAAAGGAGGTGATGTGTAAGGTTTCGAGTTTCACCCGATTTGGTCTATAAATTCCCTAGACATTAGAAGTCTATTGACATTGACCATGAAGCATGAAATTAGGCCAAAGAGACCAGCTATTTGGGGAATATTCAGATAATTACTCTTATCTGGGTCATTTTCATTCTTCATATGTTATTCTTTGAATTCATAGTTTTAGGTCAGTGCCATAACATACATTATGTTTAACAACAAAATTATTAAAAATTCTGGCATTTTAAATATGCTCTCTAAAAAATCCTTTTTTCTCTGTCATGGCACATAAAATGTAAATTATCATTTCTGATATGTTTCATTTTTGTAATTCAAAATAAGCATCCATGAAAAAGGAATGCAAAAACAGCTCATGTTTAAGAATTATTGCAAAGTCAGAAATATTTGCTCAAGGAGCTCAAGGAAACATTTGCAAATCGTAAGGACTCATTATTTTCGGCAAGAAACTTTCTTAACTTGCAAACTCGGTACAATACTTAACGTTATATTGGCACAAAACTTTAACAAATCTGGACCATGCGGAAAATGCTCAAAAATTTCTTGCACAGAAAACTTCTGGTTTTAACAAAATAAGACTCTTTAAATACTCCTGTTTAATAAATGCACAAAGGAAAACATATATCCAGTGTGTTTATTTTGGTTATTATGATTATGTCAACAATTCCAACATCTGAGCTTATATGTATCACAATGCCCAACACTCTTAATCAATTTGAAAAAAGTGCACTTATTCTCAATACCCCAAACACAAGGACCTGTTCAATGAGAAGGCTTGAGGCATAGATCGGAATGGAAAACACATATTCATGATATTTGTATCTGACACGTATCTGAAATTGATTATAATCGAGCAGAAATTGCGACTGAAATTATTCATGTTGACAAGTAAATTGCCTAGAACTGGAGATTTGACAGGAGATATCGCTCATGATATAGGTAGTAAAACCCCTGTTTCTTGAGGGTAGAAATGAAACCAGATCACTATCAAGGGTTATTCACACAAGTATACTATCCTAAGGTCATTATGATCCATATCTCCTCTTGAATGACTTGTGATGGGTGATTGTTCATACTATTCAAAGGCTTGGTTTTAACTTTTTTGAGCATTTGCAAAGAAATGTCTGGTCTGCCAAGGTTTGTACTCATACTGGGCAGGATACAGACTGCTCTTAATATTCTCAGCTTAGGGCATTCCAACTGCAGCATATTTTTTCTTGATATACATATACTTTTAATTTTAGGTTATTGTACATAATTAGAATTCTAGATTATCTTTCTAATTCATATATGGAGTGCGTTCACTGTTGATCAGGTGAAATTCAATCTTTTTAAAAATATTCCTTTCAATCACTCTCTTTTCATTTGCACACTTAATTGCCTTGCACTATATTCGCAGAATGAGATGATTGTTCAAAATCCCTTCTTTCATTATCACTTTGTTATCTGTTTTATCATCAATATTAATGGAAATCATCATAATTAATGATCACAAAGAGAAATAGATGATGAGGCATGATATATATGCTTCAGTGCTCACACCATAAAAATCTATAATTATGATTATCTTTACCAAGCACTTTGCTGTCACATACACTTGCCCTGGTATAATAAAGAAACTTGACAAATTGACATTTTGTTGTGGAAGATAAATAATTCATTCATTGATTGATGCATGAGCATATAGACTCTGTCTGGGGAACATTCAAATCTCCTTTTGTCAATGTAACATATCGTCATGGTAACAGTCATAACAGTAATTCTGTTTCTTTCCTCCATTGTTGATAGTACAATGCCGTTGGTGCGATATGTTTTACCATAACCCATTAACTTCATGAAATCAATAAACCATCTTATTCAAATTCAATATTTCACCGGCAACGCAGGATGTATGAGAATAAATGAAACGGGATTCTTCCAATCATTTTTTAGCTGGAATTGCATTTGTATCATTTTTCCTCAAGCATAGTAGCAATAGTCATGATAGTGTACATTAACCTTTCCACAAATGACTGGAAAGACAAAAGAATTAATTAATATAGTGAGCATTTTTAAAAGAAAACGATTCTGTATAGTTGACAACTAATATATATCTTCACTAAGTGAGGGGAAAAAAGAATGAGGATCCTTTTTCTAAGCTCTAGAATTGAATGTAACAATTTGATGATGTAACTATTGATTATCACGGTGTAATTCATGAATAAGTTATAATCCAAGATTGAATCAACCCTCCGAAATCTAACGAGTTTAATGTCACGACTGCATGACAATACTTTAAAAGCAGGAGAGGAGAGAAACGCTTTCTCAACACATACAGTGTATCAGAACTTTGGAAGTACCTCTAGAAAAGATGACACAAAACCTACCTTCTTACATTGCAAGGCAGATGTAAGACGAGGACGAAGATAGGATGATGACAGAGAAGACCAAAGGAAACAGACCATGAAAGCTAGTAATCCAACGATGCAATTAACATTGATTCGGAGTCTACTTGCTTTCCTTCACACGACTTCTCTCTCTCTCTCACCTCCGCTCCGTCTTACTAATGCATCCGGGCCAAGATACAAAATCCCTCCATCACTTACACTTACAGGGGATTCAACCAATGTTTATTGTCTCTTTCCAGAGACTGTGGTACACCCTCTTCATTACTAAATGTAGGTGCATGTAAATCAGTCTGGGAATGCCCTGTGTTAATTGTCTCTTTATATATCGATGCCTCCTGAATTAAAACCCTTTGTGATCAATCGACACTCATTTCCAGTTAAATATTAAAGTTGTATGCATCCTGTCACAAAAGTAGAAGAGTTGTCAGTTCACCGGTGTTAATGTCTATCAGTAAATGGGATGATGTTACATTACCTTCACCTCAAAACGAATTCAAGAGCACCCAAGAGAACTGCCGTTGGGTTCTCTTAAAAATGCATGAAAGTATTAGTTTCCAATCTTGAACTTTGGCATGATTTCTGCAAGCAAGTATCCCTGTGTCCACACACATTTTTCCGTGATTAGGCGTGATTAGTTATACCATTTCGGGATAGTTATACGATGGAATTGTGTGTGTGGACGCTTACTAACAGATGTCATATGACGAAACGATGTCTAAACATGCGTTTCGTTATACGACGTATAAAAAATCACGCCTAATCACGGAATGTGTTGTGTGTGGACGTAACTAGTATAACTAGTCAAACTAGAATGGTATAACTGGGCGGGGCTTAACGTGACCTCGAGCGAAAGGAGACCTGACCTGTCATTTCCGCTTCCATTTCATAATCGCAGTAGCAAACTGCGCACCTATACAACATTTCGCTGTAGAGTTTCAGGATTACTTTCTTCTGAGCGTGGACATCCTGGAATTTATACGATGATTCTTTATACGACTTTTCTTCTGTGAGGACACCCTGAAATTTATATGATGATTCTTCATACAACGTTTCGTTATAGAGTTTCGGGATAAATTGTTTTGTGTGTGGACACGCTGAGAGAAGGAGCATCCAGCATTATATAAAGCAACCTTGGATTTTGACTTCAATTGTAATGTAAGGGCTGTCTGAAAACAGTGACCATCAGTCCATCACGTCATGTCACGTCTGAAGTAACTAGAGGGGAATGGATGCCAGGCAACTCCTTTGATTTGAGAGTAGGAGAGGATGCAACAAGATGGATAGAGAGAATAAAATTAGAGAGAGATAAAAAGAGAGAGAGAGAGAGTAAGCGAGAAAGATAAGATAAGATCGATAAGATATAAGATATTTATTTGTCTCTCTTTCAAAAGTCATATAGAGCATAGCCATAACATTGGATCATTTACAATCCCCAAAAAATTATGGCAATGATAAAAACAAAGTGAACTAAAAGAAAGACGAGAAGACCCTGGTAAAAACAGAGACAGACATAGAGAGAGAGACAGAGAGAGAGAGATAGAGACAGAGAGACAGAGAGAGAGAGAGAGAGAGAGAGAGAGAGAGAAAGAGAGACAGAGAGACAGACAGAGAGAGAGAGAAAGAGTGAGAGAGTGAGAGAGAGGGCAAAGGGCATGTCAGGGGAACATTCCTAGGTTCTGAGTCATACAAAAGGTTCATTTCTTCCTTTGTGTCAGATTGGATAATCAGTCATCAGACTGCCGTACTCATGTCATGCCAGGTTTCGCTACACATGTATTTCATCAGGATTCTTTGAGAAAAAATATAGAAAAAAAAACCCCTCACACTTGTGTATTTTACACAACAACATAAAGCTGATTTCGGAAACCTCTATAAACTCACTAGGTTTTCTTTTCTTTTCATACTGAAAGTCTGTGTTTTCTTATAACCCAGAAAATTCTTCGTCTCAAGGTTCTGTAACTAGTGAACAGATTTGTCATCACATGAAAAGTCAGAAACTTATGATATGAGTCATCAGAATAAATTACATAATTGTGTTACTTTTTTAAAACCATTCCACCCCTTTACATTTTGCAACATGTTAGCGGGAGGTTTCTCCAATAAGCTTCAAAAGAATCCAGCTAGCTTATCGCGACTGAACATGCACATTAAACATGTACCTGACAAGCAGATGATTAGCTCCATTGGCACCGTTGCTTATGTCATTGAGAGCAGATTTAGGACCATCCCCGTTCTGCAGATCTAATTTAGCAGTACTTTCTATCATGACTACCGTTCCATAGAGATTAGCATGTAACAAATTCATGTATCCTTGAAAGCTATATAGACTGACATGATAACCCTTCTATACTTTTCTATGAGATTGAATCATATGCGATTAGGATCTTAGGATTAAAAAAAAGAAAAAAAGAAGATAAATGAGATAAATTTGAAGGGGGAGATTCTTTCTAGTAAATCAAAACATTAAAACACTAAAAATCCATCCATACTATAATACCGTATTTCTATCCCTTTCAAATGTCTGAATCATGCAAATTGGTATTTTTAGAATTTACTATTTGCCTTCTACTCCATAAACCAGTTGTGTAAGAAAGTCAGATTTTCATTTTATTCCTCGTCAATGCAAAGTCACATTACATTTACAACTTCATAGAAGGGGACAAATTGTTCCATTCAGGTTCCTAACTACCTTCACTTTCAGTCTGATGTAACACAGGAGAGAATCAAATGAACATCCTCAATTACTCTTTCCATCCAGGACTCTTCTCTCAGGAAGTGGTGATGAATGATACCTACTATATCCTGTTATCTCATCTGTTTCCTAGGCGATAAGACTTCTAACCAGTTTTCATTTCAACCTCATCATCATTGAGTGGTAAGATGAGGTGATGGATGTTACACTTCAAATGAGATACGAGATTGCATCCCGATGGATGGATGGATGAAAACAAAAGGTACAATCTCTCTCCCCAAAACATCCTATACTCTAGAAGTCATGAAAATGAAGCAGCGCTGATTATTTACTTCCAAACAGGAAATATGCTTCTGCCTAGAACTGGCACATATATTTTGATTTTGCTTGTGATAAAAGAGATCAGATTACAGAATGGGAGGCAAGGTACAAGTAATTTTACTACAACTATGATACAGGGGGAAATGATCACTAATAATCCATAAATGTTTTTTGGATTAGAATGAAAAGAAATAAGACTAAACTAAATAAAGAAAGAACTCATGAAAATATATTAGTAATGCTTAAAGTCAACATAAACCATGAATACGGATGGAAAGAGTCCTTTGTTCCATTTCAAGGAATGTAAATTTCTGAATAGATCCTCTAAGTACATCAGCACATTCCAATGCAAGTGCATACAATATCAAATCATGGTAAATGAGTTGAAATGCACAAAAAAAGTACACCTCTACAAATTCCTGTAATTTATAAATCCACAGCGGGGGAGTGATTTTCAGTCTATAAGTAAGATGTGACAGAAGGCTTTAAAAAAAAAAAAAACAACTACATTTTTTTGGGGGGTGGGGCAGGGTGGAGGGCGGTTGATTTTTTTCCCCCATAAATTTCCTCCCAACAGTGCAATAACATCTGCAAACAGTTTTCTGATTTAAAAATCAAGGGTAGCGGCCAGGACCCTCAAAGGTGCAAAGAATTATTCTAAGGACATGATGGAATTCAACTGCTTCTAATAAAGCTAGAATAAGTAAGATGGAATGGAAAGGCAGAGAATGTAAGAGGGGCCATGTAGGAACATAAAAAGGAGGATTATGTGCAAAGCTCAGAGCTGAGATGTCAATATTTTTGTGAAATTCAAGCCAGGGGTTGTAATCTTAGGAGAATGGAAACCAGGCATATTTCTTGCATGAATAAGAGCCCAGCCGAGCCAAAGGCCATCTTTCAACGCTAAAATGTGGCTCGGTTTCGGACCGAGTAGAATGCTGGGAAAGTATGAGACGATAAATCATGTCGTTATGTGAGGAAAACAGACATTTGGCGAAGACAAAGAGCAGCTAACTCAGTTATAACCGTGATAGCTCACTTGGAAACACAATCAATTATAATCTCTGTCAATCACACGTTCGTGTCTATACAAAACTTTTTATTCATTCTGGCAATATCATGCAATTCAGCAACACAGCTGATTTTACACAATATCTCTCACTTTATTGTTAAGTACTGGCAATGAAAGAAAATCAATATTTTCATAAAATCCATTCTTTTCATACAAATCTGTGGAATAAAGTGAATTAGAGCTGAATGATGGGCTATGGAATATGACTAAACATGGTTTATATCACACCAATCAATAACGCATGTACCGGTACTTTGATGTGAATACCTGACAGATGTTATGAGGGAATTTGTAATTTTTGCTCACATTTGCTGGTCCAAATGATGCATATATCAATTGTGGTTTCATAACTAAATGATTATTTAAATAGTAAAAGTGTCTTTGACTTGATGCCAACTGAGTGAGTAAAATGGAACATTATATAGGTTCACACGTTCTTCAGACAATAATGAGAGAGGAAGATGTGAACAAATATCAGAACTCATGTTTTAGCAGCAAACAATGAATCATCCAAGCCCTCTTTGTAAGTAATCATCTTCAACTCAAGGCCTTTTAGTCTGATTGCATGCTTGGAGAATGTGTCTTGTTTATACCTGTCTCATGATGGTAGTAGTCAATATTAAAAGACATACAGCTTCAAAAGATACTTGATTGTCTAGCTCCAAGGCAAACATTGAACCGACAAACCATGCAGATAGTTTGGTAAAGGAAAATGTTTACATTGCGTGAAAAGACAAAATTGATGTGAGATAAAACAGCTGATCTCTCCCCCAATTACATGTTTCCTTTCTGCGTATGAAACCTTTTTAACTCTTCTTTATGTCCCTTTTAAAAAAGGTGAGAATATGATTAAAACAAATCGATGCTTCATTCTTCCGAACAATCATCCATCGCGTCGTCATATACAGAATGATTGACTGGACTAAATTGCTTTACGCCTTCATGAGCTTTTATCCACAAACCACTTTCCTGTTGCATTAATAAGTTTTCCCCTTTAGCCCTTTTTATATCTTGTATGAAGTCGCACAAAGCATGTTTTTCTCATGAAACTGTTAATTTCTTTCATGCATGGTGAATAGCTGCTGTGCCCCTAGTGCCCCCTTGGAGCTGTTGAAAACATCGCAGCATGAGAGAGAGAGAACTTTATCACATCCCTAGACATAACAATACATTAGTCTGGGGAACATGATGTGGTCTGGCTACAGATTTTAAAGGTACACATCAACAATAGGGCAAGATTATTTTCTCTTTATTCAAATCGATGCCATTCAATGACTTTAGTGCTTCTTAAACTTCAAGAAAAAAAATCCTGAAGCTGATAATAATTACACCACCTGTAAAAAATAGCTTAACTTCAGCTTTTATCTTTCAATTAAAATTTGCATTCACAGATCCTAATAATACAAAATATGATATGGAATTAAAAACAAGGGTATCAAGAATTTCAACGTTTTTTCTTCAAGTTCTTACAACTGATTTATAGATTTTCGGAAACAAATCTTATATCAGCACATCATCTAAAAAGTTCTTATCATTCAAAACCTACTGTCAAATCTAGACATGGCTTTATTTATGCAGACTAATGAAGACTTATGTAGGGCAGTAATTGTGAGTCACCTCCCGTGAGTACCTTTAACTTTAACGGAGAAAAGGTGTATGAAAGTAAAGAAATGTTTTGCAGAGCTGGTGCATTATAATCTGTGGGTCAAAAGGTTTAAGAACTCTAATGGGTAACCCTGGAAGAGGTGTGAAGAACGGGCTTGTCACTCTCTTTTCTTTCCTCAACTTTTAGAAGGATCGTATTTCAAATAAGTTTGGAGGGTTGGCTGAGAGTTCATGGGATTTCGTCAACATACAAAAGAATTTTCAATTATCCAATCACACCCCCCCCCCCCCCCCATGTTGTAGCAAACCCCAAAATATACCATGTGGGAACATTAATGTGCCTTTAAAGGGAAAGTTGAGTTCTGGTCGGGCGATTGCATTGTGAAAGAAACAGTGTGGAATCGTTCAGAAAAAGTTGATCACATAGCATTATAAGTATTTTTTGTACTGCTAGGTTCTGGAGTCATCAAAATGATCAGAAGTTTGGCCCAATCTTGGTAAAGCAATTGCTGGTAACTTCTTGGGTAAAGTAACAAGCACTGTACACAGAAAGATGTTTATAGGACTACCTAAGCATGTGGCATAAGAATAGGACCTTATTTTAACTGTTACTAGTCATATTTAGAATATGGAGGCATTTGAAGAGCCCTGCTTTTCTCCCACACTTGCATAAAAACAATGATAACGCTCACTATTTTTTTTCTACATCTCCCCAAAACTCAACTTTCTCTTTAAACTTTTGACAAAATAAATGACAGGAATCGGTTTCAATGAACCATAAAAATAACTCTCCACACTTTCACAATTGAGTTGCACAGGCAATGCATTGTCCATAGTTAAAAAGAAAGCATAGAATGTTGGTTCTTCTACTTGTTGTGTTTTGTCATCTCCAGGTACCACTTGGGTCCCTGGGGTGTGATAAATAGCTCCATTTATCTTACCCCTTCACAACAAAAACCACGACCTTGTCCCCATGAGGTCAGGAGAGACCTGTCACACCAGCTGATGACTTCCAGAGAGCTTACAAGACCACTGTCATCTCCCCCTCTTCATCTCTTCCTTTCTCTTCCTCTTGATATTTTGTTTATTGTTAGTTTATTACCTCAGTCTATCTCTCTCTATAGTATCTCTTCCCTCTCTATTCCACTCTTTTCCTTCTCTCTCACTCTCTCTTTCACTCTTTTTTTCTCTCTCTCTCTTTCTCTCTCTCTTTCTCCCAGGCTCTCTGTTCTCTCTCTGTATTTCTCTGTCCGTTTGTTAGTCTGTCTCTTGGTCTGTCTCTTGGTCTGTCTCTGTCTCTGTATTCCTCTGTCTGTTTGTTAGTCTGTCTGTTTGTTAGTCTGTCTCTTGGTCTGTCTCTTCTTCTCTCTCACCATCTCTCTCTCACTCTCTCTCTCTCTCTCTCTGTCTCTCTCTCTCTCTCTCTCTCTCTGTCTATCTCTATCTCTTTACCTCCTTTGTCTGAAATGTTTTAACATCTTTTGTTGGAATACTGTGTCACTATGCAATAGCCTTCGAGTGGTAATGATGGCACACAATTACTTAAGTTGAGATAAAGCTACCATTATCACGGCCACCCTGGATGCTAGTAAATATAGAAGTTATGGGAGACTGTAACAACTTAGGGCGCGTTTCATGCTTGATTTTGACGGCCAGAATCAGGCATCTGTTACGCGTTTAGTTTAAAACACGGTTGCGTCTTAGCTCACTTTTGTAGAATCACCGAAAAACGGCGATCACGATCGCCGATCGTAAACTCACAAAAAGATGCGTTTAAAATTTGTAAACGCGTTTAAATGGGGTCAACGCACTGACCTCTAGTAGGTCTACATAGCATGCACAGTGAAGGTTTGCGAATCCAGCTGGAAGACCAATTAAGGCCACACACGTAGAATTGCCTTGGGAGCCAGAGAAGTAAGCATGAACACTACATCGTGGAACTGCGATCACGATGAGCGTTTACGATGAGCGTTTCAGATCGCTCATTCTGCCTTCAAAATTTAAGCATGAACGCAGCCTTACTCTCATAATCTACCTGAGGGAAAAGGGAAATTCTTTCATTTGTTTGTCCTGTCATGAGTTATATCAGGGAATCAGTTGATGCGATCAGGGAATGATGTCAGATCAATTACTGACTGACTGTACTCTACTGAATGGACTGCTGGAATGACCCACTTATCTGTGAGTGTGAGGACTTCAAACAGACACACATAGCTTTACATCATCATGATGATCATCATCATCATCATCATCAACATCAAATATTTAACGGAAATCAAATAAGGCAGGTGTAATAAACTGAATGTACATGGGGACCGGCACTGCCAGATTTCTTATCCATTGCCCTAGATGTAACCTATGTCATCTTATATTTTATATGTTTTCTGTTTCTGTTGAGCTTGCTGAATTATTATTGTAAATGTAATAAGACATCATTTTACAGCATCTAACAAGAATATTACAACTAGAATTTAATTCGTCACGAAGACGAATAAGGTGGTCTGTCTTCAAGTCTTATGATAGATTAAAATAGTTACTGTATTGAGAAAGGGAGAAGTTATAAAGACATGTAAACAATGATCATCATGATGATGATGATGATGATCTTGATAGTAATGGTGATGACGATGATGATGATGATGATGATCATGATGATGTTGATGATTATCATCAACAGACCACGATGACATCAGACTGGAAAAAATGAGAGAACATTTAGATAGTATATAGTCTCAGCTACAACGTACTCAAAAATCAACAAAAATCAAGCCGAAATAACGGCGATATTGCTCGCAAAAGACAAGAATGTAGAATCCAGATTTGAGAAAAAGTCATCTCCCATAAGGATTACACGCAAAAAGTAATGGATCTATTGATAATAGGGTAATAATAAAGTAAATATGGTTGTTTATTACATTATTTGCGATTGTACGTGTTTTAATATTCAAAGGAGATGGTAGAGTGAATGGTCAAAAAGAAAAAAAAGTGAAGAAAAAAAATTGTTGGAGACGCCCGGACTCGAACCAGGGACCTCGAGGTCGGAAGTCAAGTGCGTTACCGATATACCAAAACATTTCCCATAGAGATTACACGTAAACGGAAAATGGAATGCACAAATCCCACTTTGTAATTGAAATTTGAGCATGATCCCGGCATCTGATCGAAAAATAAAGGGCACACTTGTGATAGCTTATTGTCTCAGCTACAACATACTCAAAGTTCAGCGTAAACAAAGCTAAAACGACGGAGATATTGCTCGCAAAAGACAGGATGTAGAATCCAGTTTTGAGAAAAAGTCATGTCCCATAGAGAATACACGCAAAATGTAAAAAATTGACATGCCTCCTTTAATCGCAAAAATACGCCATGATGCTTTCGTCAAAATGAAAATTCGTGTTTACTGCATCTGTAGGGAATTGTCTCAGCTAAAACATATCAAAATGTGGATGAAAATTGATCAATATTTACAGAGATACAATCAATTTTCAAGAAATCTGCTGACGTCATAATATGCAAATTGAAATTTTGAGTTGGGAGGCCATTATGATGACGTCATGAGTTAATTGAGGGTCAAATGAGACATGAAATCATATCTCCAATTCATACTCTATCAAAATATGAAAACAAAATTGGGTTCATCTTCCATCCTAAAGCGCTACAATGGATTTTGTATAGGCATGTTTTTGCCCATGTATGCTATGTATTACAAGAGCTCGCACGCACGGAAATTATCTTAAACGGACGCTCCTTCCGTTATTAATGGTCAGAAAAAGGTGAACAAGGTATCAAAATGCTTGAAAGAATGTGCCAAATATGATGACATAGAAAATTTGGCGATTTTATGTTGCAAAATGCCATTACGCGCGAAAACGCGCGCGCATGTGTGTGTGCGCGTTTTTTTGCGAAATGCTTAAAATGGCATGAAACGTATGCAAAAAAAATTTGAGACGATTTTGAGCATTTTGAAATTTTGCGCGCGAGCTGACGCGCGGACGTACGCATGCGCGCGCGTTTTTTGACCTGAAATTGACCGGACGGATATTGACCTTAATCATGATAAATATGAATAAGAAATGCCTTCCCGTTATGAAGATATGATCATGAGTTGAAAGTACCAAAAAAAACACAAAATGGCGCCTGGATGACATCATGAAAATTTGATGACCTTGAAAATGTTACTGTCACGTCTCATGACAATGACCTATGACTATGCCAAAATTGAACGAAATTGATTGAACTGATCTTGAGTTATCCTGTTAACAAAAAAGTGCGGAGAAATAAAAATAAATAATAAAGAAAGAAAATTCTGACGAAAACAATAGGTGATCTGTTTTCAACAGACCACCTAATAACAAGATTAGGCAGAGGCAAATCAACCAAATTCCACCCAAACATCCAAATAACACTGAGCTTGGAACAGCCCTGGTAGGATTCTAATTATCTCATCACAGTAGACCTGACAGGGATAACTGGGCCTCTCTGCATCCTCGGCACACATGCGCCTCATATTTTCTCACAGCTAAGTTTTACGCTCTGAATATTTGGAGTTGTCAGACAAGGTCAGGCAGCGGACATTATCATTATAAAAGCGAGCGAGGGTGAATATTTAAACTAAAACAGGAGGATTACATTCCTATACCGGAGATGCACACAGAAGTTGGAGAAGATGGATAATAATAAAAGATGGCATAGGATATAATGAGAACCAACAATTATCTCTTTCATGAAAGAAAGAGAGAGAGAGTGAGAGAGAGAGAGAGAGAGAGAGAGAGAGAGATAGATTGAGAGAGGGAGGGAGGGGGAGAGAGAGAGAGAGAGAGAGAGAGAGAGAGATAAAGATGGAGAGAGGGATGGAGGGAGGGAGGGGGAGAGAGAGAGAGAGAGAAAGATGTGACAAGTCGAAAAGAAGGAGAAATGGAATATGGTTACGGGAGATAAATGAAGTCAGAGAGGAGTTTGTTCATCAACACTGTTGGAATTTGGTTTAGAAATGACCAACAGGTTTTACTCCTTCATGTAATACACAAATGGTACCAAATTAACATTCAATTGATTTCGATGCATCATCATCATCAAACCATGGTATATGCAATCATTAGTTTGATCGTTCTCGTAATCCACTCCACAACCTTCAATGATTGCATCAATTTAGGTGCACAATAAGAGAATGTATGGCCATGGCAATGGAGATTACCTGCATTAATGTACACGTAAGACACTCTTCATTGCTACAGCTGCGAGGGGGCTACATATTGGAATTCAGAAGGAATAAACAATCACCGAACTGCGTGTAATAAGTGACAACCAATGTATAAACAATGCTAAATCAATATAAATAATTTGCTCATTTTACTCTAGTGCAGCTAGCCTCGTTATAATCCAATTAAAAAACATCCCATAATAAATAACACATTTCTATCCTTTGAAGAGAATCGGATGTAAACGAATAAATTGAATTGAATAAACAAAAGGAGATTAATAAGGTGAAAGAGACAGACTGACAGCTTGTGAGATGAGCTTGTATCCCCTTGCAATAGCACAAACATTCTTCTTCTGTTTCTTCATGGCAAGACATTGATCTACATTTGCCACTCTCTACCCAGGTGTAAAATGGGTACCCGGTAGGATGCAAAAGTTAATGTGGTTAGATGAGAAAGTGTGCGCTTGTAAAAATGACGCCTGGCTGGGATGCTCCCCAGGGAGTGGGGTGCATTAAGAGGGCCTGCGGTCCTGAAATGCGCTATAAGAGAACGAACTATTATTATTATTATTCATATTTGAATATTTTCAGAATGATGACAATACAACCTGCACAGGTAATGTACCAAACTCAAATTAACAGTCTCCTAGCACATATCGATATACCGTATTGTCTGCATATATTTATTAGTAGGTGTCTAAGAAAAGATTTCATGTGAATCATATATGTCATAACATTCTACTAATAAGGCCTACATCTAAAGACAGCATTGACAAAACAAGCACCCCTGCATGCTCTCCATCCCGACAAGGTGTCACAACAATTTGGAACAATGTCACTGCTTCTCTCTCTCTCTTTATCTTCTGCTCTGTAAATGTACACACTCTACATTTTCTGTAGAGTACCCGCTGAATAAATTGATTAAAGGGCCTCTTCACACCATCAGTCTGTTGACAAGCAGTCCTGTGCAAATTATTTGACCAACGGTTTACAGTCAGAGACGTGTCGCTTGGTAAATAGCTCATAAAGTACAACCAGTGAAATGAACACATTGTAAATTGATATACAAGAGATGAGATACAGGACAATTAATGCGTCATTTCGAAATGGTCGTTAGCAACGGGTGATGATGCCCTAGCAACCTGTCTACGCCATGTTCTGCAAATATTCAGAGAACAATCTGAAGGAGAGTTGTACCCTGTCTCGGGTGTGTACTTACGTGTGAAGCAGGACTTTCATCGCTTGTTCAAATTAGCCCGGGATGACAAAGGCGCGATGCCAACCAAGTGATTTTCACATTACTGTGAGAGGTCCAGACAAAAAGTAAACTCTCATGTTTTTTTTTCAGTCTCTACAGCATCTCATATTTGAGGTTCATGCTTTAGCTTGCTGATTGGTCGATGCCTGAAAGTGAGCTGAGCGTCTTCCTTTTCCCCCTCTCTCCGTCCGTCCCCTGTCTGCAGCTGCAGGAGTCTTAGGGTTTGGATTAGATGACAGATGATGCTTGCAAAAAGTACATGAAAGTTGGAATATGCAACGCGATATTCAATATCAAGTCCCCTCAGCAAATCATGTACTATCCTCCCGATACGGTGTCATACGATTACAGAATAGAGTCTGCTCGTCTCAAGTTTTTCCACTGCATCTGATGTGCATGTACATGTAGCTACTCTTCAAAAACTCGAGATGATCAAGTTTTGTATTACTCTTGTACGATGTTATCAGTGGTCTACCTTCTGCACAAACTGTTATCATTCAAAACTCAAGCTAGGAGCTCAACTGTCACAAAGTCCTGCGCTTCCGTGTTTTAAAGTGTTGTACTATTAGTGAATACTCAAAACTACCATAACCGTCAACTTGTCCTGATGAAGTATGAAATATTACTGAAACTGGCAGGTCTCACACAATCAAATTAAATCGCAAAACCTTGACATCTCAAACTTGACACTGCATTTCAATATCTGCAGCCAAGTATGAGAATCCAAACAGAAAAACTTCCCAAAGGTGCTACCATCGGGGTATATACCCTATTCAGTCTGTAAACCAGGGTACGGAGCTGGGCGAGTAATGTGCCTTGTTGACAAAGGATTCTGACGGACTCCCTGGCTAGGTGTGACAGAGTGCGGAGAGAGAGAGGGAGGGAAAGCCCTTGCCCTGGTTGGTAACAAATACTGATACGCCGCGTGACAGACGGCTGTTTGCGAACTCTGTACAGAGTGCAGCTGGTTTAGCAGTGTGAGGGGTGGAAATCCAAGTTTTTAAATTGATTGACTGATCGCCATATATAAGATGAGAATGTGTGCAGTTTCAATATATTCAAGAAGTTTGTGTTGCCAGTGTCTTACATCACTAATGGTTAATTCTCCCAGAATCACCTTCTCATGAACAAGAAATATTTTAATGTGAAGGAAAAAAAAGTGTAAATTGTTGATAGTGAAGATACAAACTACAGAAATAAAGGTAGATTGACAAAATGGAAAGTACACCAAATTGTGAAATGAGATGAGAAATTATGACTTTAAAAGCTATTGAAATATCTGGTTCTTAGCATGATGTTATTTGTAACCAACTAGTACATAGCCTAGTTATCTCCTATCATATGTATATAGGTTCTAATTCTATCTTCTATATTGCACATGCACTTTCACTGCACCCACTTGATCAATTTTGTGTGTACAATTATATAATATAAGAGTTTGCCGCTATTCTCTCGAGGCCGCCATCGATTTAAAGCTTACCGCTCATGATGGCGGTCTCCTGCATTTTCTGTAATTTATCTTTCTTTTTTTTTCATTGAAATTATATTTGTGTTTGTATGCATCTTATTCAATGTACTTAAAAATTTATAATTATGTAAAATGAAGAAATATTTGTTACTTTATGTATATGATTATGTTTCATTTTGAAAATGCAGAAATAAAAACAAACAACCAAACAAAAAACAAAACAAATGTATAGGTCTAATGTAAATGATGTTAAGTATCTGTTTTTATTTTTCTGTAAGGTATGTTTGTTTACTTCACAAAGGAGGAATAGAGTCGAAGTTTAAATTGTGTGTGTGTGTGTGTTTTGAAAGGTCACCACTGAAAATGGTAAAATGTGAAATTTCAAGCAATTCAGTTTTATAATTTCAAACTGTTCAAAAACAACAAAATCTTTGTAAAACCCACACCATATTCTGAACACTTAAACACAGAGGAAGATAGAGTTGCTCAATTTTCTCACACTAGAAATTAATGCAATAAACAGTCTCTTACTAGCACCTGCCACTCTGTTTACACACAGATGCAAGTACCCATGAAACCCCCCTTATCATGCTTGATGGTCATGAATAGACAACAAACCATAATAAAGCTGTAGCCATTGACCTGAACTGACCTATATATATCTGCTATTGATAGGGGGGTTAAGTAAACAGGTTCTGCTACTACATCAAACAATATTGAAACTTAAAAAATATATTGATAATTGCTTAGTAATGACCCTTGTTACACAAAGTTCTTGAGTATAATCAGTTGTTATTCATACAAACTCTTTCTCAGGAGCTACTGATATGGGCCAAACTAGTATACACTTTGTCAATTTTTTCTATATAGACAGGTGTTTTGTTGAATCATTGTAAATGTAATTTAAAAGAAAAACATCTCTTTGTTTGTTATCCTTACTGTAATGAAGGACTTCAATGTGCATCTTACAATTAGTTTTTAGTGTAACATTTACTCAGTGCTTTTTTCCTTACTCATCTATCACTTTTCATCGATTTGGGAGTTTTTCTGCATAAAAGTTAGAGGGAACTTAAAATACCATTGATAAAGCCTTTTGAAAGAAGCCACAAATTGAGAGATAGAAAGTGAAAGTGATTGCCTACCTCTTCGTTAGCCATCTGAAATTCCTGAGCGACGGAGCATTCTATTGTAGTCCCAGGGAGGAGGTCGAGTGTTGAATACGGAGGGGGCATCTCGTGAGGTGCTATGGGCAGGACGGGTGTAGGCGTTGAGAGGTCGTCTAAGAAGTCCGGTCCCTCTATGATGATGGGATCGTTGGAGATCTCTGTGTATTCGGGCGGGGAGTATGGGGGAGGAGGGACTAGGGGAGGGGTAAACACAGAGTCTATTACACCCCCTATGTCACTAATATAAGAGTCTCTTGCTATACTGCCTGTGTGATGAGGCCTTCGTAATACCATCTGTGAATGAAATTTTGAAAAAGAAAAGCGACGATGAGCAGTTTGAATCTATAAACATGAAAATCACAATATTCTATAAAAAGAAATATAAATTCAAAGTATTCATTTTGTAAATCAAGAGCAAGATCTGTAGGTCAACATGAGATTAAAAGAGAGCAATAAGAAAAAATAACAAAAAGGAATGCATTGTAATAAAAGAGCAAATTAAATTTGAAAAGCCCATTAGAATCATTCTACAAGACCGTGCATACTCTCTATTGCCCGATAATCTAAACATTCACTTTTCAAAAGACAAGAAGAACATGATTGCCCACCCATGCTGTAGAAGAGAAAACAGGAGGCAATTCTTCAGAAAATGAAAGTGATTTATCACTACATTCTATTGAAATAATTGGTAACGATAATGTTTGACAAGCTCTGTAACCATTAATCTCTTTTGACAGAGCAAACCGTAGGACTAGGTGTGATATAAATAACATACCAATTCTTGGTATAGCCGAATCTGCTTAATTCTTTTAACCACTATTTTTCACTCCCGCATGGTTTGATTTTGTCATTCATATTACCCACATCATGAATGTAGTTAGTCATTTCATGAATTTACATTTTACTGGATTTACATATCATGCATAATATGCCGGTCAATGACTGTATGACTTTCTTTATGTACAAATTGGATGATGGAAGAGTGCAATCCACATTATTTGGGACAAAACTTTCTCCAAATATCTGTGATCCTGTTACTGAATATCTCATAAATGACTAAAGAATGTTGGAAGCAATGCCTTGGGATTTCAAGGAATTTTAAGAATGTCTCTAAAAAAAACTCTCTAAAACTGAACTTGGATGCCAGATTTCGGAGAATTAAGATGCAAAACTATACTATGAGTTTGAAAGTGTATATTTCTTATAAGTAAAAAGAGAACATGTATTTTATCTTGCATCTTATATCTTGAATTAAAAAGGGCGAAACTTTTTACAAATATCTGTGGTTTTGTTACTGAATATCCCACAAATGACTGAAGAATGTTGGGGAGCGCTGCCTTGGGATTTCAAGGAATTTTAAGAATGTCTCTAAAACTGAACTTGGATGCCGGATTTCAGAGAATTAAGATGCAAAACTATACCATGAGTTTGAAAGTGTATATTTCTTATGTATAAAAAGAGAACAGGTATTTCATTAGATTGTGTAATCATGATTTGGTGAAATTCCTTGAATTTTTAGAAGAGGAGGTAAAAGTTACCATGAAGGAAGGAGGAGGCAGACAACTACAGAAGGCAAACTGAAGTATTGAAGAAATGTCATGAATAATGTTGTTTGAACAATACTTTCTCTAAATAAATATTCCACGATGACAAAAAGATGTTGTAATCCTTTATCAAGAATCTCTCTACAGAACAGCAGGTGGATCTGCACATGACAGACCACATTATCACTAAACATCCATTCTAAGGACTTAATAAATTGTTTAAATATAGCAGAACAGTCCATTTTATCAGCATGAGCAGCTGCCATGTATTATTACAAATGTATACAATAGATTCAGTTTCTGTGAAAGTAGCTTAATAGAGTGGATACATAGGATGAGTAATTAATTCTTTGATCTCTACTTTCTAGACATTTCTAGATCTGAGCATGGGGATTCAAAACCTGTAATAAGCAATTAATCACTGCATCAGCGATTGTCATTACATAGATTTGACACAGACAAAGACTTGCATATGTATCAATGATTTTTCTTTCTACATGTAGTTTCAAGATTGCGCAATATACCAGAGGGTAGAGTTTGGAAACCGCAGACCCTTTGATGATTTATTAGAACAAGCCGCGTGTTCCGTTCGTTCGCATTCCTATCTGTCATTGAACCTGGGTGTTCAAGTATGACATTCGTTTGTTTCTCTTTCTTCTTTTTCCATGTTTTCCCTTCCGTTTTCTCTGTTTATCAGGTAACTTTGAACTTTTTTGTTTGGTCAGAGAGGGTAGAACAGGTGGCATAAAGCCAGGACAGAGACTGGAGATTTGAATGGCATGTAGATATGATGCCAAGATGGTGTCATTAATAAAACCAGAACAAATTCTTGGGCAAAGGTTAAGTATGATAAATGGATCAGGATAATAATGATAAAAAGGGCCTCTATGATATTCATTAATTTTAATAGCTAAATGATGTATACAGCTACACAAGAGGAAAGGGCATGTTTGGGTTCATATAATTGCCATTTCTAATTCTTAAAGGGATCGTTTAACAATGTTAAATCTGAGATACACGGCCCTAAGTGTTATCAGTGTCTGTGATATGGTGTAATATTGAAGCCCTAAAAAAATTGCGCTTCAAAATGATCAAGAAGTGCCTCAAAAAAGTAAAAATCTTTGAGTGACCGGTTTTACCATACTCGTTTTCCCCAATAGACTGTAGTGTTATGAAAACCGTCAGGCGAACGGTTTTCAAAATTTGTAATTCCAATCATAAATATCTTGATAATCAGACAGGCGATCGGCTTGTAAAAGTCATGGGGTTCCTGACTGACCTAAAGGTTTATAATTATCATTGCATCATGAGCTAAATCCAGAATTTTGTTTCAGAATCTGAGACAAAGTTACCGGATCCCGTTAAATGAGGTACTTATGGGATCTACTACTACAGAAGTGCCTTAATACACATGTTTTGCTATCGCATTCTTTAAAGACAAATCACAAGGACATCAAGGAGTGTGTCATGTAAATAAAAGAAACAATTTTTATTCAGAGCTTTAATGGCATCCAAATCACTACGGATTAAAGCAATTTTTTAGTGCTTGTAACCACCTTACCAGCATTTTGTTGTCTATATATGCTGAATGTAAAGTTGTTTACAAGTTTATATAATGATAACATAATTGCTTTCCAGGATATCCTTACAAGATTTCATGTGTGCTAATGCTCTAATGGGGTTTTCTCAATCAAGGTTTAAAAGTCTCATTTTGTTTGCCACAATCAGTCATAATCTTAAGTTTGTGGTTTACGTCACAAAAAAGAATCTAATCTTTTTGGTAATGAATCTCTCTAAATCTTCTACAAAGTATAATGACTAATGAGTATTTGCTATATGACTAAACACAGCTTAAAACCAAGGCCAATACCACTGAAACTCCAACTAACTCTTACTAAATCCCTTGAAAAAATGACCTTGGTTAAAAAGCATTGTACTATACATCAATGAAACTAGTTTTAATATCATTTAGAGGAAGAAGTAACATGGAATAAATGGTCTACTGATCAAGCAGAACAAAACCCGGTCCTCCTATTAAAGATTAACGCTTCATTATCTCAGCAGCATCCAATGAAAGAACAGATGATCCATCATCTTTAGTTACTCATTTTACTTCCCTCTTTCTATTCATGTCATCTTTCTTCCTTTGAAGTCCTACACCCTATTATAAACCTCAAACTCTTTTCACAGAACAGTCCTATACAATACAAATTTCTAGAAAGACATTGAAGTAACTTTGGCATGGGGTAGGTGACGTCACTCTATGGCTTTGAAAGGGCACAAGATTATTACAAATCTACTCCGCCATTTACATCATTCAGGTACTGATATTTTGTTTGCAGAAGCTACTTTGTACATTCCAGACCTATTGTTACACTATGCGAAGCTGAAACACACACACAAAGAATTAAGCAATACCAACATTTTTGTTCAAGGTTTTGACAGATTTGGATTGAGTTCAACCTTCGCAGGTGATCCAAGCTAAGTGGGTCTTTTAGGAACTGCTTTTTCTTGCACTATCATTCTTCTAACCTTTGGTTAAAAGCATTATGTTGAATGATACTTCCTCTTTTCTTGGAAATAAAGGTTATTCTATTGTCAGTGAATCTTCTTTTAATTTCCACCGAAACTTCTATAAATTTCCACTGAAACTTCTTTATATTTCCATGGAAACTTCTTTATATTCCCACTAAATCTTCTTTATATTTCCACTTAAACTTCTTTATATTACTGTAAAGTCCCACACAAAACAAAAGTGGTCTCACATGGTTGAGGACTTGAGCTGCACTATCAGATTTTATTCCAACCACAAAATGGCTGCCAAGATGGCTGACATCCAGTCCATCAAACAATAATAACCAATCACAAGATTGGACAATAAATAGGTAACCAATAGAAAAGCTTGTAAAAGATAGAGTGCCATGTGCCATGTGTGCTGGGTTGAATAGCTAAGAGATAAGGAAGAGTGTGTGTGTGTGTGGTGCTATAGCAGGTAATGTGCATGAGGATGAATGAATAGGGACAGAACAATAGAAGCCAAGAGCTAGCAGACAGGAGAGAATGAATGTAGGTCAGGAGTGCGCTAAAGCATATCGGAGTGGAAAGCTAAATGTACAGTGTAAAATAAACAAGTAACCACTTGGATCAGTGAAATTAAAACCTTACATAATATACCATCTTCACAGAAAAATGTCCTCATTTTAAAAGATACATTGTATTAACATGCATTTGTTTCCGAAGAAGATGAGTCACATAAAATTTGCTTGAAATACCTGAACACATCAAATCATGAAGTTTTCCTTCTGTACAATTCTCTCTTTTTTTCCCTTTTTTTTTTTTTTTAAGGAACAGCATCTATTCATACTAGGGAAAATTAAACTGTTTAACTTGAAAGATCACACATATAGCGAATACAAAAAAATGGTATGCTTTCATCAATGAACATCTTTCAAGCAACGTCCTAACTTCAATGGGTTCTATCCTTTTTCACCCTGAAAATTCCAGTCGGATGATTTGTAGACATAAACATTAAATAATTTCCTTTTTTTCCTGTTTCTGTCACAAATGACAAAATATCAAATACTTCATACCCAATTTGGCAATTTTAAACAAAAACTATAAACAAAATACATGGCAATGTCTTCACCTAAAGAAAAATATATCACTGTTTCGTGAATCACTTAATTTTTTTTTTTTAATTTTTTTTTTTAGAATAAGTTAGCCAATTGAATAATGGAATACAATGTACACAGAGAATATGCACGCATTCTGACATATAACTCTTTCAAAACTGTCTCAGATTTAAGGAGACATTATACAAATACGGTGTCTATGGTAGATATAATCTCGACTACACATGATTTATGTAATGAGAAAAAACACATCTTATGAATTCATGTATCAAAAATCTGTTTTAAATCCAAATATCTAAAAACATCAATATAAGTCAAATGACTAAAAATGATGTTAAGAAAACAATGTAAACATGTACTTAAAATCAAATAATCCCATCAATTTTTGTCGTTGACACATTTATATAGTCCTTTTTGTAAAATAATGCAGGTCAACCCTGTGACCAATACAATCTGAATCTCACATTTTTTTAACTTTTTTTTTTTCTTAAAATTGAGCACAATTGCAAAATTGCAATCAAAATTGACATTTTAGTCTTCTTTCTTCTTTTTTTGAAAATAAAAGATGGGCGCATTAAGGAGTTCACCCAATTGATGCGTAACTAACTAATTTGATGGAAAAACACATGACAAAATGTTTGAAAGCTTGTCATCTTCTTTTTCCCGTCTAAACATTAAAAACTGACAATCTAATCCTATCTTTACTGACAAGTCCTACAAAAATATCATAAATCTTCCAAAACATTCCCCAAATCAACAATTCCCTCAATAACAATGTCACAAACAATGTAGCAATGCAAGGTATGACAGAGAAAAAGTGAAAATCAGCAGGTCTTCCAATTATCTATCACTATTGCAAACATTATTTCTCAAAAGTCTTTACAGTTCGTAATCTTGAAACTTGGCGGGTACTTTAACCTGTCGACCAGATCTCGAACGTGCGGAAGAGGACGGCTGAGGTCGGGGTTGGTCAGCAGATGAGGACGGCTGATGTTGGGGTTGGTCAGCGGATGAGGACGGCTGATGTTGGGGTTGGTCAGCGGATGAAGACGGCTGAGGTTGAGGCTGGTCAGCGGATGAGGACAGCTGATGTTGGGGTTGGTCAGCGGATGAGGTCGGCTGATGTTGGGGCTGGTCAGCTGATGAGGATGGCTGCGGTTGAGGTTGGTCAGCGGATGAGGAAGGCTTAGGTTGCTCAGCTGATGAGGATGGCCAAAGTTGGGATTGGTGAGTCGTCGACCTCAGTTGATATTGGGGTCTGAGTTGAAGTTGGCCAACCGGCGAGGACAGCTGATGTTGGGTTTGGGTAGTCGGCAGGGATGGCCTAGGTTTTTGCTGAGGTGGGGCTGAGTCAATTAGCCTGGATTGGTGGCTAGAATTGGTTGGCTGGTTTGATGCCTGTTGCCGAACAGACAAACTTGACCGTGATGGTTGGTCATGGTCTGACTGTCGGTGATGGAGGATGCGTTCTGTTGAACTGGTTGGCTGGTTTGAGGCTTGTTGCCGAACAGACAAACTTGACCGTGATGGTCGGTCATGGTTCGACTGCTCGTGATGGAGGATGCGATCTGGTGGTCGAGATGACCACGTGATGTAGGCTGGTCCATGGCTAGTAGGTTGATTTGACTGCACCTTTCTCCTAGTCTCGTCGTCTGCTGGGGGACCTGGTGGGTACTGTGTCGTTGTCCTCCCAGTCCCATGTATTGACGTAGGCTGTGGGGTTGGTGGGGATGGTGGAGTTGACATCACTTGTGGGGCTCTAGCTCGATGTGGTTTCAAACGATTATGATGGACCCGTCGCTTGAACTTTTCATCATGGACATGAACTATGTCATAATTTAGTCCATCATCTGATGAGGAAGATACTCTGAAAGGACCTTTCCAGTTTGGTTCAAGTTTGTTCCTGATGTTGGTTGGGTCATGTAACCAAACAAAGTCACCTGTGTCATACTTTGAAATGCGTTTCTTCACATCATACTGTCGTTTCTGTTGTTGCTGTTGCTGTCGTGTATTTTGTATGGTGTACTCCCATGCTTTTCTCAATCGCTCAGACAGGTTGGTTGTGTATTCGAGGAGTGTCTTGCCAGATGACGATGGAGGGGGGGTTGAACAGGTGATGTTCGCAGGTGTACGGGCTTCCCTGCCATGCATGATGTAGTATGGCGTCAAACCTGTTGAGGCATGAGTACTTGTGTTGTACGCTAACTGGACTTGATTGATGTGAGTGTCCCATTCTCCTCCTTGATGAGAAATGTACTTCGCAAGTTGATCTTTGATGGTGCGATTACAACGTTCGACTATGCCAGCTCCTTGGGGATGATAGGGTGTCGATCTAGACTTTTTGATGCCCAATTTGCTGCATAGTTCTTGCACTAATCTTGATTCGAACTGTCGACCTTGGTCGGTGTGCAAAGTCTCTGGAATACCATGTTCTTTCACATATTCTTCAAACAGATGTTTGGCGATGGTTGGAGCAGTCTGATCTTTCATTGGGAAGATATTGACATATTTGCTGAAATGATCAGTCACAACGAGTATATAGCGAAATCCTCGTCTTGAACTTGGAAGCTCAGCAATGTCGGCAAAAACCATCTCCAAAGGGCGAGTAGTGGTAATGGGACGTAAGGGTGCTTGATGCTTAGGGGTTGGTAACCGGAAAGACTCACAAGCTGTGCATGTGTTGCAGAAATCAGTGATTTCCTTGTTCATGAAGGGCCAATAGCACATTGACTCTGCTCTCTGTATTGTGCGATGAGCGCCGAAATGTCCGGATGATGGGTCACCGTGTAACTCTTGGAGTACCCTTGGAATGAGGGAGTTTGGTACGACAAGTTGGAATGAGAGATTACCAAGCTTGTCTTTCTTCTTCCTGTAGAGTATACCATCTTGGAGGATGAATTTGGGATACTGCCATAAGAGACGTCTAACCCGGGGGTTGTGTCTACGGATCTGTCGAATGGTTGGCCGCTCACCATTGTTGACGCATTCGATGACTGTACTGATGTCTTGATCTAGTTGCTGTTCATGTTGAACATCTACATCACTGTCAAGGATTACACCACGGTAAGGATGAAGGACGTTTGGTGCAGACTGCCTCGTTGCATCATTGGGAGTAGATGCGTCTGTTGATAGTCGTGATCTTGATGAACGAGTCTCGACTGCATTACACAGTGGATTGGTCACCATGTGCTTGAGTAGCTGATCTGTCAATCTTGGAGTGACTTGGCTTTCTTGACTCGGCCGTCTAGATAATGCATCTGCATTTCTGTGTGATTGTCCTTTCTTGTGAATAAGGCTGAACGTGTAGGAATTGAGTTCCAATATCCATCGTGTTCTCTTCCCAGTTGCATCGTCTTGAATTGGGAACTTCCTGAGAGCCAAAAGAGGTTTGTGGTCTGTCAGGATAGTGAAGTGTTGGTGTCTCAGATAATGACGAAAATGGCGAACAGCTGTAACAATTGCCCAGAGCTCTCGATCATAGGTAGACCATTTCTTCTGCGTAGCGCTGAGAGTTTGGCTGAAGTAGGAGATTACACGTTCTCTACCATCTTGAGTCTGTGAGAGGACAGCACCAACTGCATGAAGGGATGCATCCGAAGATAGGATGAACTCCTTTTCAAAGTCTGGATAGGCGAGGAGAGGTGGATTGGTTAGAGCTTCTTTCAGATGTTGAAAAGCATTTTCACACTCTGCTGTCCATACAAACTGTTGACCTTTTTGTGTAAGGGTCGACAAGGGAGTTGCAATCTTAGAGAAACTTGGCACAAAACGTCGGTAGAAAGATGCCAGGCCAAGGAAGGATCGGACATCAGTCGGTGTCCTCGGCTGAGGCCAGGACTTGACTTTCTCAACGTTGTTTGGGTCAGGTTTCACTCCTTCGGTGTTGATTATGTGGCCAAGATACGTAACTTCTTTCTTGAAAAAGCCACACTTTGAGGGTTTAAGTTTGAGTCCAGCGTCTCTGAATCGTTGCAATACTTCTTGGAGGTTCTTGCAATGATCATCGAAGTCCTTGCCCATGACTATGCAGTCATCAAGGTATACCAGGCATGTAGACCAGTGGAGGCCATGTAGAACGGCTTCCATGAGACGCTGAAATGTCATGGGAGCGTTGACCAGTCCGAATGGCATGACAGTGAACTGGTAAAGCCCTGTGCCTGTGGTAAAAGCAGTCTTCTCTGTGTCTTGGGGATCGAGCTTGACCTGCCAATATCCACTTGATAAGTCCATGACGCTGAAATATGCTGATGAAGAAAGGGAGTCAATTGAATCATCTTGGCGTGGAATAGGGTGAGAATCTCGAACAGTTACTGCATTGAGTTTTCTGTAATCCACGCAAAATCTGTATGCGTTGTCCTTCTTCTTCACCATGACGATTGGGCTCGCCCATGGGCTGAAGCTCTCTTCAATGATGCCTCTTTGCAGAAGTTCGTCCACTTGATCCTGAATTTCCACTCTCATTGCTGGTGAAGTTCGATACGCCCTCTGTCGTATTGGAGTAGCTGTGGTGGTGTCAATGTGGTGATGAATAATGTCAGTCTGACCAATATCCTGAGACGTCGTGCTGAAAATATCACTGTAGGTCTGAAGAAGATGTTCAGCTTTCTCGTACTCTGTCCTCGTGAGTTCTGAAGAAGGGAGAACACCAGCAACTGGTGACTTGTCTGTCACCTGTGGATCAGCGTCAGTAGTTACGCTTATGATCTTGTATTCCTCTTCGGTATCCCCAGTAATGGAGAAGAATTGACCAAGGCAGGTGTCTGCAGGTAAATCAACTGCTTCGTCAGAGGGATTAATGAGGCGTACTAGAATAAGACCATCTTGAGGCTTGAACAGAGATCTGGCACCGATAACAGGAATGTGATCTTGCAATGTTGGTTCAAAGTAGCCATCATAGTCTCTTGGTATGATGTCGAACTGTGGCGACGACAATCTTCCCTGGACGTGAGTTTCGCAGCTTGGGGGAATCCGAGCTCGTCCAACAAGAGAAACTTTACATTTCAGCGGGGCTTGGTATTGCTGACGATCGATGAAGGGAATAACATTTCCAGGCATGTTGAACGACGTTGGCGATATGCAGGCATTCTGGCTGTCAATAAAGTCCCATCCAAGGACAACTGAATGAGTGATGTTGCGTGCAACAACGAACTTGTGTTGTGTAGCCTTGTTCCCTAAGTGCAGAGATGGTACGATTGTTCCAATGTTGTCTACCAGCCCACCTGTGATAGTAGATGCCATGGATGTCAACTTTTCCAACGGGCTCCTTTGCGATGCTGGAATGGATGACAAAAATTTGGCACTCAACAGAGAGATGAATGATCCACTATCTACGAGTGCCAATACATAGACATTGTCGATAACGATAGGGATGTAGGGTGATTTCTTTGGCGAAATAGGTGCTATTCGTATTGGGACCTTGGTTTGTGTAGTTGATGAATGGCCCTCTTCCTCAACTACCAGAAGTTTCCCTGCTGCTGGTCTTCAAAACGAACTTGACGATAGGGAGCCTGTCTATGGGAGTCAACTTGATAACCTGCAGTGGAAGGATGCTGCTGATTTCGGCTGCTAGACGATTCATAGGGCCGTCTAGAGGGTGAAGTCCTAGATTGATATGCGTAGCTCCGATTAGGGCTTGGAGATATGCGTCTTGCATATTCAGGAGATCTGCGTCCTGCATATTCCGGAGATCTGTGTCTTGAATATCCTGGAGATCGGTGTCTTGCATATTCTGGAGATCTCTGTCTTGCATATTCTGGCGACCTGTGTCTTCGGTAGTCACGGCTTGGTGACGGAGACCCACGACGTTCCATGTGTCTTCCCTCATGGGAGCGTCCTGATGGGCTGCCACCACGTTGCTGAGATCTGCTAGGCCTTTCAACTGTCTCTAACTTTAAAGACATCCTATCCAGCTTCTTTTCTAACTCGTTGAGTCTTGGCAGTAGTAGTCGTAAGACTGATGATTCTGCAGGCGTCTTGTCCTGGACCCGATCATCTACAGCTGCTACTATACCAAAATCGTGTGCTTGGTGTGCTCTTTCTACACGAAGTGCGATCTTCAAGGCCTCGTCAAAATCAAAGCCTCCGAGCTCGTGAATCTTCACTTGAAGCGGTTTGTCTACCCCGGCAACAAATCGTCGAAATCTCTCACCACCTTTTGCATTGTCATCATAAGACGGGAAAGCCTCTTCTACTAAGGAAGCAATGGCTGATGCAAACACTTCTAAAGGCTCACCTGGTTGGCGAGTTCGGGCAGTAATACAAGACTTGAATGTGTCAATAAACTGTGTCTGGCCGAAAACCTGAGAGAGTTTCTCTTTCATCTTCTTAAAATCCTTCTTGTCCGAAGCAGACAAGCTCTCCCACACGATAAAGGCTGATCCTGCTAGTCTTGCCGGAAGGAGGGTGGTCAAGTTGATAGAAGTGTCTGAAAACGCCTGTGCAGCAACTTCAAATCGACGTATCCATTGACGGAAGTCTTTGCCGTTCTCTCCCGTAAACACCTCTGGCAATTCCATGCGATAAGACGCCATACCTTAGGAGTTATAGGCAATTGACTCTACAGATATGATCATCAACAAGATATCAACCCAGTAAAACTTACTGAATGAGTCAATGTGGAGGAGGGGGGGGGGGGTCACTCTGAGTGCAGATGAAGAAAATGCAAACTCAACAGTTGAAATATCTGTGGCGAGCGGCTATGATGGAAGGAGGGTGTATTCTGCAACCGGTTACGTTGCTACGCCAACACTATGTAGAATATGCAGGTTGATATGGCAGAATGCTGTAATGTACGGCAGCCAAAGGCAGACTACGGTATACATGCAGACTGAATATGATAAGTTGCTAGAAAAATACAGAACTGTATGAAGGGCGAAGAAAAAAACCTCAGTCACCGATGAAGGATGAATGCAGGAATATTCACCAAAATACAGCTCCAGTATGAAGAAGGGTAAAGGAAATCTCACTTACTGATGCAGGATGAATGTAGGAATTCACAAAATTACTGATGTAGGAAGAAATCAAGGCTCAAAAAGTCAAGATGAAACTTCAGTAATTAATGAAGGAGGTTGAATACACACAAACACTAGCTGCCTCAGCTTAAAATGAAGGGAGGTCAATCAGTGAGAAGAAGGGTGATATCATGCTCTCAAACATTCACATTCATATACAGATGGAGGGAGAATTTCACTTTGCAACTCACCACTAAAAACACTGCAGGAATTTCTACATATGAAGGAAGGCTGCAATTACAGTTTAGTGCAGAAAAACCACTGCTGGCACCAGTTGTAAAGTCCCACACAAAACAAAAGTGGTCTCACATGGTTGAGGACTTGAGCTGCACTATCAGATTTTATTCCAACCACAAAATGGCTGCCAAGATGGCTGACATCCAGTCCATCAAACAATAATAACCAATCACAAGATTGGACAATAAGTAAGTAACCAATAGAAAAGCTTGTAAAAGATAGAGTGCCATGTGCCATGTGTGCTGGGTTGAATAGCTAAGAGATAAGGAAGAGTGTGTGTGTGTGTGGTGCTATAGCAGGTAATGTGCATGAGGATGAATGAATAGGGACAGAACAATAGAAGCCAAGAGCTAGCAGACAGGAGAGAATGAATGTAGGTCAGGAGTGCGCTAAAGCATATCGGAGTGGAAAGCTAAATGTACAGTGTAAAATAAACAAGTAACCACTTGGATCAGTGAAATTAAAACCTTACATTACCACTGCAAATTATTTTAATTTCCACTGAAACTTTGAACCATGTAAATGTATCTTCTCTACAAAAATAAGTTATTGATTGATATATAATATAAAAAAAGAAATGGTGGACATCGCAAGAAAAAGCTAATCTGTATCAGTATGCAGCATAGACATGTTATTCAAACATTCCATATTCATATTATGTATTTCCTTTCATAAAACTGATAACCCAAAGGCAAAGGACACTTCAAGAAATCATCAAAAATTTCTCAACTAAACAAATTTTTAGATCAATCATCACTAGTTTTGGGGGGTTACTTTCTGTTTTCAAAAAAATTCTCTCACTTTCCTATTAAATATAATGTGTAATATCATATAGAAATAACTTCTTGAGCATGGTCAAAATCATTCTAATGAATATGAGACTCTACAAACTTACAATTTTCTACACAAAATGTTAAGTCATTATTATGAAAAAGTTCCATGATCATTCCATTCCCACTAGTGTTGAACCCACCCAGTTTATTATTGAAGCCAAGTTCATGAACAATCACCAATTCAAGGACATATTCCAACTCCTCCTCTTTCTGAGAATGAAATAGTAGGACACAAATAAGATGACCCAATTAATTCCCGCGCTACTATCAATATCCGTTCACTCTCTTTGTAACGATACAAATAGAGAAAAAGTGTCTTTGGTATATCCGTGCAGCTTTTCAGAAGCACATAGGAGTATTCAATTACACAAATAATTTTGTCTTTTGTGACGATTTCAAATGGAGATATTTCCAACAACTGTTGCAATTTGTACAGAATATTGCTGTGTTTCTATATGGATATATCTATCAGTATATCAAAATGGGTGAGAAGTGAGTTAAAACGTGGCATGTAGAGGAGCTAATAATATTATACATCTATTAAAGGTACTATGTCCCAATTGCAGACCTAAAAAAAGAAAATGTTTTAATCCCAACAGCTTTTGAAAGACGATACTAAATTAGAACTTACCTCAAAACAAAAAAGTTTGAAAATGGCTTTTAATGGGAAAATAACGACCATTAGTTTTAAGTGATTGCAATCACCTGAGTAATAGTCTGATTTCCAGACCCTTTTACTGAAAGATTCAATCAGTTTAATTTTGGCCATTACAAGAAGTGGGCTATAATTGATGTAGACAAATGCTCATGTACCTGTTACAGCTCAATTTATGTATGTTATAACCAAAGGGAAAAAAATGTAAGTTAGTCACTCAATAGTGTCTGACAGTGAAGTCTAGAAGATAAACAGATTTCCTTGCATAATTTGAATACTTGGACACTGCTAACGTTTAAATTTCACAGATAGGGCATACGTGACATGTTCATGATTCCTACAAAGTTCTACAGAATTTGATGTTTGCTGCAAACGGGACATAGTACTTTTAAAGGAAGGTGTGGATGAATAAAATTAACCCTCTGACTACTGACTTCTCACATTCCCATAGACTTAACACAGGGGCCACCTAGTCCTCATAGGCAAAGGGCTTAGAATTTGAGGAAAAACCACAATAATAGAAAGGCTGAAAGCCGCAAATTACAAGGTATTTCAAGAGAGAGCAACATGTGTAGATGAAGATAACGAGGTGCCTCTAGCAATGCCCATTAATTGTGCTAAGTATGCATTGGTAATAGTTGCAAATTGCAAGAAATATAAAGATGGTGTACCTGGGGGGAATATATAAATGATAGCCCATAATATTCTAATGGCAATATTACAATCAAGATGTACATTTGCACAATCTTTAAGTGCCGATTAGCATTCCAGTCTAATTACATTCATTACAGGAACGTGAGAGAAATTTCTTTGGATTTCAAAGTTGGCAGTGATATTTCCCTGCCCGTGGGCGTGACATAACATCCATTAACTTCCATTCTGATGTGAAGTGAGAAAATTTAAATGGGATTACAAGGCTTGTCCAATATTTGTGGTTACTTTCCAGAGGAATTAGCTATATATATGGGCATTTCTGAATACTCCTTTTGGTGGGTGATCTGGTCCCCTAAAGCACTGGTGGCTTGGCTTCTGTATGTGACCTAGTTGTTGTGATTGTAAGAGTCTCTGACCACTGACGGATGGATGATGAAGATCAAAGGAAGTCAACAAGACAAGAAGATACTTGGATGATTGGATATTGGTATCTTACATAAAAATATGAGACAGGGATATTATAGGGAAAAGAGAGAGAGAGAGAGAGAGAGATAGAGAAGAAGGGGGAGATGCATGATGTAAAGCCAGGGTAATAATATGATTGCAGGGCCCTCAGGGAAAACAGTATTAATACTGATGAGGCTACCCTGAGTAAACAAGATGTGTTATTGTTATTATCACTATTATTTTTATTGTTATGATTATGATTATGATTATTATGATTATTGTTGTTGTTGTTGTTGTTAGTAATAGTAGTAGAAGGAGTAGTAGAAGTAGTAGCAGTAGCAGTAGTATGTATATCAGGGAGAAAGAAAGAGAGAGAGAGAGAGAGAGCAAGAGAGAGAGAGAGAGAGAGAGAGAGAGAGCAAGAGAGAGAGAGAGAGAGAGAGAGAGAGAGAGAGAGCAAGAGAGATGGCAACATGAAGACCAAAGACGGACAAGGAAGGAGAAACTAAAAAGTCTCAAACAATGGAACTTTAAGAATAAACTTCAAATTGTGATGATCATTGGCATCAAATAAGATAAGGTAGAGAATAAGAGGACTGTCAGAAATAGCCCTCCAGTCTACCTTCAAGGGAAGCTTTGTAATATTTTCATACATCTCAATATCAAAGATGAAGTTGTCTTACCCTTCTATTAGCATGTCTCTTGACAATATAAGCACAGCCGACGATGGTGGCTGCTATACAGATCAGACACGCTACAATGTTTGCGACACAGATGATGAACATCACCAGTCGTATCGTGGACGAGATAGTGGAACAATCTTTGACGCCCTCCACCGAGATTGCATTTTCGGTGGGGGTGCATGGAAGCGAGGAGGTACAGCAGTAACAGACCAAGGTGCCAGGGTGCTTGGTGCATCCTGTCAAGACCTGAAGCTCGGCACAGCTCAGACCTGATAGGGCGGTTGCTACGAGGTGAAGGACGACACATAATGCTGATAGGAAGGTGAAGAAACTTATCTGTAATGAAAGAGGATAATAAAAAAAGAAGAAAGACAAATTTTAATGAAGAGTACTTGTATCATTACAACATTAATAGAAAAACATTGCTCCAACATGAGCAGAATTTTTTTTTTTTAATCTGTGGTGAAATTCACTGTTTACATAGTCATTTTTGTCAGTATCATACTGCTGTTCATTTCATTAGTGAGTAATACAGTACGGTACCGAAGCTGTGACATAATAAAACTCTAATTTTAGAATTTCTCAATTTTTTTCTTAATTCTCCGAAAGAGCATAAAAAATAATGTCCAAATGTCGAAAAACAATTGAATAGCGGTATGTTAAGTATTGGCCGAGATATCGTCGCTGTTTTCACGAAGTGACGGTAATGAAAAAATATTGCATTCACTTTGCGTTACGATTTTCCTCACTACCGTCACTTCGTGAAAACAAGGACGATATGACCATCCAATAAATAACATTACGAACCAGAGCAAAATAACACCGAGTTACTACAGGAAATCTATTTATTCAAATGGTCATATCTCAGCTAATATTTAACATATTTCAAAAGGTTTTCAACATTTGGACATTACTTTTGATGCTCTTTCCGAAAATGAAGAGAGAAAAAAAATTGAAAATATCTAAAAATAGATTTTTGATGATGTCACACTTCACCACTCTTTATAGCTAATTTGGACATCATTAATATGGGTGATATGATATGGCATCACAGCTGACTTTCTGCAAGAAAAGGGTTTGTTATTCAAATATGTTAAGGGGCATGATTTTTGTATTTTGTTTTATTTTTGTAACGAATGTCTATTTTAAGCCATGTTCTATTTTTACCTAATAATTATCAACTATGTTACTTAGGGACGTTGCGCTTCAAACATTTTTTGTTTATGCATTGTTCCTACTATGTATTATATATCAATGTAACCCACTGTATTCTATTATCTGTAAACAGTTATTTTACATGGTGAATAAATAAAACAAACAAACAAACAAACAAACAATAAAAATAGGTGTGATTCATTCATCCATGACCTACTAACAGAAAAGGTTTGTTATCCTACATTCCTCCATTGCATACTAATACACCAGTTTACAGTTGTGTGCGCCATTTTAAACAAGGCCAATGACCTAGAGGTCATGTATTTATGCGTAAATTAAGATTGCGCCCATGCAAATTATGATGATATCACTGCCTGCGCGCTGCGTTGTGCGCGCATATCATCATTTGCATGGGCGCAATCTTAATTTACGCATAAATACCAGAGGTCAGAGGTTATTGGCCCCAATTTTTGGGCCAATAACCTCTGACCTCTGTCTGCGCATGCGCACTGATACAACTGTAAACTGGTGTATTGCTATTCCATCAATTCACTTCTACTCTACCCTTAAACTTTGCCTAAAATAATCACACGTGTGTTCGCATCTCATTCGGCCATCTACCTCGGCCGCTACCCTCTTCCCCGTCCCCATCTCCCTCCCTGGGCGCATATCACCGAAGCGATATCCAATCGGGGGAGAGAGCTCCTGGCTGTTTCTCGGCCGCTTTCATGGGCTGAGGCCAAGGGAACCTGGGTGATATTGAAACAAGGCGCAGATGGGCTGATTAAACAGGAGCAGACGCACTTTGGTGAAACTTGAGCAAATAGGGAAGAGGTTGTAAGGAGAAGATGTGACTCGGCACATGTGTTCTTTTACCCAAGAAGTCAATAGAGAAACCAAGTCTGAAATTGAATCTCATATCAGAGTAAACAGGAACGAAGTAGAGAAGAAAAGTTTCTATCAAGCAACTTAACCAACCAACTTGGCCTATTTTTCATCCTATCTTCATTATGTACATAACAGCATGGGTTTGCTACATTCTACGGCTGTGCATAATAACCAGATACCTAGCACAATAACATCTAGATGCAACAGAAGAGATAATGAGCAAGAATTATGCATTTTAGAAAAGAATATAAGATATTTAATATTTATTGTCATTGACTTTTTTAAAAGAAAAGATGAACTCTGTGCATGTAAGAGGTAGTTTACCAATCATCTTTTACATTCATTAATAATAAAAAATAGCTTTTACTTTGTATTACCCCAGTAATGATAAATTGTAATCTTCTAACATGTACCCTTTTCTCTTCTACCTTCCATTATACCATGTACCTACTATCTATGTGGTAGGTCCATGATTATACCAAGGTATTTTTGTTTTCTTTTGAAAGATTCTCTGTCACAAGCACGCAATCACATTGTTATTTTCAACCACTAGATGGCAGTATATCACTTCACCATTCTCTCCACATTAACGACATCAGTACAGCTCAAATTCACTGTTGTCACAAGAGGGGGCTATACCTCAATGCCTACAGCACTCATCTATTCTTCATTTAATTATTTTGTTGAAATAAATCTTCATCAATATTTTCATCATCACCATTATCATGACTTACTACAACCTTGTTTCCATTGTGATCTCTTTCAAATCAAAATTATCATCTCATCAGCTGTTACAAAACATCATTAATCATTACTTCAAGGTATACATACTCCACATGTGATATTGAAACTCAGTACATCCCATCACCTCTTTATCCATAATAATGACAAAACCAATTAGTTTCATACAAGAACACTACGAATTGCTAATGGCCTTTATCCTTTAACATACAAATGGCCTGTCCTCATCAGCTCGAGATAGCCAAATAACCCGCTATTTTAACTATCCCGATCGCAAATTATCCTGCTAATTTGCGTCTTGATCAGCCTGCAGTTACAATCAGTGGGATATTAGGTCGAGATAATTATCCCAAAATATCTTGGGCTAGGTTGCAAAATTTTATTTCGCTATTTGGCAAACTATCCAGCCTATTTGTCCTGTGCGTCTTCACCAGCCCGAAGTCTCACACTTGCGCGAAGGCTGAGCAAAGTATCTCATCCTAATATCTCAAGCCCGAGTTTCAAGCTGATGAAGACGTGATTTGTAACTTCGGGCTTATTTCCCAAAACAGAAATAGCGGGCTATTTGGCAATCTCGAGCTGATGAAGCCATCCCCAAAAATACATTTCATATGAAATTGAAACTGATTTATTTCACACACACACAAAAAGCAATCAAACCCAAAAGCAATAATGCAGATCTATAATTGAAGAAGTCAATCAGTTACTCTGCAACTGTTATTACCCTGACCCTGCATGGCTCTTATTAATATTCATAAGTGCCACATGCAAGGGGTTAAACGTCGTCTTCGTATGGCAAAAAGAAGCTCCTATCTAATGGTTTCAATTTAGCTAGAGTATGATGAAGAGAGACCTGGTGGAACTAATTTCCCTTCGGACTAATACAGTTTTGATGGGTCTAGCAGTCGCTCTTCAGTTTAGATACCATCTGGACCATCTTCCTCATCTCTGTTTCTATGCACGATGTACATCACTTGCTCTATGTTACAAGGAAAACCTTATAGCACACAACATTTGTCAATGTCGCATCTTATGTTTATATTATAGGCATCCCTCGGGAAGGGGAGGCACCCCAAAATTTGGAAATAAAATTACGAAGTTGGCATAAAATGCATATTTCAAGTATGATCTTTACACTGTTAGCAATCTGTAGATCCAGGGGGAGGGGGTGCTGTGGTGAAGGGGGCTGACAATCCTTGATTTGCCCATCCAATATGTATATGATACGATATACTTTTTCCAAATAGCTAAACATTGCGTTTATGCTTAACATTTACATTGAAATGACAGTGCATAATGGATAACATAAAAGTGAAATGATATATTGTTTAGACTTTTAATTTGGAAGACAATCATTGCTGTAGCAAATATTTAGGATTAAGAAATGAAAATAAAATTATCAAAAATTGTCATAAGGCTTTACTTGATCTTTTTTTAAAGAAAAGAAAATATATACATATAACGATCAAAAAGAGAAAAGGTTGAATCATTCATAAATTAAGAGTCCTGTTTTAGGAGTCTTCAAGAGTAATTAAAAAATTGTCATGATCAGTGAAAAAGTTTTGATCATATGTGTTTCATTATATACGTAAATAATTGCCATAATTCATGATGTACCTTAAAATTCCATATGACCTACATGTACGTGTGTATTACATGCATGTCTTGCATGATGAATACAGAGTGGTCCATTAAGTATTCTTGATATTGATGTGTGGCTCATTGTATCTGTTTCAGTCCATAATTCCCTAAGTAATCACAATGACAGGATGAGGAGGATGAATGATACCTCAATCTTAGTCAACCATCCCCAGAAGACCAAACTCTCAAATTAAGACCCCAGGCTATTGCTTAACATAGATACAAGAGTATGTCCAAGATGTAATTAGAATGCCAAACACAAACTTGTCATTATTCCTCCCTGGGTAATACCCAGTGAAACATGAGTCATCGAAATTAACCTTATTTTCATGAATGCCTGTTTATCATAGCGTATCACTGCACATCATAACAACCCCCGGGGGCCCAGGGGGAACCCATTCAAATGTAATGTTGTCAATACTCATTACAAACATGCAATGGAGGGCAATGTTCCCTTTATCTCCCATACTACTGATAGTCTATAATCAACTTCTTATCATTTATAACCAGTTTCTTAATCATCTAAAATCTAAATGATCAAAATATATCTTGCTCCAGATAATGAAAACTAGAAATAGGTGCATTTTCCAGTTTTCAATTGGTCAAAACCAACAACAAATCTTTTAGAAAAATAGGTTCAAGTAAATATATTTGATACTGTAGTAATGTGTTTGGTAACACTTTTCTGCCTTTCTCTTTCTGTTTAAATTATTAATTTCATTGCTAGTAATTAAGACCAGTAATACTGATTCTTGTTATTTTTGTCCACAGATAACTCAGAAGTAATGCACTGATGAACACCATCCAAAATATTTTAAAGCCCCACTACTTATAATGCCTAATTGGTGCCTGTTGGTCCCCCATGATCCTCTTTTTCTTATGTTAAGTGAGAGCTGATTTGATGAGATAACCACCTGTCAGGGAGGTCTAATCCCCCTTGGCCAAACTAGTGCAGACGGGCTTTAAAAGCCTGTTTACACTAATGTACATCTCTCATATGTACACAATATAAAGACATCCAACCAAAATAACAGCCCTAATTCACTGCTCTCTAGATCACTGCCGAAGTACATTTCTTGAAATCACTTACTGAGTAAGTTACATTTGTAAATGTCACATGTACTACCTCAATGCTCCCACGTATGATTACCAATGTCATCCTATATCATGGAGTATATGTTTATAGAGTAGATTCAGGCTAGGTGGTCATTGATCTCAGTAAGTAAACAAGTCTTTGATACTGTTTTCACACAGGCAATATTTTGCTTAACCCCGTACTATAGGTGGGGTTAAGGGGGGGGGGGGTCTTAGCCCCACCTATAGTACGGGGTTAAGCCTATTCCACTTTCTGTTCAGACTGGCTTTTACCAAAGTGGGCTAAAGTTGGCTAACCCCACCTATAGTACGGGGTTAACTAACCCTGCAAAATAGCAGGGCTAACTCCGCAATTGTGGTGCTAACTCCTGCTAACCCCGCAATTGCGGTGCCAAGCAAATAAATGAGAACAGAAACAAAAAATAGTCCGGTACTACGCAATGGAGCGTATGGCAGCTGGCTAGATGCGAAGTATGTCCAATCATAACATTCATGATATCCGGGGTTAATGAATTGCAGTGAGAACAGCGTGAATTTTCTTATTCCGGAATAGGCGCTAGTACGGGACTAAAAACAGCGTGTGTGTAAAGCCAAAAAACATAGTCCGGGATTAAGGATAGTACGGGGCTAAGCAAAGTACGGGGTTAAGCAAAACCAGTGTGAAAAGAGTATTAGAGCTCTCAATACTGACATTTTCTGGAATCTACTTTGTTTATCTTCAATGAGAATATCATTGTCCCGAGTGATGTAATATGAGGGAGCATTATCCAAGCATAAGGGCAATTTTTGTCCTGGTATATTCATCCACTTAAAATAGAGTACCGTATAGAAGTAAAAGATGCTTTTACATGGTTACCTAAAATTGAGTCACATATAGGCCCATTGGGGAAGACAAGAAATTTGAAAGATTATGTTTTCATATCTCTTTTTATGTATACAAATGTATCGTCCTTGTTTTCACGAAGTGACGGTAGTGAGGAAAATCGTAACGCAGTGTGAATGCAATTTTTTTTCACTACCGTCACTTCGTGAAAACAGCGACGGTATATATAAACATGTCTGAATAATAGATGGAATTCAGTTTGATTTGGGCCATATACACTGTATAGTTATTAGTTTCTAGAGATTAAGAAAATAATATAAATCAGAATGACACCGTAAATAAAACACAACCAGCTATCCACAATATTACTGGATGTGGTTTATCATACAATTAACTAACAGGAATCCAAATTTAATAATTTACAGCGCAAAATGACATATTTCATGATAATAATTACTTAAACATGAACACGTTTTGTTTTTATGCATTAGCTGATTGTGAAAATAAAACATTCTGAATTGTAACACAAAATAGAATAGCTCCCTCTTGTGTTGCTACACATTTATTTCTGAAGCTGTAGCAGACTACATTGGATTGATTACTGCATTAAAATACTACATGTTATTTGGTCTCACGTTACTTATTAACTTTGGTTGTATTTTGGGGGAGAAATGTACACAGTATTACTTTTAATTATCTATGGCATCTTTGTTGTCTCCTACTGACAAGTGAGAAGAAAAAAACAGCTAATTGTCAAAAAAGCTGATTTAACCTCCTTTGCTTTGTCTGAACTTTACCTATTCCTATCATTCGAAGAACACATGTTTCAAATATTTCTTGTAAAACAAGACATATATGTGATTTCCTTCATGTCTTAATGAATACTCATGACCTATACCATCATGATCTCAACACATGATTCCTTAATTTGAGTTTACAAGCAACACACACCCAGTACCACTTCATCCTTATATTGACTCTGTTTCAGAAACACAAGCTGGTTGAGTGTAAACAACCCCACTGTTGACTGACCGTTAAGTGTAAACAACCCCACTGTTGACTGACCATGCATAGACAGTTCAATGACCTCAAACTGTCTGTTTTTTTCCCCAGGAGGCAATATATATTAGTGTTTGAAATGAATGAGGCATGAAAGAGGATGGGTAGCTGATAATGATAATTATTTATGAGTGTCCATCACAACAAGGCTGAAGATGGATGGGGCAGCTAGCCAGCTGGATACGCTAGAAATGGATCCTTTCTCCATGGATGACTTTAATCGATCAAATTGACCTATAAAATACATGTATAAAGATACAAGCACTGAAAAATGAAGAAAGGTAAAATCAGGCTGTACTTTTTGTGTGAATTTGATCTAAAGATGAAGTACATACACAACAGTTACTATATATGTCAGAAGATAACTAATGTCGAGGGAACTGAATTGCATGCTGTCATAATACAAGATGCGTATGATGTGCATATTGAGTACACATACATGTACGTATTCTATTCTTCAAAATTACAAGAGTGAAGATATACGAAAGGTAGAGATGGGAAAGGAAGAGAGAGAGATAGAGAGAGAAAGAGAGAGACAGAGAGAGAGAGAGAGAGATGCAGAGAGGGGAGGGAAAGAGAGTGACAGGGAGTGACAGACAGAGACAAAGAGTTCAGTGTCATTAACATACCATATCACAATGATTGACCTGGATACTAGTTGTCAAGCAATGAATGCTAATCAATGGGATGAAAGTTAATGGATCTTCTCTTCATACATCAATGAATACACGATGCTGAGGTGAGATGAGTAGAAGGAGGTTCACTATTCATCAACACATATATACCTTCCATTTTCAGTTTTAAAATCATTTGGGGTATTCCAAACAGACATATTTACAATTTACTAAAACTGGTTTTTGATGGTAATTTTCATGTCAGCAAGATTGCAGATAATTACTTCAATGAAACATTTCTGTTAAAGCCTGTCTGCACTAGTTTGGCCAGGGGGATTATACCTCCCTGCAAGGTCACTGACAGGTGGTTATCTCATCAAGTTAGCTCTCAATTAACAAAAGAAAAGGGGGATCATGTGGGACCAAAATAGGCACCGATAAGTTATTGTTTGCTATATAGAGGGCGCAAATAGCTATAAGTAGTACAGTGGGGCTTTAAAGCTTGTGTTGCTTCTGTATTT
Organism: Strongylocentrotus purpuratus; assembly: GCF_000002235.5. Classification (NCBI taxonomy): domain Eukaryota; kingdom Metazoa; phylum Echinodermata; class Echinoidea; order Camarodonta; family Strongylocentrotidae; genus Strongylocentrotus; species Strongylocentrotus purpuratus. Next base: position 31,483,749 of record NW_022145612.1, on the reverse strand, counting down.
CAATGAACGCTACATTGTCAGGTTCGATTTAAAAGCCCATCTACCGTTTATGGTCAAACTATCTGTTACATCATGAAAATTTCCTGGCATACTTTCATTTGCAGACATGGTTTTTAGCTGGATTAACGAGGCTTAGAGCAAGGATTAGAGACCGTCTGCTAATGACAGGTCAGCTCTATCCCCAACGGTGTTCTTAAAGTGCTTGACCTCAACTGAAGCTCTTTGGGCAATCAAAGCAGAGATGGTTGCAATTATTCTCAAAGGCTGTCCTTATCAGCTTGAGTTTGCCAAATAACCCGCTATTTTCAGACTCGGGATATTATCCTGAAACTTGAAATTGCATCTTCACCAGACCGATACGCTCATCACAAAATAGCTTGGATGGGTGCATATTAGAAATCTTGGAAACAAGACCAATATTTCTTTGGATATTTTCTCGACCAAATATCCAGCTAATTGCAACAGCAGCGATTTGGATAGTAAAAATAGTGGATTATTTGGTAAACTCGAGCTGATGAGGACAGGCCTCTTGCTCCTATTGTTACAGATGACTTGAGATCTATATAACTTCCTCATACTTATTGAAGCCATTTGAATTCAGGAGATTACTTGTAGGCCTGCTTAATACCATTTAATCTGCCCTCCTGCTGAATTTCTGAATAGTATAATTGGTAAAATCTTCAAACACTGATGCACATATTCCCGGTTTGATTTGAAATCCCTGGCTTTATCGTTTATTTAGGTTATGCTAGAATTCTTCTATTCATGGAAGACAGATTGTATGTTGAATTTACATCTATGCATATTTGTTCTCATTTCTCTATATAGCTCATTCTAATTCTATCCCTCTGCGCCTCAGAATAGTTTACTAGATCAATGGCGCATAACAAATGCTGTATTTATTATTGTAATAGTAAAACTGCTACCGTAACCACAATAGCTTTTTTTTACATTTCTGGGTGACATGTTCTCTTTATGCATTTCGATATGAACAACATACCGGTATCCCATTATTTTACAAAATATGCATATGTACTTCTTGCAAAATTGGTAATCTCAAATGATAGATTGTCATCAAAACAAAGTTATAAAATTAACATGTGACCACTGTCAACTGTCACATCAGAGGAAAGTTACTATGGTATTTCTATGATTGTTTATTATTTTCACGAGCAGAACTGAATTTCCCATGAATATACTTGAATAAAAAAAGTCAACTCTACCGTAGATGACATATCTAACAACCATTGAATGAAATGAAATGACGTTTTGATCCCAGGGGTCCATCCGTCCATCAATCAATCTGAATAGTATAGCACTATATCAACAACCAGTCTGTTATAACTCAACATCAGGTAGAGAGGTGAGAAATGAATATATCATATCCCTGTAACACCAGGCATGAACGGTTCTATTGACATTGGGTCGTAAGTAAATATATTTGATCTTGACTACGAGCTTGAATGGAGTATAAAACCGGTATCAAGTGTCTATATTGTGTGGGTGGTAAATGTATTGTATTCGGGATACTGGCTGAAAGATCTTGCAATATATTTTGAGACAAAACACAAAAAAGCAGCAGTACTGGAAGACAGGGACAATGGTAAAGAAATAGAATCGACTTCACTTGAATTTGAAATTAAAATATTTTTATTTCCACAATGAACTTCGACGACCTTGGGTTTCAAATGATATTTCATGTAAATAATTTTCATCAATTCCTAGGATAACTTCCATTCTGCTTTGATTGATGATTAGAAAATGATAATGTAATTTTTTTCTGAGCACATCATGATGAATACTCATCTGGGAAAAGAGCGAATGGAATGGGAGGAGAAAGAATACCCCCTAAGGTGAGAATGATGAGAACGAGATGGAGAAAGAGAAAGCTCTGAGGCTCACAAAGGTGAAGAGGCATACGATGTATTCCCATTACAGATTTTGTATCATTTTTCTTAAAGGTATTGGGTAACTTTGCCTCTGATTCTAAACAAAATCCTGGATTTATTTCATGCTGCAATCATAATTATAAACCTTTAGGTCAGAAAAGAATCCCATGCCTTATTTAACAAGCCAATCGCATGTTTGATTACGGTATCAAAGATATTCATGATTGGAATTCGAAATTTCAAAAAATGTTTTCCCCCACGGTTTTATTACACTACAGTCTATTGGGGAAAATGAGTATGGTAAAGCCGGTCACTCAAAGATTTTTACTTTTTTGAAGCACTTCATGATCATTTTCAAGCGCAATTTGTTAAGGTTTCAATATTAGAGCACATCACAGATACTGATTACACGTAGGGCTATGCATCTCAGATTTGTAAAACTGGAAACATTGTTAAACAATGCGTTTAATCATACATTGCAGAAGAAAAAAAATATTGTTCACACTTGTCAAAACTAAAACAATAAAATGAATATTTCAACAACGCAAGTATCCTTGCACATGTTAAAATTAAAGTTGAGGAATCTTCAACGCAAGTATCAACCTCCAAACTTTAGGCATGCATCTACATGTACAGTAAATAGGACAACTGGGATATTTATTCCTCCGGGAATATTTATAATGGTGTTTGCGCAATTATCGTTCTCAGGCAAATTATAGATTCTGCCTCATGTGTCGGAAACCTCATTTTCTATTATCATATCTATTGATATTCTGGTGGCATTATGCATTCCACATCTCAATTTCAATAACGTAGGAGTAGAGTGAACCCACTTGAAGAGAAACAGTTCAGCCTCGTTCATATGTAATGTAATAGAACGCTTCAAACAAACACCAGTTGTAAATAAACTGACTGAAGCATAGTGTATTGAATATTTCTGTATTAATGACACAGAAATAAGTGAGATATTTGAGGTCAGGGACCTTTGTGCATTAGCTACTGTTTCTCATTACACATAGAAATCGTTTTATTTCGCAGCAATGGTCTCTTCGAGGTTGGTTTACCATGTCGTGTGAATGGAGCCTAAGGTAGAAAGAAAGGAGGTGAATGGACTACCTTTCTAGATACAGGAAGATGGATAATGTATTGATCATGAAGAGGATGGGGCGGGTCATCGTCCACTCAAGCCTTTGGGTCAGATCGGGCCCTCCTGTCATATGTGAACTTGGTTTTAGGCAAGTATGTAAGGTGGAAAGTGGATGATGCATTGATCATGAAGAGGAGAGAATATGGGTCATCGTCCACTCAAGTCTTTGGGTCAGAGCCTCCCGTCATATGTGAATTTGGTTTTAGGAAGAAATTAAGGTGGAAAATACCTAGGTTGAAAATACTATCTAGAAACAGGGGGATGGATGATACATTGATCATGAAGAGTATGGGATGGGTCATCCTCCGCTCAAGCCTTTGGGTCAGAACCCTCCCGTCATATGAGGTGGAAAATACCTTCTACAAGCAGGATGTTGGATAATGCATTGATCATGAAGAGGATGGGGTGGGTCATCATCCTCCGCTCAAGCCTTTGGGTCAGAGCCTCACGTCATACGTGAATTTGGTTTTAGGAAGAAATTAAGGTGGAAAATACCTATCTAGATGCAGGACGATGGATGACACATTGATCATAAGGCATTAATCTTCATTACCATGTCCCTAGGAGAGGACCTAAAGCCGTCGGCCGTCTGGTTGCTTACTTACAAGCATTTATGCTTTCTTAGCATTCAGATAAAACAACGACCACCATCATGAAGAGGATGGGATGCTGGGTTGCACTCTCAGGCAAGCTCCATGGAGGATACCTTACCATGCACCACACACACAAGACTTTGATTCATTGCACAGCATCACCTACGTTGGTAGTGCCATGGCTTGCTGTGAACAATTATGCACAGGTGAATGATCTATAGCAAAAATGAATTACTCCATTAAAGGTTAAGACCAGTATTGGGAACGCCCCAATTTCAAAAAATGAAATGGAAGCTCTTATTACCAATCATGTGAAAGAATATGTTTTGAATAATACATGATGATAACAATTTTGCCGGGAAACCGGCTACTAATTGATATATTTGGTAAATTAGTTTATCTATTGGGATGTGAGAAATGAAAAACGCATGAGTCGCGCACGTGTGCGTTGTCACAAAGTGACTGGTAATTTAAGACTAGAAGATAGTGACTGGTTTTTAGACTAGGAGATAGGCATCTAGAACACAATAGAATCCCTAGCTACAGTACCTTTTCTCAATGGGAGAGCTATGTATGTGTGCTTGTGTGCTGTGTGCATGTGTGCTGCTGTTCAGGCATAGTTTGGGCTGGGCAGAGCAACTTAAGCATTGGTCAAGACAGGACCTGTATGCTGAGTGGGTGTGTGAGGAGTTGAGATGTGCAGCATGTAGCTACTTACTTTGGTTGGCATCTACCCTTAAATTCGGGCAGCACAGGCCAGGAGAAAACTTCTCAACAGCTCCACATCATGTCTCTGACACCACAGTCAGGCAGCTGGGTTCCACTTTGAGGTTCCAGTTTAGGTCCCATTCCGGGTCCATTCGGATTCCATTCCAGTTTCATTACGGTTCAACTCCACAAGAGATCTTCAAGGACAGATCTTCCAAAACAGATCTTCTCTAACCTCTGAGATGAGACTTTTCGTCTACTAGACGAGCTACATCATACTTCAACGCCGAATACGTCAGAAACGACAAGCTTCGGAACAGCGACTATACTCAAACAGCCAGGGTTCTTCAAGTTCGTGCGTTTGTCTACATGAGACACACCTGGAGCACAGGAAGACAATGTAAGAACGTTCCATAGGGTTGAGAACGGTCGCGGACATTTAATTCATATCAATTATTCTGTGATAAAACTCGTAGTATTTGAGTTTTTAGATATTTCTAAGAGGCACAGTTTACGTACTTGAGCTCAAGGTTTTGTACGGTTTAACATATGCAGTACTGCTTTACCAAAAAGGGGTATTGGGTTTTCTTACGGAAATTAGTGAATTACTTGTAAAATCATTTAAATAACTCAGACTGAGTGAATCATTTACATGTGAACAAGTATAGTTAATGCATATGACTGAAATATATTCATCATATTGGCATTTCAACTCTATATCAGATATATGTAATACTCATTCTGAATACAGTGAGTGAAGAAGAATAGATGAAGAAATGTGATTAATAAATCATACTTTCAAGATTTAAATATCTACATAATGCATTGAATTTGTGTAATTATTGTTGTGTGAATTCCTAACCAACATATCTATAGTAAACAGAACAGCTTCTATCAGCCAGATATTGCCAAACAGGGCATTAATCTGACAAATTGGCGACCACGAAGGGACTCTCTCTTTTTAATAGAATCAGTTAAAATTGTATAGAAGTTGGTATGGAATGTAGGAATTGCAAACTGAATTAACTTGTTTGTATTTTCATTTTTATTCCCTTTATATAGGAACATTGCATTGCTAGGGTTACTGGAGCTGAGAGGAGTTTTCACCTAAAGCCTGTGCCCGTGATACTTTTTACGCCTGTTTAATAGGTTGGTAAGTGCGCTGCAAATTGTTAGTATGGATAGAGAGAAATTCATAGAACAGGGGAAAGTTTTTGGCTTGAGTGGGAATGATCTGAAGGTGTATGTGGATGATTGTGTGAACGAAGCAAGAGATGAAAGGACTGAAGCTAGAGCTTCTGCAGTTGAAGCAAACAGGTTTGAAACAGAATCTAAGAAACTAGAATCAGAAGCTAGGAGGCAAGAGTCAGAGTTACTGGCACAACAGATTAGATTAGAGGAGCTTAGGAAAGATAGAGGAAGTACTCCGCATTCAAATCCTAAAGTCAAGATTCCACCTATCCCACCTTTTCAGGATGGGAAGGATGATATTGATAGCTATTTGTGTCGTTTTGAAAGACATGCCTCTAGTGTAGCATGGAACACTGATGATTGGGCTTTAGCATTGTCTGCTTTGTTAACAGGGAAAGCACTTCAGATTATTTCACGACTTACAGTCTCTGAGGCTAAGAATTATAGTGCAGTAAAGTCCGCCTTATTGAAGGGTTATGATTTAACCGAGGGAGGTTATAGATTGAAGTTTCGGCATGCAAAAATCCAATCGGGAGAAACTTATGTTCAGTTCGCATCTAGGATTGAAAAATACTTTGATAGATGGCTTGAACTTAGTCCTTATGATAATAGTATAGATGGAGTCAAGAGTCTCATACTGCAGGAACAAGTGTTAGATACAAGCAATAAAGATTTGTTAATGTTCATTAAGGAACGTCAACCTTCAAGTTTGCAGAATCTTTTAACCCTTGCGGATCAGTATAGAGATGCTCACAATGACCCACGGTTACGCAGGATGAGAGATAAACCGTTTACTGGAACCCAGACATCTGACGGGAGCACTTCAAAGAGTCGTGGACAGGAGAGACAGTCTTTCGGCGGCAAGACAACATCGGAGTCAAGCCCAAGGAAAGAGAAGACCTGCTACAATTGCAAGAAAGTTGGACATCTTTCTTGGGACTGCCCCCAGAAGAAGAGACTAGAGAAAGGAGCAAGCATGACTGTTAGCGAACCCGTCAGCGAACCAGCTGAGACAGGAACAGTTAACGTCGAGACCGGAGGTATGTGTCTTATGGTTAGCAAATCAGCAATCTTAGAGGGGAGCCTCACCGAAGATGGAATGGGTGTTAAGCTGGTAGGAGGAGGCATCTTACCACTACTGTCTGCAGCAGCATGTGGAATACAGCAAGACGATATGATAGTATGTGAGGGCCTCGTGAATGGTGAATCGGTGGAGATGCTACGAGACACAGGTTGTACCACGGTGATAGTGCGACGAGATTTGGTGAGAGAAGATCAATTGTGTAAAGAAGAGAAACTGTGTCTTCTTATTGATAGAACTCTGAGATCTTTTCAAGTTGCACGTTTACAGATTGATACACCATACTACACAGGTGAAGTGACAGCCCTGTGTGTTAAGAACCCATTATACGACTTAGTACTTGGACAAGCGCCTGGTGTTAGGAAAGCGGATGACCCTGATCCTGACTGGACACCACAACGTCATCAGGCGAATGCAGTGGAAACAAGGGGACAGAAGAGGCAAGCGACACGCACCAAGCCACCCCTTTGTGTACCCAAGCCATTCGATGATATTGTGACTGCCAAAGACTTGATCGAAGCCCAGGCTGAAGATGAATCGTTGTCCAAGTCGAGGAAGTATGCAGATAACGGAGAAAAGAAGATAAGTCGGCAAGGAAACTCTTCTCGTTTTCTCTACAACAAGGGAGTGCTGTACAGAGAATACGTAGACTTGAAACCTGGAGCGGACAATATCTTGCAAATAGTGGTGCCTGCTAAGTTGAGAGGACAGGTAATGAGACTCGCTCATGAGTCTATCCTAGGTGGACACCTTGGTTTGAAGAAGACAAGTGACAAGATACTTATGCATTTCTTCTGGCCAGGAATGCATGCGGATGTTAATCGTCACTGCAGGTCATGTGAACCATGTCAGCGGACTATGCCCAAGGGTAAGGTCAGTAAGGTTCCGCTTGGTTCAACCCCTCTGATTGACGAGCCTTTTCGTAGAGTTGCAATGGACTTAGTTGGACCCATTGAACCTGCTACCAGTAAAGGGAACAGATTTATCTTGACTGTCATGGATTATGCTACCAGATATCCAGAGGCAGTGGCACTTCGAAGGATAGATACCCAGACAGTAGCAGAAGCCTTAGTGGACATCTACTCACGAGTTGGTGTTCCACGTGAAGTTCTGACGGACAATGGTGGACAGTTCACTTCGGGCTTAATGAAGGAAGTTAGTAGACTCCTTTCGATCCGCCAGATGACCACAACCCCATATCACCCAGCGTGTAATGGATTAGTGGAGAGATTCAACGGGACTTTGAAATCGATGCTAAAGAAAATGTGTGAGGAACGACCCAAAGACTGGGACCGTTACATTAACCCTCTTCTTTTCGCTTACAGGGAATCGATTCAAGAGAGTACCGGATTCTCGCCTTTCGAACTGTTGTACGGTCGTGCAGTTCGTGGTCCACTTGCAATTCTTCACGAGCTTTGGACAGGAGATGCAGTTGAAGCCGAGACGAAGACTACGTATCAGTATGTCTTGGACCTCAAAGATCGGCTAGAAGCAACCTGCAAAGTAGCTCAGGAGAATTTGGGCAAGGCCGCGGAGCGATACCGAAAGCAGTACAACAAGAAGGCGAAGATGAGGAGATTTGAGATCGGCGATGAAGTTCTCCTTCTTCTACCAACTGACAACAATAAGTTGTTAATGCAATGGCGGGGACCATTCAAGGTAACAGAGAAGATAGGAAAGATGGACTACAAGCTGGACATGGGTGGAAAATTCAAAACTTTCCATGCCAATCTCCTTAAGAAATTCTTCAGAAGGGAAGAGCATGTTGGCATCTTGGATGTGGTGTGTACATCAGTCGTCGATGATACCATGGATGAGGAGGAAGAAGATGATTTGGAAGAGACATCAGCTGTGCGCAGGGATCTAATCCAGCTTCCATCCCTCACCCAGTCGGAGAGCATCGAAGATGTACAAATTAGTCCACACTTGACCCAAGATCAGCACGACAAAGTTGGCACCCTTCTTCAAGAGTTTGAAGAGACAATGACTGATGTACCAGGATGGACTAACCTCGGGAAACATGACATAAGGCTGACTGATAAGGAGCCCATCAAGTGCAAACCTTATCCTTTACCACATGCGCTACGAGAGCAAGTCACGAAGGAAGTTCGGAAGATGATTGATCTCGACATAGTGGAGCCTTCATCCTCACCATATGCATCTCCGGTGGTCATGGTTAAGAAGAAGGATGGTGCAATACGGTTTTGTTGCGACTACCGCAGACTCAACCAAGTTACAGTGACGGATGCTGAACCAATCCCCGACCCAGAGGAAATCTACAGTAAATTGGCCAATGACCAATTTTTCACCAAGATAGACTTGACAAAAGGTTACTGGCAAGTGCCACTAACGGAAGAAGCAAAGCCACTCACAGCTTTTGTGACGCCAGATGGTTTGTTTCAGTTTAAGGCTATGCCTTTTGGTTTGGTAAATGCTCCGGCGAGCTTTAGCCGAATCATGCGTGACTTGTTGCGTGGATTAGACAATGTTGATAATTTTATTGATGATATTCTTATCCACACAGCTACCTTCGATGAACACTTGAAAACTCTCAGGAGGGTGTTGGAGAGACTAAAGACGGCCAATCTGAAAGTAAGGCCAACGAAGTGTGTCATCGGTTGCGAGAATGTAGAATTTCTCGGACATCGAGTAGGACATGGTGAACTACGACCGGTCCCAGACAAAGTGGAGGCGATCCAGAGTGCGCCTCAACCAAGAACCAAGAAACAGCTACGCTCGTTTCTTGGCCTCATAGGATATTACCGGCGGTTTATCCCTAACTTCTCTGCACTAGCAGCTCCTTTGACAGACAGAACCAAAAACGGTGAACCTACACAGGTAAAGTGGGGTACGTCTGAGGAGAATGCATTTAACGCACTCAAGCAGAAGCTGGCACAGGAACCAATTCTCCACCTTCCAGATCTGAGTCAATCTTTCATCCTAAGGACAGACGCATCAGACGTGGGACTTGGAGCAATACTCCTTCAGGATGTCGATGGGCAGAGGTTCCCAGTTGCATACGCAAGTAGAAAGCTGCTTCCGAGGGAACGGCGTTATGCAGTGATGGAGCGCGAGTGTCTTGCAGTTGTTTGGGGTATACAGAAATACGAACCATACTTGTATGGAAAGCACTTTCATCTTGAGACTGACCACCAGCCGCTTAAATGCGTTGCCAAATCAAAATGTGCAAATGGGAGAATCTTGAGATGGGCATTGGCCCTACAGCCGTACAGATTCACCATCACTGCCATTAAGAGTAGCGAGAATATTGGAGCAGATTATCTAAGCAGAATCCCAGAGTGATTTGTTAGTTTTTTTTTCATTTTGTATTTAGTTTAGATATATATTAGATAGTGTGCGGGAAATTTACTTTTAGACATTTATTGGAATTAAAATGTAATTAATGTCTTTAAGGAGGGGGAGAATGTCACAAAGTGACTGGTAATTTAAGACTAGAAGATAGTGACTGGTTTTTAGACTAGGAGATAGGCATCTAGAACACAATAGAATCCCTAGCTACAGTACCTTTTCTCAATGGGAGAGCTATGTATGTGTGCTTGTGTGCTGTGTGCATGTGTGCTGCTGTTCAGGCATAGTTTGGGCTGGGCAGAGCAACTTAAGCATTGGTCAAGACAGGACCTGTATGCTGAGTGGGTGTGTGAGGAGTTGAGATGTGCAGCATGTAGCTACTTACTTTGGTTGGCATCTACCCTTAAATTCGGGCAGCACAGGCCAGGAGAAAACTTCTCAACAGCTCCACATCATGTCTCTGACACCACAGTCAGGCAGCTGGGTTCCACTTTGAGGTTCCAGTTTAGGTCCCATTCCGGGTCCATTCGGATTCCATTCCAGTTTCATTACGGTTCAACTCCACAAGAGATCTTCAAGGACAGATCTTCCAAAACAGATCTTCTCTAACCTCTGAGATGAGACTTTTCGTCTACTAGACGAGCTACATCATACTTCAACGCCGAATACGTCAGAAACGACAAGCTTCGGAACAGCGACTATACTCAAACAGCCAGGGTTCTTCAAGTTCGTGCGTTTGTCTACATGAGACACACCTGGAGCACAGGAAGACAATGTAAGAACGTTCCATAGGGTTGAGAACGGTCGCGGACATTTAATTCATATCAATTATTCTGTGATAAAACTCGTAGTATTTGAGTTTTTAGATATTTCTAAGAGGCACAGTTTACGTACTTGAGCTCAAGGTTTTGTACGGTTTAACATATGCAGTACTGCTTTACCAAAAAGGGGTATTGGGTTTTCTTACGGAAATTAGTGAATTACTTGTAAAATCATTTAAATAACTCAGACTGAGTGAATCATTTACATGTGAACAAGTATAGTTAATGCATATGACTGAAATATATTCATCATATTGGCATTTCAACTCTATATCAGATATATGTAATACTCATTCTGAATACAGTGAGTGAAGAAGAATAGATGAAGAAATGTGATTAATAAATCATACTTTCAAGATTTAAATATCTACATAATGCATTGAATTTGTGTAATTATTGTTGTGTGAATTCCTAACCAACATATCTATAGTAAACAGAACAGCTTCTATCAGCCAGATATTGCCAAACAGGGCATTAATCTGACATGCGTAGTCCCATAAACATCTTTCAATGTACAGTGCTAAATTGTAGCTTTATGAAGACTGGGCCAGATTTCTTATCATTTTGATGATTCCAAAACCTTGCAGTACACCTATGCTAGATGATCAACCTTTTCTGATCGATTTCACGACGTTTCTTTCACAATGCAATCGCATGACCATAACTGGTCTTTATCTTTAAACATGTTGACATCTGCATCATATTACAACTATTTTTTTTTTGAATTGCCTGGCAAAGGCACATCTTTCATTGATGCCCCAACAATATTGTCACAACATCAGATATGTTATGTCTGCTTATTGTCACAAGATACCAGTTATCCCCACCCCCACCCCCCCCCCAAAAAAAGAAGTTCAGAATACTTGACCTGACACTGGACACTGCATTATCACCTTTTTTCATATGTATATTTGTGCAGGATTTGAGAATTGACCATCTATAGAGTCTTTGGTAGAAAGACGAACAGAGTCAAGAGATGAGTAGAGTGGAGAAGAGAAGGGTGAATGATTGAGAGAGGATGATACAGCGATGGGATTCCATTGAGGTGAGTCATGAGATGCCAGTCATTCATCAAGATAACCTGTCATCACCTCTCACTACACACATATTAGAGTGATATCACACCTTATAGATGGAGACTTAGGCCTATAGGTGAGATGAAAAGGTTAACACTGCTAAAACCGTCTTTTGAATAGTTTTGAAAAGAATAAAGAGAAAAAAAGGTCAAATTCTTTTTAAATGAATACTAAGCAATCACCTTGCAAATATTTAGCGCAGAAGTAAATCATGAGTGGTAGAGGTGGTTGGTGGGGGAGTTGAGGTGGTAGTCTTGGCGGGATTGGTACTGGGGGGGGGGGGGGTGTTTCACAAAGACTAAGATCGACTTTAAGTTGGACTTAACTATGGCAGGCCGTTCATGCCACTGGTTGCTGTCACCATTGGTCTCTCAATTATGATATTTAGATATTTTCTCCTTCAATAATGAACTATCAACAAAAAAAAAATCTGTAGATTTGTGGCAACAATTTGTACATCCCTTGATAAACCGATGCCAGAAATAATTAGAGGAACTAGTGGCATGAATGGCCTGCCATAGTTAAGTCCAACTTAGAGTTGATCTTATTCTTTGTGAAACACTCCCCAGGATTGGTAGCAGAAGCAGTAGTAGCAGTACATGTATGAGTAGTTGTCGCTGTAGTAGTAGTAGCATATTGACTTTGCAGATCTTTATTAAAAGTATGAAACATTCTAATTTCTATTTAATTTTCAGGGAGGAGAGGAGGAAAAGAAGGGGGCGGTAACAAGAGTGTATTCCTCATTTCACTCCATTTGCATCACATTAAGATAATGCCAAACGTTATTCTAAATACAATAATTAACCTAAATATGGATAGTACACTCATGAATATTCTATCAGGAAAATTATCCACATTTGTCTGATGCCCAGATAATGATAGGAAGCCAAATAGTATCATATGATTGGCGCCATGGAAATTGATTTAGCTGTTGTTAGTTGAGTGTAATGTTGGATTGATGAGGATGTAGGTATAATGAGACACTTTAAGCATCAGAGATTGGGTCCTTTATTGATTTTTGAATGATCGCTCTCTCATTACAGGCCTCCAGTATAAATGACCCAGAATTCAAAAGAAATTGGATTAAAACTGCTGGCCGGCAGGGAAGTGAGGATTTTACAGAGGCATTGTGTCATCAAATATGCTTCTTTCTAAACATGTACATGTCTTTTCTTTCCAATTTTTGCCTTTTCTGGTTACGCCATGGTAAAAGAAATGATGTCATTAATATGTCCTCTTCTTGAATTCATAACAGTATTCATTGGATATCTCTCTTCGTCTTCAGTTCCTTGTATCTTCCTCTGATTTTATCTTCTCCCTTTCTCTTTCTATCTATCTCTCTCTCTCCCTCTTTCTCTTTTTCTTTCTCTTTCTCTTTCTCCATTTCTCTTTTTTAATATCTTTAGTTACCATTACTTTTTAACAAAATTTGTTTGATTCCATTAAGTACCGGTAATATGAGGGGTTTGTTCCCTCTACTTGCGTTTGAATAAAAGAAAATTAAATTTGACAATTTGACAATCAATGCTTTGATCAAGTCAACAAGTCAATATTTGGGTTTGACAAACATATGTGATTAAAATGAAAGTTCTATTTATGAATTTATAAACTTCTGGAAAATCAAAAACAAAATGTAAACATACCCATGTATATAAATGGATATTTTCTCTATCAGTTTAATATCAAAGCCAGAGTCCATACACTGCAGTAGAGAACCGTTAAGATTGAGAGGCATATAAGACAGTGACATTGATCATGAAAGATGATATCCTAAGAGAAGCTTAAATAGCTAAGAGGTTTCTACATGCTGGACAAACAAGCCTTGGGATTATACACCAAGGTGCACATCTAGGATGATGTTACAGAACAGCTTACCCATGGATATGCTCTCTTCACAATGTGCTATCACTCTTTACTATATACTCGTATTTCATATCATGAATAAACATATAAATAAGATAATGCATACTGTAAACTGACAGATCTTAAAGGTACTACATTACAAAGTCAGCCCACACTGTTACAGCATAGACCTACCACTGGTTACAGGAAGCACATTGTTTGTTTGGTGACATCATTTGCAACTTGAGTATTTAAAAAAAAAAATTCAGTTTAAAAGTTATGATACATAATCTTTGGAGTCACCTTGACATTTTGTTCCTTGAACAAAATTGAAAAGTAAGAAATACTGAAGTATTGATGTGTGTCAAAGAGGAAAGTTATTTGATTTATATGTGAACAGGAGATTTATATGTGAACAGGACATTTCTTATTGGATTTAATCACTGGACACATAATCCCTAGAAGAGTTGGTCAGCTAATGATTGTGAGTATGGTTAGGTATATCAAGTTTCGTCCTGCCTTAAACCATACTTCTCTCGAGAGGTAATAGATTTACTTAATTAACTCCAATGGTACACATGTAGTTTCATATCGCTTAACTTCTTCACAGCAATTAAGTTGCAAACACTGACCCTCAGGGAAACTATCTCGAGTCAAATTTTAATTATATTTGATTCGTTTATTTATTTATTTATTAATCTTAGTACAGTATTGTGCCTAAAATATCTTCTAAACTTCATGATGGGTAAACTTTGTCATATTCAATGACGTATGCTTGTACATGTAGCTTTAATACTTATTCTTTTGTTAACATATTATCTTAAAAACAAAAATATGTCCTTTTAATAAATACTATGCCTAATTGATTAATCCTTGAAGAGAGTCATTCAATGGAAGGACAAAATTGAATATTTAACATTTTGTAACAAAAGTAATAATGATAAACAAATATCAATCAATGATAGATTACTTTAAGAAATCCTAAATAGCCTTTACATTAAATGTCTTTTATAGCTACATCAGTTTCAATTGAGACGTTAATTCCCATACCACGCAGCTGTCAAACTGTCACAAAGCTCACCCATGAAAAATTGATCTACAGTCCCACATACTTGAAAAGGATGCAGCTGGCAGTGTGGGCCAATGCTACATGGCTATACGACTCAAAGACAGACATATCTTGATGAGAGAAAAAGAATCAAGCTGTAATTGATGTTTAGTAATCATGGCACAACTGTCAACTCTTGACAAATGAAGATCTTTGAAGAGACATTCAGAGAGTAAATTCTTATCCTTGACCAGAAGATAAAATGAAGATGAAATGAATAAGTGCCATAAAAACTAACTCAACAACAACAACAACAACAAAGCTCGATGAATACATCATCAAGAGTATAAACACTGATGCTCATTAAATTGAAACCATTCATAATTCATTGCATCATGAAAGCACCATCCAATATCATCTTCTTCCTCTGCAAAATAGCAAAAGGAATTGAAATGAAAATACAACCTATCCAACAACATGATGATGACATGACAAACATTACACTAACCGAGATGCCAAACTAATACCAGACAGATCTAAAGTTGTGACCATGACACACCACTTTACCTTAAGCAAATCTTGAGAGAGACAGACAGAAGGAAGAGGAAATGACAAATACACTGGAATTGAGACAACAAGCGATTTGTCACTTTCCTTTGAGACTCGCAAATCATTATGCATATTCTTCACATATTTAGATAAATCTCATGGCATTTTGAAGATAGGGACTACAAATATGTGACATCAAGATTAAAACCATATATGTCAAAGACTTAAAATGAAACACATTGAAGTCCCCAGTCATGGTTGAAATGCACCAATTTTTATCAAAGCAGATCTCATGATTTATCAAATTAGAATACACTCCATTTGCCAACAATTTACCAACTATAATCAAGATGATAACTTTATGATTCATTTAATTAGTGCATGCTCAGAATTGGGACTCTTAATGCTCTTTTTCACAATCACGAAAATCAAGAGACTCCAAAACATGATATATTTCAAGGCTTTATTAACCACATTTGTCACAAACGATTCCATATTATCTCCTCACAACTGATCTTATCGATGCCCGACTATCAATAAAGTCCTCCAGAAAGATCTCAATATCTTGATGAAATTTGAAAGTTCAGGATGTACAATCCTTATCTGATATCTCCCGCATCCCACTGATTGGATGAATGTTTTGGCTGTCGTACATTCACATTTCCTCTATTCCTTCCCTTTCTTGATACATGTTATGGAATACTTCCAAGTACAAACTCTCCATGGACCCCTACTTGACTCCATGAAAGTACATTTCCACTTTTAGATCACTTTTAAAGTTTTTTTTTTTTAAATAGAGGAAGATTGAAAGAAAGAGAGGGACTTGTCCAAGTGAGTAGTCCAGATTCTGTCCGATTTTATATATGTTTTATTCTTCAATCATCTACGTCTTCCTTCCTTAGACGCATCCCACACAGATCGCGCGACCCCCGAAAATACACCCATCGCTTGCTTAGGGTAAGAATGAAAGGCAAGGACTGTCTCCATTTAAGCGTTGAGGGTGTGTTATTTTATCAGCTGATTGGGCGCGGGACACAGAAACAGTCCAGACAGTGGACTACAAGTGAGTTGAAAGATGATCCTGAGGATGATTTTGTATACAAAGTAGAATTTTGAAAGCACACATAGTGCTGATGGTGAATAAGCTTCCACAAACCAGATTAGTGAGATACATTTATCGCAATTATGATAATAATAGTAATCATAATAATAATCTGAGTTTATATAGTGCTTTAATAAGAAACACCTTCTTAGGCACTTTTTAGATATTATATTACCCCTTTCATCAAATTCATTCACACAAAATGTGCACCATCTCCCCTGGGAGTATTTTTGCCATATGGTCACTGTGAGGGCATAATTATGGTAATTAGTAACACAAAGGCTTTCATCATCCTACCAGGTCCCTATTTCTCTCCTGGGTATGTAGTGGCAAATGTAGATTATTGCCTTGCCAAAGGACATATAGTGCCATGTCATGGAGCGAGTGAGCGACAATTGATGAAACAATACAACAAAATACTGAAGAACATTGCCTTGAAGAAATTTCCTTATGAAGATGATTCACTTATACATCAGTACTCAATCTTTCATCGGCTCGAACAAATATTTTCCTGCTGAATTCTCAAGACAACACTGGATTCCTAGTATGTCTGAGGTGCATGAATCACACACTCTATAACCACAACATTATTAAATGAAAATGAAGACACTGTATAACTGTGCAGTTTCTTCATACATGACTGCTAAAATAATATTTAAGATATGATTTGATTACCATGTAAGATGTGATTATTTGCTTTCCTGATTCCTGATTCCTCAAAGTAGTTAACATTACACCATACACTATCAAAGAAACTTGTTTAATAATATTTATTCAAGGATTTGTCAAGATGTGGGGGTTTCAGCCAATACAAAACACAGATTTCTATCTCAGCTTTAACATAATTGCGACGCAATGTCATCATTTATAAAGAAATCTCAGTACCGACATACACTATCAAATAGTCTACCGGTAATGAATTACAATTACATGCACTATCTGCATTGTATACAACAACAAAAATGTTTCAAAGCAGTCTATACTTCCAAACACAATTCCTTGAATGCAATGGAGTAGATTTGGCTACAGGTAGTATGTACAGGGATAGACAGGGAATCTGGGATAGCTCGCTCGATACATACGGCACCTCGCAGTGTCCCATAATTGAATTGATTTTTGTGAATTCCTATGCATTCACCATCTCCGTACCAAGCGAGGAGCAGGTCGTAAAAAGAAATGAAACTGTGCTTATGAAGAACTTGGAAGGTATATGGATGATGTCGTTCTCAATCTCGGTGTCTCAATCAATGCATGCATGAGAGAAAGGGCCTACCTTCAAGCTATCTGTATTTAAAGGGATATGTTTTGTTTGTATGTTCACGTAGAACGTGATATGATGATATTGGAATTGACATTCTAAAATCTGAATGTATCAGAATTTTCACTCCACCTGTAGCAAAAGCAAAATCAACCACTCTGTTTTCCACATAATTTCATTGGAGAAAACAGCCAAAAAGAAAGTTTCTTGAATTTGGTCTTTGAGCAATCAAACAAATCCACTCATGCTTTCGCCTATCACGTTCAAACTTTAGTCTCAAATGTGCAATGATTATTTTCATAAAAATAAATTTCTGAAGACATAAATTATTTGAATGCGAAAAACAACAAAAGTACAGATCTCCTAAAAAAAAAAAACACGAAAGGCCTTTTGTTGATATCATTATGCAAAGTATCAAATCTATGATTTAATTGTAAATGCTTAAAGAAAGATCAACCTTAATCAGTTATCATCAAAAGCAAGCTCAATGTTTTTGCTTGCTCTGATGATAATCCAACAACATAATGAGACTTGCTATATTTACCAAGTGTATCTCATCTCAATCTACTATCCCTGGTGATAAGATCAGTCTATGGTAATTCAGCTCATTTCCAGCTATCCTATATAAGTAATCACTATTTATATACACAGGTAATAACCAGCTATTACGAGCTGGCAGTGTGCCTGCATGAAAACATCCTGGCAATACAAGCAGATTTCCAGGAATACATCAGGCCTGAGCCAAACTTAATCACAACCAATCAAACAATCTTTACAAAGTAAGATAAATACCTCCGTGTATACATCAACTACCTATCTTATGCTATGGTCACATTACCCAAAAGTAGCCTGCTCGGCGGCCGAGCGGCGAGTTTTTGACCAATTCTGCCCGGCGGCTGCCCGGCCACCGAGCGCCGGCCGCCCAGGCACCGCTCGTTTTTAGGGCATCGCTCGGTCGCCGCTGAAGTTTTAGCGTGGAGTTAAAATTTGGGCGGCGCCTGCTCATTTTTCACTCGCCGCCCAAAATACGCTCGGTACCTGGGCGGTCGCCGCCCGGGCACCAACCTAATTGCTGGGCGATGCTTAATTCCAGCAGCGACCGAGCAGGCTACTGATCAGTCGGTCGCTGCTCTGATTTGTGACCATAGCTTAATCTAGCGTTCTGGAGAATTGATGTATAATCATGACCCTTTCACAAACAGATTAATTGGTAAGATTCGATGACATAAATTTAAGTATTGTGATCACGAGCTCACCTTTCTTTGTAGGTACTTTGATTCTGATCATGATTTAAAATAACATTAACAGTGCATCCTTGTGGGCATTCTGTATTTCAACATTTCAATGAAGGTCAGTGGAGATTTCTGTATTATAACCAATATCGGCAGCAGAAGTGAGAATTCATTTTCTATCTTTATCAGAACTCAAGATTATCTTTAACTGGTGTGAACCCATCCAATTGCAATTTTCTGAAATATGACAACTATGCCTATAAAATTGTAAATTGAGAAAGCCTGGGTAATAGGAGTTATGACCTTTCAAAGAAAGTGCACCTAGTTCCCCTGTAATCTAATTTGTCAATGGATACATATTTTGATTTCAAGCACTACTAAAATAACCTTCTGAGTATAGGATTAATAGCTTGGTAAGTAGCTATTCTTGTTTCAAATTGAGCAGAAAATAGAGTTTGGATTGCAGTAAAAGGATCAGGGAGGGTGACTTCACACTTTTTTAAAGCATGATCTAATTCCAAGTTTCTAAAAGTCTACACTTTTACTGCTCTAAAATTGCAAAGCTACATGCAGCAACACAATTCTAGAATGATCAGTTCAAAAAGTTGTTTCAATTTCATGTTTTTTGTTAATGTATTGTATTGGGCAAATTGATCTATATGTATATTAAAATGTACCATCATTGTAAATATGAAAAATTGAAAGGGGGAAATTAAATGAATTGAATTGAATCGAATAACACTAACAAAGCAAATTCTATTAACTTCAAGAGCTAAAGAACTTTAAAGAGGGTAGACATTTTTCTTAAATTGATCATCACCATAAAATACCTGAGTGATTTGAGCTCAAATCAGGCCTTTTTTCTCCAAATAGAATGCTGGAAGGAAAAAGTGAAATTAAATTTAAAGTATAAAAAGAATCTGACATTAGAGGATGGAAGACGACTTCTCTCAGAAGTCTTCATTCTTCCTCCTTAATTAATTTCCTCCTTGGCCTTCCTTGTATTTTTCTTCTTCAACCGTTCATTTGAAATACAGATTGACCACAATATTTTTTAGACATCCATGTTGAGGCGAGCAAGAAAGAAACTCAAAACAGAATCCAGATATTCTTTCTCAATTAAAGGTCATGCGTTAACCATCCTTCCATCCATCACTAAAAAAGCTACATGGATGAAAAGAGATTCAAGATGTCATTCGGATAATGCAGTATTCCAAGAAAAGATGGTCAAATTGAGCTCATCGCTAGAAGAAAACACATCTATTACCTTCACAAGGATGAAGGATGATAAACAAGGAATTATTCCCCCATCATATACATTTAACAACTAAATTATTCAAACCCTTACCAAGTTTTGTAATTTTTCAAGTACGGGGTATGTGAAAAATTAATTTGTTCTGATTTAAGCTTCTTGAGAATGTGACAAAGCAAAGCTTACATCTAAAAGGTCCTAATTCACCCAAACCATCTTTCATTCTTTGAGTTACAATTTCTTTTTAAATATCAAATTTACAAGGGGTATGAATAATTGTATTTATGCGTTTTCTCAAAGATTACAAATTTCTAGCCATCAAATGTACCATTCAATGTTATCAGTTTGGGGGAATCTATTTTCTATGGCGCCTCATCCCATAGACTTTACCATGTGCATGCATCATTCCCTTTTCCCAGTATCATCAATTCGTCCCTATTTTCACGAAGTGACGGTAGTGAATGAAAATCGCATTCACTTTGTGTGCGGATTTTCCTCACTACCGTCACTTCGTGAAAACAGGAACGAATTAGTGTCCATATTTTTCATCTAAATGATGCCTGGGTAATGACCCTAACGACTGATGCTCCTCTTTGACTGGGGGGATATAACTTTGACTCGTGCCTCACAAAGTGACTTTAATGTCATTTGCAAACTGCGAGCTGCAGATGAAAACTGAAATATCAGGAGATATATAGTTCGTTGAGAGCCAGAAGGGTATTCACTTTAATACTCTGTATCAAATTATATGTGTGAGTGTCCTACTTGATTTTAGTATTGTAATCATCTTCCTTATCTACGAGCAAT
The DNA here is from genome assembly GCF_000002235.5 of Strongylocentrotus purpuratus. Taxonomy (NCBI): domain Eukaryota; kingdom Metazoa; phylum Echinodermata; class Echinoidea; order Camarodonta; family Strongylocentrotidae; genus Strongylocentrotus; species Strongylocentrotus purpuratus. The sequence continues at coordinate 31,462,844 of NW_022145612.1, read as the reverse complement.
ATTGGAGAAATAATGGAAGCATATTTAAAACTTCCTCATCATATTGGTAAAGGTTTGGGTGGAAGACTTGTGAAGTGGAATGTTATTAGTTTTTGAGCGAGGTTCGGCGCCAGACTTTATGGATTTCCCTCTTGAAGGCACCTAAGAGGTAGGAGACAGTTGGAGGGGCTCAAGAGGAGGATTCGGGGATAGAAAAAACAATAATTGTTTGAAAACATAAGGAAAATGATGAGTGGTAAACTCAATAAAAGGTGGATAGAACTCCGCAAAGTTGTCTTCATTAGCAGTAATGAAATGATGAAAGATAAAAATATTAGGGACAGTGTGCATATTCATTCATACATTGTTGATGCATTATTTAGGTAAGTAGATTTGGTAAATATTAGTGACATAAACAAAAATAGGAAAACAAATAGAAAGAGAGAGAGAAAGAAAAAGAGAAAAGAAGAGAAAATGAGGGAAAGGAAGAGAGAATGAGAGAAAGGAAGCAAGAATGAGAGATAATGTGGAAGGGGTGTTATGAAAGTGGAATGACAAGAAGTCATAGAATTATTAGCCATAATTTCTTTTCAAATCAAGTTCAAAAGTGTAAATATGCCTTCTGAAATTGTGAAGAAATAGAAATTTGAATACATGTGTTTATCTTAACAAATAAGTAAAAGAAACATGATGGAACCAAACAAATTCTATATCTTGCTGCAATTGTGTGTGTACATCCATCAATAATATAAAGGTCATAATGTATATATACATGGCCCATGCATTCCACATACAATGTACATAATGTATCATATTCCTGTATGATTCATTCAAATGTCATCTACACAGTATCAAATTTATTCTCGCCCCTGGGGAAGCTTATGCTAATTCTATCTTCTCTAAAAATCTTGTGTTTAGGCATGCATTAGTTCAGACAGAGAATTTCATACGTCAGCATGTATTAGTTGCCTTTTTTTCTTTAATACATGAAATTAGAATTTAAATACCATTAAAAATAATATTCATTCACATGTATAGATATATCCTTTCTCCAAAGGCTTTTTCTTTCTAAAATCAACAAAATATTGGTTGACAATATTTGAAAGTCAAGTAAATGAATCACACTATACAGTCACTTCAAACTTCAAAGAGGGAAGAAATTATGATTTTACATGAAAATATGACATCGTAAAATATACCATAACAATGATTCAATTCTTTTTAGATCTTTATACATGTACATGAGACAATTCGCTGGATGATGTGGAATCAAGGCTTAAGTAGGGCCCTGTTTCATACATCTTGCTATCAATAACAAGATATGATAATTGTTATAAGTTACTGAAATCCTTGCGTTTGATTGGCTAAGAGCAAATTTGTCATAAATTTGTGGAACTTGTTGTTGAAAACAGTTTTATGAAACAGGGTCCAGGTAAATGTTTTAACAGACAAGATCCGAATGTAACACGTCCATCTTTAAATAGAAAAAAAAAACAGTACTGTTACAACAATGGTGGCCTTACCCTTTGTTTAAAAAAAAGAACAACAAAACATTTTGACCTGAAAATAATTACATTTATGTTTGACTCACAGCACATATCCGATATTGAGGCTAGTAAGTCGGTTGACGTAATTGTTTTTGACAGTTTGATACTGCCACACCCTAGTTGCCATGGGAATATTAGATTAGTTACATCAACCTGTTACAGAGACTGGCTGAATTCAACTCAGTGTATAACAATTGTTATTGTTAGATGGAATTGAAAACAATTACGAAAATTACAATTACAAAAATAGAATAGAGCGTAATCTAGGTTAAAGCATCTAGACTCAGTATAAAAGCCTTTACCCATTCATGCATTGTTTTTGATTAGTTTGCATTTACTGTTTGTACAATTTCAGTTTTAAAGCAAGGATCACATCCATAAAGAACAGTGGGAATAAAATGTATTAACAAAACAGATCAAAGTTTCCCATGACTATACATTAAACAATTAATATCTTGATATTTGCATCAAAACATGTAACAGCATAATCTTTTTACTTTCTTCAGAACTGATTGAATGTAAAATGATGGAAGACTTCACCTTTTCCACTTAAAAATATACAAGGGGCATCCTTTTGTTGATGTCTTAAGTGCAGACATATTAAGTGGAGGACGGATGTGAGCGTGTATAAGACGGAATTGACATTAGTAAGATGGACTTAGTCTGTCTTCTCTCTCATCTTCTAAGTAGGTGAGAAGGCAGCAATCATTGAATTCCCATCTAACCTGTTTAGGAAACCAAGGTGATTCTATTCTTCCGTCCACTCTCCCTGCCTGCTTATCATCCGTAAATGGCTGCAGATGCAGATGTGACTTTGGGAGTCAATTTCTGCTTCTTTCCATTAGTTTACAAAGCTCTCCAACAACCGAATTCTGCCTGACAACCTGTCCCTTAAAGCTGATTTACTAAAGAACAAAGGGCGAGGCTCTCTCTATCTCTCTCTTCATACACTCTGTGACCCACTTACATAAGCTTGGCTAACCTGAATTGAAGGCATCCATTTGCATTGTATTGGGGCAAACAAAAACATGGGGAGAAAGGTCAAAAGTTGACTTGGGTGACTACACCATTGCAATTAAATTTAAAAATGGATGTTCCCATTTATTCTTGATCGTTTTAATGTCAGGTTCAAGGATAGCTGCTGAATAATAATATTCAGCATCGTTTCAAAGATATTGTTCACTGCTGCAAAAGTGCAATTCATTACCTGCCCGAAAAGGGGAAAGTGACAGCTACGTATTGTCAATGGCAATAATGTCTTTCTTCTGAGTGGTGATGATTTGTATATAAAATTATGTTGATACACAGTGACTGTTGAAACAGCCCGAAGGAATTACACACAAATTTGTCCAAGCATTAACTGTTCCAATAAAAAATGCTGGCGAATGAATTTTGATCAAGACTAATTGACACAAGTAAAAACATTATGTTAAGAACGTGCCTGACATCCATTTAAATGCGCACAAGAAAGCAAAAGAAAAGAAAAGGAAAACAGATTTTCATGGGGGGGGGGGGGTGTGGGATTCATAGAAGAAAGATATTACACAAGATAAAACACCAATGCTAAGAGTACATTCTTTACCTAAATGAGTACATCTAATTATCATTACATTCTAGTAAAAAGGTTAAAAGTATGTACTTGTGGGCATCGTAAGTACCCCATCGTATTTAAGTAACATTAACCTTTTGGAGTCTTGGGACATGACATCTTTATAAGATGTGGACCTACTAACAAACAACTAAATCCTAACCTAAATCTCTATCAGTGTCTCCATCAGATCTAGATTTATGACATGTATTCTAGCGAAAAACCCAAAGATAAAAAGCTCTCTGTACAAACAAAGATCCCCTAACCTAAATCTGTGTGGGTTCCTCTCTCTCTCTCTCTCTCTCTCTCTCTCTCTCTCTCTCTCTCTCTCACTCTCTCTCTCTCTCTCTCACACACACTCTCTCTCTCTTGTGCCTTGGGTTCCTCCAAGCTCTATAGACACATGCAATCTGGAAGACAAATCATCATCTACTACGAGATGAGGGGAATCATGGATGGGAGATTGAAACTTTCATATCTCATACAATGTACAATATATCAGGCTTATCAATGTGCACGGAAGATGTGTTTAGATGGTGGAAGAAAGCCCTCTACAAAATCATCATTATATAAACATTTAATGCTTCGCATGTATAGCTTTGGGTCTGTTTTCCATGTTCTTGTCTTCAATATTCACCAAAGATATTTGTTTTTAACTTTTTAGAATATAAGACCATGGTCAATACGCATGCAAGAAGATCAGCTTTAAGAAGTTTGTTTTATTGAAAATAAATACGCATCAAAGTTTGTATGGACTACTTTCACTCAGCAAAATACAACCCACGCACACTCAGATTTATCTCCATTTCGTCAATTCATCTTTGAGAATAAAGTTGATCAAAATAATAATACAGCATAAAAGCTTATCTCTCTGATATCTGTATCTTGTCTTAGGAACAGAGAGAAGTACCCAATGAGGTTCATGGCTGGTCATTGGCACATCGGAACTCTTCCAAAAGCTTTGTAGAACAATTAAAAGAGACGTTCCTAGATGTTGAGGTATGACATAGATATCTAACATCGTAGCTATTTGTCATTGTATGTTTGTGGGGAATAATTTCATGTCATATTTGTGTCTAGTAATGTAGCTAAACTCAAATCTGCTGAATATTATGATGGGGCACAGCCAGAGGTGGGAGAGATGGCTATGATTCTGATGATAGTTACGCTATTGTTAGGGATGGTGTCACAATGATGATGATGATGATGATGACGATGAACAAGATGATGATGATGACAATGAAGATGATGTGCTGATGATGTGTGATGATGTGTGATGGTGTTGGTGATAAATGTAGATGATAATAATGATATAATAATGATATAATGATATAATAATGATGTGGCGGTGGTGTTCATGACAATAATATCAACGTTAGAGAAGATGAAAACATTGCTTTTCATAAAGAATGCTTACATGTAGTTCCATACTTAGTTACTGCGTTCACTGATGATAATGAAGGGAAGCTCAGGCTATCAATAAAGACTTTCGCACCTCATGCAGGTAGGATGGAAGCAATAAAGGATGATGCTTATAACACTACCTCTAGCCCCAGAGGAGGTATATTAATAGCCTGTCTTGTCTTGCTAACACATGGCTACGAGACATTGAAGGATTGCAACAGCCTATAGGTACATGACGTAGAAACCCCTTACCCATTCTACACTGTAAAGTTAGTCAAGATATCAAATGCGAAGAAAACAAAACATCCCCCTTTAATAAATTTAAAATCATCTACTTAAAGAAGAGGCATTTCAAATGTGATTTATCTCTGCAAAAGAAGTTACTATTTAACATTTAGCAACAAAGAACAATCAATTAAAACGATGCCAGGAACAATATTAAAGGCCTCATTTGGATATGCTGTGGTAATCTGCAGGGTTTTTCTTTTTTAATGACAAAAAGGTTACCGGTATACGCTTCGCATTTCTTAAAACGTAGAGCTACGTGAATATGGTGGCTCATTTGTTGCATACAGTTGCCATTCTTTCACAAGTTTGAGAAAAATGTCTGAACGAGCCTTAAGAAATATAATGTTACATGAAGCAATAATGAGGTGTGAAACCTATAAGGCAGGCAGGCAGCCACTGTTGTTTACATGGTGTCTGTTAGTTACAGCATATAGGGCGCGTTCATGCTTGATTTTGACGGCCAGAATCAGGCATCTGTTACGCGTTTAGTTTAAAACACGCTTGCGTTCATGCTCACTTTTGTAGAATCACCGAAAAACGGCGATCACGATCGCCGATCGTAAACTCACAAAAAGATGCGTTTACAATTTGTAAACGCGTTTAAATGGGGTCAACGCACTGACCTCTAGTGGGTCTACGTAGCATGCACAGTGAAGGTTTGCGAATCCAGCTGGAAGACCAATTAAGGACACACACGGAGAATTGCCTGGGGAGCCAGAGAAGTAAGCATGAACACTACATCGTGGAACTGCGATCACGATGAGCGTTTACGATGAGCGTTTCAGATCGCTCATTCTGCCTTCAAAATTTAAGCATGAACGCAGCCATAGAATCTCATCTTCCCAAGCAGTGAGCTTCTTCATGTAATATAGTTACGCTTCATTAAAGAGTTAATAACGGAAAAACCCAAGTTGACTTGTCATCTTGAGATAAAACAATTCTCACATGATCAAGGTCTACTGTAAGGAAAAGATTCCCCTTGGCAAATTTTTTTGAATGATACTTTAAAATTCTTTATACCGGTACTCTATTATTCATAATTTTCATTTTTTCTGGAGAATATGTCATTTGGTTAGGTGTTGTTATTTCACTGATCAATCTGCTCACAATACTTCTTTAGGACTGACTTTGCATCTCAAAATAGGTGTGCACCATTAATAACCAAATGACTTGCTTGTTGTACTTCAATTTCTACATCAAATCATGGAAATTGTAGGAAAATTAAGGAAAGCACCACATCCCAACAGTGTATCCACAACATCACATCTAGACGCAAGATGAGTTGAGGGAAAGCCTGGATTAAGACTGATGAGAATCGGAGGAGGGACATTCGCTGTGGGGAGCAAATTCAACCTCAGACTTGAATACGCGTGACATAATCGATGGGAGTGAAACATATAGGAAATCATTTACTGCCTTGCAAGTCGATAGTGCGTTCTTGCCTCTGAGGGATTGCAAAGTTGGAATAAATTTGAATGTAATCAAAGACACCTGATACAGTCCCATGTTCTCGCCCCCTAGTTCATTGAACTTGGCAACATTGATACATTAGACTTTCATTGCCCGGAGTTGTGGCTTTGTTCTAGTCCTTTCTGAATAATTATGGTGGCATCTTTAATCTGACCATTAAAGATTTAAGCGTGGTTTTGAATCCCGAGGCTGAGATTTGACTAAGCCAGTGTGCATCACTGATTCTAGTTTTTCTACAACCAAGCAGGAGGATTGAGGAAATCTTGCAGTACGATAAAAAGCTAAATATTATGTTACACTGAATTTTCCTTAGATCAACATGTCAAGAAAAGAAGATAATAATACATTTAAGAATTTGTGTTTTCTTATGCTTTCAGAAGTCCTTTCATTCTATGTGAGTTCTCATATTTATTCCATCCTACGTTATTAATTCGTTGATTCGGCTGTTTTTGCAAGCATTACCTGCCCCCTCCTCATCTTTTATGACATTAATTCTATTTTCATTGAGTAAAAAAAAAGGTCTCAAGCGTGCATTACACCCACGTACATGTGTACACATACTCCGTAGTATAGAGAGACAAAACATGTTTTGCCTCTGACATATTGATGTACTGAGACACTTTGAATTTCCACTTCACGATCAATAACATTTGATAAGGTATCACTGCTCACATATCTGATTTCCGAACATGGTTTCTTATAAGAAGCGGACATTTCTAACCAGAAGTAAAGACAGAGTATAAATTGAGAGATTATTGAATAATGTGCAATGTCACATTCTGTTTCCATCCTCACTCCATCAAAAGTAATGAATTCCCGATAGATGATACTGTGTGAATGTGGAGATGAACATGGGGATGTGTGTGGTATATATTATCTAGTCCGTGCTGCTCCGCACTGCATCTTCACAATAAAACAGGAAAAGGAGAAACTGCATATATTGAGCATTCATGTAGCCGGCTGGCTGGTTAGAAATCCATGCATGATCGACGAAGCAAGAATCGGGTAAAACATTAGACTGACTTTGAGAAAGGGATTACCCCTTCCATTTTGGGAGTCTGTATGTCTGCACAATTTTCACACCATTCTGAATAGACCATTTTCGTTATGTCATCAAATATAATGCAAACATCTCTGTCAAGTGCCATGTTATTGATTATTTCATTCACCTGTTACAAATAAATGTATTCAATAGTCAGAATGCAAATTGCATACATTGATTGTTGCTAGGTAGGACCAACATTATGGATTGTCATACCTTACAATACGTAATATATAGGGACAAAAATACTATATTCTAATGTATCAGATTTCATACTATTGAGAATCATAATCATGTAATGTTTATTTTTTTAACATAAACTTCAAATATGGTCATTTTTCTCTAAGCTATTGAAATACCTTTGTTAAGAACATAATAGTCAAATGTGACTATCAATTAAAATAACACTGATTTGATTATGTTTGGTGTTTTTATCTGATTTTTGTATCAAAATCAAGAGGTAGTCAACTGGTTAAAGACGGGCATGGTTACACTGCAGGGGAAGATTTTCAGTGATTATGAATGAAACTAATTTGAATTAAATGTAAAATGCATGAAGATGTTAATTTCCTGATTGCATTAAAATGCAGAGCATCCATCATCTCACATAGAAAAGCATAAACATAATTACAGCAATCACCGATTTATTCTCTCATTTCCCCCCTCGCCTATACATCACCATCTCACAATGGTGCACGGAGCATATTCATATGTCAAATGATTAATTCAACATGTGATTAAACATTGCCTTTGTCATTACCACAGAATGAATGCCAGGCTTCTTGGCATATGAATAGGAGTGAAAGAAATAGACAAGATGGCCAATGGCAATACACGGTGCGCAGCGCTCTTCACATGCCTGAATTGACCGTAACATCTTGCAGCCTCGGGGTGCCGAGATGGAGGAAGAGGATGAGAGATGGAGCAGAGACGAAACCCAACTGAATTGAATGTGTGGGCACGAAGTTAGAAGGATTCTTCTTCCTTATAGCTTGCATGATGTATCAGCTTGTGGGTGAGACTTCTTTCCCTCTCCCCAATCTCACCTAGATTCAAGTTATTTAACCAACTTGCTTCAAGAATGAATGAATTCCCCTGGCTCTTAGGTTGGCAAACATGGAAATCAGGTTAGAGACTTTCACTGAGGACATTGTCAAACATTTGGCCTGCTGTTTTCATGCTTCCTCTCAAAGGCAACCTCGATGAAATACTAAAGAGAGATTTTTTTTTATTTTATAGATCTAGCATCAAAACGTTGATTGGAAATATAAAGCTGCAAGGAAACTTCTCATTTTCTTTCAAGGTGTCATTGAGAACTATGCTGATAGCAGAAGATTATTTTGAAAGAAACTGTCTTGAAGCTTTTCTGAGTAAACTGATAAAGGTAATAAGAACTGAAAAATAACTTGAACAAAGACACACTCAAGCTTTCCCTCTTGCACTCATCGGTGTAAAATGCAAGAATAGACAGTGAGTTAAAATCAAACGGGAACTAAAGTCATCAAATAACAAGAAAAATAACAAACTTTGATTGGCTGCTGCCATAGCAATTATGAGACACTAATAATTATAGGTTCAGGTTTTATTAATCATGAGGATATTAATAATGATAATATTTGCTGAATAAATAATAACAAAAATGAATAAATTAATAAATAAAAGAATAAAATAAATATAAAAAATAAAGAAATACACAACAAATAATTGAATAGATAATACATTTGTAAATAAATTTCTCATTCTAGTTTGACCCAAACAGGGAACATTCCCCCTGCACATGGATATTTATTTCCTATACAGCTACTATATAACTCAATAACACTAGCGGCATTATTCCCAGTATATCAAACAAATAACTACTTCCTCGACTCAAATGGCAGTTGGGATGTTCCCTTAAAAGTGCATGCACTCTGCATCCCTATCCGATGTCATTTATCTGATCCCTTTTGAATGTGCAGGGACTACAGGGAGTACATGAACGTTCAAATCTATTTCATGTCTACCAAAATTGAGATAGGTACAATTACATTTCCACGGATTTGCTTACCGGTACACACATTAGGATTTAGGAATACTCCATGGGGCACCAAATCACAACATATGAGAATGAACTTCAATGAAGGGTTCAATGTAATGACATTATTCAATTTTTCATCGAAGAAACGATCTTGACAATCTATTTTGGAAATATCTAATGAAGAACCCAGGTACATGTGTTAATACAATCTAAAGTGTTGACGTTAAAAACGTGCAATAAAAACATATGTCGAGGATAGCATTATTAATACCTCGCCTCAACTCGGGAATGATTACAAAGACTAACTAATAGTCAATACCGGGTATGCAAGGATACATGTCTTGACAACTCTTATGTCCTACCATAAAACATCATAGTTATTATTGCAAGACAAATACGGTAATCATATCAACAGTTATATCCTTGAATCAAATCAAGAGTACCAAATAATTGAGAGGAAAAAAATGAGTGTTTGCAATATATTTCCTTTCTCTTGTTCTTGCTTCTTTAAAAAAAAGATAAGTGGGGTTAAAGGCACTTTGAGCATTAAATACTTGATGTCCTTTAAAGTCGAGAATTTGCCCCTGGCCTGGCTTGGGAGTAGATCATGGAGCGCATCATTCTCATCAACCTGTGAGTGCCTCATTCATTACTATCCAGACATACTAACATCAACATTCATTACACTATGTACCTGAAAAGCACTCTACATCTAACCAATGAGTTAAGACGGACCTTACTCAGAGCTGAATCGCTTTTAAAGGGGTAACAGTGGTGGACAGTTCTTAAGCTGGTGTTTACCTCGGGGATCGAGGAGGCAAAGCAAAATTATACGGTTCAGTTGTGAAATTTAGTTACCATTGGATATGAAATATATATATGATTACAGAATAGTTAAAGGATAATTGAAATGGCTGGAGTGACCGCTGGACCTCTGTGGTAGTGGTGGTGGTGGTGGTGGTGGTAGGGGGGGGGCATAAATGAGCCCTGTGGTATATACAGCAAGCCAGAATTATTATCATTATTGATCAATAGTTTTAAATCTCTGTGCTTTTCTGTATAAAGAAGGTTTGGAAATGTAAGACAAACATATGATATCCAATGGGATTTCACATATACACATTTATTTACAACATAGCTTTCATCCATGCTATAAACCAAAGCTCTCCCATCCCTAGTCTGCTGTTGAATGAAGCTCATTAATGAACAACTTGAATTAATTGCCTTTAAACATATTTTCTAAATGATGCCGGTATAATGAGAACCAGATTGGAAAGAAGCAACTAGGCTCACTTCAATTTAGGCTGCGCTCATCAAGCTCTCTCCGATTGTGTAATTATGTTCCAAATGGATGGTAATTTCCTCTACGATAAGCGTTCCCCAATAATACGACTGCCTCAAGAGAAACCAATTTGCTTGCCCCAAGATTGACAAGATAAGAGAGCTTCAAATACGTTGGTAGAAAAAACAACCTCAGGTTAGAATTAAACTAAAGCCACATTACTTTATGTCGGGTGCAATGAAAAGACGAATGAGAAGGTTTCGGACAGTGAATGAGCAGGCATGTATTGGAAACATTCAATGACTCATGTCTAACCTTTAAGTGGTTTCATCTGACCTAGCAACAAAGGAATATAGGGTTCTTTATCATCATTAGCTGAATTATTAAAAGAACTGGCCATTTAAAGACAAATGAATTTGAATACCGGTACATCATTATTTATGTCGGGTGCAATGAAAAGACATGAGAAGATTTCGGACAGTGACTGAGTAAGCATGTATTGGAAACATCCAATGTCATGTTTAACCTTCTGGTGTTCTCTGTTTCAACTATCTGTTAGGTTTGATACTCTATGGGTTAACAGTTGAATTCATCAATTTAATCACTGCCATTATTACTTTTATGCAACAAGATATAATCTTTAAAATTAAGGTGCATAAAGCATATGAACATTATTAAATAGAAGGATGCGTCAAAATAAAAAAAAAATTAAAAAAAACCCACTTCACTTTAAAACAGGTACTTGATTCAGGCATGTAATATGTATATAAGGCCTATATCTGAACCCTGCCAAACCTATAACAAAGGCCTCCAAACCCCAGTCTCATTTCCTTGTAATGTAATTTTGATGTATCCCTGGGTGATATAGAGTTGTATATGTGGGCCTACAGCGTATATAAGAGGCAAATAAAGGTCCGTAACCCCAATGCTTCCATAGAAAGGTTAACTGAAAGGTTTTTAGTCGCAAGACAACCAGACAGGATTCGTTCTGTACAAAGCACTATAATATGTTTTTTATACAATCCCTGTATGAAGCAAATTTTGTGTGTCTTTAATAACTAAGAACATGAAAGATTACGAAATTTTCTGGACAGAGCAAATTAGAGAAGAGCTCGCAAGATACAGTGTTGCCAAAAAACGTTTCACCGATGGCAACTTCAAAAATTTAGAATCTTCCTATTTTTAATGGGATATTTCTCATTTCTACTTTAATTAAAATCAAGGCGGGCTTCCCCTTTCAGAGTTGTGTAGGTTATTTACCCTATGGTGTCAGAAAATAGGAGAATAATCACTGACATATTCATACATATAAATGTAAGTATTCCCTTCCTTCGCAAAACAAATGGAACACCCTGAAAGCAGAAAACGTAGAAGATAAAAATTACAGAGGGCATATAATTATTGGAAGCATCCCCCTTTCATAGAAGCTTAGGGAAATCTGATAAAGGAATATGACAACTCTAAATACAAAGAAGCATTTTCCCCCTTTTCCTGAAATAGGCATATATTAAAGCCCACTCTGTCACCATATCAAATTTGCCCTCAGATATAGGTGCTGATATATAAAGGCTTGGGGATTTCACAAAGGCCTGGAAAGCGCTTCATAATCCCGCTTTTATGATTCCTTAGCAGGGTGTGAAGTAGGAAACATTAGTAGGAACTATAGTGGGATCCATTTTGAGCTCGCTAGAGAATTATGAACTTAGAGATGACCTTCTGATGCCAGACACTTTCTTCTCCATATGGAATTTAAAGGGGAGTATAGCTGGGCCTGGGTGGAATTTTTAGAAACATATTTCCATTTTTGAAGGTATCGCCAAATTATTTGCAGACTCCTGCTCTCATGTTAGATCAATCTCATATTATAATAAATGAATGAAATCAATTGCTCATTTCAGAACTTTCACTCAATGCAGACTAATTTTAAACAGCAAATAATTACTATAATAACCATACCAAAATACTGTTACTAAATCTTTGAATAAACACGGTCAGGAAGTATTGAGAGAGTGAGACAGTGTGGGTAGGTGGAAACGCCCCCCTTGGAAAGGAAGGGAAAGGGAGAAAGGAAAAAAATAAAGGAAAAGGAGAGAAATCAAGGGTAGTGTAATGAAATTATGTGAGGGTAAATGTAATAATGTATCCCTGACTTGGGGAAGGGGAGTGGAGAGGGGAAGGGGAGAGGAGAGGGGAGGGGAGAGGGGAGGGGAGAGGAGAGGGGAGGGGAGAGGAGAGGGGAGAGGAGAGGGAAAGAAGCCTTGAAGGAGAGGTCTGGAAAGGGTGTGGAAACAGGAAGGTGTAGATCAAGTTTGATTCTTTACATCGTGAAAGACATGTCTGCCTCATGCACAGTCCAATCAAAACAACTTAACATTCTTGCTCCAAGAAAAGAAAAGAGACCCTCAAAAAGCATGAAACCGTCTGCAAAATATGACATTCACATGAATGTATGTGGAGTGTTATGCAGGGATTCTAGTCATGGATGATGAATATATCGTATCATCAAGGGATTCATCATGTAAAAATAAGATGCACATGATTTCCTTCCAAAAATAAAACAAGAAATGGTATAGACTACATGCAGTATCCCGAAGCTCCCCAACCCTCTTAACAAAAAAAAAGAAGTCGTATTTGAAAATTAACTATGACTGCCTGTATTCACGTTAATGTCTTAGAACTGGACATTTGCTTCCGATGGAGTTCAAGTTCCCTCCCCCTTTCCCCTCTTTACAAAATCTCTCCATCTTTTAATCTATACCAGACAGAGGAAGAGGAAGGAAACAGGATGTTTTGTTATCTATTTAAAAAAAGAGACAAACATTCTGAGCACAAACACTGCCAAACAGCTACCAGACAAACATATATACTGTGCCAAGCACATACTAGTATACACTATACAGGTACTGTTTAAAACTGCCTTTACTTGAGAAAGACTCGAGAGAGAGAGAGAGAGAGAGAGAGAGAGAGAGAGAGAGAGAGAGAGAGAGAGAGAAGAAAAAAAGAGACAGAGAGAAAGAAAGAGACAGAGAATAAGAAAATAAAAGGGAGAGAGAGAGAGGTAGACAGACAGAAAGAGAGAGAGACAGAGAATACAAACATTGAAGAGACAGAGACAGAGAGAGAGAGAGAGTAATCATGACTAATGTGTGACATATCTTTTGAGATAATGCACCTTCGGAAAGGAATTATACAAATGATAATCAGACTGTTAACAAAATAAAACTTGATGGGCAGTGTTAATCTGGACCATTAATCTCTTTTCTCTCTCCAAAAAAACTTTGACAATAGTTTTACGGCTGTTCATGAAGGGACTAATTTCCTCCAATGTGCAAACTGCCATTCAACAAGACATAGCTCATCATCAATCTTCATCTCTGTAAATGTTAGTACAATATTTTGTCTGCATCTTTCAGATGTGATTTCCACCTGGAAACCCTGGCAGAGATTAGGGCACATTACATCCATAAAATATAAACATAAAATACAAATTGTTTATTCCTATGTACACAAGAAATTCATTTATGGATATACATGTATTAGAATTTTGTGTGAAAAAAAATAAAGGAATCCTAAACAGAAATTAAGGGATGGGGGAGACTCAGATATTATAAATCTTGTCTGAACATTTAAACATTGTTACATAAATGTTGCATCAGACAGTTCTATGTACACTTTTATCCCTGTGACACAAACAAGTAACAGAAGCCTTCAATTCACATGTACCTCTGCTTACAAGAAAACAGTCTGAATTGAATTCAAAGAAAAATTACCATTCCTGCAATATGAAAAGAGGGTTCCACAAAATAAGCATGTTAAAGACCCCAAAACAGAGTGGCACGTCCTTTAACCCACACAAATCCTATTTTTTTCTCCTATGAATCGACATTAAAGGGTGTAGAGAGGGAGAAGGGAAGGGAGAAACAGCAACGAACAGTCATGATCGATCAGTGGAAATATTAGAACACAATTTGTGAGCACATACTTTGAGAGTTGGCACATACATGCACGGATGATGTATTTATCCTGATTGAACAGGTGCATGAGCGTGATAGAGAGATACCTATCATTTACACCTCACAAATAGGTGTCGAACAGAAAGCAGAGGAACAAGAGATTGAAGGGGGTAAACCAGGGTGCAGACACAGGCAGGATGGGATAATATAGGATTGAAATAGAGTCTCAGGGCATTGATCCAAAAATAAACAAAGACAAACTGGAATTATCAGTATCTCTGTACTATTTACATCTATTTTAAGCAATCTAATTCAAGCAGGAATATTGTCGGTGGGGTGACAAAACCTTGTATCTCAAAAATCATGAATTTCCAGGAGAGCGAAAAAACCTTTCCTGTCTCAACAGATTTAGGGCTGTGACACCGTCCTTTGTGTGGAATTTGTGAAAAAACCGAGACAGGAGGGGTTCCATGGATTTATCAGATGGTGTCGTAGGCCATTAGGTACAAGATTATGCAAAAAAAATCAAAATCTCAAAAAATTGAGATTCGAGGTTTTGTCACCCCACCGACAATATGCTTTTAAAAAGGGAAATATGAAAATTACATTTGTAACATGTCTTATCTTCATCTGTAGAGGACCAGAAGGGTGTTAATTCCTATATTTTTTAATAACAGACTGAACACCCTTCTGGCTCTCAGCAGAATCTTCATAATCCATATTTATGAAAAGATAGCAAATACAGAAGGGGGAACATTCTCTACATTCTAAAAAACATTCTTTAATTTTTGGATGGTGGCAAATTCATTTGAGAATGGGAATGGGGGGGGGGGGGGTAGGGGAGGCTGGTTCTTCCAAGACACTCGGAAGCCGTCTGTCTACGATGACCTACTTCAAGATGATGCATCCACCTTCTATCTCTCAGAGGAAAACTGGAATGATGCATGCAAATGCAAAGCACCTTTCACAAGACAGGCATGCTTTCTCCATTCTGACAGAATATTCATCTACAAATTTTCATGATTGATTGTTGTGCTTCTAAAAATCATTATTTTCGGATATTGATATTCTTGAAAATGGTAGACCATCAAAGAGTGAATTATTGATTTTTCCTTCTGTTCTTAGACGCAGGTAAACTTGTGCACGCTGTTCATCTGTTAAAAGGGTAAGAATGCACAATTTCACTGAATTTCGATACTCTAGTCCTGATACCTGAAGTAGAAATATCATTGTTGAAGTTTTAGACAAATGTTCAAAACTACAAATTGCTCTTTGCTAGAAATATATTCTCACTGTCCTATGATTCAATTGCACTCTCTGCTGAACACACAACCTAATACACTAAAGAAGACCTTTATTATTGATGGAATCTTACTCTCTACATTAGGATAAACAAGAATTCTTTTTTCCCTCGTAGGTGTGCAATCAAAAATGATGGGAAAGGGATTCTGTATATATCGATTGAGATGTACAATAAAAACCATGGAAAAAAGGGATTCTGTATGGATCGATTGAGTAAGTGACCCTCACCTTTTATATCACTCTTTTTTCTTTGAAGAAATCTAAACTCTCATATCTCATTTGCTACAACTACAATTGAAATAAATACAAAGAAACGTGTGCGTTTTGATCAAATGTACATATATAGCGATTATGAAACTACTCTTCATAGGAGCCTTGAAACATTTGACCTTACTTGACCTCTATGGGTATCCCTCAATCATGATTCATCAAACCCAATCAGGGTCTAATTTAATATAAAGAAACAGGTGGATGGGATCAACTGGATTAATTCAATTGGGTTTGAAGGGAAGAACAATGATCCGGTTCACACTTGAAAGTTAATCGTATTGATTTACATGGAGAATTTAGAATGTGATATGACTATGAGACCAAGGAGGATAGCTGGTATCTCTTTGATGAGACTGAAAAAGGAATAAAGGCTACAATACAAGTATGCTTTTCTCACAAGTAACAATTGGGCTATGTATTTATGCATTGAACGTTTATGCTATATTTTGCACAAAGAAATCTCTAAAGCGTACCTTGATTAATAACACATATTGTAAGTAACAATTTGAGCACTCTGATTAATAGAAATGATATTACTGATGAAAGGTAATGTATATTGACTGCAGATGTTTAAGTGAAAAGAGCTTTTCCGACACCTCCATGTTGAACCCATACTGGCCATGATTGCCTCCACGCTATGCAGGCACCCAAGGCAAAGGAGCGGCAATATCAATTGGACTCATCATAATGTTGAATTCCTAATGAGTTTCAATATGTCTGCCTGGTTTAGTGCTTTGGATGGAACCTTCCCTGTATGTACCCCATATCTTTGATTGTTCTGAGTATTATAACAGAAGTCAATCAGCAAGCATGCCTCGAAATATATCATTAGAAAAGCATAATCTATTGCTCATACATGATCGTGAAGAGCACCTCTGACTTCAGAAAGTATCAAATACCCATAAAAGTGATGTATTAAGACACTGATTATTATTTCATATAAAGAATTAAAGGAACAGAAGCACTACATCTATCACACTTTGAAGGAATATGCATACACTTTGGAAAAGAAAGACACATACACTGTAGAATGGCCTACAAGATACGACTTCAATTGACAAAAAGTAGATCGAGAAGAATATGGTTTATTTGACCTCCTCAGAGCTGGAGATGAATATGAACAAAGCAAAGCGAAATCCCTTCTACAGCTGTCTCATAACATCCATTCAACAGAGCCATTCACACAGAGAGCAATTGGTGAGATTTAACTTACATCTTTTCTTTTAAATGTGATCAGAATCTCCATTTTCTTCGCCTGTGTTTAAACCCGCCCCCTCCCCCCACAAAATCTCACTGATTTTTTAAATTTGGATCAAGCCGATTCTAAAAGGGTGCACTTTATTGTGAGTGACTGCTACCTTTTGCCATGTAATCCATGTTTCATCGAAGGTCGATTGAAGTGAAATAAAAAAAAATTTAAAAAAATCAAGTTATATCCCATTTGTGAACAGGTTCCAAAACAGTAAGCACATACACAGTAACTATCCATCTTCTGGCTTTGAACAGACCTATTGAAATGCAGTTCCAGTCTTTACTTTTCTTATGTTTGTCTGGGCCTACATGTAGTATTTGATCAATAGCAGTTTTCTCTGAAACCTGCCTTGTTTATATATTTGGAAAACGCTGCATTCCAAATGAAAGCGATCTCAACTGGAGTGAGTATAGGGTATCAAGCGTCTATTTCTTGGAACATAATTCAGCGTACTCTCCTCTCCATCCACAGAATCCCCACTGAGTACACTAACTTTTGAACTTCAAAATATTTAATCGAGCCACCATCTCAATAGGCCTGTCCTCATCAGACCAAAGTTGCAAATTTCCTGAAGCTCGAAATTGCGTCCTCACCAGACAGATACGCTCATCTCAAACTAGCTCGGACAGGCGCAAATTTGGAAACAAGACCAAGATTTCTCTAGATATTTTCTCTACCAAATAGCCCGCTAATGAAGACTGAGCTGATAAAGATGCAAATTAGCTGGCTATTTTGAGATCGGGCTAGTTAAAAGCGGGTTATTCGGCCAACTCAAGCTGATGAGAACAGGCCTATTGGGTAGGAGCCTAGGAGGAAAGAGCTTTATATATGCTTTTACCAGGTGTATACTGTCATAGCAGATATCTATCAAACTATTGGCAGCATTATACCATGATAGAGTACTTTATAGGGTTCGTGATGAGCTGAGGACTATTTGAATGGTGTAATATTAAAGTAAAGTAATACAGGTTGTTTGTTCTTCAATTATTGTAAATAAACATAGCTTTAAAATATGATGTATTTAAATTAATTTGTCTTTACTCTATCTAAATGGCCAGTTTAATTTAGCTGATGCTGATAAAAAAATGCCTACATGTACATTCCTTTGTTGCTAGGTCAGATAAAACCTCAGCAGGCTTGTGAGGCTGGATAAGAAAGCAAAAGTTTGTCCAGATGAATTTTTCCCAAATGAATCATAATATATTCGAAATATATTTTCCTTTAATTCTTCATTCAGGCTTGGTATAAACAACTGTCACAGAGACTTATCATTTCCAGTTGATGTTGTTTATTGTGGATAATTTAAACGTGTTGTTTGTTGACATCTTAATAGTTCGCACCCTTTTCTATTGTACTTGTGTTAAACATTAATAGCATTTGATGCATCACTTGCTAATGTAAATATTGCCTACCTATTTTGAGATATTCTGCATAATTCATATCCAGCCATACATAACTCAATTAAAGTGAAATAAACAAACACATTCAAATGATAGGCATTCTATACATACAATCCACACAAAAGGTTCTGTTTTTGTGACAATAAACAACAAACTGCAAGCATACCGTTCTCCACCCACTGTCTACATGTAGGTCAGTATGCAATCAAACTATCAGTGTATCTGTAGGCAATATACAATATGTAGAGACTGATACAATTTTGTGCCTTTTTTATTTCACTGTGATTCTCCAAAAATATGCAACAAACCTTGTCCTATCTTTGTTGCTAGGCAGCAATTGCAATCAAATTACAATTGGAGAAGAGTAAGGGGATAAAGATAGCTTGCTCCAGGCACATTCTGTGCAAGTAAATATAAGCAAGGTCAAGAACAAACGGAGACAACTCAAGTATTTATCAGTCTGCTCTCCAAGGACTTGGTTTGTTTGTGTCTCCACATGATGAAATTTAGAGAGGCGGTATTCAATTGGCTTGCTCTATTTTTCTTTTAATCCAGGGTTTTGGAATATGTAATATCCTTTATATCCAGTTTGGGTGAGTAATCCTTCAAAATAGAGACTCTCAATAAACGATCACTTAACCCAAGGGATCATGTATTAACCTATTTATCACCAAGAATGTACAATTTATTTACATGAGATTGTTTTTACTGGATATATTGAAATATTAAGAATTTCAAAGTATAGGTAGTGTAATATACATGTACAAGAATTCTTAATATTACAATACTTAATGCAATAACTTAAGAAAGTGTTTAGTTATTTTGCTGTCTGGACTTCTTGCCCCTGTGTATACTGCAATCAATATGGAACAAATTGAGTGCCATCATAAATGCCATCAAGTATCATTTTAGAAGAAAACAGAATAAAATGAACAAATAAAAACTGTAATAATGCAAAAATGATATGAAATTGAATACTGCAACATACTGAAACAAATTCAGAGCAAGTGCATCGTTTCTCTCATTCATATTTCAACATAAGTCATTATTCAGTTGACTGCAACACATTCAGAGCAAGTGCATATACAGTAGTTTCTCTCATTCATATTTTCGACATAAGTCATTTATTGAGTTAAAAAGTAAGCTCTCCCAATCGCAGGTGCTCTCCATAATCACATTCTAGGAGCGTTCACCTGACACTAGATACACACAATTCAAGAAACCTAATCGATACAAGCACATGCACCGAATTTTCAGGAACTTCTATTATGTCAGGGATGAAGGGGACTTTCATCTTCTCCTCATCTCGATCGGCAACCATCGTCCTTTGACTCGACAACGGCATTTCATCTTTCCCGGATCTGAGAAGATATATTGCCCGTTTGGAAATCTCATCACATACAAACCCTGGGATACAGATCATGAGATTATGAATAATCAAAATTCAGTGAAAGTAGTAAGATCCTACATGTGCTTTATCATTCTCACAGAGACTCTTTCTACAGATGCAAGATGGGATAGCCAGGGAAGAGATCCATTCTCACCCAAAAATAAATCTCTCGGATTGCTCTGTAGGTGTATTTATAAGACCTTATTATTCTTTCCTTGACAGCAATAAGAATTCATGAATGAACCTGCATTAATATTAATAATAATATCTACTTTTTATATAGCGCTTAATACAAATGTCTCTAAGCGCTTTACAAATATATACATTCAATCTGCAGATGTATGAGATTTATTGTATCATTACCAATGCTCCTCCTCCTCCTTCTCTCCCCTTTCCTTTTCTTTTCTGCAAGTCACTCTTTTTTATTTTTATTTGTATTGTTGTATCTAAGTTGAGGGCTGCCGGCACGTCAAGCTACTTTGCTTATTTCTGTAGCCCTCCTGCATCTAATGTATGTTAATTATGCATTCAATGTATTTGTTTAAATTCAATATGTTTGTTTAATATTGTTTATTATCTGTATAAAATTACATACACTTGAAATATTGTATCAAACCATATTATGTTCAGGAAAATGTATGATGAAAAAAAGAAAAAAGATGCAGAAACCAATAAAGCAAATCAAATCAAATCAAATATCTTAGGAAAAAAAGTCTGTATTATTTTGCCTATAGATTCTATAATAGAATGGAAGGGAAATAAAAACAAAAAATTTTCAAGCTCTTATAAAAATGAACACATTTACAAGAAACTGACAAAGTTGTTGTGCTCTGTTAGTGCCTAAAGTTCTATAAATAATGTGGTCAAGTTCTGTAACACCAGAACTGACAACATGAAAAGTAATATAGAAAGCAAAACAAATCGAGAGTTGCATGTAGGGCAGCAATAATGTCAGATGAAAATGTTATGATCGTGATGTTATTCTGCTGGTTTGTCATGAGGTAAACAAAGACAGGCTTGAGTGGAATGCATCGGAAATGAAGAACTTGAACGATAAATCACTGAAACATTGAACACACCCCTGGGTGAATTTGCTTGCTCGCAGTATGATGTGTAGCCTTTCACCCAGTCACATAAGGCCTGTTTTCATCAGCTCGAGTTTGCCAAATAACCCGCTATTTTAACTATCCCGATCGCAAATTATCCAGCTTATTTGCGTCTTCATCAGCCCGCAGTTACAATTAACAGGATATTTGGTCAAGATAATCATCCAAAGATATTGGGCTAGTTTGTAAAATATCCCGCTATTTATCCGGTGCATCTTCACCAGCCCGAAGACTCGCACTATGCGCTAACGCTGAGCAAAATATCTTGAGCTCGAGTTCCAAGTCTTGAGCTGATGAAGACGTGATTTATAACTTTGGGATTATTTCCCAATTCAGAAATAGCGGGCTATTTGGCAATCTTTGATCTGCGACTTGCTACTTGAAATGAGCATGTCTAAAAAGGGTTCTATTAGTTACAATTACTTTTTTCATAATACATTTGTAGAATATTTTTGATAGACGGATGAAATGGAAATGGTATAAGAGGGACCTCTTAATTTTGTTTATACTTCAAACCAATATGCAGCTTCTGGAATAAATGTCATGAAAACACTGGCAAAATCAGTAAATATAACTCCTAAAGCCTGGAAATCAGGTTGACTTTGGGCATCAATTTGAGAGAGTGGGCGGAGTGAAAGGCGGGCGTCAGGAAGCATGATGTAACGTCCCATGGGGATAGATGAATAGCCCCCTCGGAGGAGTCCGTTACGCTAACATCCACAGCTCCAAGGCAACAACTCATCTTCAAATCAAGATTACTACAATCATCTATGCAATTCAAAACTTCTACTTGATATACCCAGAGTTTTTGATTACTTGTATTGAACACGTCTTCAATCAACAAGATGCGCAGCAGAACAAATGTGACCTGCATGCATTGAGAAGGTTTGTGAAAAAAATCTGCTTTTCATTGATGCAAATGGCAGCAACGCAATGAGTGCAAAGGGTCCTTCTTTCACATTAAAATATAACGTAGGCTCATACTTTTAATTATTTAATTATTTCAACCATTCCTTTTCAAAAAGCACCAAAAGAGATGACTTTACTGTGGACAAGGAAAAATGTGAGAACATAAAGTTGTGGATATTTCAATATTCTCAAAAGAAATTAGTAACTGTCAAAATAATCTTCAGGGCTAACAGAAACTATTTGCTAGAATTTTCAGACAGCCATGAAAGTTAAAGGAGAGGTCCATCCTAATATTATATATATATATATATATATATATATATATATATATATTTAAAATAAAAGCAGAAAAATGAGACAAACAGATCGGTGAAAGTTTGAGTGAAATCTTATGATTGATTGCACCTTTACAAATTCATAACTTTCTAATTTTTAATCAAGTATTGCTCAAACTTCACTGACCTATTCCGCTCATTTGCCTGCTTCTATTAAAATCAACTCAATATATCAAGGTGGACTACCCCTTTAAGTCCAAAAGGTAATATGCAGTGGAAGCTTACAAACTGTGACTAATGGGAAGCACTACATATATCATCAAAGTTATTTACAAATGTTTCACTCAAGAAATCATACAATTGTTTTTACTATACTAAACGAAGGATGCGGAAGCCATAGGTGCGAGGTTGTGAAAACAGGTAAGGTAATTGTGAGGAAAGGGGGTCGTTCTGATAGGAAGGGGGTGTGTGAGGGTCTACCTGGGTGCGTGGAGGGGGTATAGAGAGGAAGGGAAATCCCCCATCACACCTCACACTCATCATGACTCATTGTGTAGTCTGTATTCGCAATCTCTATTCTACTGGTCCATTCTGCTTTAAAATTAACACAACCCAAGGGTCCACTTTCTTGGGGCAAGTTCGAGTTGATTTTGACAGGTAACGTCAAGCAGGGACCGGGTCAAGCTTGTTCTCGATCACCAGTAGGTCATTTACAGAATACCCTAAAACCTGTCTGTTATCTGTTCTGAATTAATCCATTATTACATGTGACATTTGTTAGCGCTCACTTGAAAGGGCTTCTGTCTCTTTAGAATGGTGGTTGAATTCTCTAAAGGAACTATACTTATTGAAGGGTCAAACTTGCTCAAATTACTGTCTGCATGAGGAGCAATTCGGTTCAGATACTTGAGATCTGTCTCTTATCATCATCCTTGTATTCCTGATCAAATTAGACTTTCATGGCTCTCATCGTCAACGAGAGGCCATCTCACGATGGAGGGTCAGAGCCCACACGCCCACAAGAATAGCCTATCAATATACACTGATAAACACTCAATACCAGTACAAGACAATTTCCATTATGGATTAGATCTTATTCGCAAATTTGTAATACAATCAGGGATACATATGTATAAATAAAACCTACCAGTACTAAAATAAGTTCTCCTTGAGTTGAGTTGTATCAAAACATTCACAAATGGGAGATTAGTGATTACTCCAAAAACTTTTCTGAACTAGGTCGAAATAAATATGTGTGTTGTGTGTGTTTATGTGTGTAATTGAGCTTTTCCAGATGCATCAAGACTGTTTTTGTCAAATTAGTGAAATTACTTAGCACATGGATCAAAGATACCAGTAACTGTATATGAAACAACATATTACACCAAATATGTTCACATAAATGAAGATTGTGACATATGAACCTAATGACAGCAGAATATATATATAGTCGTAACCTCAATGAATCTGTCATACTTGACCAGCCCTATCACTGACCATCCATCATTGACCTCTGGAAATCAGATGGATATAAATATTCTTTGAGAAGTAATGATGTGGGTCAACGTATAAACAGACATCTACAAGGGTAAATCAAGCGAATAGTAATTGATATGGAAAACAGCAGAGATAATTATGCATCAAAATACTGTACAACCAAAGATGATGGAAACAACTATTTTCTCTCCCCCCCCCCCCTTTCCCACTATCATCTGTTTAACGATGATCTAAAGAAATAAATAGTTACAGAAATCCTCATTCTCCGTTTTAGGAGGACTTGTAATTTTACCACTAGTCTTTATCCCAATCATTCTAAGAGACAGTGGCATATCTATTGGTGCTGATTTAGTATTCTAAATACACACTTCAATAAAATGGTTTTAATTACAAGGCTTAGTATCCAACAGGCTAAAAGGAAAAGTTACTGAAGTTTTATTTATTATGAAATTATCTTGCAAAAGAATCCAAGAGATGAATACTAACTGTATAACACTGTGCAAAATGAACTTAAACTCATCAACTCCTAAAACTGTCTCATGTTGGAGTTAAAGTGGCACGTTCCCGCCAGTGTAGTTATCGCTGCTCTAGTAATCGCCATCTTGGTTCCGAAGATCGACTTCTAATTTGCATACAGCTGTCAATCAAAGTACGCGCGGCCTGGCCTGCCTTCGCCAAGCCAGCTGATCGCTGACGATCGCGACGTCACGAAAGTGGGCGGAAACAGCAGCCGAATCTTAGAGCCGAACTGCGATTGGCATTACTTCGGCACATGTATGCGATAATCGGTATTGTCCGGGCATTCGGAACATGCCATCTGCGTAAGAGCCGTATTCTGTTGGTGTCAATAGGCAGCTAGCACCGTCCGCCATCGGGTACGTATTTTGAACGCCCTCTGGAGTACGGGGAACATGCCTCTTTAAAAGAAATTATGAGTATTTCTGTGCAAGACAACAACAAAATAAGAGCAAGATCATCTAGTATGTATTAAGGATTATCACTGCGTTTTATTGTCAATTTGAATGGTTCTTTTTGATTGATGCTTTGCTCTAATTCCTGCTCTAAATCTTCTGAATGTGACATCCATTCCTGCCAAATGAGGGCTTCGCATTGCAATCAATTAACTTTCATAAATTTCATTTCAGTTTTAAGCCATGTCCCAGAATACAAATGGGGGATGGGCTTATAAAAGCAAATCAAAGATGAAATAAAAATACTTTGCTCTTACATCTAAATGTTTAGGTGTGTAAGGAAATGTTTTCTTGGAAAAGTGGTAAGCCTATGATTTATATTAATCCAAGTAGATTATTGTATGCCAGAATTATTGTAATGTTTATCTATGAATTTATGTATTTGTTTGTTCTATTCAAATTGTTTTTAATTTTTACTATTTTTTACTATATGTCCTTAATTAGTACCATGATGAAAAACAGCTTTGCTGATCATGTTTTTTATCCTGTATCAACATGTTTCAATAAATAAATACATCAATAAATTAAACTAACCATCTTTAAATTAAAGAAGACACAGTCATTAGTGCATGAACATTGACAAAAGGTATTAAGTGTCAAATGTAAAAATTATCAATTTTTTCAAAGGTAAAGTAACATATGTTGAAGACTTTGTTAGTCCATTTGGTGTTTACTGTATAACCATGTGATAAGAACCTTTCTTTCCAGTTAACATTCAGTTCACATTTCATAATTGGCTGAACTAAAATAATTTTCAAAAATGATTAATTTACTGAAATCTCTGCGGACTGCATTTTAAACAAGCTATGATCAATTCCAAAAGTTTTTTTTCAAAACACAGGGTTCATTAAAATGATATTTTCCATCCCTTTAAACATTCCTTTGGCACAATTACAATCTGATGATAGTATTCCTAGGACCGTCCCAAGATGGTAGCTGTATACACAGCAGAATGTGTAAGGGGCACAGACTGTAATGCCATGTGACAGGTTCTGGAGAGCGTGATAACTACGCATCATGAACCTCAATTACGAGTCATGCTCCGGCTTGCTCCGGCTTGGCGTCTTGGTCCACAGACCGGAGGCGGGCTTGACATTGTGGTCAATATCATGCATTATCACACAGGGATGAAATAAATGAGGGGTGGAAAATTAATCCCAGCAAATTTATATTCAAATGAACCTGATGAAGGGTGCAGAATGAGAAAGAGAATCAAAATTGAGGACTATTGCCGACTGCCAAGTCAACCTCGATTTCTGTATCCATGCATGGTCTCGTGCATTTCATAGAATTCAATGTTGTATTAGTCTTGGGGTTAAATGTCCTCCTTAGTACCAAGTCAAATCCATTTTTTCTCTTTGAGTGGTGGGTACGTACATGTACATGTAGGAGTAAGGGGTGAAAATATGGGATAACATGTTAACAAATAAGAAGTACATACAGTACATGTTGAGGAATGATTTAACGACAGCAAAACTGTTATTTAATGCTAAGGTATGACCATTCATCAAGCAAGTGTTTAAAATCCTGTCCTAGGAGAGGAGCATTAAAAAAAAATCAAAATAAACGGCTTCCTCGGTAGCTGCGGTTAGAGCGCTCGTGATAAATCTAGGTAGCACCCACACTTTCACAACAGCCCATGGATCGATGGTTGCTGAACATCGACTACAGGCTTCCCACATCTCTCACTACATCCTAAAGAATAGCTCCTTGCGATAATGTAAACAGGGACATCTCCCTACTAAACAAGTGGATAAAGATATATAGGGCCAGTCACCTGTGTAAGTCATTCTGGAAGACTTATGCTTAATTCTACCACTCATTGCTTCATTCCTTCCACCGCACCACCACCACTTCGCAAACCATCATCTCTCTGCAAATGAAAATAAATCATGGCCTCCTCTACATGAATCGGTGTGAGCTGAGAGGCCAACGATGATGTACGAGGCAATCGTGCCTGCCCCGGCTAGCGACAGACCCGACGATGCAGTTCAAAAGTGCAATATGATAGTCCTATGATTTTTCATGATTGAGAAAACAGGCACTTCTCTTGTGGACATTATCATAAATTTGGTGTATATTTCAATATAAGATCCTTCCATTCAAATTTTTATAAGTATAACTGAGGAATAGTTTTCATTCTTCTGGTCATCATTTCATGCAAGATTGAGTTCCAACCTTTCAAATCAAGCAATGTGTCCTTTTCACAGATGCTTTTGCTCATTGAAATTGCTAATCACCAATACACAAAACAAATATATGAAAACTGTTCGCATCTTTGTCACACAGACAAGAACAAGATTTCTACAATGTACATGTACCCCCTATCAATCTGACAGTCGCCAAGTTACTGCCAAAGGGATTGGAATCCATTGTAAACTGTCACCATTCACTATCAATTCAGTAAATCTTCTCATGCACTATCAATAAAATAATCAAAATAACATCACTGTACAATTGTTACTCGATATAATGAGGGATGATTTTGTGAATAGAAGTTCTTCCCAACCCACAATACAAACATCGTTCACATCTTTGTCATACAGACAATGACCTTTCTTACACCCTATCAACCAGACAGATGAATGATACAGTTATTATAAATTGAAATCCCAGATTACAATAAATGATGGTACCCGCAACAATTGGTAGGCTGTATTTAATATTCTGACATTTGATAGTCAACTGCACAGGTAAAACCCTCTATACAATGTACCATACATACACCAATCAAAGTAATAATACATACATGATTGAGCTGTTTAAATAAATGATGAATTCCTGTGCCAACTACAAATCAATTGATTCATGTCAGTGAGTTTGATGGGATGCAAAGAACTTCTATTCACAAAATCAGCTCTCATGAAGTCGAGTGACAATAGAGAACAGTCATGTGATTTTGATCATTTTATATTTTATTGGAATTGGGAAGATTTACTGAATTGTTATGAATGGTGACAAGTTAAAATGAATTCCAATCCCGCTGGCAGTAACTTATTGACATTCAGTTTATTCAACTATCATCTAGCATGTACAATCTTATACCATGAATGTTCGAAGCTACAGGACAAATCTCCTCAATAAATTTTTAAAATATATTGTCATTATTGTACATACAGTATATTACATGTAGACAATTTTGTTTTAATGCTCAAGGATTTTCCAACTGAGCAAGGTTTTCTGATTGTTTTAAATCTAACTATTGATTTGTAAATTACAAGCATTTAACAAATTTAATTTTAAGATATCTGGCTTCTATAAACATCACTCCTCAAAACTGAGCATAACATTCTGGCAAGATTTAGCATCAATGATAAAACAAGCAATTTATAAAACATAATTTGAGAGTAAATTTATTAAAAGCACACAAACATCAACACCAATCCACACACCATGTAATATATCAGCTTCATCACAACTTTTCAACAAACAATTTCGTTTTCATATCCTCATCAATTTACTCTCAAATTACATATACATAGGCCGACTCATTGAACATTGCGTAATAATTCTATGAATCAGTTAATTTCAAATATTGAATTATATAATCTGATACGGCATGCAATGAATAAACAATAACACGGAAGGAACTTACTGCTAAAGACGAGGGCTGTTTCCAGGCTATAAGACCAACTCCTCCTGTGAATAATACCTGTAAAAGTATAGAAAAGGAAGGGGGAAAAAGCAAATTAATCATTGTTCGATGAAGTTCTAGAAAGACACACCAAAATTTGCTGTGCCATATATGGTATATCATAAGAGACTTTACTGATCTTTAGACACTATCTGATTAATAACTTTCAAAGTCATTGCTTTGCTTGATGTTCAAATAGATTCATGAACTTTCTTTTCTCAATTATTTAATAACGAGTTATGATTTCCTTGCAGAAAAAATGAATATTGTCCTGTTTTTTCTTCATGTACCGACATGTATGCTTCATTTACCCAATCACACCCAATTATCCATCTCTCTTGCTCATACTGCACAATCAAATGATAAAAACTCTTCCCTACTCTTAGCCATTGATATATTCAACTTTCCCTCATTTTCTTCTCACTTGGCAAGCAAGTATAATTATATTCAATTTCTCACTAGAGCAATTTTCTCTTTCCCAGGTTGAGCTTGGCTGATCTCACTATCATCCACATCTATGCAAATAAGCTAGGACTGTATCGAATGTGATGGGGCATGAAATTACACATGTACACATGTCGTAAACTTCAAACCCATCCTCTTTCTCTCTCTCTCCCCCCTCCCCCTCTCTCTTTCTCTCTCTCTCTCTCTCTCTCTTTCTCTCTTTCTCTCTCTCTGTCTCATTTCTCTCTCTCATTTCTCTATCTCATAACATTTCCCTTTTCTCTTTATTTAACATTTAACTTATTTTGTCGTCAATCTAGCTCTCTCTCTCTCTCTCTCTCTCTCTCTGTCTCTCTCTCTCTCTCTCTCTGTCTCTCTCTCTTTCTCTCTTCCTATCCCTCTATAACCAGTACCTCTACAGTAAGTTATTCTTAGTTCGCATATCGGCTAATCTAATAATTCTATCTTCCATTACATCTCTTTGGATTTCCTTATCGCTTCCTTTTTACCATCATCTCCATGCCGTACCATTACCATACTGAGAGGTTCTACCTCTTCCCGTCCCTCACATTGCTTTCAATCTGCTCTGACATGTTCAATGCAAATATCTTGCAGCCATCCAATAGTACGTCAGGATAATTTGTCCACTATTTTGATCAGGAAATGCCATGTTTCCACTCAAATCAGACACTTTTATTTGGTCAGGAATATACCATTTCCATGAATAAGCATAACCTGCTTTAATCAACATCAAGAATGACCGACCAATATCCAGGATGCAGAAGATGGAAGGTCAACTGTCCAATCTTGTCTTGGCTATAAAATGCCTCCTGACTTTAGAAGAGTTCCTATGTATTTAATTTCAGTGTGAAAGTAATGCTTATATCAAGTTATCAACATTTTGGTATGTAGGAGTGGATTAGTTAATGCCACTTGTGACACCAAAGTGCACAGAAGCTCCATGCATACTGAATTAGAGACATGTGGTTTGCAGTCTCATGGAGCCATCATCCACAATTCAATTATGATCATTCCTGTATGAGACGTCTCCAAGTATGTCAGAAGCGAGTTTGAGCATTTGTAATAATTCCAATATGGTTGAATCTGCTACAATCTTGGCATAACATTCAGCTGCTTCTTGTCTTAAACGTGTGACAACCAGTAGGTATTGACAAGCACATAAAACTTTACACAGTAAATAATTGTTGTGACGAAATACCATAAGTTCAACAAATGAGAAACATTGTAACATTCAAATTATTAAGGCTGTGTATAGTATTCATCTGCCACAAAGACAGGTATATCGCAAGAGCAAGTACATGTACATATATTATAAACAATGAAGACAACCATTTGAGTCACTGTTGTCGCACAAATTTGACATGAATCTCAGTACAGGTTTGATAATTAACATCATTCCTTTTTGTTGAAAAAAAAAGTATCGTTCCACGTACAATGTATTTGGCATAACATACCCCCATGAACATTTTTTAATCGTAAGTGACAATCACCTCCAACAGACATTTAATCCATTATGACTTCACCAGAATGTATAACAAGACTAAACAGATACGATCCAATTAAACATGAATCGTATATTTGGTTTCAACTCTGCAGCGGTCAGCTACTTCCATTTATGAGATGATGACCTCAAATTGACTTTCTGATAGCAGAGCGCTCATCCCAATCAAGGTCATTCCAATCAAGGTAATTATCATCACTTCTGAAATTGTAACGGCTTAGCCTTAGGTATAATTTGACAGACTGATAATCCAATTTCAGCTCTATCATAAACAGGCATATATACATTTTAGAGAGTAATCAAGATGTGATTGCATACTATTGGTTATTGTTGATGTGTTAATTGAGGAGAGGGGGTGTGGATTTAAAAGCTTATCACGTTGCATTAACAGTACACTTGACAATGATGATGTGAGTGGGTTCTATAATCAGATAAGGATTAAGACTAAATGAGAGTGTCACTTTTGTGCAAGGATACTATACATGTCCCCTGTACGCGTATGCATGTTCCCTCCTTTTGAAAACACCCCCCTAAGTCGGGTATGTAAAGTCAATACAGGCCAGATTTTTGTGTATTATGAGCCGGACTTTGGTGTGTGAAAAGTACCCCTTCACAGGACATTTTGGGAACACGCATGCGGTCCCCCCGACCCCGGAGTGGGGGGGGGGGGTGCAGGACATGTCCCTTCTCGTGAGAAGGTATTCTATCAAAATCTATAAAAAATCTGAAACATAAGATGATTGTTACTCTATGTGGCATGCCAACATTTACATGGTCTACAGTAACACACGAGACCTATTTCTGAAGTCCTCCTTTTCCATGTTCACTGCATCCCGCATTACCATCCGCATCACAAACTCATGTTTAAAGTGTATCTTAAAACTATTTATCCACCTTTCCCAACCGGCCCAATTTTCTCCCTCTCAAAACCACTGAATTCAACCCCAAAGCAACGTTACGTGTGCAGTTGTGCACACACATTACGCATAGCAACCGCATCGTAACAACTCCCATAATGTACATGTGCGTGTACGTGTGAGTCATGACTCCTGCATATATAAATTTGTTGAATTCCCGCACCTCACCGGCCGACCGACCGACCCCTAGCTCTTCAGCATGCTGATGATCTACACACCGCATGTGCCTGCATCCATCAAGGAAAGCGTGAAGCTGTGAATTCATAGTTTCTTCTTGTCTTCCTGATGGTGGTATCTTCCAGTTCGGATGTTTTCCTACGCCATTCTGGACTGGTGGTACGCCTGGAGCATACATAATGCATCACATATATTCTGGGAGGAGTATGATGATTGATAGCTCCTGTCTGGATAGTAGATTTTCACCTTGTATACACTCCATCTTTAAACATCAGTCAATTTCATATTTACTAGCAGATGTTTCACCTGTGGCATTAATTAGCATAATGGAAAGCAAATTGGGAGTTTTCATTTTTTTTCTTCAGTAATCCCTTGCTTTGGATGCAGAGATGCACAAAGCAGCCATGCCATGAGCTAAATATTACTTAATTTAAAGCGAAGAAATGACATAGTTTCATTAATATACATGTACATGTATACATGTAAGTCATTCTATGATTAACACATTTTTTAAAAGTAGATTAGTAGATATTGGTGAGAAACTGAATGGAGAAGGGGGATCCAGCCATCTGAAGAGACTCTAATTTTTCCTTCTGCAGCACATACATTGTATGTCCCCCATAACCTCTCCTTTAAAGCCCCACTGCACTAGCTATATGCCCTCTATACCGTATAGGAAACAATAGAGGCTAATTGGTGATCATTGCAGTCCCCCAACTTTAAGAGAGGTGTTTTATTTCAGCATAACAGCCTTTGCCATAATCATAAATGCCACAAACTAGTAACGGTGGCTAGTTACGTTCCCTCCTATCTCCCTGGTTACAGCTAAACCAGCCATCCCTTTAACTTCAACTCTCCATGCCCTGGCAGCAGCCAGTGCGGTATTACTCCAGCTAAACAGACCTCAATCTAGAGAAACAAACAGAGGCTGTCGTATCACACCCTCTTCCAATCCACATGCCTGCCCTTTATTATTCCACCATATTATATCCCCATCTGCAGGAGGAGTGCATCCATAACACTACAGTGTGATCATAACCTTTAATACTATCATAACACAGCACTGTTTCCATTCCATCCATGAACTTGGTGCATGCACAATTAGGCCTGGCTTCATCAGCTCGAGTTTGCCAAATAACCTGCTATTTTAACTATCCCGATCGCAAATTAGCCAGTTAATTTGCGTCATCATCAGCACGCAGTTGCAATTAGCGGGATATTTGGACGAGGAAATATCCTGAGAAATATTAGTCGTTTCCAAAATATCGCGCTAATTGGGAAATAGCAGGCTGATTGCACCCGTCCGAGCTAGTTTGTGATAATAATAAAATAATAATAAAAACAGTGCTTATAAAGCGCTTACCACCGAAGTCTCTGAGCGTATCGGTCTGGTGAAGATGCAATTTCGAGCTTTGGGATAATTCTGAAAATAGCAGGTTATTTGGCAAACTTGAGCTGATGATGACAGGCCTAGGGATATAGTGCAGTTAGCATCTAGAGACACTAATCAAATCATTAGATTCTATTAGGAGAGTAGCAAGAGATATTACAAGGTTGGTACTTCATATGGCAGGCAAACCGTAAACAAGTCACACTTGGGATGTGAGGAGGATCATGACGGACCTGTGAAGGAAAGAAGGCCAAGGACAATGATGGGAAGAATGGAAAGACGGAGGGATAGGGGCGCAGAGGAAGAAAGAGAAGCAGATGGAGAGAGAATGAGATAAGGAGATGGAAAAACAGAAGAGCTAGCCTTTCCCAATTACTATCCAGTTAATCAAAATTGACTAATTGATTAATCAAATACAGGTATAAAAGAGAGGTTGATCAAATAGAACTGTAATGCCTATGAATTATGATTCCCATTTCATATAGAAATTAAAAGCCCCACTGTTCTACTTATAGCTACTTGCGTCCTCTATACAGCCAATAATGCCTAAGCGGTATCCGTTGATCCCCCATGATGCTCTTTTTCTTATTTTAATTGAGAGCTGATTTGATGAAGAACCACCTGCCAGTGACCTTGCAGGGAGGTCTAATCCCTTCATGCCAGACTGGTGCAGAGGGGCTTTAAATCTAAATCATGGATCCATATCTAATACGAGTGATGATAGGATTGAAGAAAGCAGGTGCAGCAATCAAATTGTCATTGAATATCATGGGGTGAATGGTTGGCGTATCCATGACTTACAGACAAGCTTGGCTTGGTGAATGAAAGAAAACCAAGAAATCGATCCCTGAATGCAGAGAGTTTGAGGATTTACCCTCCCTCAACTGTTGGATAGCATGAACAGTTTGGAAGATATAACTGGCTACAACCACAGATTCTTAGGTTTCATTCAAAACTTTTAACTGAACAAGATGTTGTTTTAAATAAATAAAGCTTGGGGGAACAGAACAGCATGCTGAATGTGAAAGAGAAAGAGAGTTTAGAGAACCTGAGTATGGCTATTTCAAAA
Organism: Strongylocentrotus purpuratus; assembly: GCF_000002235.5. Lineage (NCBI taxonomy): Eukaryota > Metazoa > Echinodermata > Echinoidea > Camarodonta > Strongylocentrotidae > Strongylocentrotus > Strongylocentrotus purpuratus. Next base: position 31,428,749 of record NW_022145612.1, on the reverse strand, counting down.
CTTCTTCAAAAGCCCCAGTGAAGACATTTTTCAGTATGTTATTCCTCTGACATTACCACAATTTTATAAAGGAAAACAGAAGTAAACATGAACATTCCTATCAAACCTATGACAACATTCAAATAAAACAAAAGCTCAGATAAAGTATAATCACAGAACAGGAGACACAATCATGTTTTCATGTATTACCAGTGTATCCACATCTACTTGTGATAATTGAGTGAGCATGGCTTCCATTCCAAAGAACAAACTTTAAGTTTAAAGCATCAAATATAACAAAAAATTAACAAATGTCTGAGGGTCAATCATCTCTCTTGACTGTAATTAAATTGCTATCAGACACATTGATCATTATAAATGTTAGGCGAACCATATATTGTTTATTCCTCATTAGTCAATATGCAGAATTGAAAATACACATTGTGATCACACACAAGTTTTTAAAATAAGCGCTGTTGGTACTTAATTACTTTGTCATTAATTATACTTTTGTTGTATCATTTTGTGTATTGTAGCTCCTAAACAACAAACAAGTAATAGTAAGGGGCCTTCACACCAGTCCTATAGAAAAAAGTGAGATTTAAAATCCACTTTGCACTAAATTGACATGTGTGAATGGTTGCAAACAAAAATTGAACTTTGCATCGTGATCCAAATCGCACTTATTGTTATGTGTGAACGGGCCTAATGATTGATGATGATGAAATCTTGCTACATGTACATCTTCTTACCAGAGATTATACATACATGTACATGTACAGTGTACTGGGGTTTTTCTGACTTATTTTTGCCTTGAATAGCAAGGGGCCATGCTTCCTTCAATTGTACCAGGACACTTTTTGTTTGAAATAAATAGATGTTGTTTTGATTTAATTGAATTGAATCTGTACAGAGGCATAACAATTCTAAGAACATCCTATTTAACATTCATTCTCCCTAATTTCTCTCTTTCTCCCTCCCCTCCTTTGAGCTCTTTCTCTCTCTCTCTCTCTCTCTCTCTCTCTCTCTCTCTCTCTCTCTCTCTCTCTCTCTCACACACACAAAATTAAAATAACAAGTTTTGTTCGAGCTGCAAAATAAAAGTGGTTCACTTTTTGTATCAAGCTAGAATGAAAGGAGAATGTTGTTTTCATAGAAATTTCAAGAGTTTAATAACAGACAGCTTCACGTTATAGCGTGTTCTGTTTCAGGAGTAGTTACAGCATAGCAAAACTATATGCACCTAGTTAGCTAGCTGAAAAGCTGGATTGTACATGTATGTAAAGTCATTAAAGAGGGAATCATGTCTTTACATAAAAATTGACTATTTCTGGTCTTATTACAAAAATTTCTTCAGAGAACTTGTATGTTTAAAAATATCAATTTGAGAATAAAGTTCTTCTATGAATGAATTTTTTTCTCACATAATTACAGCATTGTTACAAAACTGAAAAGTAAATCATTTAAATTTGTCTAACTTATAGACCATTTTCATAATGTAATCAAATTTAATGCATGATTCTTTGTAAAGTGGCATGTTACAAATTATTTCATTCACCTGCTACATGTACATGTATGAATAATCATCTACATGTATAGTCAGAATGCGAGTTGCATACATTTATTGTTGCTAGCTAGGAGAAACACGGCTTGACCAGCCTAACAACAACATTTAATGTATGCAATTCGCATTCTGACTATTGAAATAAGATTATTCTTAACAGGTGAACGAAAACATTTGACATGATCGATCGATCGAGGCACTTAATAAAGATTTGTGCATTAAATTTGATTACATTACAAAAATTAAATTGATACTCAAAATGAGATGGTGGGTGTACTCTGTGCATAATCAAACCATTTGGACATCTACCTATCTCGCCATAAAGCTATCAAGTGTCAGATAAAGCATGTGTTTCACATACATGTATCAACATGTGTATGCACATGATGTATCAACATGTGTACATATATTTACATGATGTTATAACATGTGTTTTAATGACATTCATTTCCAGCCCTTCCATACCGTATCCTTCCCCCAATTAACCTCTCTAGTCTCCTGATACATGATGACGGATGTCTATCCTTCTCCATTCTAAGAATCAGGCATGATGATAAATAAGGTACGTTTGAAAAATCATGTTAAACGTGTGCATAATGTGGTCTCATGATGACTAACAAAAACTAAACAAGAAATTAAGCTGTACAGCTGCACGGGCTACTTAGTAATGAGATTAATGAGATGAGTTTAGAACCCATCTGTGTTGTGCTTAATACCTAAACAAGTTACCATTCATACAAAATCAAACAAAAAAACATATATATTGTCTTGAATGACTTGTTTTAATTTGTAACCAATTTATGAAAAAAATTGTCTGTGATTTTCTAATCCTCAATTAATATTAAATTTTTAATTCAATGGTGGTCTCTCAGTGATAGGGTGTGCTTAAGAAGCAGTTTAAATATAAAAGATACACCAGCAACATTTATTTTGTTTACAAGCTAGTCTTCTTAAACAGGGTATGAGAATAATTAATAATGAATTAAGCCACTCAATTAATCAGGGCCCAATTCGAGATTCTGCAAAAATATATATTTGTTTAACTTTCTATTTTAACTTGCTTTTAACAAAAATCAGTACATGTGTATGTACAAATACTTCATTAAAAAAAAACATATCCTTGTTCTCTCTGACCATAGCCAATGCTGCAGACCTCCCCTCTCTCTCTCTCCCCACCCCCTCTCTCTCTCTCTCTCTCTTTTAAAAAAAAGGGGGGGGGGTGTAACTTGTAACATAAAACTTGTTGTAGGACATCAGGTTTTCATAGTAGAGTGATATTTAAAGTAAGCACTGAGTGCCGAAAGGTAAAGTGTACCTGCATGTACATGTACCTAACACAATTAGGAATCTCCTATGTCATTCTGTAGCGAGGTGAGCCCATTAATTAAATCAACGAGTATAGGTATGCAGCCAGCCCCTGAGTTATTTCTAGCCAGACAGGTAGGTAGGTAGGACGGTTAGAAGGCTATTGCATTAGTTCTCGTTATCACCAATATATCATTACCTTGGAATATATTGATATGCTCCGCTTTCAACACAGTCATATGTTGATGGATGTATTTCTACATCAGTGAGAACGAGTACTTAGGAGAAATGTCAGACAAAACACCTCTCTTACCTGTACAGTATATCGACTATGTATCAAAGTAGGCCATGCATGTTCTGACGTACATGTGGTGTGTAGCACCTTTCCTGACAAAGTTAATGTTGTTGTTGCAGTAGTGTTGTTGTTGTTGTTGTTAAAATTGTGTTTAACTGCACCTATTTACTGTCTGACCATTTATGTCTACACTCCATTTCAATTTGATATACGGTGCACACTGTATAATCTTTAGTTCAATAATCATCAAATCAAAGGATAATCAAAAGATACATTTACGCTGCAAGCAAAAAACATTGATTTTTTGGAACAATCTGGTCTTTCATTGGTGGTTGCAATGCATTGCGTTGCATAGGAACTACCGGCAAACACAACTGGGGAAGAAAAAAATGAAAAATGAAAAATCCATCTCTGGGGTGTGGTTTTTTTAAATGCCTGCCAAAATTTTACAAATTTTTGCAGTGTAAATGCTCACTCTTGAAATTTTGGTACAACTACCACAATGTCAGTTTATGGTCATGTGACTCTCCTTGCTTCTGTGCAATCTCATGCCGAGCAGCCACTAGTCTAGTATGCACACTAATCACTAAATTATAGAAATGAGCAAACACCAACGTTTTTTATGGGTTTTTCTAGTAGTGTAAATTGTAGTGTAAATGTCAGTCAAGAAAATCAGTGATTTTTAAAAATGTAAATAAACCTAAAGTGAGAACAGTTTTAAACCTGATCTCTATCCAATATCATATCATGTCAATGTTCTTCGTTAAACTAGTCTGAGATGGATATGATATGTTATCATGTTTATCAAGTTGTATTCTTGTAAAAGATTATCAACTAAAGTTTGTGATTGTAAGATAGCAGTGTGATGGTGTAGTATTAGTAATGATGCATTTGATAGAGAAAATGAAAAAAATATACATTGCTGGAGAGACAGATGTGTCACCAAATGAGATAAGACAAGAAAGGGAGATACAAAATTGAAGGCACTATCATGGAGACGGGAAAGGAACATCTTATTATAGATATTTATCATGTAAGTACAATAAACTTTATCTTTCAAGAAATAAGATTAAAAAGCAACACATATTTCATGGCCCCAGGAAACTGCATTCTTTGCTGGTCGAAGTGGGGGTGCACATGAATTCAACTTATAACTTTAGACCGAGATTAAACCAAGCATTGGGTTTAAATTTAGTTCAATGGGTGTCTTCTTCTTCTTCAAGATAATCTGCCTCCTTCAATACTGAAGAAGATTCTTGCAGATGCCGTATATGGTATACTTGGCCTGATTGGGGTGTGCAGGTGGACCACTACACCAGGGTTTCCCCCCTACTCTTAAACTAATCGTGCGGTGGGTTCTTAACGGGCAAGGGTGGTGACTCTCCTGTACACGGGGCCTCCATTTAACGTCCTATCCGAGGGACGGAGTGTCTTCCACTTAACATAGCCTGCGTCTATGAAACAAGGGGAGGGGCACGTCAACACACAATGCAGGCTGGATGTGGACGAGGTATGCACCTACATGTACATGTACAAGACCTGTCTGGCACCTGTGCTACATGTATCAAGTTAACTAATTGACAATATCAATACAACAACCGCATGCAGCATGGATAACAATTAAATTACAGTAGCTGTGAAATAACCACTAGTAATTAGTGGCTGATGTGCATAGTCATCGATTGGATCAATAACATATAATGGAATAGATTATTAAATGTATATTAAAGTAGTCTAGCCTTCTGGCAGTTTCTAGACATCATAGTCTGAACATAAAAATGAGGGTTTCATGATTCGTTACTTCTCAACAGTAAACTCAATATAATGTTTACCCTCAAAATAATATAGTCTGCCTCAACGAGGGTAATTTAGTATAGGCTATTGGTTTTCATTGGGAACTCTAAAAACCTATTTACAATGAATGGTGATATGCAAGGTACAGGATTATGAAGTACATGTTCAAGGAAAATACAAACTTTTGAAAATGTTGCCCTGTTTTATCATGTTTGGAAGCAATAGCATACACCAATTTATATGTCAATTTTATAAAAGAGAGAAGAGATTGAAAATGTATATACCGATAGATGAACCATTAAAAATAACATACCGGTATACAGAATTTTACACAAGGTGTCTGTTTCATACAGGTGAGCTCTTCATATTTTCTATACATATGCACATATAGGGAATTATTGTTGCAATACCAGTTATATTATTATTCTCAACATTTCAGACCTGCCCTTCTTCTCTTGCCATGAGTACTGCCGATACAAACAGAACATAATTAATTACTGTCTGGTAGAGAAGTCTAGCTCCTGAGCAATGATGGTTGATTTGGGTGATATTTACATTTGCCTCCCAAATATTTGAACAAGAATACATTCAGGGGTAGGGAAAAGAGATTTGTACCTTGCTGCATGGAATGTGTGTCATTGTAGCAACCTTTAGAACGGAACAAAACCATCGACACATGAACGAATGCAGGTCATTGGAACATATTGAGAAATAGAAGCAGACTGAACCTTTGAAATACTGCAACTATTTAAGATGAAACAATTACAGACACAGCATAGGGTTCATTATTTCAAGCATCTTATATTATTCATCCAAAATCTTGACTTTACTTTACATTTTTTTAGACGTGTCATCTGGATTTAGATTTGAAAGTGTTTGCCTCATTACAATTATTATGTCCTCTTTACTTTCTAAAGTAACAAATTTTCATCCAATTCTTTGTGTTAAATTTAACTCTCTACATCACATTTAAGACCTACAAATGTACGTGTAAAAATAGTTCAAATGACTATTTTCTTCATCTCTACCGACTCTCTCTCTTGCTCTCCCTCCTGTCTTTAATTTTCTACTTTACGGCAAGACTGTTAAAATATTCAATTCTTCCTCTCTATCTCTCCCTCTGTCCATTTGTCCTGTACTCTCATTTCCCATTAGAAAGTGCAGGTGAAGCAAAACAGAAATCCAAAAGAAAAAAAAATCTGAATGAAATGAAATGAGACCTTTTGAGAAAAACCAAAAAGATTTGCCAAATCTCCATCCATGCACTAACCCCCCTGCACCACTTGAAGATAGAATTCAATAATATTGATTTTGGACTTGCAATTGTGAAATCGGCTTTCACCATTCAAAGGAAACGGGGAAATACGAGGTTTAAAGAAGATCAATAGACAATAATGCAGGCATTAAATCCCCATTTCATGCATAAAATGATGACAGGTGCCGTTTTTATTTTTAGTCATCAGAGCGGGACGTTCATGCTCAAATGAATCTATTTCTCCTTTGATCACGTCATAGAAATGTAATAAAAGTAAGAGGATACAAATTTGAGAAGGAGATATCAGAGATAGGCTCAAGCACAGAAAATTGTATGAGAATACATAAAACAATATCACAAGTCTCTTTTAACTTTTCATATATGACTCCCATGAGGTCAATGAATGAATGATTTTGGGTCATACAGAGGGGACCAAATGAATAAAATGGGGATTGTAAATGCCACAAATCTTGCCTGATATATCACAAAAATAGATTTGGAAATATGGGCATTCGCTGTGATATGAAATATTCTGACAATACATATACAAAAGTAGGCCTACCCATAAAACTAATGTACATGTGTAGGAGTATTGAATAAGATTATAAATCAAAGTCTTTATCATGAAAATTGATACGTTACGGTTGTATTATAGATTCCACTCAATCATAGACATTATCAGCTTTAGCTACCAATCAAGCGTATGAACAAAAATTAATAAAAACTATATTAACTGCAGGTATTAGTATGTTCTTGGCAGAGAAGTTTGTTTCATCTTGCCAGAGACTTTCTAGCAATGCTGTTTTACTAGACCAAGGAGTAACTCCTTGACTAGACTAGGCCTGGGTGAGTGATGTTATTTGTATATTGCACATCTCTTTGTCTGCATCGCTCTGTGGGAGTCCTTCATACCAGACAATTTGATAACGATAACTTATCATCTCGGGTGTAATGATTTGTTTGTCCAGTTAATTAGAGTATACAACCCTTATCCAAACACATCTTTGTCTGTAATCATGCTTGCGCAAGGGTCATATGGACTGCCATTAGGTTATCAAAGCATACAGGACATCCAATTTGTTTCTGAATATGTTTTTGTGCAAACATTCTAATCCATTCTTTTCACTGCCTACAGTTGTTATTATTTAACCCTGGAAAGGGACTTTGTATATATATATATGAAAGGAACTTACAATACATTCCAATCAGATTACTACAATTGAGTCAAATTTAGTGATTTTTTTTTGTTTACATTCATAAACAAGGTGGGTATTACAAGCTCTATTACTCACATAATGCACACTGTATTTTATAACTGTGTTGTATTATATATTTTGGGGCAAGTGGTCTGTTGCTTTTCTGTATGGACTAATAATCATTATTGTTTACTGACCGTTACAGATTAAAAGCTAATCCCTGGATTACTCTGGGATATTTGGGGTTAATCCATCTCTTTACAATTTAAATTCTGCAGTCAGTGTTTCATCAAATTTGAAGAAAAAAAGTAAAAGCTCCTTGAAATTTACAATTGTATTCTACATTTAAAATAATACTTCATAAATTGTACACAGCTTAAGGTCAGAAGTTCAGAACAACCACTCTAAATGAAATAAAGAAAAATAATTGTCAAATGAGTTGAGTGTCACTCAGGAGGAAAAGACTAATAATAGTTATGATGATGGTGGTGATGATGATAAATGATTAGCATGCTAACTTTGACCCAGAGTTACTGCACAAGTACAAAACATGAACACTCTGTACATGAGTAAGCATAAAAGCAACACGTTTGATTGTGGCTATTTTACCATGATATCATCAAATTCAGAGAGATTACAGGATTAATCAAGTTTACTCATCCTTTTTTTTCCTTCTTCTTCTACATCCTGACCATGACTGTATACAGGTCAGCTTTTTAGAGCAGTTACACATACATGTATCTTGTATAACAAAAACAGGAAATTAGAGCGAGTTTGGTATTACCAGAAGAAGGATTCAAATCAGAAAACACCAGAGCAGGAAGCTAAAACACAAACCAATAATTGGTACATGTATTGTGATATTTGTCTTCACTTGTTATCATGAAAGCAATGCTTCGGCCCCACTGTGACTGAGCTATTATCACCATCAGAAATCACTCCAAGACAGGAAATGGTAAATGCAATAAGAGCTTTTTGAGGGCTAAGAAACAGCCCACAAAAAAGATAGGCTTTCAATGTACCTTCATCACAGTACATGTACACTTTCTTTCCTGTGAGAGTTTCCAAACCATTTTATACTGCATTTATAAGGGAAAATAAAAAGAGAACATTCATGCAGTGATAAAACCAAGTCCTATCTTTTCAAGATTGATTGTGCCATGTGCAGCTTGAGTGACTGTGACTCAGTATTTATGATGATTAGTTCATTAATTCACTTGCCTCACATTTAAATTAATGTATCTATAACAAACAAAAATGAGGTTAAGTAATTCCAAGGACATTTTTTGACAGAATGTTACTTCTGTGTTGATTATTTTCCAATATTATACCGTAATCAAATATATTTTGCTCTCTGAATAACATTATTACAGAGAAACAAAGGGGACATCCAAGACATATGTTCATGTAGATAAATAAAACAGATGAAAGTTCCTCCACAAACTGGAACACTGATTGTTCAAATTGATGATCTCAAACTGACTACAACATGAACTGAACGAGACTCATAACTGGCAGGATGCAGGCATGGAATTGATTTGAAAGAAATGTTTCACAGACATTCTTTCAGCTCATAAATACTTCTGGCAGCACTTAGATTAAGAAACAGACAATATGATTGATTTAATCAACTGCATTTCACAACAGGAAGTTAAAACAAATGAATAAAAAAATTACGCCCTAAATTGTGACTTCATATGGTATTTGAGAAATTTGCTGGAGAATATTTTTACCCTTTACAGGACTGAATTAACATGAACATTTTCCGGGCATGGTTATAGAGACATGAATTAAACTCGTGCCTTAATCATCAGATACATGTAGCTGTTGGAATATTAGATAGAAAATGAATAATTTGAGCATTACATACAATTGGCTCACTAACAGTACTACACTGTACATGTACGTGTACAGCAAGTCAGAATCTACAACATATATTCATGTTAATTGTAGCAGAATATGATATGTTAAAGGTACATGTACTATGTCCCTTTTGCAGCCAACCTCAAATTCTGTAGAACTTTGCAGGAATTATGAATATGTCATGTACATGTATGTCCTATCTGTGAAATGTAAACGTTAGCAGTGTCCTAATACTCAGATTATGCAAGGAAACCCGTTTACTTGCTAGACGTCACTGTCAGACACTATTGAGTGACTGACTGGCTTTTTTTCTTCTTTGGTAATATACATAAAATGAGCTGTAAATGGTACATAAGCATTTGTCTACATCAATAACCCACTTCTTGTGATGTCCAAAATTAAACTGATTGAATCTTTGCGCAGCATAAAACGTATGACCATTGGGTACAATGGTCTGAAAATCAAGACTATTAATTATTGGCTCTATAGCTCCTAAGTCGATTTGAAAACTAATAGTTGTTATTTTCCCACCTGAAGACATTTTCAAGCCCCACCTTTTATTAGGGAAGTTCTAAATTAGTATTATCCTTCAAATGCCATTGGAATTTAACCTTTTCATTTTTGTGGCCTGCAAATGGGACATAGTACCTTTAAGTTGCAGTACACACGCATGTATTGTACACCCTTTCCTTCTGATGGAGCCTACATAGCACTTAAATAATGAACTATTGATTTTTCTTGCCTTACGTTATCACTTGTAATTAATTTTTAATCTTGTTATGAAATTCATTGATTGCCATCAGCTACTTGTATCATCAACATTCATAACACGCACCCATGTTCTTGTGGACCAATTAATGGAGCAGGCGTTGTAATTAAGTCCTTATATATTGCGCTAGACATAAAGATGTCTGGGATTTTGAGTGCAGTAATTAAACAGCAGCAGAGTTCATCATATATTTATAGTGTACTCATCTCAAGTAGTTACAAGTATGACTACAGTACATGATGTAAGCCCATGTACATACCACAAACACTGTCATTTACACTAGAGGAAAAACCCTTAAAGGTAATACAAAATTTTGGTAAGGGGTCATGAATTTGGTTCAAATGAACATATTGAAAGCATGCGATCCTAAAATGTTCAGTGATCATTGTTGCGGATGTAATCGAGTCTAAAGTGACGATATTTTAAATAATAAAGTCTTTATGTTGTATAGCTCCCTCTCAAGGTCAAGATATTGATTTAGCTATAAAACAATGTTATTTGACTAAAATCGACCGATTTGCTATTACCGTTTGGAATATATCACCACTGAATATTCTGAGATTTCCATGGTCGCAGCTACCATCGTATGGCCGTAGGCGCTATTTGAAATGTATCAACATTTACCGGGAGCTCCGGTAAATTGTTTTATACAACACCTACGTGGATCCTTGTCATTTGATTGGACGATTGTTGGTCACATGATATTCAATAGATGGTATATTGCACGGTCGTGCATTTTTGGTTATATGCGCCGTGCATTTTTGGTTATATGCAGACTGCGTACCTCTCTGCTGCATGTGCGCGTATCCGGTCCCTGCGTGTATCTGACGCGAAGGCAATCTGCATGTAATCGAGACTGAGGCTTGACTCGAACTTTAATTTATCTTTATAAGGAGTAAAGCATAATTTGTTGATAACGTTCTATTAGGTCTTCTTCGATGTTGTATAAAACAAATAATGAATGTTTTTCATTCGTTTAATAGTGCAAATATGTTCATTCGTTGAAAGATTAACGTTAATTCTATTCAACTCGGCTGACCTCGTTGAATAGAATGTTAATCTTTCAACTCATGAACATATTCGCACTATTGAACTCATAACCATTCATTATTTGTATAATATTCAATTTTTCTCGAAAGCAGAAGTGTTGTAGGAGCTAAATTTTTTAGTGCTTTTAATACATCTAAATTGTAAAGAATCACTATCCACCCAATTTTCAAAATTTACCAAAACTTTGTACCAATACCTTTAAACAAGTGTTTGCTCATTCCAATTTTTTTGGGGTGAGTAGTGCGCATGCTATCACATGGAAGCGAGGAGAGTCGTCACATGACGATAAACTGGAATCACTCAACAATGTTTTGAGAGTGGGCATTTACACTGCAAAAATCAGTGAAATTTATGAACATTTCAAAAAACCACACTCCAGGGGTTGATTTGTTTATTTCAGTTTATCGGTAGTTGCTTAGTGACTGACGGCAAAAAAATGAATTGTGACAAAAATTAATGATTTTTTGCCAGTAGTGTATATGCAGCTACTGTTCTCACTAACATTTTACTTCTTGATTATTACAGTTTTAGTGTCAACATTAAAGGATGTATTACAGCATAATTCAATGATCCCTGAGAATTCTGTTACATTTCCTTGATCAGCCAAACAGGGGCGAGCAGGGACACAATATCTACATTTGACGGTATCGTATAGGCCTGCTTCCTGTGAGGCTTCTCTTACTGTTTTCACACTGGCAAAAAAAAAAAAAAATTGGGGGGGGGGGGGGGGTCTTAGCCCAACCTATAGTCCGGGGTTAAGCCTATTCCACTTTCTGTTCAGACTCGTATTTACCAAAGTGGGCTAGCCCCACCTATAGTACGGGGTTAACTAACCCTGCAAAATAGCAGGGCTAACCCCGCAATTGTGGTGCTAACTCCTGCTAACCATGCAATTGCGGTGCAAAGCAAATGAATGAGAACAGAAACGAAAAATAGTTCGGTACTACCCAATGGAGTGTATCGCAGCTGGCCAGATACGAAGTAAGGAGCCCACTGTCCAATCATAACATTCATGATTTCCGGGGCTAACGAATTGCAGTGAGAACAGCGTGAATTTTCTTATTCCGGAATAGGCGCTAGTACGGGACTAAAAACAGCGTGAAAAGCCAAAAAAAATAGTCCAGGGTTAAGGATAGTACGGGGCTAAGCAAAGTACGGGGTTAAGCAAAACCAGTGTGAAAAGAGTATTACCAAACTAAAACTTTGCTGGTACATTGTGTGTAGAAGGCTTTTTATATTCTCTTTTGTCTTTTCTACCTGAATTTTCTGTAGGGTAGTTTTGTTTCCCCAACATCTTTGACCAGCCAATTCAACAAACAATTCAAGCCAGGGCTTGCATACACGTGCTTCATTTATTCACCAAATAATACTGTATACTTGTTCAAAATAATTCCAATGTTTTGCTGTGCAACATAGATTTTTTATTTCAGTTTCTATTTTCTATTGCCACTCGAGGAATTATTGTGATTATCATATTTTTTAGAAGTAGGCTTTAATTTAATGTATTTGACCCAACACCCTAAAACCACATCCCACCCCTCCAGCCCCCCTCAATATTATGTACAAAAAGAACTGGGTAATGATGACATTGGTTGAATTAATCAGCATTAACCGCGCTGAACATGAATCAAGGCTGACCTTGGGTACCTCGATGCAATCACTTCCAGCTCCATGCAAGTTAATTGCGTACTTGTTTTCTGTGACAAGGATGCCCAAAGAAAAAGAGTCCATTAATCGTACCATGAAATAGTCAGTATCCACTGCATACCTCCGCGGTAGTTTTGGTACAGGCTTGATTACCTTTACATTTCACACTTGGTGTCTCCCAATGAATTCAAATTAAAATGCTGGCTCCAACAAAACTATCAACTGTCGGATAGATACTACTTGGATGATTACTTTTCCTTCGTTGACAGTTGACACAAATTTACAGTGAATGTTTTATGATGAGGCCAAAGAACTCTGAGGCCAAAAAAATTGTTGACATTTTGATTATAGAAGTTGTTTCTGTGATTCTACGGTATTCATAGACACAATATTCCATTTATCATGATGTGGACCTTTTTTTTTCTTCAAATAAATAAGTACCGGTATATTCATGTACATTTGAGAATGTCATGAGCAATTATAAAACCTGAATCTGTCTTAGGGCTTCTACATATTTCTGTGAAAATAAATTTAGGAGCAGTAGTGATTCTGAGGGTAAGGGAGGAGAGGAGGGTGGGGAGGGGGAGATTAGGGGAGGGGGAGATTAGGGGAGATGGTTATACAGAGGACAAGCAATGTTACTCGCCCTACACCCCCTTCCAAATTAAATCTGCTTTATCTTTTTAATACTACAAACCAGAGTAAAAATGCACTCACCAAAACAACTTGAAACAGATAAAAGAAACAAATAGAAAATTTTCAAGGAATAACATTTAGTTATTTTGAATCTAAAGTGAAACCACCCCTCCCATATTTCCTGTGATTAATTTTCTATCAGGACAAAGTATCGGCTTACATAAATTGGCCACTTTATACCCAAAGGCAACATCATCATCACGTGTGGTGGGTTTTTCTTCCCACTGAACGGCAAGGAAAGTATGAGTAAAGATGGAAATCGATACGCCTGGCATACTACTGTAGATGATGCCCCTCTAGGCATGCATAATATCAGTTCCTCTAATGCTATGTCAACAAGCGCACGTATATTAGCACACAAGATCTATATCGAAGCAAGGTACATGGGGGAACTGCACACACCTTGCTGAAAATATGCAATCTGCAATCTACAATCACTTGCTTGTTACAATTTAAATGTAAAGTTGTGAACTATGATAGCTGGAATCAAATCATCAATATTACACCTTTAATTAAGGTACAAACAATATCCAGAGTACATGGATCATCCTTAAAGTACATTGTACATCTAGTGTAAGCATGAATGCGAACTCACCCAAAGCAATTCTGACCTGTTCACCAGGCAGTATTTAAAGGTTGTTTAGACCAGCAAAATGTAATCAAACATATTAAAGACTTGCTGGAAATTCCATTCTTAGAAAAAACAACCTCAAACCAAGCAAATATATTAAAGACTTGCTGGAAATTCCATTCTTAGAAAAAACAACCTCAAACCAAGCAACTTGCATAAATTGGCACTAAATGTACATGTACATAGATGTAAGTGACCACTGCTGAATGTATACATGAGTCAGAAGCTTCATTCATACGCTGGGTTTAATTTTCTTCCCTGGGTTATTAGTAAATACTTATTAGTCAAATATAACAGGCCTATGATTTCTTGTAAATTGTTTGTGGAAATCACTTGTTCGTAGTTTTGTACGTTCTATGTAAGTTGATTTTGTCTTCATTATTCCATCTTTATAAGAACTCATTTATGTTAACACATGAAAGTAGGATTATACGCATTGCGAGTGGAGATCTGTTATAAATATCGGCCCTGTAGTAACCATAAGTCTGAACTTTTGAATACCTTTTTTGCTTCTGTTTATGATTCTGAATTGTTAACTTTCACACATCTTACACTGTGCAACAATCACACCGGGAATGATCTTGCATTTGTGGTGGTATAAATAGTTAATCAGACAGGCGTAAGCCACAAAAAAAATCACTCCGTCTTCAACCTTTCAATTCTGATAGCAAGCAGACTATCAAAATTGGAAGGAAATTGTCTCCCAAACAGACAGTCTCACGGCACTCCCATAATCCAACTTGTTATTTTGGGACTGGATTTAGCGGGTAGAGATTTTCAAGAGCCCTAATTGGTGCAAACTTGGATCATCTTCTTTCTTGTTCCAGTTTTCAAAAGGAACGGAGGACTGTTGGTAAAGGAAACAACTAATTTGGTAAGCTCAGACTCTTCCTTCTCTACCTCACTCAGTTAGGAGCTATTCACAGTCGAGGATCTGCATCATGTGTTAAAGGTACTATGTCCCTTTTGCAGCCAACCTCAAATTCTGTAGAACTTTGCAGGAATTATGAATATGTCATGTATGTCCTATCTGTGAAATTTAATCGTTAGCAGTGTCCTCATATTCAAATTATGCAAGGAAACCCGTTTACTTGCTAGACTTCACGGTCAGACACTATCGAGTGATTGACTGGCCTTTTTTCTTCTTTGGTAATAACATACATGAAAAGAGTTGTAAAGGGTACATGAGCATTTGTCTACATCAATAACCCACTTCTTGTGATGGCCAAGATTAAACTGATTGAATCTTTGCGCAGCATAAAACGTATGACCATTCGGTACAATTGTCTGAAAATCAAGACTATTACTTTTGGGCTCTATAGCCCTAGTGTCGATTTGACAACTAATAGTCAATATTTTCCCACTTGAAGACATTTTCAAGCCCTACCTTTTTCAGGGAAGTTCTAAATTAGTATTATCTTTCAAATGCAGTTGGAATTTAACTTTTTCATTTTTTTGGCCTGCAAATGGGACATACTGTAGTACCTTTAAAACAACTCCTTGGTTAAAGGAAGTCTTTGATGAAACAATCTGACTGAGAATTCTCATGTTCTTATCAATGTTTAGATTTCCCACAGATCTGTTAACCCAACCTTTCTTAATCTACAGAAATTAGAGTTCTTTACGTGTAAATACATTTCACCTCGTTATTTTTGCTATCATCATTTTCCTCATTGCCCAGTAGTACAACCACATACATTTCTTTCTTCAGAAAATAGGGTGGACATTGTTAACTAAGGAATTTAATTCAATTTATTTATGTTCATTTATTCTGAATATAATATTGCTATGTTTATGTTTTAACTATGTCTTTTAGCCTTCATCGTCTTGTATACACTGTGGTATCACCCTGGTCCTTCAGAATCAAAAGTTTCTCATACTGGTCAACAAGAATCATACACAGTTACAAAAACATTCACCACTTCTGCAATGCAACACACAATGAAGCCAGCAAAGGTTAGTGTAACAGACCAAACTTTACACCTATTACTTTCCATTTTTTAGATTCCATTGAAGGGGTAAGAAGCTTACTGGGTTTAAAGAAGTGGGCAGGGTAATTGTTCCTCTCTAAAAGGCTTAAATGAGAGATAGATCCATGGAATTGTTACCCTGGTACAGTGCACAGCATTTGAGTTAATGGTTTTGTTGTTGTTGTTGATTAGTGTTTAATGGCAATCAGTACATTTGACATTTTTATCAATTTTATCACCAACAATTTTGTTGTTGTTGTTGAATCAAGGTTACAGTTTGCTTTTAAAAGTGTAACTGGAAATATGAATTAGAATATGGCACATTGCATTGTACATAGAAATATGTTAAGTAACTCAAAGGTAGTGTATCCCTTTTGCAGCCAACATCAAATTATATAGAACTTTGCAGGAATTATGAATATATCACATACAAATTGCAGAATAATTATACTTTTTTTTCTATATTAGAGGTAAATGTAGCTAGAAAAGTGTGTAGACACACATGTAGAAGTCTACTTCAATTTGAGTGAATCAAATCCACTCTTAGCTTCTTCTCTTCTTCTTCTTCTTCAAGATAATCTGACTCCTTCAATACTGAAGATTCTTGCAGATGCTGTATATACTCGGCCTGATTGGGGTTTGAGGTGGACCACTTATACGAATAGTGCAGTGGGTTCTTAACGTGCAAGGGTGGTGACTCTCCTGTACACAGGGCCTCCATTTAATGTCCTATTCGAGGTATGGAGTATTTATTTTTCACCCAACATAGCCTGCGTCTATGAAACAAGGGGAGGGGCACGTATATTACACACAATGCAGGCTTCAGTCATCCGCCTTGGTGGGATTCGAACCCGAGTTCTTTGGTTCGACAGGCAGACGCTTTACCGACTGAGCCAACCCGCCTCCCGTTAGCTTGTCAAAGGAGCCCAGATCTTTAAAATATATTATGATTCTACGTTCTATTTAACAAAAATA
The DNA here is from genome assembly GCF_000002235.5 of Strongylocentrotus purpuratus. Classification (NCBI taxonomy): domain Eukaryota; kingdom Metazoa; phylum Echinodermata; class Echinoidea; order Camarodonta; family Strongylocentrotidae; genus Strongylocentrotus; species Strongylocentrotus purpuratus. The sequence continues at coordinate 31,411,760 of NW_022145612.1, read as the reverse complement.
TACAAGACATTAATTGGTGAAAAACTAAAGCACAACAAGACTCTTGCACACGTAAAACTTACATGTAATCTGAAAATTGTATAACCATAAACTTTCGCAATTGGTCTTTCACGGAAAGAAACTTTCAAAAAATAATACTGCGATTTCAATACTGCGATTCAAATATTTAACTGTATTACACTTTTGCAACATGATTAGACCACTCATACAACCTTCTTACTCACAATGTACCACTAGTACCAGTATGGAATTCAAAATTACCTACAGCCCGTCGTACATGTACAGCACTACAGGTACAAATTGACTAACAAACAAACTTGGATTTTTTTTGTTTTTGTTTTTATATTTACTTCTCATTTCCATCAAAAATGAACATATAAATGGGTAAGATACATAATTGCATGAACTTTTTAACAATACGTACACAAATTTAAAGATAATAAATCACTTTACAATAGCTTAGAAGGCTTTGATGGTAAATACTTAGGAGTATTAGCATTAGCATTGACCCTCTATGCTTTGCTGGAGTGGGAGTAGACCAGAATTAAACATATTTGATGATTTATTTTATTCCATGAAAGAAACAGAAATATACGAAATAGAAATATACGAAACAGAAATACACATACCGAAAATCCTGCCCAATATGGACATGCATTTCTGATCCTATTTGAAGTGGACAGAGCAAAAGCAGTGAAGCTAACAGCTACAATAGCGAGGCCAAGAATCACTTGAGTAATGCCAAATGCCAGTGTGGTTCGCCGGGGTCTCTGCATGCTAGCTCCCCGACGGGCCCGGGCAGAACGTCGTAGAACAACCCGGTCCCGCTCGCTGATAACAGTCGTGTGCCCATTCATAATTCCCTCGTGAAAAGGTGGAGGGTGTGCAGGGTTAGGAGCACCATTTACACTTCCTCTTGCCATGATGTTATTGATCCAACATTAAATCTGAACACAGATCACGAGAATTACAATGTGCTAGCAAAATCCTCAAGTTATCCTCAGGCTGCCAGCTGAGAGTGAAACAGTAGAGGTCTACAGTGTATGAGAAAGAGTCTGCAACAGTGCAATATTCAACGACCCGACTCAAAGTGATAAAACTCACTCAAAATTCCATTGTTAATCCAATATGACTAGATGATTCTAAATTACTCTGTAGATACTCTCCATTCGATCATCTTCCAAATAAGCATTAATAATGCTGCATTGCTAGAGTGGGAGATAAAGAGTTCACGAAGTTTTGTTCTTCCACTGTGAATCCATTATCCATGTAAACAAAGCTTCAGAATGAATGAGCAGCTAGCAGGCGCCGCAGACTGTACACATGTACATGTACGTACGGGCGGAGACGATGATGTTCAGCGATCCGAGGTTGTGTACAGTCGAGGCAGTCCCTGTTGTTGCCATTAAACCACATATCGTCAGTAGATGGAGCTCTACAATTAAAGATTATCAGCAACATGTACTAACTATGTTTATACTGTAAGAACAATTATGTTCCTCTTTATCATTTTGTATGATAATGAAAATCTGGATTAAGGCAAAAAAGCTTTGCAAAAAAAAAAACACATCAGTGTTCACAACCTTTCAATCTTTTTACGGGCCTTTTCTTTAAATCACAAAGCAATCATTCAGACAATACATGAGCCCCCCCAATGGCTTGCCAAATAGAGAGAGAGAGAGAGAGAGAGAGAGAGAGAGAGAGAGCGTGTGTGTGTGTGTGTGTGTGTGTGTGTGTGTGTGAGAGAGAGAGAGAGAGAGAGAGAGAGAGAGAGATGGGTGGTTGCAGAAGGTATAATCATTATGACCCAGTGATTCTATACATATTTTCTATCTACGTTTATAATGTAATGGTAAAGAGTACAATTAAACAAAAACACATATACAATATTATTTTTCATAAAACATGAGAAGCATAATCACATATAATATGATTGCAACCTATTATAATAGTACCTGTAATGTGCTCTTAAAAGTACAAAAGGAAGGTTTAGATGTGATATGATTGAGAAGACAGAAATGATAGGAACTGTACATTTCAAGCAGGAAAATGGGTAATGGTTGTTATTAGCATTACAAGATTTTGAATGTTTAAATAAGTGATAAATTTAAGATTTTGCATGATATATGATCATGATTAATCTAGCATAACAAGATATTTTTAAGTTCAAGTAGTTCATATTATTCATATATTTTACAACACATTCGAAGAAGGCATGAATTTCGAAACAAACTATTTCTGTTTGAGACCGCTTTTTAGTTTGTTGTCTTCTTTCATTTTATAAAAAGGTAAAATGTAGTAGTTTGATTCTTGTGAGCAAGCCAATTGTTCGATATTATTGCTAACTTTTATCTGCATATACTGTGCTAGATGTTCTTGAGCCCCCTGGAATGTTTGCCCCCCCCCCCCCCCCCAAAAAAAAAAAAAAAAAAAAAAAAAAAAATCCCAAACTGTTTCCGGCGCGCCTGGTTCAAAGATTTGCTACGTAAGACCTGAGCAATGGATTCGAGGTAAATTTTCTTCATATTACAAGAAGAATCATAACAATGGTTTTCATATGATGTTGGTTTACTCTTTCCCCATGAAAATATAACCATATCGTAATCACTTAAACGGAATGTATATCTCCCGTTCCACCAAAAAAAAATTCACCACAGCCATGACAGATAATACAGTAAATTAAATTCCGAGTAGTAAATGGGAATGGGAATGATATTTTAAAAGCCTCGTTCTGTTTTTGAAGAAAATGTGATTAGATTATTTTACGCAAGAGCAATCTTTACATCTTTTGTCCTTTCATTTCTTTATACTACTTCCCGCACTTGATTGTGGTTTAAATGCGGCCCTTGTTAGTAATTGTTTCAAGTTTGGACTATCGCGTTTAATAATGATCAGTTTTGTCCCTTTAATTAAAAACCCAATTTAAGTCTTTGTCCTTTATTATTGTCAGTTTGCTCATGGCTTGTTAAGGGGTTTACAAGCACCTGTGCGTCACGCCCTAGGCTCTGCGCGCAATCAATAATTGTTACGTCATAGACCACGCGCACATTATATAGTTGCTATGTAATTTTGTTTAGCGGCGATTCATAATGATCTTAGATCTTCACAAAAATATCACTATCGTGAGATTTTCTCTGTTGATTGAATTTGTGGATAATTTTCTTTACAAAAATGGGATGTCTTCAAGTTAAACCTTGTAAATATCCATTGGAGGGTGGCAGCTCATCTTCCAGAGGACGCGGTGTTGGGAAGAAGGGCCAGTACTATCGTAAAAAGGTAACTCTAAATCATGACAACTTGATGAGCTCGATCATTGAGAATTGGGTATTTCCAGGCGGGTATGACGCAGTGAATGTACACAGTGAATGTAGAAGGAAGAAAATTAGCCATCCCCTTTCACCCTTAACAAAACAAACATATTCGCGATTTAAGAATACATCCCGGCTGATTTAAGAAATTGGCGGTTTTCAACCATTTAACACCTAATGTTATTTACAATTCTTGGTGTGTCGTTTCCTCTGAACAGCTTTAGTAATTCATCTTTCTTTTTTAACCTAGACAAATAAAGTTTGGTCTTTTGTGTTAATTTTCTACTACAATCCTCCATAATTATGAGTGAAAATATAAAAATATACCCTTTGAAAAAATGATGGCCTTTGTTATATTCTTGGTAGGCCTAAGATGACCGAGCATTACCTCAGTACAAACAATCACACTCTAAAGACAGACGTGAGAAAATGAAAATGAAATGCTGATTGCTGAAGCTCAAGAACTCAAAATGATATGGCTAAATTACAATCAAGGATTATAGACCTTTCATAAATGTCACAAAAGGGAAAAACTATGCCGTCTCCTCCTTGTGAGCTCTTCATTTTTGTGAATGTCATTGATCATCATATAGATCCATGTGATCTAACATTTTTTCCTCCTCGGTTCTTTTTTGTTTCTTATTATCTGAAATATATTTACATTCATCATTAGAATTTAAATGTAATTAATGCTTCCAGGCGGCATAATTAATAAGGTCTTTATTCCTCACCATCCTCATCAGGCTCAACATTACAATGATGAAGAAAAAGATGATGTATAATAAGAATAATTAAATAATAAGCAAATAATTACCGTTGGTGAAGGTGATGGGACAAACTATCACTTCCGAGGCGATCTGGATGTAGCTATCTCTCCGAAGCGAAGCTGAGGAAAGATAGCGTATACATTCACATAATTATATAGCCGAGGAAGCGATAGTTTGCCATCGCCTGAAAGCAAAAGGTGATTTTTTTTTTGCTTTATATTCCACATCGGAAACATTTCACTTCTGCAGTTAAAGTGCGTTGAACATATAGTGCAACGAAATTTTCTTCACCCATCAATGATGGGCGATCTATTTTTCAGCACGTGATTTACTTATGACCAATCGTAGAGCAAGATTCTCAGTATGTGAAATATAATAATATTACTATTAATGAAAATTAAGGTGATGATGATACTACTACTACTAATAATAGTAATAACGATAATACAGTTGACGAAAGCATCGTGAAAATACCAACATCAAATACATTCAAGATTACGGCTCTGGTGTCCATTAGTCAAATTCAAATATTTATCTGCGAGATTGGAGCATCGATAGAATGATGCGTAAAAACTGGAAAAACGGAAAATGGAGTGGAATAGCGTGTTGTATCGTATCTATTAAACGATTTACACTACCATCTGATCGCATCTGATATTGTCTGTTTTACCAGTGGGTAGGGGCAGGGGGACCACACCCTCCCAGTCACGGTTATTGTCCAGATGGAAGAAACGATTCATACTATATGAAGAAGGTAGGTGCTTCTTCTTCTATCGCACCCCTGTCAAATATATTTTCACTAAAGTCATGATGATAAACTTCAGTTTTTTCTTGTCTCTCATGTTCACATGTTTAATGCTGCCTCTTTCCCGATTCTATATTCACGTTTCGATATAATTGATACATAGTCATTCTAAAGTGAATTTAAATCCGTAAATCCATTGTTACATATTTGAAATAATACAACGTAATAAGATTTACAACAATCAAACATGAAGAAATTCAGAATGACAAATAATTTATGAAGAATAACATCGACCAAAAATGATAAACTGAGAATGGAGGTGAATGTTATAAATGCATGTTATAGTGAGACAAATTATAATGATAGTGATAAATACTCCACAAAAGTGAAATATAACCTCAGGTATTATCCTCTCAACACTTTCGTACAACATCGCCCCCCCCCCAAAAAAAAAAAAAAATACTTTCCTCCATATAGTGGGCAAAAGCAGATGGCACCAGACTGACGCGACCACGCCCAGCTGGGTTCCCACTGACCTGGAGTATAGATACCACATCACAGGTACCTACCAACCCCCCTGTAGGACCAAAGACCTCGGACAATGCACCCCTTGATGCTGAATCTTCACCGACGTCCTCGACCATTCCTACCAGTATCGTAGATGCCAGTGAACGTGGTGACACTGCCAGGAGTTCCGAAGTTGGAGAGAGGGGAGTCTCCAGTCTGGATACATCTCTAAAGACAAGTGCAAAGAGGGTAATCATCATCATATAGGATTATTACGGTAACTTCATGTGGGTAAATGAGTTCTAAAGAGGACTGCTGTTGATTCTGTCGTGGAAGAGAATAAGATCTGCAAAGAACTGAACTTCATATAGTTCAATGAACAGACGAACTAAAGTCATGATCATGATGATATTTTTTTCCCCGGAATATTTCCGAAAAGAACTCTGTGGCTATATTCCCAAGAAAGAAGTCCTGGAAGACAAGCAGTTATGGAAAGAACTAAAGTTCATTTAGTTCAAAATTCTTTCGGAGTATTTATGAGAAGGCAAAGGAAAAAGATATGGAAGAGGAAGAACTGAAGTTAACAGTTTAATGTTGTAATAGATCGTGGATAACGTTTAACTTATTGAAATTGTCTTAGGTTGACTTTTTCAAGTCTTTTTGATCTTGATTTTCGTACATAATCAGGAAGCTGCACGACTGGTCCTGCGACGCCTTTACGACCTGAACACCGCTTTTATCATGGCGATCGACCAGCACATAATGAGCCAGCAGCAGCTGGAGGAGGAGGAAGAGAAGGGGATGGAGAAGGAGGAGATGGATGAGGGGGAGGAGGAGGAGGAGGGGGGAGTTAATCCTGAAGAAGAAGAAGGAGATGTCTCGGTGAAGAGAGGCAAAATTCCTCTTCCTAAGGTATCATCTCTCATTGGAATTCCCCAAAAATTGAAATGATTTACATCTGAATGGATATTCTTCTCGTGATGGTATGGGCTAGAGAAATCAGATATTATGTTTCAATCATAGATTTAGTATCATACAAGAAGTAAATTGCAAGTCGGTCATTAAAAATGCATTTAAATTATTAACAATCTAGGTGTACGATTTACTTGGTTAAAGGCAAATCATACACAAACAAATTTTACAGATCTTTGTAACGAGAAAACCTGGCTAAATTAATTAATGTAAAAATATTAACATGTAAACTATGGGGGAAAAGGGCTAACGGAACTATCAAAAGATTAACTTAAGCAGACCTGTCTGCTAAGGCCACCAAATGGAAACATGAAACGTGGCTACTGTAGACAGGGGGCCTTACTAGAAAAGAAACAGGTTCTACAATACGCATTTTTTTCTCGAGGAAGACCAAATGCTTGTCCAATATATAGACAGGCGGCCTTTGTAGAGAGGTGGCCACTAACACAGGTTTGACTGTAGTATCATCCCATTCATTCATAGCCACGTGGAAGGAGGGCGAGAGGAAGGAGGAATAGGAAGAGAGGGAAAAAGGGAGTCAGAGCAACGAATGGGTCTACCTCCATCGCTAATACGACCACCGATGACCAGATCGAATCATGGCTCACGGACATCATGACGCACGTCGCCGAGGAAATCAAAGCCGATCTTTTAGTCGCCTACATGCTCTCTGATCTTGATGCCTGCCGACAACGAGACGAAAACAAAGGTTGGTTCGCTGCTGAAGCAGAAAATCTTGGGGTTTTGTTTAAAGGAAATAATTACATGGGGGATTTGTGTAACAGGCATAAACGCCTAGCATAATTAAGGTTGACGATTAGACACTACGTACTCGTTAAATGCAAAAAAAACATACAGACATTCTGTAATTTCATTCATATTTCTTCATCAGAATCCGGCGAGCCACAAAATCATAACTTCCAAGAATAAGAGAAAGAAGGAAGAGGATCCGGGAGATGCAGATGAAGTGCCTCAGAAGCGCGTTGATAATCTTAGCCAAGACGCACAGTGATCTTCTTTCAAAGTACTGAGCATGGCAAGACAAGGATGGGCTGAACGGAGTAGCAAGAACCCCATGAAGAACCAATGCACGGTCATTGTCTGAAAAGGAAACGCATTTTCAGAGCACTAGGTAAATATTTTGGCGTTGGATATTTCATACTTTTACACATAAAATATTTGAAATTTTTGAGGAAAGCTTAACATAAGGATAACGAGTTATAATGCACTACATGCTCATTCAAAACGAAGACGACAACAACAACAGCAACATCAACAACATATAATTTCATTCATATCTCTGCATCAGAATCCTGGAGCCACAAAATCAAAACTTCCAAGAATAAGAGAAAGAAGGAACAGGAGAGGCAGATGAAGTGCCTCAGAACCGCGTTGATAATCTAAGCCAAGACGCACAGTGATCTTCCTTCAAAGTACTGAGCATTAAAGGCAAGGATGGGCTGAAGGGAAAGCAAGAACCCCAGAAAGAACCAATGCAAAATCATTTCAAAAGGAAACGCATTTTCAGAGCACTATAGGTAAATATTTTTGCGTTGGATATTTCATACTTTTACACAATAAATAATTGAGGAAAGGTTTACATAAGAATGACGAGTTATATACACTACATGCTCATTCAAAACGAAGACAACGTCAACGACAACAACAGCAACATCAACTTTCGACAACATATAAATTCATTCATATCTCTTCATCAGAATTCGGGAGCCACAAAACCAGAACTTCCCCGAATAAGAGAAAGAGGAATCAGGAGAGGCAGTGCACCAGGATTGCGTTGATGATCACCGCAAAGACGCATAGTGGTCTTCCGTCAAAGTACTGATCCATGCAGGCAAGGCAAGGATGACCCGAAGGTAGTAGGAAGAACTCATTGTCATTTTGTGAAAGGGGAACGCATTTTCAGAAAACTTGGTAAATATTATGCAGTTGGATATTTCTTACTTTAATGCATCATAATTAAACTTTGAAATTATTGAGGAAAGCCTAGTATGAGGATGACGATTTACACTGCATGCTCATTTTAAACAACAACAGCAAAAACATATAAATTTCTTGTACTTCTTTCCTCTCACTTCATCAGAATCCGGCAAGCCACAAAATCAAAACCTCAAAGAAAAAGATAAAGGATGGAGAAGAGAAGCCGATAAAGTGCACCAGGGCTGCGTTGATTAACATCTCCACCGAGACGCAGGAACAACACCCCTCTACCATGTTCGTCTCCGCGATCTTACTTCAGAGTAAAGAGCCAGACAAGGCAAGAATTGGCTGAAATGATTAAGAAGATCTTAACCAGTGTGTGAAAGGGACGGATTAGAAGAAATCTAGGTGAATATTTTGCAGTCAGATATTTCATAGTTTTTCACACAAAATGAAGCAAACAATAAGCCGTTTATTTCTGAAATAATGTAAGTCTAAATATAACACAACTGCCTCTAACCTCAATCATCATTGCTTATACAATTGTATGCATGCTGGGTAACAGTTCTTTGATTAAGTTTATGAAGGGAAGATTATAGGTACAAATGCGTGAAAATGTATTCTGCTGTGAGCCCAGAACTCCATTTCCTATTTTAATACAAAATAAAATAGTTGGACTTCTTCTTAATACATACTTTTCCTTAATTTCTCAACAGACTCGCGTAATAAAAAAGATAATGGAGGTTCGGAGATTACAGAATGCCGACTTCACTGAAGAAAGCAGTCCAGGCATTAAAGGTGCACCGTGCCTGTCGGTCCGTTTTCCAAACGGATAGGTGAAACACAATGAGGGTTCGGATATGACAGACAACGACACAGTGATGACTACTGAAGGTAGCAGTCCACATGATCGAGATACGACAGACAACACATAGGAACCTCCTTCATAGAGATGTGCTGTTCTGATTCTAAACGGACTGGCAAAACAAAGAAGGGTTCAGAGATTACACAGAATGGTGTCTTTAGCTGGAGGTTGCTTTCCAGGCAAGGTTACAATGTGCCGGACGACATGGAGGGACCTATACTGTCCCGGTTCAAACCAACAGGGACTGTTGAAACAAATGTAATGCTGTATAGATTGGCGATAGATCACAGAAACATGACTTTTAATTGGAGGTAGCAGATGTCCTCACATAGTGATGCGCGGGACAGCTATACGTCTCAGGAGCTTCTGTTTCGTTTTCAAATACACTTGCAAATATCTTGAGGTTCAGAGATCAGAGGATGCTGACTATTAAACTGAAGGTAGTAGTCCAAACAGGAGATCGGTGCAGGTAGGGACCTAACTGTTCCGTCTCATGAACAGACTGGCAAAACAAAACAAAGCAAAACAAAAGAAAAGCGGGTGCTGATTCAAACGATTAGAGAGAGACGGAAGAAATGGCTTGGACACATAATGCGGCACGACAATGGCTTGATGATCAGTCATAGAAGGTCGTCTACATGGAAAGAAGATGAGGGGGAAGACCTCGTAAATGCTTTCTAGATGATTTAATCGCAGAATATGGAGCAACAGGATATGAAATGTTGAAAAGGATGGCTCAAGACCGAGACACTTGATGTAAAATTCAGATTGGGTCACTGACCCTGTCATAAACTGACAGATCACTATTGATGATTATGTAGACAAGGTTACAATGTGCCGGACGACAAGAAGGGACCAACTGCTACGTTTTCAACCAAAATATATCGACTGGTGAAACGAAATGTTGGAAAGACTGACGGCAGGTCATAGAATACTGACTTTAGTTGGGGGTAGCAGACGTCTTGACAAAGTGATGCGGGATTAGATATTGGGAGCTTCTGTTCCGTTTACCAACAGACTGCATGGCGAAATAAACTGAGACTCAGTTCCACGTCCAAAAAGAGGAAAAGGGAAGAAGAAAAAAAAATTAAAAGGTAAAAAATGGAAAACAATAGAATGAATAAAGAAATATTTAAATGAAGACAAACAGAAAGAAAAGGTTTCATTTCCATGCGTGTGTGTATAATGTTACCATTGGTTCCATTAATCTTGAGAACCTATCGTCCAGACATCGTTTTTGTACTTAATGCGTGTACTTTCAACGTCTTTTTCCAGATGATATCGAGGTATTATTCAATTTTAAAGCTCATCTTGGGTTTCGATAAAACATTGCATTTTGAGACTAAACCGTCTTGACATATATTTTGAGTGCTTATCATGCGATTCTAATTGATGTTTCCCTATATCCTCTGCCTTTTAATTGTTTCCTTTGAAAATCACGATCTAGACTGATAATTGAGTTATAATAATCATCATTCATGTTAAAGGTAAAAACCAGTATTGGAAACGCCCCAATTTCAAAAAATGAAATGGAAGCTCTTATTACCAATCATGTGAAAGAACATGATTTGACTAATACATGATGATAAAAATGTTGCCGGGAAACCGCCTACTAATTGATATATTTGGTAAATTAGTTTATCTACATGGTCTGTGAGAGATAAACGCACGTGTCGCGCACGCGTGCGTATAGACCCATATACATCTTTCTGCACAGTGCTTGTAACTTTACGAAGACTGTGCCATATTTCTTATCATTTTGATGATTCCAGAACCTTGCAGTACACACCAATACTTATATGCTAGATGATCAACCTTTTCTGATCGATTCCACAACGTTTCTTTCACAATGCAATCGCATGACCATAACTGGTCTTTACCTTAAGCATACTGGACAGGACGATGGGACGATAATATGATTGAGAGACACATGATTTTTGTTAATGACATGCAAGGGATAGAGATGATGACAGATAGTGAGAGAGAGAGAGAGAGAGAGAGAGAGAGAGTTAGATTGGGAAAAGGTGGAGATAGAAGGGAAGCGATGAGTTGGAAAGGAGATAGAATTGAGCGAGAGTGAGAGAGAGAGAGAGAGAGAGAGAGAAAGAGAGAGAGAGAGTGAGAGGGAGAGACAGGGAGACAGAGACAGACAGAAAGACAGACATACAGACAGGCAGAGATAGAGAGAGAGAGAAAGGGGATGAGGGGGGGGGGGGGTGGAAGAAAAAGGGAAAATAATTATATTTGATTAAAGAGTATTGACAAGCAGTAACATAGCGTGGGCTCATTCATTGGGAGGGCACCAATTTTTAGTCTACTATAGATCAGCGTTTTTCAAACTTTTGTTTTATTCACGGCATCCTTTTTAGGAGAAAAAGAGTTTCGCGTCACCTAAATCCATCCTTCGTACACAGACGTACGGGCACATTTCGCGTAAGGGCCGTGAGGGGCACATCAAGGACGAAGATCGGAACATCCCAAAAACTTTTTTTTGATTAATCTTACAACAAATTTCATTTAAGATTTATCCTGTTGTCCCCAAGTGACTGATTCACATAATAATATAATCTTTAAACTGCACTTTCGAGTAACCTAACTCCTTATATTATTTTACGTTATTTGTCATTTTCCTTTATCTCTCCCCTCGCTCTGTTTTTGCCTTTCGATTGGGGGCACGTGAACCTATGCCCCCGTAGCTACGCCACTTTTCACAATAAGTTTAAGATAGAAAGAAAAGACGGGAGAAAAAAATGTTTAAAAGGAGAAATGAAATAGGACAGAGTACCAGCTGCACTATATACTGTCATTATTGTGATGTGTCGTTGTTAATAAATTCAAACTCAAATTCAAATTCAAATAGTTATTCAACTGAACTGAATATGGCACTTCTCTATTCATTGGAGCTATATGTCTGGGAGACCAATGACTATTTAAATTCAATATGCAACAAGATCAAGCTACTCAATATAGAGGAAAGCTGAAAAATCAGAGAAGTTGACTCAGGCCCGTAACAAGGATTTCAGTGGGGGGGGGGGGGGGGGGGGGGGTCTGTGAGGAGGGGTACTCCCTCTCCCAGGGTAGGGAAAATGTTGGCATAGACTATTTCTGTCTGAAAAAAAGTCTTGACTGGTGACAGATTGAAAGAAATTGGACAAAACATTAGAAAGTTATGAATGTTTTCAAAGTTGTAATCACTGTATTGCCCTTCCATGACAAAACAGCATGACTGACATTTTTTTTGCAAAATTTTGAGTTATTTAGTGTGAATGAGCTATAGCCTGATAGATAGATAGATATATAATTCAACACTGAATACAAACATTAAATCACTTTCAATAGCTAATCTTTACGCCATTTCGTAAAATTAAGTAATTAAATTCAATGCGTAACTCATTATCAAAATTCATCGATTGGGACAAAATTCTTTTCCCCAAATGGCTATGTTATAGACAGTGCTCTAGCGCCCCCTGCTGTGGTTATACATTTAAATCTTTCCATCAGTTATTATTGAAAAATAACGTGTTTAACGTGGTCAACTTCCCCCTCCCTGCGAGTGCAATAAGGAATATAGCTTTTGGTATCATATTTAATACATTAGAGGTAAACAATGTTATCAAGCTTGTACAGTACTTGCATCAATATTGTTTGACATGGACTGAACTTACGAGATCGAGACAGACTGAGTGGGAAAAGTTAATTCCTGTCGTATTCAAAATTAAGCTTTTTAATGCAAATTTGACTTAAATCATATTTGAAATTTATATGCAAACTACATGTATTTAAAGAATCAGTTACACTTTAACCAATTGAACATGAATTATTGCACAATAGTCATTTGACTTTGAATTGACATAAACTTCTGTAACACCAAGGATTTATGAATGACGTTGTCATTAAAAATTAAATTTATATACATTATCTTTAAATTAAATTGTATTTTAAAAAGCTGTATTTGCTCTTGCTTTTAAGGTACACTCATGATAATGAACACGTACTAATATAAACGCTAACTATATGCCTTCACTTTCTTTCTTTTTTTTTTGGGGGGGGGGGGGTCTCGAAATTTGAAAATTTGAAATTTTTCTTTGTTGGGGGGGGGGGGGGTGGGGTAAGGTCACCTTTTTTAGGTCAGCGATGGGCATAATTTTTTTAATAATTAAAAAAAAAAAATCCAAAGGGGGGGGGGGGGAGTTTAGGGGGGGGGGTTTAGGGGGGTTTACATACATACAAATACCAAAGGGTATACCCCCCTGCTTACGCGCCTGGGTGGCCACACCTGGCGACCTGCAGGAAGGGGATAGTTGACCCCATAAAACACGTTATTATACCAGATAACATAAACGAAATAGAAGTTTTATTGATATTTCTAAAAAATAATTTGTTTAATTTGTATTAAGAAGCTTTATTTGCCTTTAATTGAATAATCAAACGTTAAGTACGTATACACATAGGCGCCGGAAGGGGGGGGGGGGGGGGGGGGCAAAACGCATTTTTGCCCCCCAAAATGCCCCCCCCCCTCAAAAAAAAAAAAAAAAAAAAGCAGTAAAGGAGTAAACATGGTATGTATTCTTAACCCAAAAGAACATAACAATAATAAAAACCTGAATTAAATCACATATACAATTCCATTCAAAGAAAATAAAAGTTCACAGGAATTAAATTTCATAAACATTGCGCATGCCACCTTTACGGTATTTAGCAATGGAGGTCTTTAAAATAGCGATACGCGCATATCGTGGACATATTGTGCGAGAATGGGAAAACGTGTCTGTTTTTTTGTTATAGGGGTGAGAAGACACGAGCCCCTGAACGCTGGCGTACTCATGGGGGGGGGGGTGTATTTCTTATTCGATACCAGTGATTTACAAATGTTGCTGCTATGACATGATTTTCCGGTATTTTTTCTCCATTTTTTTGTAAGTCATACCTTTTTATGCGTTTGTTGGAAAACAAGAAATTTCCAAATTACAGTCGGGCGAAAAATGCGCTTATTTAGAAGCTTTTATGTCATGGTCTGCAAAGTGGCTGGGCTCGAGCCCCCCCCCCCCCTCACTTTTTGAAAAAGTATGTTAAAGAGAAAAAGAAAGAAAGACGGAGACAAAAAATAAGTGACCTGCCAATGTTACAAATTAGGTACAAAAAATGCTCATCTGACAGTAATTAAATGCCTAAAACCCCAGAGCTTACGGGGGCTCCGCTCCCGAACCCAGCTAAGGGCCCCAAGGCCGTCCCCTGGATGCTCATCTGACAGTTATTAAATACCTAAAACCCCTGAGCTTCCGGGGGTTATGCCCCCTGGAACCCCACCAAAGGCCCTAAGGCGGCCCCTGGATGCTCATCTGACCGTAGTTAAATATTAAAACCCCTGAGCTTCCGGGGGCTCTGCCCCCTGGACCCCACCAAGAGCCCTATGGCGGGCCCCTGGATGTTCATCTGACCGTAGTTAGATATTAAAACCCCTGAGCTTCCGGGGGCTCTGCCCCCTGGACCCCACCAAGGGACCTAAGGCGGGCCTCTGGATGCTCATCTGACCGTTATTAAATACCTAAAACCCCTGAGCTTCCGGGGGCTCTGCCCACTGGACCCCACCAAGGGCCCTATGGCGGGCCCCTGGATGCTCATCTGACCGTAGTTAGATATTAAAACCCCTGAGCTTCCGGGGGCTCTGCCCCCTGGACCCCACCAAGAGCCCTAAGGCGGGCCTCTGGATGCTCATCTGACCGTAATTAAATACCTAAAACCCCTGAGCTTCCGGGTGCTCTGCCCCCTGGACCCCACCAAGGGCGCTAAGGCGCCCTCGATGCTCATCTGACCGTAGTTAGATATTAAAACCTCTGAGCTTCTGGGGGTTCTCCCCCCCCCCCTCCCCTGGAACACGTCAATAGCCTTAAAGAGGGCCCCTGGATGCTCATCTAACCGTACTTAAATACATAAAACCCCAGAGCTTCCGGGGGCTCAGCCCCTTAACCCCCTGCCGAGGCTCATGCCCTGGACCCCACGCCAATTTACGCTCTACCTGATCGTTAATACTCCACTTTGAAAAACGTTCCGCGGGACCTGCATGTAACGTGTAAGACTGGTGGTGATGCAGATTTTTCGCCTGCCCCCCCCCCCCTTCCGAACATTTTTTCTCATTACGTCACTGCCCCTGGAAGGTGATGAGCCCCCTGGAATGTTTGCCACCCCAATCCCAAATTGCTTCCGGCGCGCTTGCGTATACACTAAGTTCTATCTCCTCGGGCAAATAATTATAGATGTAGGCGGGCACACCTGCAAGGATATACTAGTATAGTTGACAACGTAAAATACGTTATTATTTCAGAAACCATCAGTACAACAAAGTTGAATTGATATTTTAAAACCAAATTTGTATCTTAAAAACACTAACTATATGATGTCTTATTTCATTACCCTACCACTGTGGACACATAGACGGGGCCTGGCGGGCACACCTACAGGGAGGTGGTTCGATCGACGGGTTGACAACATACATGCTCTGTCTGTGGAGTACAAAATGACATTAAGAATCGCCAAATTTACCCAAATTTGTTTTTAAAAACAAAACTAAGTAAATACACTAAACTCTAAAATACTGCACCTGCATAACCACAGACAATAAAGCTGTATAATTGTGAGATTTTCTCCCTGATTGAACTGTGCAACCATAATATGGTTGCACATGTCTAGCAGGTGTCGACCTTTATGCATGGCCTCACGTACGTACGCGCACGCGATACACGTATTTATTGTATAAATATCATATTCATTGTATCGGACATGACGTCGCTAATATACGTATTGATTATCTTCTTCTAAATGCGCCCATTATAACCGGCTTGTTTAGCAGTGGTGGATAAAAGAGGTCATTGGTCAAGAAAATTGAAGCTTAAAAAGCCTCATTAATGAAATTATCTGTTGTTCGGCTTTGGAGTAAAACATGCAACCAAGCAAATGTAATAACCTTTGGTGGTTCATTAGTGTTGATGTTGTTGTATGTTACTTTGTTTGATTGTTTCTTTTTCTGTCGTAGATTTGAGAGAGAGAGAGAGAGAGAGAGAGAGAGAGAGAGAGTTATTTTTTTTCTCTTACATTCTAAGTCATGACGGGCGCTGCGGCGGGGGGGGGGGGGGGGGGGGAGAGGTATTCTGCTTAAATCACTGCCTCTGCCACCTTCTCTGCTAGAGGAGGTTTCTCATACAAAACCAATTTAAAAAAATGATATTGCGCCACTAGTTGTATTCTCAAAATATGTTACGTGATCTTGTGATTTTGTGTATTAAAAGCAAAAACAAACCAATTTTTGTAAATAAAAGTAATACTATATCATCTAGAGGTTTGATTTTCTTTCTGTAGGATGGCCTTAGACGTTGCAGAGTACTCAGTCTGTATAACAGTAACAGTGTAAATTCTTTCTTCAGAAAAGCTTTGCTTTCATTGTGGTAAATAGCAAACAACAGACCATGCCTTTTTCTAAGCATAAATATAATTTGACATTTTGTTGTCATCGCGGTAGTTGACGACCATGCATTTAGGGGTCACATTGATCATAACAAAAATGTTTCAAAGAAACATGATATTATCACATGTCTACAAGTGGGTACGTTTCCCCCTCATAAATAAACAAATAAATATAATTTCAAAACGGAATTAATTTTAAAAGAATAAGGACACCCATTTTCTGCGGATATGATCATACTTCAATATTAATGGCGGCTGTGTTTTTGTTTCCCTCGAAATGTCTATTCATACACACTGTTACATCATTCATTCTCATCCATCTTCCTTGGGTGCCCCCCAATTATATCTATTCAACGATCTAAACACTATACGTGAAGCCCCCTCCCATCAATCTTACACAACCAGGGATGAAAGCTCCATGTTTACTACAACCGTACAGGACCTGTTTATATTATGTTGTAAAAAAGGCCAACAAATGCAATAATTGCTTTTCACTTGTGTTTCAATAGATTCTCGATATTGCTATGTTACTTAGCTTGAATAAATATCAAGTTATAAAAGAGAATCCATATTATTGTATCATTGCCTAAACTTGGTCATAGAAGTTATACAAATTCAATCAAGGAAAGACAGACACTGTACCTAGTTGTTTAGAAGAAGAAAAAGCGACGTTTATATTGGCTTCATGAGATAACGGTCATGATTTTTGTTAAAGTAGGTAATTATTCACTCCCCCTCAAAAAATACAAATCAGATAAAACGAAATCCAAAAAGCACAGCCCAACTCTGGGACCTATTATTAATGATAATATATTTTCTTAATGATCATCCAAAGAACAGGTCATCATTCTCTTTTAATAGCATTTGAATTTTGCCGATGAGCATAAAATCGATTGCTAGCCGGCAGGTAAAACAGGTTGATTTGGTAGCCAGAAATAAGCCGTTAGAAACTAATCGTCTATATGCCGACAATCATTAATTATGAATGAAGAAATCAGTCTGTCCATACACCTATCTAGACGTGTGATTCGTTGCATGGCATTGATGATGATGATAATCGCTTCGTTTTCACGCTCTATCTGCCAAGCCTCAATGATTAAATGGAGGACGAATAGGCGTACCGATGGCCTGTGACGAATACGATTACAAATGTGTAGATTTGTAAATTTATCATTCTGTTTGAAGTATGCTGGTTTGAAGTGTATCGTAATCAATAATTTCACTTGTTTCATTGACCTGCATTACCCCTTTCACTAAGGCGATAACTATTAAATCCCACTTATATAGGATAAAAATACGGGGGCTATATCACCATTACTACTACTACTACTACTACTACTACAACGACGACGACGACGACTTAGGCAACTAGGACGACGAGGACGAAGGCAACAACAACAACAACAACAACAACAACAACTACTACTACTACTACTACTACTACTACTACTACAGATAGTCTGTTACTACTACTGCTACTGCTGCTGCTACTGCTACTGCTGCTGCTGCTAGTACAATGAGAATATTATACTATTTACGTTACCAATGCTACTTAATTATAATCCTGTAATACCCATGTTTGTACTTCTCACTTCGATTATAATAATGATAATAATAATAAAAATTGTAATCTATTAATAAGAATAATGATAATGATAAGAATAATTTATACCCGGGGAAGCCTCATTAGCCAGGTACCCGATAAAAGCTGGGTTGAGAGTGGCAACCGTGGATAAACGTCTCGCCAAAGGACGCTCGTGCCCGGCTGAGATTTGAACCCTCAACCCTTTGAGTGAGAGTCAAGTCAATGAACCAATATACCACGACACCTCGATACCTCCACCACCCATCCATCCATCCATAACTCAAAGTCTCCAGTGATAACTAAGTGGAGATGACTCAAGTTCATCTACATATCATATTTCCAACGTTCTTAAAGAGAAGGTTGAGTTCTGGGAAGAGGTGAAAGACAATTTGTGAGAGTTGTTATTGTGTATATGCAAGTGTGGAAGAACATCAGATACAAAATGTTCCCTGAAAAGAATGGCTCTTCAAATGCAATAATATTCTAAATATTGCTTGTAAAATCATACAAATCGGGAAGGATTATGTTCGTGTAGTCCTATATACATCTTTCTTTGTACAGTGCTTGTATCTTTACCAAGACTGGGCCAAATTTATTATTATTTTGATGATTCCAGAACCTTCCAGTACACACCAATAGTATGCTAGATGATCAACATTTTCTGATCGATTCCACAACGTTTCTTTCACAATGCAATCGCATGACCACAACTCCACTTTAACTTTAAACGTTCTCATAAGATCAGAGACGTGCACCTGTCTGTCCTGACCCACAATCATACAAGATTCTCAGATCCATGACTGGAGTTCAATTTCTGTGAATTCATAAGTAAGAGAGTGGTCATATCGACGGAATCTGTTTGAAGGTATCCGGTGAAACGGGTAGCTACAGTGTACAAGATAAGACAAGCTTACATCGGCACGTTGTAGAGCTTTGACGATGGTTTTGATTGGTAATAACCGGGGTAATGACAAAGAAACTTATCTTGCCAAATCATTTCAGCATGTATAACAATAACATTAGTTGAGTAAGCAAGTAATCAATACATTTATAGAAAAAATGTTGCCAGAAGTGAGTTTGTGATTTTTTTTTCTGTGGGGGGGGGGGGGGGGGGAGTTATATTTTAAAATTAGTTTATAGAAAACAATTCCATTCCGAGTACAAAACCTACTAGTATTGACAATTGATGATATCGATTTATACACGCTTGTATCAGGCGCGGATCCAGGAATTTCTTGCCGGGGGCCACACGGGGGGGGGGGGGGGGGGGGGGGGGGTAAGAGGACACGTTTTTTTTTCTAAATCATTTTTTAATAATTTTTTTTTGGCCGGGGGGGGGGGGCACGTCCCTGTTTTTCAGTACATTTTGGACGAATTTAGGGCTGATTTTAACATATTTGTTTTGGCGGGGGGGGGGGGGGGGCACGTGCCCCCTGTGCCCCCCCCCCCGGTTCCGCCACTGTGTATAAACGAATTATGTTTGTTTTTATATTCATTGTGTTATTCAAGTTAATATGGTTGCAGTAGCAGAAGCACTTTCAGTTATCATAAATAACAAATTGGTATTTTATAATAGTATTAGAAGAAGTCGTAGGAGTAGTGTAATATTAATGATAACAACAGTTGTAGTAAATACACTACTCCTATGACTTCTTATAATATTATTACTAAAAAGCTATTTTTTTATTTATGACAAATGAAAATACAGAAGTAGTGAAAGTAGTAGAGTAGTAGTAGTAGTAGTAGTAGTAGTAGTATAGTAAGAGTAGTAGTAGTAGAAGTAGTGTGTTTCGTAGTGATGTTGGTGATGATGGTGATGGTTGGTGATGGTGATGGTGATGGTGGTGGTGATGGTGGTGTTCGCGGCGGTGATGGTGGTGGTGTTTATTGTAGTATTGGTGGTGGTGGTGGTGGTAGTGGTGTTGGTGGTGGTATTTGTGGTGGTGGCAATGGTGTTCTATAGTAGGGGACGCATGATCGTTTTATGATGACGAAAACAAACCATATGGAAACATTCAGTGGAGACAGAGTGAAATGTGGGTTGGTCCAGTGGTACAGTGAGTTTAACTGTTAGCTCTTTGTTTCGCACGGTGACGTTAAGCGGGACTGCAGTACTTGTAGCTACTTGCGCCCTCTATATACCAAACAATGCCTAAGCGGCACCGGTTGGTCCCCCATGATCCCCCTTTTCTTATGTTAATTGAGAGCTGACTTGATGAGATAACCACCTATCGGTGACCACGCAGTGAGGTATAATCCTTCATAGCCAAACTAGTGAAGATATAGGCTTTAAACATATCTGATGGATACACATCTGTACAAACCCACCCTCCCCCACTCCGGGGTCGGAATTATCGCATGCGTGTTACCAAAATGTCCGGTAAAGGGGTACTTTTCACGCACCAAAGTCCGGCTCGTACATACACAAAATTGACTTTACACACCGGACTTACGGTTTTTTTTCCAAAAGGAGGGAACACGCATATGCGTACCCTAAATAACACTGAGTGGGGGGAGGGGGGGGGGGGGTACAAACCCATTTCCAGCGTTGCTCATTGACCATGGCGTTATTTTCACACAGCAATGTTGCGCATAGCATCTTAATCCTCTAGAGACAGTGACCACGCTTCTACCTACCATCTCCGTCCAATCATTTATAATTACTTAATCATAATGTTTACTCTAAAGATGCATACCTTAGTGGGTCGCTCAAGCCTATTATTGTCCATCCTAGCCTTGTGATATGATTGGATTGTATTCCGGTAACGCTAAACAACATCATTCGGGATTAACATATCCCATTACTCATCGCATTATTTTAATGATCTAGAAACATGTCTAGCTAAAGGACCGTAAGATATCATGTCGCCGGTCTCTGCCTGATTACAGAGGTAATCTTACGTACAAATTAACTTCAAACAAAATGTGGCTATTTCCTTTTCCCCCAGGAGTATCCAGAATACGTGTGAATCATTATTCTGTAGGGTGATGATCAAGAAAGTGATGTTACCCGAGTACTGGATGAGGATACCTTTTGTGTTCGTTTCGCATCTTTTTGTATTACTATAGCCAAATACACATGTAGAATGGATTCATATTTTGTGTACAATCTGTCTATATTGAAATGATCCGACATGATCACGCCGTATTTGTTTCTCTACAGTGACACATAGAATCAGTTTGATGTAAATCATGCCAATGGTGCAAATTAGTATTGCCAAACTTTATCTTTCCAATAATCTTAATGACAAAGATCCGGTTAATCCATTTTCGGTCGCACACACATAACATTTTAATATATTTTGTGTTTGAAAGTGTTTAAGTTTTTTAAATTGATTTAATTTATATACCAATTCTGATTTTGGTCGTTTATTGTATAACATGGCCATTATACTCATTGCTTTAGCTATAATTATGATTAAAGATATCTTCCTGTCCCCCCCCCCCTCTTTAGTTTCATCATCATCTTCCATTCTCACCTCATTTATTTATAATTTCCATTATCAAAATTATCACATTTATCACTTTTATCTTCATTGCTCTTTTATGGCATATTAAGATAGAATTTATTTCCCCAGTATCCGGATTAATTGCTATAAACCGATCAAGCCAATCACTCATGTTATTATTCTGATAACCGCTAATTCATATACCAATTAGACTAATTGCCACGAAATGAGAGTGATCATTTATTGTTATTTGTTGGTGTCGTTAGGAAGTTGATTACAAAATGTTTTCTATATTAAAATCATACGTCTACATTTATCACTGACATCACGTAGCCGTTAAAGTTTCTCTCTTAATCTCTTTCTCAGAAACCAATGAATTTATATGTCATGTACTTTGCCTACCAAAACATTTCCATTACAAATACTCAGGTGTTGGAGGAAAAAACAAAGTTTAAAACTCGGAAACTGAAACTGAAACTGAGACTAAAACAAGGAAAATGGAGGAAATCGATTAGAACATGTTGAAATCTTAACATATTGATAGGGTGCGAGTGAGTGAGTGACTAACTGGTAGGTAGTAAGGCTTTTAAAAGCGTGAGGCTTTTAATAGGCCATTTTCGTCATGTAATCAAATTTGATACTTAAGCCTTTATTAAGTGCCTCATTACAAATCATTTCATGCACCTGTTACAAATAAATATATTTCAATTCATAATGTGAATTGCATACATTACATTGTAGTTGTTGCTAGGTAACACAAACATTATAACTTGACCTACTTAACAACACGTAATGTATTCAATTCGCATTCTGACTATTGAAATACAATTATTCGCAACAGATGAATCAAATGATTTGTAACGAGGCATCTCACAAAGACGTATGCATTACATTTGATTACATTACGAAAAAAGCCATTTGGGATGTGATTATCTTGTACTGGCCTCGACCTAGAAAAATTGATATTACGAAATAAAATGAAAAATCAATGTACTGATCCCATTATTACAAGAGTCCGATATGTACATTTCCAGGTATTGAACCTGTAATCATGACGATATTTAATTCCGCACAGCTGGTAATTTTTCATTTTTTTTCAAAGAAATTATTCAAAATGTCAGACGATTCCGAAACCATCAACTTTATTTTGATGGTATATTTATTTGTTTTTTTACCTTTATTTTGAAGATGGGTCTGTTTAAAGTTTTGTTTATTTCGAAAGTACATTTATCGGCAGGTGCGTTTGTCTGGAGTTTCTTTTGAAGGTTCATTTTTTGAGATTTCGTTATTATAAAGGTGCAGTTACCTGACTTTTTTAATGCTTTGAAAGTTTGAGTAAAGAAACCTTCCTTTGTATACGAATTCCTACATATTGCTTTAAAAGATGGACCATGCTCTGAATTCGTTCCAAAATAAAGATTTTCAGAACATCGAGTACGTCAGCTACGCGGACTTGACAGATTAGGGGCAAAAAATAAGAAAAGTTGCCATTACAAATCGTGTGGAACTAATTATTCTAACGACGTATAAATTACAACAAACATAAATCCATTTCAAAAGCCAATTCCAACAACTTTTGAAAATATGTCGATTCTTGAGAGAAAGAACCTGTTGGTCGGCAAAAATGGAATGGAAAAGACTCGAGAAAATGAGGGATGTAGTTTGGATGACAAAATAGAAATGAATGATCTCCATCTTGGGCCTAAAGTGAAGAATGGAAGCTCCATATCAAGTCGGGAAGTGCTTAGAGGCTGGGAGAGATGTTTATTTACATACTGAATCCCTCTCTTCGAAACACATGTCTGCGTATCGGAAACCAGTGATGCAGAATCAACGGGTACGCTACCTGGTTGCCATGACAACAGGATGGTGGTAGATGTCGTAGGAAGTGGGTTATTGTCGCAAATAATTAAATCGGGGCAAGATTTGGTGGAAAACAATGAAGAATGATGGAAGCGTCCCACACTCTGCCTCGGGGATTGAATCCTCTCTATATGGGGTGTTATGTCAGGTTTAAGAAGCCTCCTCCTCTCAAGGAGAGTAGCATCTCAACAACTTGGTATAAGATATGTCATGGATGTAACAGGTCCAATACACAGCGTGAGGATCACCTATTAAATTTACATCTCATCGAAATTTTGTATATGATTTCTTCGATACAAATCAATCTTAGAAATAAAATACAGTTGTTTTTCATCTTGACATGAATTCAAAACATTTTTATTACACAGATTGTACGATTAATGAAAACAAAAATGAAATCATTTGTAACATATACATAATCACAAACCAAACGCACATACACGCATGCACAAAGAATAAGAAGGAAAAGAAAAATGTGAAAAAAGCTGAAAAAATGAAAATACATAAATGGATACTCAAAAGGCTGTATTGAACAGTAAAGAGGGAACAATATCAAAGTACATTCTTAATTGTGTACGTACTACTGAATTCATATATCAGAGTGACGTGTCGGGGGTTGGGTGTCCCCTATACAGTTTGGGAGATGCATTATGGTGAGATGAGGTGGAAATGTATTATGTGAACCTCTATCCTCTCTATCTTAGTGTTAAGAGGGAAAATGTTGAATTTTTGTTTTGGTTGTTGTTAGTACTGTTGGCAAAATTTGAAATTTTTTAGTACCCTTGTCGGCATGCTTTCAATTTTTCTGACAACTTTTCGGTATATTTGTTCAGCTAGCCCTAAACATTTATTGAAAGTAGTGTTTGTGATGCAATGCATCTGCTATTTCTAGTAACTACGTATTAGACTGCTTCGAAAGAACATTGTTTATTAAATTCAATTCATATTTCAAGTTTTGTTGCCTTATGTATCATTTATCATTAATATCGTTATAGTGTATTAATTCCTTTTTAGTACTGACGATAATAGAAAGAGAGAGAGTTTGTGTGTGCGTGCATGCTCGTCCATGTGTGGGCGTGAGCGAGAGAGAGAGAGAGAGAGAGAGAGATATTGGCATAAAGCTGCAGTGAATATAGATTAATTCTCGAAACGATTTGGCTTCTACAAACAAATTTGATAGGCCTGAAACATGTTTGCATTCATTGACTTAGGATACAACTCATTCGTCGCTTTTTTATTTTATCAACGTCCATCAACATTACTCATCTACAAGGCTAGTACAAGATAAGAATACATGCGATTCATGGGTGATGCAAACGCTTGAATATAATTATAATGTCTTTCTTATATATTAAGAAGTCACTGTCCGAATCACTGAGATACTTGTGTTTCCACTTTCCAACTTGGTTCTTGTATCCGTAGTCGGTTAGATTGTTATTATAACTCCTATTGCCATCCCTTTTTGTTTCAATTTCTAATTATTTCCAACAAAAATCTCATGGTAATCTCTTGTTTGCAAATCCCGAATTGCAAAAATACATTAGTTTTAATTGATGTATTTAGGCAAATTGCACAAACCATTAGGGTTTTGTTGAAGAAAAAAAGGAAATGGAAAGTATGTTGATGCCTACCATATCATACAGTAAAATTCATGAGGAAGACAATTGTTTGTCATCTCGCCCCAAACATGTCAACTCACAATAGTTTTTTATTTTAATTCTAAATATATACCGCCTATTGTTTCACTTTCATCATTGAAAAGTGAGTGATTTGGGCCTGTCGGGCTAATATACCGTGTCACTCATATTTATTTTTTCGATGCCGGGTATTCCATTAAGATAATGACAATTAGCGTCAGGCGTGACACATCAGGCGGAAAAGGTTGCCGGCGGACGATTGATCATCGCCCTCTTCCCGCACCGCATCTCATCAGGATGTCTTCAAAAAGCATTAATAATCAAAGCGTGAAAAGGACAAGCTTCGCTAATCAAACCGATCAATACCGTAATAAACTCTTAATATCCATTCATTTATATGAAATATGGACATCCATTGGTGTAGAATTAATCATTTTGAGGTCGTAAAATGATTCATCACGAGTGTTATCTCGGTGCGAATAAATTATTACCTCCCCCCCCCCTACCCCACAACAAAAGTTGGGGGGACTTTTCAAAAGAATAAATCAAAGTTGCATTATTCGATATCATTGTTTCCTGCCTAGAGCAAATATTCTTAGTACGGTTCAAGGGGGGGGGGGGGGGAGGATGTTTCACAAAGACTAAGATCGACTTAAGTTGGACTTGAACTATGGCAGGCCGCTCATGCCACCATTCCTGGAATTGTTTTATCAAGGGACGTACAAATCGTGGTCACAAATCTACAGAATTTACCTTTTTTGATAGCTCATTATTGAAGTAAAAAACATTATCTAAAGATCATAATTGAGAGATCAATATTGAGAGCAACCAGTGGCATGAAGCCATAGTTAAAGTCCAAATTAAATCGATCTTAGTCTTTGTGAAACACCCCCTCCTCCCCCTCCCCCTCCTCCCCCCCTCCCCCCCCCCCCAGATCTATATACTAACAACAACCCTATGGATGTAGAGCCATGATTAGATACTAGCCCTGCGTGCTTGATTAAAATTTTAACTCGTGACGTATTAAAATTTAACTCGTGACGTATTATAATTTAACTCGTGACGTATTACAAATTTAACTCGTGACGTATTACAAATTTAACTCGTGACGTATTACAAATGTAACTAATGTAGATTCTTTTTCCTCACACGTCTTCAATATCTCGAATAATTTCAAATCATTAGGAGTGATCCAAATAAGAGTTTAGATCACCTTTTCATCCATTGCTAGTGGTGTTAATTTTAGTCCCCAGAACAGAACATTTGAACTTCAAAATTATTTTGAAAGGTTGGTTGAATCAGAGGAAAATGAGAATAATAACGTCATGACCGTAGTGTAAGGACCTCCAGTAAGGTTGTGCATTCATAACTCACATTCCTTTAATGTTTGTTTACTCATTTTTACATTGTTATATATTTTGTGAAATTGCCGAATAGATAAATAAATAAATAAATAAAATATCATCAAATTCACATTTTTTTTAAAGTTGAGCTTGTATACACACCACTGAACATCAATGTATATCTATATAGGCATATGAGACTTTTGACAGGGGGGGGGGGGGGGTCGGGGCACATAAGGACACTGTACGTCTACGTTATTGACGCTATACCCCTCTGTCCTAATTATTACATTATCAAGGACCATTTGCTAAGTCACAAGTGTTCTTGTGACGTCATAATTGCTTGCTCATCATACTTTATGTGTGTGTGTGAAGTGGTTCAATGCTCCATAATGTGAGCGAGTGGAGCGACATACCGAGCACTCCTTTCATGTTACTTCAGTTTATTTATCATGTAATTCAGCCTTTGAGCTGTCATTTTCAGTATTTTCAATAAACCATTCAATTTAATTTAAATAAATTTGATTAGGTTTCAAAATACACACGTTGATCTGACGATGGTTTGAGTACACCATGCAACATTGCATTTTTGTAATTCTAGAAAACCATACTTGTTGGGTTTTAAAGCCCCCCCCCCCCTAAATTTAGGAGCCCCAATTTTCCCCAAAAATCTCATTTCAGCATTTCACTTCAAAGTTATAATGACGTGAAAGAGGATGTCATTTAACACTCACTTGTGTAAGGGTTTTCAAAACAAATGTGTCTAAAGACAAATATTAATGAAAGAATGCAAAATTAAGTATTCTGCGTACAACAGAAAAACCCAATTGTGTAAACTTTCATCAATATTTTTCGTCAAACACAATTATTTTACAAATCCTTGCAGAAGTTAATGTTATATGATGCCCACTTCCACTTCATTATACAATATAATTGAAATTGTTCCATCAAATTTTTGGGACACCCAACACTGTCTTGAGAGATGCTTAATAAGCTGATGATTGTAAGATAAATTCGACCAGGAAGACGTTGCCATCCACCGTTAATACGCGTGGTCCTATCTGCTTGATTTTAGAATGTTTCCCTTTAGTTGCATTAAGTTAGTGGCAAATGAGAATGAGTGGCTTGACAAAGCTTTTTCGAGGGGGGATGTTTTGTCGTAGCACTTAATAGTGCCTTCATTTCAACCTGATTGCCCTTTGGTAAAGTACGTAGCACTAGCCGGGGATTTTAAAAGTTCCACATTATGGTCTTTTGAAATAAAAAGGGCAATTGATACCTTAAGCTTCCTAAAAGGTACTTCTTTGTAAATTAAGAAAGACACTGTGACATTGTAGTCATTTTTCCTCGTTAACGGAAAATACTATCGTTTTAACTGTTTAAAGGGCATTTTGTGCAAGGAATTTTGGAATGTGGGTGGAAATTTCTGGATATTTGAAGATGCATGCTTGAGTAATTGAATAGCGCTGTGTCGAGTTTGTCCAGGGGCGTTTCACAGAACTTGTCATCAGTGACAAATGACAGTTTTTGTTATAAGCTACTGAAATCCTTGCTTCTGATTGGTCATGAGCAGATTTGTTACTGATATTAGTCAAACATTTGTGAAACACCATCCTAGTATTGTTGCGTTATTTGAAAAGTCATTAAGATTGAAGTGAGAAAGAACATATCAACTACTTTAACATGGTAGAAGGTCAAAGAATAGGTTGTCATGGGTCTGAAAATCGTTTTCACTAGACCACTTGTGGAGAGGGTCACCTTTAAAAAGGGGTACTGTTTAATGTTGTAAAGGTGTGAGGGAGAATTGTATCTCTTCTGAAGGAGGTGGCAGGACAGACATTCGGTCAACCAAACATCCAATCAATTATTATGCAATCGATCATTCATTTATTTTGTAAATCTTCATTCATTCAATCAATCAAATAATCAATCAATCAACCAATCAGTCAGTAAATCATTCATTCATTAAATCAAGTTGGTCAACCAAGTCGTCATTCAATCAGGCAGTCTACATTATCATCATCATCATCATCATCATCATTATCATCATCATCATCAGCATCATCATCATCATTATCATCATCATTATCATCATTATCATCATCATCATCATCATCATTATCATTATCATCTTGATCGTCATTATCATCATCATTTTCATCTTCATTATCATCCTGATCGTCATTATCATCATCATTTTCATCTTCATTATCATCTTGATCGTCATTTACATACACAAATAACATCACCGTTTTCATCAGCATGATTACCATCCTCCTTATCTTTCTCATCCTCCTCCTCTTTCTGTTCTCCTCTTTCTCCTCCTCCTCCTTTCATTCTCCTCTCCCCTTCTCCTCTTTCTCCTCCACGTTATCATCTTCATAATAATAATAATGCTCCTCACCGTTTCGATCGTTAGACATACACTTCTCGGTTCCAAAAACTCAAACTTAAAAGCAAAAGAAAAACACCGTCTCTTGGATAGAATGTGAAATGAGGGTGAAGTTTTCCCATGAAACTTCCATCACCAACTAATTTGATGGGGAGTTAAGAACTGACTCGTCTTCAGACACGTTCATTCAGCGGAGACGCGCTTTTATTTCGTTTTTGTTTACTTCACACAAAAATAGTATCAGGATCTATCGATTGTTAATACAAATAATAATTGATTGCTAATAATGTGAAATACGGAACACTTCTTGGTTTCATCGTTGCCATATATAATACGAACAAACAGGACTAAAAAGAAACCTCCGATCAGAGATATGACGAGTTTTAATATATGATCACCATCAGGAACTAAAGTAAAAACAACAAATTGAATTTAGGTACTGACTCAGTGAAATGACCACTGACAAGAGCTATAATATATACTCAGATGCATATCAGAATCTACATGTATTTTACAATTCAACTGTATGGATGTAGTTCAGTCAAGAGACGAAAACCAAAACGAATATTGTTATAGCTCCAAAAGGGAGAAGTATATGTAGAAATAATACTCTTTTATTGTAACTTTTCAAAAAAGGCGGCCGCTGATAACAGATGTCAAACGAAGAGTAATTACCCCAAACTATAGACATAATAAAATGCCCAAATCACAGAAACAAGCAATCGTTGTGTACATTCAATCAATCAACAATAGCACAAAAATAAGAAATCAACTGATTTGATGTGATTGTAATATAGGATAATTCTTTTATTTTTTAAATCAGTTCTATGAGTTGACTTAACATTTAATGCTTCTTACAATTTACAAATATACAAAACATGATGGCGCATTTTAGATGATGCTGTCAAGGGCATGAGGTTATATCATACTATGTGTTTTTCCATTATATTACTGGGAAAATCAGAGTCATCTCTTTATATTAAGAAATCTAATTCAACATCATATTAGGATATTTTATTCTCATAAAGAGATTTATCACAATTTCAAACATATTCATCTAAAACGTTATTAATAACCTGTCTCAAGCTAGTGTATATTTAAGTTGTATTCAGTAACACTAAACATTATATTTAAGAGATAAAGATAAATTAAGGAGATAATATGCTAAATTAATTATCAGTTATGCTAGCATGAAATATATTATACTTAAGACATTATATTATATATTATTACTTAAGACATTATTATAAGACATCCCCAAAATGGCTGAGGGGTTATATAGACAGAGCTCGAATGTGCATGAGCTGCTCTGTCAAGTACAGATCTTAAAATACAAATCGAATGACACTGTTATGATTAAAGACTCACTGAGACGATGAAACAAATACACATAACTGAAAGGTCAAAGAAATTTTTTTAAATGGCTTGATTCGACCACTCATTTTGGATTAACAAAGCGAATTTACGATCTTACAGCAACGACGGCCCAATAGCCACTCCCCATGTTTAAACATCGAAAGCATTTTGAAATTTAATAAGGAGGGGCGGGTCTGTTGAGCTAGATTTAGCGGAATGTTTAAAGATCTAAAATCTTACATAAGTGACGATCTAATTCTTAACTTTTTATTGATTTCCCTAAAATTCCATCAACAGCAAATTACCTTGTCCCTCTCAAAATATCTTCTTATTAAGTGAGTCAGAGGCGGCGCTCCGGGGGGGGGGGCACAGTTCCCCCAATTGTTGAAGTACCTCAAAAGTACCCCTTTTCACGTAGGTAAAGTGCCCCTATAACTTCGTAAGAAGTGCCCCTTTTTACAAAGAAAAAGTGCCCCTATTACTTTTCACCTATAATAAGTGCCCCTTTTATTTTGACACATGCCCCTTTTCCTGCGACAAGTTCCCATTTTCCCTTGCAATACGTTTCCATTTTCTATTCACATGAGTGCCCTTTTAAATCTCTAGTAAGTGCCCCTTTTCAGGTACGAGAAGTGCCCCTTTTCACTTTTGATAAGTGCTCCCTTTACCTCTGATAATTACCCTTTCAATTTGACAAGTGCCCCTTTTCCTTTGTAAGAAGTGTCCCTTACAATTTAAATAACTCCCCCTTATTAACTCCGATAAGCACACGTTTTATTTTACACGTGTCCCTTTTCCGTATGATAAGTGCCCCCATACAAAAAGAGCTCCTTCCCCTTTTCATGAATGCCCCTTTTCCCCTATGAAGACTTTCCCTTTTCATTCTCATAAGTACCCCTTCCCTTTCTCATAATTACCCCGTTTATCTCTTATAAGTGCTCCGTTTATTTTAACTTTTTAATTTTAATAAGAACCACTTTCAACTTCTCATAAAAGTCTCCTCAAAATGTATCGGTGTCCCTTTTCTTTAAACAAATGCACATTTTCCTTTTATAGCCCTTTTTCATTCTCACAAGTACGCCATTTCATATCTGGTCAGTGCCCCTTTTCAGGTGCGATAAGTGCCCTTTTCACCTCTAATTATTTCCCTTTTAACAATGATACGTGCCCCTTTTATGCTTAAACAATATATTTTATGACGTATAAAGAGAAACAGATATTGAAAGCATCCCAGAGAATGTAATCACAATGTATGGGTACATACCATGTCCCCCAAATTGTATATTTTCGCTTTGAGATTTCCCTTTGTAGGTGCCCACTTTTTCTAGAAAGTTCCCTATTTTGTTGGTGCCCCCTCCTCATTTTGGAAGTCACTCGAACTGATTAAACATTATTTGAATATCACATTTGTCACAGTTGGCCTTCTCTTAAAGACCATCAATACTACTGGGCCAGAAGGAATTAGACCACCCAGCCAGGTCACTGACAGGTGGCTCACATCAACTCAGCTCTCAACTAACATTAGAAGAAGAGGATCATGGGGGACCAACAGGCACCGATTGGGGAGGTTTTCTATTTAGAGGGAGCATGTAGCTACAAGTAGGACAGTGGGGCTTTAAAAGAAATGCATTAATAAGCTAATTCGAGTACTGAAAAAAATTCACCTTTAAAATGTAATTGTTATTCAACATTCGGCATCATCTACAAAATGTGATGTTATACTTAACTGATGACTTATTTTGAAAGGATAAAAACACGGAAACATATCAGTTTCTCATCAGAGCCATTCCGTCAAGACCTGCGGAAGAAAAAATAGAAACAAGTACATGAGATATAAAACAAGCGGTGGTATTAATAGGCTTTTGACCTTGTAGAATGTTTCCTAGGAATCTATTAAGCATTCAGCAAGTTTTTAGATATTTAACATGAAACTGATGAACAAAAGCAGAACAATGGGACGGGAAATTACAGACCTTTGAGTATACCTTAATGATCAAACAGCCTACTTCACATTCATAACACCAAGTATTCGCTTGATTGATTTAAAGCCATGAGGGTTTTTTAATTGCACACGATCTCATATTTCTGGCAATTAATTTTCGTCCAGCATTACAAAATGACATCCCAGGCAGTCATAATGCAATATCATCACGAATGAAACGTTTTTATTAACATTAGATTCATGTGTATGAGAGTTAAAGCCAAACAATGAAACATAATATCTTGAAATATCACCATTCATGGAAAATTGATAATAGATAACCCCCTGACAATATTCAGATCGGCTTGTATGGCAGTCAATAACTTCACCGCACGATAATATCGATATCGGCACGCGATTTCTTGAATTAAACGCCAGTTTGCCGTCCTCCCATTACGATTTCAAGACAATTATTGTCTATTATTACGTATGACTATAAGTTCAGGGACGTGGAATCTACACCCTAGCTTCAAATGAAGATTTAAGAAATGTTCGCTCGGAGTGGATGCAGTCTGCTTTCAAATTAGATCAACCGCAATAAGGTAAACGAATTTTAAAGCAGTGCTTTTTTGCTAATTCGAAATTGATTCCCCTCTTTTCTCAAACGCTGAAAACTCATTGAGCATTATTTGGTATAACCTTTAAACGAATCATTCTAACTCTTACCTTTCTTTCAAATGAGATTCAACCTTTCTATCAATCAAATCGTTTCATAAGTCTAGACAATGCAGCTAAAAAGAACAAATACAGTGTCACATGTGTCCGGGCTTAGAGATATCTGGTAGGAATCTGGGGTTGGAATAAAACTTCGATGATTCAGATTGATGGTGATGATGATGGTCGTGGTGGTCGTGGTGATGAATTTTACATACTTCTGTTATAAATCCACACGATTTTAAGCTGGGCCCAGAATTATAATTTCCACCGCATTTATAGAAAGAATAAATGGAATGGCTACATTTATGATTGGTTAATCCCCCAAGGAATTGTGGTGAAGTACCGTATTCTAATATTGAAAAACCCAGGATACATAATGTATACATATTTTTATTTTCAAGCCAGACATGCATTAGCAAAATACACTGCAGGTATGCAAGAGATCTGAATACTTTTACAGAATGAGCAGTCATTGCAGGTTTTTCTTTGAAGTAGTTTGTTAGATTTTGTTGTTCACAATTATTACAAAAGAAACACCCCTTTAAGGTTGAACATTGTTGCTGGTTTTAACGGGAAAACTTCTTTTTGCGATCTTTATGCATTACATGTTATTGCAAGTGTTATGTTTTATAATATTCCTCACTAAATTCAGATTTAAATGGAAAAGGAGGAGCCTGATCTGAATATAAAAAATTCATTATAACATAATTTCTACCAAACATTTCGAAGCCACGACAAATTGGCAGCCATAGTTGTTCTTTGTATAGCTGCATTATCATTACAAAAAAACATTGAAAGAAAGGTTGAAACGCATTTAAAAGAGAGATATAAATTAGAAAGATTTAAGTTGGGAGACACATTATGTACAATTTATATTTTATTAGTAGATATCATATCTATGTAGTAGCCAGTTCTCAATTATTGCACATTATCTAAACCAATTGCTTTCATTTAAATTACAATGCATGTATCTCTAGAGTATGCAATAGAATGTGTACACTATAATTATGGTTATATCATTACTGTTTCTAGCCACCTCTATATGTCCTCGAGGACGCGTGTGTGAGGGTAATTATGTGTGGGCTTATGAGGGTGCGGGTAGTTGGTGTGAGTGAATGTGTGTGCGTGTGTGTGTGGGTGTGTGGGTGTGTGTGTGCATGATTGCGTCCCTCTCTCTCTCTCTCTCTCTCTCTCACCCCGCCCCCAATCTTGTCACATTCCCTCTGTATAACAATTTATTTTCTCGTCGATAATTTTCCCATGCCGGAATGTGACGAGGAACATAATACGACCAGAGAATATCTGACCTAGCGTTACGCACATTAAAGGAAAAATCTCAAGATAGAAGTCGAAAGGTAAATGCACCCTGTGGCGACATGTGGATGTGTATCCAAGTTGGAATATGGATGAGATGAGAGTATAGATTGTGGCTGACATAAGATCAGCTTTGATCCATTAGGTACATCAAATTCCTGACTTACAGTGGCCTCGGACGATAAACGTACAAAGTTCGTGCATTCAAGCAGATTCGTAAAGAGACAATTTTAAGCATGAGAAGAAAAACATAAAGTAAATGCAAGGATATGTGATTGATCTGGATTTTAAAGAGTTTCTAAATGTGATGAGATTTCATCTGGAATAATGTCTTAAATCAAGACGAAGGATTCATGTCTAATTGACATGTTCGACAATACTCACTATGTTAATGTTTAACATTCAATGTCTTGCCAAGGTAATTATGTATGAACTCGAGCAGACTTGAACCGATTGCTACAATCCTTCCTCACATATCACATGATGTGTAATAACTGGCGATATTTTAGAGGTTATTAATGACGTGTGTCGAATTTTGAACCCAAGATCTTTATAATCCGAATGACCTTGGCAGTTACGTGCTTTTTCTTACAATTTCTAATCGGCTTTGATCAAATTAAAATACGCGTCAAAAGGGTTTCAGCTGTTGTCACGTGATGAAATTTGTCACCAATGGTTAAAAATGTAGGAATTAAGAGTTGGCAGAAACCTAAAGAAATTAAGTTAACAAATTTTAAACACCAAATGGCGCCGATGAAAATTCCTGAAACGACAGCAAATAAGTTCATGTGGCTCTTGTTCTTACTTAAAGAAAAAGGGTCAGAAAGATGTCGGGGAGAGAGAGAGGGGAGGAATTAGGGAGGGAGGGAGGGAGGGAGGGAGGCAGGCAGGGAGAGGAGAGAAGAGAAGAGAGAGAGAAGAGAGAGAGAAAGAGAGAAAGAGAGAGATACTGTAAAGAAGGGAAGCGTGGAAACGGTACAATATCAAATAAATAAGAGTAGAATATTGTAGGATACATTTACATCAACCATTGAATCTAAGGTCAGGAAATTCTCTGTAACGATTCCTAGTATACATTAATTTTGAAGTACTGGAATATCAAAGTAAAAAGAAGGAAAAAAATAAGAAAATCTCGTCTAAATCATTCAAGCAATTTCGAACAATTAAATAATCAAAGGTCCATTATTATTAATTCTCACCTGCATAACTTGTTTCTTGCCTTCCTCAGATAAAGCATAGTACAGAGGATCAATCACACATTGGCTGGACTTCACCTGAATCAATCAAATCCAATCAGAACAAATTTCACAGTTATCAAACTATATGAAACATAATTACTGGTGTTTTTATTCCAATTCTTATGAATGCAAAACGATTTCCAAGGGTGACTCTTGAGGCTAATTGAAAAAGCTAATCTTTGTTTACTATTATCGAACATGCTAATCTTGTTAAATTCATCCTGTTTCTCTCCAATCATTGAAGACAAGGACCTATGACAGACAAGATTTGTACAAAAATAAGAAACAATAACATTGCTACTAGGGAAATACGAGGGAGCGTAGCGACCGAGCGAAATTTTATAGATTTTAAAGAGGTGTCGTTGTCTTGTGTAGTAAATACGTCACCGGACTGTGTATCACATGTTTTGCGGTTTAAAGGCACACTGCACTACTTGTAGCTACTTGCGCCCTCTATATAACAAACAATGCCTAATCGGTGACCATTGGTCCCCATGATCCTCTTTTTCTTATGTTAACTGAGAGCTGAGTTGATGAGATAACCACCTGTCCAGTGACCTTGCAGGGCAGTCTAATCCCTCCTGTAAACTATGGCAGATAAGCTTTAAGTCCCGCAGCAATAATGTCCTTTGGCAAGGCATTATTATACATTTGCCACCCTCCACCCAGGAGTTACGTGGGTGTCTGGTAGGATGCGAACGTTAATTTGGTTGGATTGGCATGTGTGCGCTTGTCAAATGGCCCCTTACCGGAAGACTCCCCAGGGAGCGGAGCGTGTGCACTATCATGTGCGAATTACCAATTGAATCCAATGACAAAGGTAATAACGATTACAATGTAATGCGCTTAGAAACGTAATATTCAATTGAATTCAACTATTTTGATTTATCCAGATTCACAGGAATACATGGAAATTAAACGTTATATAAATGTGACTAATATTATCATTATCATTTTGGAACGTTGACACCGATGGGGCTTTATTTCCTTTGTGACTGTGGCAATTTTTTGTCTTTTATATTTGATGACAGATGTTAATAATCGTTAAAGAGTTTAAATTTTGTTCTATATCTGAAAAAAAGCTTTGATAATTTTGTATGATGAACTTTGTGATACGCTCACATATATGACAACTTTTAAAACATAATAAATCATTATATGATATTCTTTCTGAAAACATGCTCGCTAGAACAAATATAAATATTAAAAAAAAACATGTTTGACTACATGTTATGTTTCACTTTGTTGACCCCGATGCTCTGGTAGAGGGTTTTTGAGTGCAGTGTATAGCGCTCATTTATTCGGAGAACACATTATTTTCATCCGAGGCATCAAACCTTTCCATTTATTAATTCCTCTCGCCAATTGGCAGTAAAAAGTGACAAGCTAAGCACGAAAAAAAATCTCACTCTCCTCTCCATAATTGAATTATCCATATTGAAACCTTACACTGAGTATTATAGTTCATGCGAGAATATTGCTTTCAAAATTTTAAGGCCGATTACTTCTAACCAATGTACCAACCTTTTTTCCCTAGTTTCAAAATAGTTTTGTTGTAAAGAGATTATGTGTAAATTTGATTTGCAGCCAGTAAATGCCAGTAAACGCAAATAGGCGATTCGAGGGTGGTGGAAAATGGGGGACGTTTGAAGTGGTAATCTAATTGTTACAATGTATATTTGGAAATGATAGTTGGATTCAAAACAAAATCGTGCAGATACATTTTTACAAATGCCATGTAATCCACAATTAGCTATGTTAATTACCTTAAAAAACTCTGATTTGGATGCTGAAATGTGTTTTTAATTTTCTTTTTTGCTAAACAAATTAGAAATAGGTTGGCGTTGTAATAATTGGAAAAGATGATTTTAGTTGTGTTGTTGTGACACATAGCAAGTGTGACGATTTTTCGAAGTAGTGCTAAATCATTACCCTGCTATTTGGCAGTGCGTGCGCCCTTCCATGCATGTTAAAAAAGTACAATTAAAATTGCGACTATTCCCTTATTTTTCGTATCCTATTCAGGTTATATTCTACACTCAATTACTATACATCCGTAATGGAATAATGCTCGAAGAAAGGCCAGAGGTATATGGCACGGATACTTGGATTCAAAAGAAAGTACTTTAAGTAATTACTCTAACTGATTTACTGCTCACGTACATCGTGCTCTGTTCCATAATGCCGTGGAAATTTTCTCAAATGTTCTTTTTTTTCCCGTTTACTACCAAGTTTTGAAAAAGCCTACATTTGGACACAGCTGACCTTTCTTCTTGTCACCTAGGCCAATTTGTCCACAAATAACAACATCTAAAAATTCATCATTTAGATATGCATTGGATAACATATGACACGAATATAAATTTATATTCGTAATCACCTAAAAATGAGACCCTCTCTCTCTCTCTCTCTCTCTCTCTCTCTCTCTTGAAGATAGAAATCTAAATAAGAAAATTTTGACCATCTTTGACCAGCATTGTGTTCAGGTGATATACGCCCCCCTTCCCGGTCTTGGGGAGGTATATTTGGATCGTGTAATGCCAAACAAGTGCATTTTCCCCGAAGAAAAGCTCGAATAAAGTGAAGATTTGACATCAACATTTAAAAGGGACGCATAGTAAACTCTTGATGATAATTTCAATCTCTGACTTTACCACTAAGGTAAAGGAGTTTCCTGCATTTCTTGTGTGTACCGTCTTGAATATATATATATATATAAAATTTTTTTTTTTGGGGGGGGAGGGGGGGGGGAGGGGGAGGGGGGGGGTTTGATAGCAGCACCCCTGTTGGATAGGGTAACTATTGGTATCTTAAATAGTGCTACATTTATTTTATAATATGAAACATCTATTCATAGTGTTATGGACATCAAGAGAACGAATACAAATAACCATAGATAAAATATAACACATTTTCACAATGAACTTATGGCAGATTTCCCCTTGTGTATTTAGGAAACATATTGAGTAAACAAGGAAATTTAATGGGGCAAATTTCTATGTCAACCCAATCAACGAAAAAAATTGTTATTGAAAATGAATCCTTTTTGTTAGATTTATGCACAATCCAGCAATATTAAATTTACGAAGAGTGTTGAATAACATCTTTAAAAAGGTCGTCAGCCAAGGAGTAACAACGACTTGCGCTTTTCATATCTCTCCTATTTCTCGCATAAAAAGACAAAATACGGGACATATCTACGCCTGTAATATTTTGCCTACAGGAAGATTCATATATTAAGAATTGGAAACAGAAAAACAATGACAAGTATGTCTCCCTCGAGTCACATAATTTCAAAATTCGTATTTTTTCAGGAAGGCAAGCGTGAGCTTTGAATTACATTACACAGTTTTCGCTAGGTAATTTCATTTCTTAGAGTTAAATAAATCAACGGGGTAAACCATTGAGTGATATTAAGAAAGTGGTGAAAATTGGTTAGGTGAATGGTGGAAAGGTTTTAAGGTATGTAGTCACTGCTTATGATAACTTGTTTTGAAATAACTGTATATACTGTCAATCAGATATTTAAAGATTATATTGTAATACGAAGAGAAGAGAAGAGGAGAAAAGAGGAGATAATCGGAGAGAAGAGAGGGGAAGAGAATAGGAGAAAAGAAAAGAGAGGAGAAGAAAAGAGGAGAGAATCGAATTTAAGAGAGGAAGAGAGGATGAGAGAAGAGAGAAAGAGAAGAGAAGAGAAGAGAAGAAGAGAAAAGGAGAGAAGAGAATAGAAGAAGAAAAGAGGAGAGAAGATAAGAGAAGAGAAGAGGAAAGGAGAGAAGAGAAGAGAAGAAAAGAGAAGAGAAGAGAAGAAAAGAGAAGAAAAGAGAAGAAAAGAGAAGAAAAGAAAAGAGAAGAGAAGAGAAGAGAAGAGAAGAGAAGAGAAGAATAGTGAAGAGAAGAGAAGAGGAGAGGATAAAATGAATAAGATATCAAATGACTTCTTACTGATGAGTTCTTCTCACTGTTGTTATCCTGTTCTTCCTCAGCTTCGAATCCTCTCTTACCTGCAAGAATAGATGAAGTAACGGTTAAATTCATTACGTAACAGCATCAGATCGCTCATAATTATGTTTCCACCAAACTTTTCATCCTTGGGTTTTAACCGATTTCTCTAATTCTTGAAGTAGTCACTTTTGTATTGTTCATCATTTTCTCCTACTCCGATTCTTTTTCTTTTATTTATTTGATGCGTTCTCTGTACAATAATTAATTTAAGAACGCATCGAATTAAAGAGGGACACATAATCATACATTATTAGGAAATGATATTAAGAAATAGCCTTAAAATGTATATCTCTTCGGGTTATGAACGTTGTTTTTAATGATAATATTATTAATAATGATAAAAAGTACGGATATTTCTCTATTTATCTACTATTCTGAGGACAAGTGTGAATTTGAGAACGAGAAAATAAAAATACAATAGGTTTCAACGATGCTTGGGTATTTATCAGTAGCTAATTTTCTATTGATAAAGATTAATTCTGTCCCAATTCAAACAAAATCATTTTGTATGAAACGTTAATTAATCTGATCATTTCGATTTTTACTGAAACTGTACGCCAGATTCTGTAGTTTAAGACCATGGTCTATTTTTACATTCATAGATACCACGAACTTATATCCATACTAAGCGGTTCTGAAAACATCGTAGTATTATCGAAAATGAAATAGAAAGATCTTGGCAGGGTTTTCGAAAGGATTTCCATTATCCTGTCTTTGTCTTCATATTTGATTTCCGATTTGCATGGATTATTGAAACATCTGTCTGCTTTGATAGGTCTTAGTAAGTTAGTAAGCTACTCTACTTCGATTTAGGTCGAGGTAAAGATCTCAATTTTGTGTTCAGAAAGGTTACATATCTTGCTGGTGGAAGGGAAATTGT
This sequence comes from Strongylocentrotus purpuratus, assembly GCF_000002235.5. Taxonomy (NCBI): domain Eukaryota; kingdom Metazoa; phylum Echinodermata; class Echinoidea; order Camarodonta; family Strongylocentrotidae; genus Strongylocentrotus; species Strongylocentrotus purpuratus. Next base: position 31,371,497 of record NW_022145612.1, on the reverse strand, counting down.
GAATGGTTTTTATGAAGAAAAAAAAATAGAGAAAAAAACAACAACACTATAATGTTGATACAGTAATGACATAATACAATTTAAAAAAAATAGATATCGCAAGATACGGAACGATTCAAATCAATTGCCTGAGGTTCTTAGAATATATGTTTATTGGACACATCATTATGGATAGGTCAAGAGAAGAACGTCGTTGTAGGACAAACTAATATTGGGCGTTTTGATAAAAATATGAATTTTCGGTAAACAAAATAATTGAAAATGACATCCATGTAAAAACAAATACCGTTTGCCTCCATAAAGCTGCCTAACGAAATTATTATTATTATTTTTTTTTATACCTGGGCCTTTTAACCGATATTCTACAGTGTACATGTACAGGTATTCTCCCAAAGCTAGGGTTGGAGTTTAGGATATGTCTCTTCTAAATATTGCTTTCTTAGTAACTTTAATGAAAAAGCACTTTGCCTTGGCATAATGTAACGGCAGTGTTTCAAAAGCACATGAAAAATGTAACGTATACCATCGCCCAAATTGAAAATAACCATAACTCATTGAGAAAAAAAATGAACACCAAATAACCGATATATCCCATTGTTAGCACCCAAATATATCATTAATATTTGTTAAAGCGATGACCGATGACCTGGGAAGAGTTCGGAGGGCGCTTCCGGTCGCTTTGCTTGTTTACCCGACATAGCAGCATAGCGACTCGGACGCGCCTCCCGACCCCTCTCACTTGGAATCGAACGCTGTAAACATCTTCTTGGACTGGACTGACACAAGATATCTTCTCTCCATTTCGGTCGTTCTCTTTGTTTCCTTCCTTGTGTTACACTCCTGATCTTAAAGTACTTTGAGTTATCCGTTATTTAAAGCAGGACTGCACTACTTGTAGCTACTTGCGCCCTCTATATAGCCAACAATGCCTAAGCGGTACCCGTTGACCCCCCATGGTCCCCCATGGTCCCCTTTTTCTTATGTTGATTAAGAGCTGATTTTATGAGGTAACCACCTGCCAGTGACCACGCAGGGAGGTATAATCTCTCCTGGCCAAACTAGTGCAGATAGGCTTTAATCATTTTCCAGACACTCGATATCTATTCCTTTCCTACCCCCCCCCCCCCCATCTTATAACTCATACTCTTGGTGTATTTGATCTTCCGAAGTATCTTTATTTGTCTGTTCTTAGACATATTTTAGTTTTCGTCTCAATATGTTTCATTCCCTGTCAACTCTTCCTCTTCTTCTACTCCATCTTCATTTTTCTTCTTCTGCTCGTTTTTCTTCTTCTTTCCTTCTTTTTCTAATATGCGTCTTAATCTTCTCCATCTTCTTCCTGCACCGATATTACTCCTTTTTTTCTCCTTCGGGTTGTATTTTATGGTTCCCAGACTTGACCGGATGATGCTGACTGTTATAATTTCATCCCAAATTTCTTGAGATGGTTCGCTGACCAGCTCCCTCCTCTCCTCTATCACCGGAGGGCAACAAACACCGGACGGAAAATACAAGTATCTATTTGGAGATTATATTTCTTTACTATAAAATTGCTTCAAATGCCTTTCAAAAACCGCTTTATTTTAGGGCAATTTTTATAGCATATCAGAAAATCAGTGTTAAGCACCATTATCGTCTGTCGGCAGCTGATCCTCTTGTGTTTACATGTACAGTTAACAACTAAATTATTCATACCCTTTATAAATTTGATGTTTATGGGGTGTTTCCGTTACTCAAGAATAGAAGGTTAACTGGTTAAATTAGGGCCTTCGATGAATAATTTTAAATGTAACCTTTAGTGTGTCACATTATCAAGAAACATAATCTTTGGCAAGACATTGATCTACATTTGCCTCACTCCACCCAGGTGAAGTAACTGGGTACCTGGTAGGAATTTATTCCTTGAAATGCTATAGCGCCGTATGGCAGCCGTGCTAAAGCCAGGGTAATAATCGGGAGCGCCAGGAGGGTCAAATCTGACTGACATGAGCGCTATACAAGAACCCACTATTATTATTATTATTATTATTATTATTACAAATCAATTTTCACATGTTTACAAAAATACTTAACTTGGTAAGGGCATGAATATATTAGTTTGTTAATTGTATATTCCGAGTTTTGAATTCTTGATATACCTGCCCTGCTACCCAGACCGATTGAGGCTTGACAAACCAGTTGCTGGTTGTAGTTCTCGTAGACGTTGACTGTTTCATGTATTGTTTAACGTATACTTATCCGTTCATATTGAACCATTCTATTATTCAAGCTAGCGAAAGCCAAAATCAATAACTTTCAGAAACTATAATGGAATCCATTGTAGATCGTTAGAAATTGATTTTACTATTAGAAAATATGACAACGAGTAGTTAAGCGCAATTTTCCTATGTCACGGATCTAGTTATCTAGAACAATGAAGAAAATAATTCCGTACGCGTATTTTGATATGAACTTGAAATCACAATAAGCCCTATCTATGCAGCTGATTTTTGAGGTTAAAATTAAGATCAGTGAATGCGATTCATTTCCTTTCATTCGCCACTTCATATAACTACAACTGCCAATTTGTACAGAAGAACAGCGTTTTTCAACCTTTATTTCAGTCACGGCACCTTGTTCAGGAATAAAAGGTTTCGCGTCACCCCAATCCCAACTTCATCAAAGAAAATTACTTCTGCATCACCCCGAAACTTGTCAAGTGTCAAGTACACACCTACAGGCATATATTTTGTGTCATTTGTTTTGGCGAACGAGCCAAAAATGACATATATTTGACATTTTTAACCAATATCGTTTTAATCAACACACGGAATAAGCTATATTAAAAAATAATGTATGCGGGCACCCCGCTACAAAAATGAGGATATATTCGAGCATCTAGTTGCGAACGGGTGAAGCGAAGAAGATATGAAATATATATATATGACATTCGGGCACTTCATTGCAAAAATATCGACGTGTTAAGGCACTTCGCGGCCTGAAACAATCCTTTTTCTAAAAAATGCGAGAGAAAATGTTCATGAAATTACATACTCTAGCGGTATCTAATATTTGGTGTTTCACGAATTCGAAATTATTACAAAATAATTTTTAGATACAACTAAATTTTCGTCGCGGCACCCCGGTTGTAAAAACGCTGCATTAGATAGTTGTATTTGAAGGTTTAAAATTCACAGAACCTAATAGATAGACGCTTTCCATCTAAACATTGATTGTGCTAATGGTGGTTGATACTTTTACACGAAGGTATGAAGGTCATTGACGTTGTTATTCGAAATGCAAGGGTGGCTTGTTTCGTCTTGTTTGGCATTACTTTGAGAGCATTTCATAAGATCCATTCCCACTTACTTCAGATACGTATATGACTTTTGACGATTAAGCCATGACTGTGACTAGTGGCCCTTTTTTCATACCAGCTGCATGCAGCGATCGATCGTAGTAAATTCATAGCGAGCAAAAATTGAATATTCTCAAGGCGCAGAAAGTAGATAACTTAGAGGTAACAGTATCATAATGGCAATGAAATCGAAACGGGTGAACAATAAAGCTAATGTAATTTGGAGGTGCAGGGCAGGACCACTTCACTTACCCAAAGGCCTGGTACAGATATTTTTGCAAGTGTCCATGTGTGAGATGAGGTATTCCTTGTTCACTGAACACTGTCTACAGTCTGTGAAAAAAAATGGGGAAAAACGGAGAGAAAGGGAAACATAAAGATGTAAATATTTGAAAACAGAACGAGAGGAACATGTTCAAATGCAAATCTTGCATTTATCTGACAGATTTTCAAAAGGGAGATTGTATCAGGAGTACCTTCACTTTTAATGTAATTTTTATGCAATGGGATCAATATTATTCACGCAAATTCATAAATGGCATATACCAGCTACGTTGATCATCATTTCTAATCTGTTTAATGATCATTTTATTCACAAGATCAATCACACAAAAGGCCAAGCAATTAAAAGCGGCGATAACGGTGTGATGAGTATTCATCAAATTCCACTATTCGATAAATTTCAGAAATAGGACCACGAACAGGGAATATTGTTTAAAAACCATCAAGGCCAAAAAGGGAGAGGGTGGAGGTAAAGGAAAGATGAAAAGGTAGTTTTATTAAATGTTTTTCCCCCAAGTTCTATGGATATTTGATTGGAAAATTTGTTAAAGATGGGGGGAGGGGGATACCGAGAGACGGGACACAAGTAAACTAAAATAGAGGTCAACGGCTGTGAGCTATGTAACCAATTACAGCAATGACAAAAATACATCTGTAACATGTCGTGACATTTTCATCATATTACTTTCTCTCTCTTTCTCCCTCCACCTCCTCTCTCTCATTCCTTCTCTATCTATCTATCTATCTATCTATCCTTATCTCTCTCATACGCCCCTCATTCTCCTCCTGTTCCTCTTTCTTATCCCACCCTCTTTCATTATCTCTCTCTCTCTCTCTCTCTCTATTCTCAATCTCTGTCCTCTTTTTTTCTCTCTATCTTACTCTTTTATTCGCTTATGTTTTAAACTGCCTCCTCACCTACTTTTATACCACAGGGGTGACAGAATTACCGTGTGAGGAAAATAAAGTTCACATGGAATTGAGATCAATTAATGATGGGAATACGTTTAGAGATTCGTCATGATTAAGTTGGCCGTAAGAGCGAAAAAATTTACTGAATTGAACATGGATATAAAATATGAATAAGAATAAAAACCAAATTCAAATCCTAATGTTTCTCAAGGAGAAAAAAATAAGGGGAACATGGGGAAGAGAGAAAGAGAGAAAGAGAGAGAGATAGATACATAGAGAGACAGAGAGAGACAGAGACAGAGAGATAAATAGAGAGAGAGAGAGAGAGAGAGAGAGAGAGAGAGAGAGAGGAGGGGGGATAGGAGGAGAAAGCATCGCTATAATCAAATCGTAGACTGATGAAAATATGGAGTGATCCTACTCGTTTAAGATGAGATCAGAGAAGCTTCATAGCATGAGAGGTGTTTAGTGTCTCTAGATCGGAAATGGTACAAGTGATTCTCAGAACAGATACCATATTAACAAGATTTAGATCTTAAATATGTATAGATTACGGGTACTTCAACAAATACGTAGGGGCAAAAATACAGACAGACTATTGTAGCTGAAGGAGGGGAATGAATCTGAGGTATAGTTGATAGAGGGATAAAGAGAAAGAAAGAGAGAAAGAGAGAGAGAGAGAGGAAAGGAGAGAGAGACCGGCAGAGAGATAGATAGAGAGGTGGAGGGATGGAGAGAGAGGGAAAGAGAGAGAAAGAGAGAGAGATAGAGGGAGAGAGAGAGAGAGAGAGAGAGAGAGGAGAGAGAACAAACAAAGGGGAAATGAAGGAAGAATGAGAGCAAGTTGAAGTGTAAGGAGGAAAGGAGAAACAGAGAAGAGAGGGAGAGGAAGAATGGGGAGAGAGAATGGAAAAAAGAGAGGTAGGGAGAGAGAATGGAAAAAAGAGGGGTAGGGAGAGAAAGAAGAGAGAGAGAGAGAGAGAGAGAGAGGGAGGGAGGAGACAAAGATGAAGACAAAGGACGGAGGAAACAAAGAGCCCTGTGGACAAAACATAACAGACATCAATACTGAAAATTGATATAAATCAAGAATGACCAATTCAGAGTTTTAATGAAACAGAGTCAGAATACCAGCAAGTGACAGTGATCTCCTGGGAGGCACTATCAGCATGATCTGCACACACCATGACTTCACACACCCTCTAGACATCACTATTACAACCTCCTAACTCTCACTGACCTGTCAATAGGACTTCTACTGCTCATGGATTCCCAAAATGGCTTAATTACCGTTATTCACAGGAACATTATAACGAGCATAATGACAACGCGTTCTAAGTTTCTTTGAATACAAACACATCTACAATTATAAGCCCCTCGCGGCATAAACTATATTCGCTGGGTTAATAGGATAAGAAGTATTATACTAAAATAGAACAAGAGGGGATCAGAGAGGATAAAGTGCCAGTTCGCACAAAAACGTGGTTAATTATCCTCGAATCAACTCTTAATGGATATAGAGGTGCCCAGGCCATTTAGATTATCTTTTCCGTTTAAACGCTAAAAACATCAGCGTATAAATACCCTTACTCTCCGATTTCCCTTTTGATCTTTTTCAGGTCCACGTAGATTTATACCCTTCCTTTTTTTCACACGTCATATTTCCATTTTTATCTGCAAGCTAAGGAACTCTCATACTTTGGAGGATGCGTAATACATTTTCATATTTTCTCACCATCACAATATGAGGTGTCATCATTCTAAAAACACACACGCTAGAATCCAAACAAATCATCCAATCATCGTTAAATCGTCTTGGAAACAAAATGTATTAGGTCCATTCTCATAAGCTATACAGAAACATGACGTTTGAAACCATGCTATGAGTATATATAGGATTTAATAAAAAAAAAAATGTGTTATGTACTTACTTAGACCGCCCTTTTTCTCTGCATTCCTGTGTCTCATGAGGTCCATTTCTTCTAGGAGAGTACATGTCGAATATTCAACCACAATCATAAGGCACGCAACCACCAACCAACTCTGGACCCCACTCCAATGCCTAGAACCAGACATCTTCTGAATAAAACAATTATATTGTTTTTATATAAAAACTAACTTCTTCAAAAAGCCTTCCCGAACCCAACACCTTGAGTGAACTGGAAAAGTGTTCGTATATGCTCGAGTGCGATGTTAATACAAGAAATCTCCAACTCTTGTCGAAACCAAGAAAGAAAAGAGATGTTGAGATTTAGTGATGGCCTATGGTTTGATGTCGGCAATTTTACTCCACGCGTTAAAAAGCAGGTGATAGCTCCCAGCAATGCATTTACTTGAGAGTTGGAGACTTTTTAGATTGTAACGAATACGAGCTCTTTTCTCATGCTTTCGATTTTAGGGACACCGTCAAATTTCAGACGTCGAACAACTTTTCAATACTTCAGCTCTGAAAAGTGATCCAGCTCTTTGATAGGTGGGAATCTCAGCGCTTTCATCACGAAAGCAATACGGTATGTTGGATATGAAATTTAGTGTGAAGAAGATTGGCAGTTTTAACCGGAATTTCGTGACACAAAAAAGGCGGGCAATATCGAGGTTTTTATGACACAAACAATAGTATTTAAAAGAATATGATAGTGCCTGATGAATATATAGCAGTTGAGTTCATGCCATTTACTAAGAAGAGGCGGGGACTTAACGAATGATCGCCATATCTCTTCGTCCTATCATGCCTATTAATAGATGCTGCATGACGACGATAGCGTCACTGAATCGGGCAAAACATGTCCGCACCTTAAGGCCCTCATTAAAGGTGTGTTTACACTCCCTCTCAAAAAAGACCCAAGCCCATTCAGAAATAAATGACCTTAACTCCACTTGAATTATTTTGTCAACATATTTGTTTTAATAATGTAGGCCTACGTTCATAGCAATTCCTTTAAAGGCATCGTTCAACAATGTTAATCTGAGATGCATGACCCTTGGTGGACGTAGTGTTATAAAAACCGTTAAGCAAACGAATTCTGAAATTTCTAATTTTAATCATCGATATCTTGATAATCAGACAGGCGATTGGCTTGTAAAAGTGATGGGTTTCCTGACTGACCTAAAGGTTTATAATTATGGTTCAGCATGAGCTAAATCCAGGATTTTTTTTATTGAAACTGAGGCAAAGTTACCCAATCCCTTTTAATATACTTCTCCATCAAAAATAAAGGGTTACGTAATATGAGTACTGCCCCCCCCCCCAGTACTGGTATACTACCCCTATTAGTCCTACTACTCTTCGCAGCAGAAATCTAACGACTGAGCCTGAGGTACCTGCCACACGTGAAAGGGGGAAAGGTGGTGGTGGTGGTGGTGGGGGGGGGGGGGGTTCTAGTTGTCACTAGTACTGGTCCAAGAAGGAGTTAAGGAAATCATAGTCCTTTGGAATAATTTTGTACTGCCTGTTAATTTGTGCGTCCTATTTTATGTCCAGGAATCAAAGAGCAACAGGGAGTCGACTTTCATATCTAAAGGAGATAGCACAAACAATGTAAACAGGATCCCCTTGTTTTGAGTCTCTATGGTTCGCGATGGTTCAGTGGTACAGCAGTGGTCTCGTAACCGGGGGATCCCGGGTTCGAAACCTAGTCGATGCGCTAGTACCATTTGTTAAAGCATCAATCCCCATTTCCAAAGCCCTCGGAGAGGACTTAAAGCCGTCGGGCCACTGGTTGCTTATTTACTATCCATGCTTTCTAAGCAGTCGTGTATAACAAACAAAAAAACAGACACGTATTTCACTTTAAAAAACATTTTGCATACACATTTAGTGCAATGCAACGTTTCTTGTTGGATTTATTCTTTGTGTCACTTTCTAACTACCCTGAACTAATTTTTATTTTAGCCAAAACGGATAGAACACTTCTGAAAATTGGAGCCCGTTGACGCTCGCAAAAAAAACCCACTAACTGAAACGTAAAAAGATTTATAAAGAAAGGGGCTCAACGTATTTCTGACTGCGTTCCAAAATATTGTCGTGTTTGATGAATGTTGTAGTTGCAACAAGACATCCTGACTTCCTGAAGTAATCTTTCATTGGTTTATGATCGGAAGGATTACGCAAACTAGAGGAAAGTGGGTTGTCTTTGCCAATATCCTATATTCTATTATCCGATATTCAAAACGACGGAGAAGAAAAGCAACGTTGAATAGTGGATCGTTTTTTTTTTTTTTTTTTTACTTCTCACGGAGCTGTAAACTGACTTGGTGCGTCATTTGGTAGGAAAACAAATCGCGTATGAATGTGTGTGTATAATTAGTTATTTATTCCCGTCAGCTCTCGAACCATAAAGATAATTTTCTAAGTTGATGTGATAAATGTGCTTTGGTGAGTTGACCTCTTACATTACAATTGGTTTGATGTTATCATTGTCTCATGACATCGTGACATGAGCAATCAGACTAGGTAATTGAGGATGAACAAAAGATGTTTAAACCAAACAATTTTTATCACCATTCTAGACATCATAATGATAGGTGGAGTCTAATTATTAAGTAGCCGGCCAGTCACTATCAAGAAAGAAAGCATGATTCTATTAATTTGCATCAATGTAAGTGGGTTGTAAGAAAGAGATTGATGTCTAGACTGATGATTTTAGAAAGTGAATGAGCTGAATAGATATGAAGATGTGTCACGATGTATCTAATTATGATTAATAAATCATTTACTAATTTCCGAAGTCGAATGAAGCAAATCACTTATTTATACGTTCGTGAACAAAGTATAAATGTAAAAGATTTGCCGAAATAAAGTTTTATTTGATATTGTTTTGCAAAATGACAAGAAAAAGATAAATTTTTGTACCACTCATTACGTTTTATCCTACAGCCATCATATTTTTCTTCCTTTATGACAAGTGTGTTGGTAAACTTTGAATTGGTTTATGGTTGATTAACGCGCTCTCTTGTTAATCATGTATTGCTTTATTAGCGCAACTTCTGTTCGAGACGTCATGCTCTCTCTCTCTCTCTCTCTCTCTCTCTCTCTCTCTCTCTCTCTCTCTCTTTATGTAACCGATCATTGATAACGTTGCGAGGAAATATATTACCAATAATGATGATAATTCGCAGACTCCAGGAGTTCCGCCAACTGGAAAGCCAGAAACATGCAATTAGTCTTAATGTGTCCAGTCGTGCGCAGAAAGTAATGGTGTCCGGTAACTACTAATTTTACCGTTAATATATAAAAAAAAATCATTGTCGGGGAGAGGGGGAAAAAAATCAATAGCAACGACCATGGGCTGGACTCCATCAAATATACTTTACAGAAAAATTGCTATTTGCTTTGTCCCGCCGACGATAGAGGACGTGCTCGATTCGGCGTACCGGAATACCGTATGTAGAAGATGCGGCGATGTATGGATACACTTGCGTAGCTTTCCACGAATCAGATGGATGTGATTATTCACGTTATCCAACTTTCGATTCCTATATAGGATAATTATCATATTTCTTTGAGGAGCATTGTTAATACGAACAGATCGGAGCTTGGTTGGCTGATGACCCATAGATTTTTAATTCAGCATCAAGATTATACGTCATTTCCATCAGCGACATCGTGGAAATTAGTAATATTAGCTTCACAGTAATATTGTCAGACGATAAATTATTGAAATAGAATCGATATAAGGAAGCGTCAAACTACAAATGGATTAGAGAACTGCTGGGATCAACACTAATCTGTTACCTTTTGTTTGTACTGCATATTGTGTCAGTATATTATTTGGATAGAACTGTTTGAAGTGATCAACAGAAGAATATTATTGATTTAGCGTTACAAAAGAAGAATCTACTACTCTCAATAATTTTTCACATAAGTGACCGTTAGTATACCAGGACAAAATCAGTGATGGCGAGGAAAATGGCATCGATGAGTTGTCAATTTTACTTGACAGTGGTCTTTCTTCTGGTGCTCATTGCAGTCCAGTGTACGTGTAATCTTCTAGATGACATGGAAATGGCAAGATACAACCAAGAATATAAGAGGAGCAGAGTAGGTAAGTACAAACATTCTTCTTCGTTTGTATTTTTTTCAATTTTGAAATGATTTATCACCTTTTTTTGTTAAAGGTATAATTATTTTATTGATTTCTTTTTAATGATAGGCCTATGATTGAATTTTATTTTTTAACTTTTGTAATAATATATCTGTACTTGGTTTGTATATTACTGTTTGTTTATGTAAATAATGCAGAAATAAAATAAAACAAGGAAACAAGCAAACGATCCAGGGATGGTGTGACGAAGCTTAAGAAAGGGAGGGCACGCGCAGGGGCGGATCCAGGGGGCGGGGCGCACGCAGGTTTGTACATTTCACACCCCCCTTTTAGGAAAATATTGAATCTACCCTTGGGGGTGGGGAAGGGGGGAGGCTAAGAATAATATTTTGATATCTTGAATAAATGAATAAATGTTGCTCTTGATTCTTAATAAACAGTCTGATCTCAACTTCTCAAGCGCAAAATGATATTTAGACTCGACACCATGCAAATATTGTCTCACCGGTTGCGGTCATTTAGGCTTCATACATACAGGTGCAAGACGTTGATGACACTTTGCATACTTAACACGGGGTCACTGTACATGCTATATTAATCTTTGATGAATTTGAAGAGAGAGACTCCTAATGATATAGTACATTTCTAGAGAGGCAAAACAGATGGAATGCGATATTCAATTATTGTTGACTAAGTTTTTAGTAGAAAAAAATCCTGGTCAATTCTAACTTGTTCATAGCCAGTAAAATGAAAAGTAAAGCTAAACAAAACGCTTCAAGCAACAACCACTGATAATGAATAAGCTGCCAAGTCTCGCCCAGATTCCGTCATGCATCATGTGCAATTACGCTCAATTATATACATTTAGAAATTTTCTCAATTTTGTACTCGAAGCCAGGGTAAAGTTCGGACAAAATATAGTGTTTTGAAAAATTTGCACCTTTTTTCTTCTTCTAAATTTCAAAATTCAAGATGACTCCCGTTTGTGTGTTTAATGAATAAGATCAATTTTGCAAACCCCCCTAATTGCGGTTATAGTACTTGAACATGTATTTTTCCAAAGAGCTACAGATGGAACATTTTACCAGTAATTTGTTTACACCTTAGTGTAGATTATGCTCAGTTCGGGTTAAGGTATCGCAATTGCAATTTTCATGTAGTGCCATATTCTTTTTTAGTGAAAAAAGATTATTGTTTAAGTGATGATACCAGTTTTTGTAAAGTAATTCGGAAAATCTACAGGGCATAACAATTATTGCTGACCAACAGCGATTTTTTTCCTGTGTGTAGGCTATGTCAAAGAACTAACTCATTTTAGTTTATGATTTATGTTGTGGGTCAAAATACACTTTTTTATTGTTAGGATTTTTAGGAATTGCGATTCCCTAGTAAAATCTAATACGTAACATCACGCACACCATTTGAGCATGCTTGGGTATGGATTAACTGTTTGAACTTTAAGTGAACTGGTAACATTGTTGAAGGTTGATGAAAAAACTGCGTAACTATTGTATGAAATGATACTTATTATATTTTTCTACCGTGCAAACATTCCTGAAATATTCTCAAACCACAAATAATTTATGGTTTTCTTTGAAGGCGTCACTGTGCGACACCCTCTAACATTAACAGTAAATTCTCCAAAACAATATTTGAATTTTCCAACCGATTTTCCATGAAAGTAAGACATCAGACAGGCTTTAAAAAATATATCAACACTTAAAAATCAGGAATGGGATATAGAGCCGATCATACATTTGTGACAATTAACATTCACCTAAAATGTAATTAAATTGTAATAATATAGTTGGGAGAATTAGGGAATCGATTAGATCAGTGTTATTCAATTTTTATCATTAATAATGGTCTGTTTTTGCTCAAACTTTAAGATTATCTTAAATTTGACATCTGTAGCATCCAAGTCACTACCTGAGCACCATTTTCTGTCATCTGAACAATGTTACCAAGTCCCTTTAAAGCCCCACTGCATTACTTATAGCTATTTGCGTCCTCTGCATATAGCAAACAATGCCTAAGCGTTGACCGTTGGTCCCCCATGGTCCCCTTTTCTTATGTTAATTGAGAGCTAATTTGGTGAGATAACCAACTGCCCGTGACCATGGAATGAGGTCCAATCGCTCCTGGCCAAACTAGTGCAGATATAGGCTTTAAGACAAGTTTTGAATATTGGTTGACAGTCAGTATGCGAGAGAGCCTATCTGCATTAGTTTGGCCAGGAGGGATTCGACCTCCCTGCTGGTAACTGGCAGGTGGTTATCTCATCAAATCAGCTAACCACGGGGATCAACGGGTACCGCTTAGGCATTGTTTGCTGTATAGAGGGCGCAATGAGCAACAAGTAGTGCAGTGCCGCTTTAACTTCGACTAACTTCGAAGTTGGAAGTAGCCTGTAGCAGATTAAGACTCATTTAAATTAGTCTGTAAATGGAGCAGTGTTGATGTAACATTTTAATGTAACTCACACTTGAAGATTACCAGAGGAGGCAATCATATACCAACAATCATTACAGTCAGTAATAGCGTCAACATCCCTACTTCACCAAACCAGCTTTTCTATGTTTGATAGGGGGGAGGGGGGAGGGGAGGGACTGTCTGCTCTTGGGTAGATTATTATTCTCCTGAAGTCACATATAGGAGATAGTATTCTTTGTTGTATTCATAGATGTTATTTCTCATACTTCCATTTTTGTCTCGTACATAACATAGCAGCAAAGCATTCATCCACAGTCTTATCTTTTACAAACTAAAACATTATTATAACAAAGCTTTTTATCACTTAAATATAACGCAACTACATAATATGAAAATATTACCGCACGACACAGTTATTTGACGACCCAAAACGAGATCAAGCAATGTTTTTTTTCCTCCAAAAGATATCTGAATATTCTTTAAAATTTTGATTTTCACATTTCTCAACATATAGGCCTAATCTTACAAAATTGAAGTTACGAGTTTTCCTTTATTAAAATCTACCCTCCCATCCCTTCCCTTTTCTCAAACTCCTTGGACTTAGAAGAACAGCTGCCAACCGAAACTTCCCCCAATCTCTGTCTGTCGTTATTTGTCTGCCTTTCTTTCTTTCTCCCTCCTTCCTCCCATCCCTCCCTCTCATCCTCTCCCCCTTCTCTCTCATCCTCTCCCCTTTCTCTCTCTCTCTCTCTCTCTCTTTCTTCCTCCAACCTTCCACGGTTCCACCCCTTTCTCTCTCCCTCCCCTCTCCTTCATGTAAACCACGAGTGTAACGTTTTGTTCTATAAACCATTATTAGGACAATGGTTAGGGTTGCAATAGGGTTTGATTTCAAGGATAGGTATATCGTTTGGTCAAAGGATGAAGTTAGGGTTTTGGTTAAATAGTAGAAAATGACCGCTGAACAATGTCGCTTAAGCATGTGTCGTAGAGCCGTTTACATATATTTTGATATTTTCTTGAATGTGGGGAGACAAATATCAGTAATATCAGTAATCTGACAAAATTATGGTTGATGGCAGTCGTTGACCCGAAGTATGAGATAAACATCCCAGGTTGTAACGATTTTACAGCGATGTGAAGATGAATAATAGCATATTTTTCATGCAATGCGTGTATCCGTAATCAAGTATGCTTTGTCGCGGAAATAGACTTTAATCATCCCACATTAGATTATCAATGAATCATTAATGAGTTTCAAATTGAATCTTGACAGGTTTTTTTTTAATGATTTAGTATTCCTGACTGGAAGACATGAAAATACATGTTTTAAAACCTGAAATATCAAAATGGAGAAACCGAATTAATGATTAGTGGACACCATGACTGTCGAAGACTATTTTAAGTGGGTCTATAATGTCTGTTAGTGAATACGTGAAATGAATGTATTCGTGATACGAAACTGAAAAATATGTATCATACCGACTTCCAGACTCTAACTTACGATCTCACACACCCACATACAGAGAGAGAGAGAGAGAGAGAGAGAGAGAGAGAGAGAATGAGAGAGAGAGAAAGAGAGAAAGAGAGAAAGAGAGAGAGAGAGAGAGAGAGAATTTTAAATTGGGAATGAGCAGAACATGATATTTCAATTTTGTTTAACGTCTTTTCCTTTGTGTTTGTGTTTTTAGGATGCAAAGGGTGTACCAACATGTCCTGTGTGCGGACATGCACAAGTAAGTATGATATGATATTATCATCAAAGCGGCTTTTCATTGAATTAAAACATCAACACCTACTGATGAAAGCACGTATTTATCATCATCTGATGGGAATAGAGAAATGGATTATTAATTCAGAACTTAATGTTTTATCGTATTTGGGTTGATAGATAACGTGTGCCTCGCATTATGTGTTACCATGTAATTATTAAAAGCTCTTCATAATGTGCAGGTGTAGCTTTAATGAGATAATGAGCAAGTCGAAGAGTTTTTGAAGAAGATTGAAGTTTTGTGACATTGTGCAACTCTAGAGAAACGCTCGCCTTTCGGCAGATTTCGGGAAAGTTCGGAGGCGCGTTCGCGTCGCTTCGCTGTTTTTCTCTTGTCATCGTAAAAGCAAAGCGACCGGAATCGCCCTCGAAATTTCATCCGATATCAACCTATAGACGATAGGTGTAATCAACATCCACTTCTTCTAGTCGAAGACAGAATTCTACTGTGGTTTTCACGATCAACCAATTAATTATTTTTATACTAATTTTAATATAATATGTTATATTCCATACAAATAAACAACCGGCCTATTTAGACAATGTAAACAAAAATTTAAAAAAAATAAAAAATAAAAATCTAGACGTGTATTCCAAGGGACTTTTCGACATTCCCATCTACTTCTTCCCTCATAATCAAGCAAGCACTTTCAACACGAATGTATTATATACTATGTATAAACTCTAGCGAATGCGGTGGGGCAGGGCTAAATATGAGGGCCGGGTAAGTGGGGGGAGGGCTGACTCTCCCTTTTACACTTGCCATTGAGAACAGTGGGCTACAACCACCATGTCCGGCCCCGATAAAGTAGAAAAGAAGGGTTTTTCATCATAGCTTTCGTAAATTTCAAACCATACCCAATATTAACAAAAATTGTAACTTAAGATTCTTAATACTGGTCTAAAAATACAAATCTTCATGGAAGACCAATATTTGATGGGAGGGGAACGGTGTTAGACGAATTTTGTCTAAATGTTGAATGATGGAGTATCGTGCCTACCACTCCCTAAAGCGACGCCCTTTTGTGTTGTTGTTGTGTTCATCTAAAACAAACAGTTAATTGATCGTTATGAAAGATTATATTCAACGTGTCTGCGTATAATGCTCACTTTGTTCTTTTTGATATGATAAATTTAACAATGATAAGCTTGTTGAAGGTTATACATTTTTTCTTCCATCAAAATTTGGTACCAAATTAATGATATGTGATTAACAGAAAGCAAACTTATGAATAATATGAATAATTTAAATCATTCCAATCCAATCCAATCCCGGAATTTATAAAGCGCCATTATCTAGTTGCCTAATCAAAGGCGCTGGTGAGACTGAAAAACTACCAAAAATGTCTCATGATTCTAACTGGGAAAAACCAAAAAAAAATAGTGACTAAATTTTAAGCAATCTGAAATAGGTATGTCTTTAGTTGAGTTCTGAAAGTGGATAACTGGTGACACAGGGGAAGACCATTCCACAATCTCGATGCACAGACAGTAAATGGTCGATCACCTAGAAGAGAGCGTGTTCGAGGACTCTCAAGCAGGTATTAACCTGTTGATCGCAAATTAGTTCGAGGGTTATAAACAGTCATCTTGTCAGAAATGTACACCGGGGCATATTCATGCATTGTCTTCCATGTTAATAACATAATTTTGTATTCGAATTTTTTGTTCATTGTAACAATTCATCAAGCAATGAACTGCATGAATATGCTCATACTTGGTAGAACGTATACACGCTTTTGATATAATGCCTTTATAGAATGTAACCATGGTGACGTGGAGGAGTGTCAGAAAAAATCTCCCGCCCTGTCTGTTTCAGCACCTCTCAATGACTTCATCACTATGATGAATGGGAAGAAATAAAGATAGCAGGAGGGTAAAGAGTTAGAGAGAGAGAGAGAGAGAGAGAGAGAGAGGAGAGAGAGAGAGAGAGAGAGAGAGAGAGAGAGAGAGAGAAGAAGACACTTCTAGAGACTGACAGGAAAATGAACGCATCTTGTTCCTTTCATTACAATAGCGAGGGACAGACATAGAGAGAGAGAGAGAGAGAGAGAGAGAGAGAGAGAGAGAGAGAGAGAGAGAGTAATGACATAGGAGATGGGAGAGAGAGAGATGTTACAAGCACATGAAGACAATAGAGACTGGCAGGAAAATGAACGCATCGTGTTTGAAACAATAACGAGTGTAGGATTGTTCTATGGGGAGGTATTACGGTAAATAGATATCATCTTGTTCCCTTTTTTAATAAATTAAACAGCGTCAGGTTCAGGAAAATCATATAGGTTGTATGGAGAGAGAGGAAGAGAGAAAGATAGAAGAAGACAATTATAGAGACTGACAGAAAAATGAAGGCATCGTTTTTTAAACAATAACAAGTTTAGGATTGTGGTAAATAGATTATCATCTTGTTCATTTTTCTTAATGAAAAGAGAGAGAGAGAGAGAGAGAGAGAGAGAGTAATGACAGAGGAGAATGGGAGAGAGAGAGAGATGTTACAAGCACATGAAGACAGGTTGTGAGGAGAGGGAGAAAGATTGATGAAGACAATTATAGAGACTGACAGGAGAATGAACGCATCGTGTTTGAAACAATAACGAGTGTAGGATTGTACTATGGGGAGATATTATGGTGAAAAGATGTCATCTTGTTCACTTTTTTTGATAAATGGAACAGCGTCAGGTTCAGGAAAATCATGAAGGTTAATAAAATGATCAAAATATTAATCAAGCCCGGTATTTTTCTGGCCTAATTTCTTAGCTAATGCCATATAATGTTCAAAGTTATGAAGCTCGACACTTACTGAAATACGTGATATTTATATTTTCTTGATTAATTACTCATGTACTCTCTATATTTTCTAGTGGGCCGAAAGCGATCATTCAGTCTAGAACCAGAAGATCATGAAACAGTATCAAAGGATGAGGTAAATATAACGGACGATTACAAAATAAATGTACTTCCTTTATCAACAATTCAAATAGAACAAACAAATGCAGATATTCATATCTAAATAGTACAACGCAAAAAGAAATACAATAGCAGATTGAAAATATAATGAAAATTAGACAGATGGAAAAATATGCAAGACCGTACTCGGCACTCTGTCGGTGTCTTGTGAAGGTTTTAGGCGAACATACCACTGGTGTCATGAGAGAAATAGGATGATATATTTTGCGACCGAAAATATTGATCGGAAGATCGAATAACAGAATCTAGTTTTTAAAGTGGTTTCAGGCTATACCAGTATGATACCGGTTTTCCCGTCCAATTTCGCAACTTTGCCAATCCGATTCATTTTGCGTGCATTCAGTTTTGAACAATATAGTCTTTCTATTCGATAGTTCAAATTCATGAGCCGTGCCTACAAATTCGTATTTTATATATTTGTATTTTATATGTTTGTCATTCAATTCATGTTTTATGCACGCTTTTTGTCAAAAAATTGTTCATTCAATTATAGCACGACTGTCTTGATCACGTAATACTGCCGTCCGTATACACTCAAATTCGTTTTAGAGCAACCAATCTATAGCACTTCGTTCATTCAAATTAGTCCAATTTCTCGAATGATTCCCGTTTAAGTAATTCAAACTATATTTTGCAAATAAGTGTTATACTTAATGACTTAAGCAAGTGACTCCGTAGCTACGCCATTGGGCGTGCACCCTATAATATGGGGGGTACATTTCTACCCTTCTATGATCTTCTGCATGAGCACACTACCTCCTATTTTTTATTAGTTTTTTTTTTTTGGGGGGGGGGATTTTGAGGCATCTGATCTCATGTAGCTATGAGAGGTGAAGAAAATACGGAAACATAAAATATATTTACAAGAACTTCATTTTGACCATGTTAACATTTTGTGCGATATCGACAATGGAACGGAATAAATCAAAATCCTTTGATTTTTAAGGAATTAAGAAAGAAATTTAGGTAGGGGCCTACATAAGCTACATCCATGTTAAATTAAAAGAACATAAAATTATGTATTACCAAATTGACTGCCCATTTGCGAATGCCCGAGATCACCTTCCGGCAATTGCCGATGAACTTGAATGAATCTTAGCTCGAGACGGAATGAATTTGAATGATAAATGTGTAAAATCTCTTGTCCGATAATCAAACTTGAATGACTGAAGAACGCTCAATATCAAATGGACTGAAACAAAACTACAAGGTTTGCTGGGAAAACCAATCTGTAATTTATACTATCAATCTACTTGTTGCGTAATTTGAAGTGATTTCAATTTGATTTGAACTATCAGTCAAGTTCAATTTAATATAAAAACAACGAGTAAAATGATATCATAAAATGAAATCAAAATTATAAGATTAATAATAACTTAACAAGATGACCTATGCGATCTACAAAATCAGTATGGTTATCTCTTCATTTAAAGATACACTGTCGCTCATATAGTTGGAATATTTTTGTTTTACCCCAATTTATGGAATTATTTTTAAAATAATTTATTCCTAATGGATCTAGATGATAGTATACATTTTCAAATTTTATTGAATAATAATTTGCCAATGATGTTTTGCGTGACTGTTAAAGCATGTGTATGCTACTATGCTTATTAACTAGGGGACCTACGCCCTTAAGTCATAAATGACAGTAATGAGGATTAATGCCCCACAAAAGGGCACTAATATGGCACATCGACACGGTTTCGATCCTGGGGCCTCACAGTAATGCTTTGTCCCTGAACCATAACTGTACGCAGCGGGGCTAGGGAAGGGGGAAGTTTCCATAAATAAAAAAAAGAAGAAAGAAAATGCAATACATTTTCAATAATGTATTGCATTTTACCCCGGTCCCCAACATAAGAAAATCCTCTGTGTGTCCATGCCTTGAGCCATTATGCATGGCCGTCCAGATCTTAATTTTAATCATTTTGCGTGTGTCAGGTATGTCAATAATTATGTGTGATATGAAGGTATGTGAGATCAGCTGTGAGGTTAGCGCAGAAATGAAATGCATTGTACGACATCAAGAAAGACCAATCAAGAAAATTAGAGGAAACAAATTGTGTTTTTGCTTTTGTTTATTCTTTTAGTACACGCCTCGAATCAGCAGCCAAACCTGTCTTCTAGATTCTGTATTTGAGTCGCTGTCAGAAGAAGGAAGAGATCGAGTAATGAAGGTAAGAACAAAAATCAAGAGCAGTTTCGAAATTGTCGAACAACAGAGAGAGAGAGAGAGAGAGAGAGAGAGAGGGAGAGAAAATAAGGGAGAAACACATACACATAGTCAGAGAGAGAGAGAGAGAGAGAGAAGGAAAGAGAGAGAGAGAGAGAGAGAGAGAGTGAGAGAGAAAGAGAGAGAGAGAGAGAGAGAGAGAGAAAGACAGAGAGAGAAAGACAGAGAGGGCCAGAGACAGACAAATTAGTTTGGAAGTGATCGAGTGTGATTAATAAGGCATTCAATTTTCTTGGAATGTTTAGTCAGAGACACCTACTTGTGAAGATTAAGGTATATGTTCGACTCTATTTTTTAAAAAGTCAATTATTTCTGCTTGGCAATTCCTGACAATGAAAGTAAAATGAAGTTGAATAGAACTATACCTCTGTATTGATAATTATAACTGTGTATTAATTTCTTGAAATAAAATCTTAATCATTCTGAGTAGGGATTACGTGATTGCAACTAAATCTTTTACCCCTACCAGAGCAGAACATGAATATAAAGCGCATTATCCTGGGGAAAATGGAGTTGAGGGAAAGGACAAGGCATTGTGAACGGAAAAGGAAATATATAAACATTAAAGGCAAAAATTCACTTAGTAAAAAGGTCACTTTAAATTTCAATTTTAACTCATTGGTTTCTGTATACCTGCTGAATCAATACGCAACGTAAAGTAGATATAAGAGGGCTACACAGTGCAGCTTTACTTTGAAGATGGATTTAATAATACATTTCCTCCCTTTTCTCTAACTTTTCACAGGCCCTCCTTGAGTCAGAATGACACCATCTTGAGCATCGGACATCAAGGAAGACATCAGTTAGTCCTGTCACAGGAAGAGGATCATTTTTGCAACTCATTTTTGATTGACAAAGAAATGCTTCGAACATTTCGAAAAATCCGGGGTGCAAAAATAGTCCTCCGCTTA
This sequence comes from Strongylocentrotus purpuratus, assembly GCF_000002235.5. Lineage (NCBI taxonomy): Eukaryota > Metazoa > Echinodermata > Echinoidea > Camarodonta > Strongylocentrotidae > Strongylocentrotus > Strongylocentrotus purpuratus. The sequence goes on along the minus strand of NW_022145612.1, from coordinate 31,350,604 downwards.
ACATTTTAACTTCTACCATTTCTAAAAATGAAAATGATGTTTGGATATTTCTCCAAATTATACTATGAAGGTACTAAATTGATTCATTTCAAGTTATAAGTAATATGAACACCTTATGGCAATGAATTCACGTACTTCTAGGTGAATTCCCGATACCATTTCTAATGTCTTTAAGTGAAGGCCTAGTTACCCCTCTGTTGTGACATATGAAGTGATTTTCCTTGATTGAATTTTCCAAAAGATAAATTAGTTTAGTTTACCTGCACCTTTCATCGCTAAATATTCATTACTACATTTGTGCACAATGGTTACACCACAGACCTATGATTACACCCTGCCTTTATATCTCAATGTTATAGTTTCCACGAGGCCATTATTGTTGTTAATGCATCAGTATTATAATATTGTATATCCTGGAGAAATCATGATATTATATAATGTATAATATACGTGTGTTTACTACTTATAGTTTTCGTTGGATATGAACGAAATCGCTTGTTCTGGTGATTCTTCAAAATTTAAGAATACAAATGTCTTAAGAAATACAAATTAATTTATGTTATACATTTCATTTTGGTATCAAATTGTGTAATGATGTGACCCTATTCCTGCTCTAATTCTACTTAACAGAAATTGACAAAATGGTTTTTAGCTGTGCATATTTAAAATGTTATGACGGTCGTTAAGACTTTCGAAAATCAACTCTAAGGGCTATTTAAATACCAAAAGTGTAATTGCCCATAGAAATTGTGTTCGGATAATTATCATGTTCGTACATTTCAAAAGATGACGCACATGACAATGTTTCAAGAGTTGATTGATATCGCGAGAGTTTTAGCAATAATGTTGTTTGCTTTAAAGTACTATTAAACATGAAGGAGTGATTTACGGGGAAATAACCAACCACTGGGTGAAAATTGGAAAAATTGGATTTTCCAATTGTTATTCGAGATAGTGTTTCTTGTAGATCTAAGTTGTTAATAGAGATGACATAAGTTTTAATGATGGCGTATAGCTTTGTGGTGTTTACAAATAAACTAGGCGGCATCTGCTTGTAATAAGGCATAGATTTAAAGATACAGTTCAGTTCTGGTCATGCGATTGCATTGTAAAATAAATGATATGAAATCGATTAGAAAAAAAAATCGATCTTCACCCCCCCCCCACCCGTTAAAAAAAAAAAAAAAATAGTATAACTAATTGAATAAATATAAACATATGTATATATATATATATGAAAATGAATATATATATAAATACATATATTTACATTTTCATTTACAATGCCGTTTATCTTTGTACTACATGTATTAACATGTTTCGACTTTTTAATATTAAGTCTTTTAAAAGATAGAGATACGACTGTATGAGATGAAGATTATTGGTTGTTTCATTGTTTTATTATTGCTGTTTTTATACTTTTTAACCACATTATTAATCTCGCTGAAATTTAGTATCGTTACAAGCATTATTAATTGTCATATGATGCTCACTGTCTCCCACGAAGTTGGATTTGGAATAGGGTCGTATTGTCGTTGTCATCTCATGGGGAGGGGTAGATAGACATTAGATATCTATTGTTTTACTATCATGTTGTATTTTTCTTTTCTTTTCATTTTCCTTTTCATTTGAAAAGAAAAAGATGAAGAAAAAAGGTAACAAGTATTACGAGTAATTTAATTTATTTTCATCCCTGTATTATATTCCATAAGAGACGAGAAGTAGTACATTCATTTTTGTCTTTCCTGGTTATTGTCATCTTTGCTCTTTCACTCAGTTATCTATGTTTAACTATCATTTTGGGAATTTGTTATCTAATGTTATAAAATACAAATTGAGAATGATCCTATATGCTTGGATTTTAATCAATACAATTTAAATTTAAAAATTTGATTGAATTGTAGCATATAATTATTGGAGTGTATTGCAAGGTTCTGGAATCATCAAAATGATAAGAAATTTAGCCCAGTCTTGGTAAAAGGAACAAGCACTGTTCACATAAAGATGTACTTGGGACTATACAAACATGTGGCATACAATGTGGTCCTCATTTTAAACAGTAACATGTCATATTTAGAATATGAGGGCATTTTAAGAGCCATGAATATTTGTTTTCTCTGATATTCTTCCACACTTGCATAATAACAATGAAAAAGCTCATAAATTATTTTCACCTCTCCCAGAACGCAACCTTCTCTTTAAGTTTTGGATGGTGGCAAATTCATTTGAGAATGGAGGGGGGGGGGGGGGAGGGGCTGGTTCATATTAGACACTCGGAAGCTGTCTGTCAACTATGACCTACTACAAGATGATGCATTCACCTTCTATCTCTCAAATAACATTAATATATAAATGTTAATGATGGCTTATAGATTTTCTTGTAGCCACTGGTTAAAGCCACAGATTTAAGGTTTTAATAGAGATAACATAAACTTTAATGATGGCCTATAGCTTTGAGATGTTTACAGCTAAACTAGGCGGCATTTTTTTTTGTAGCCACTGGTTAAAAGTGACCGTGTTGATCAGCGTGGGTAGACGATATAGAGACAATTACCTCACTGAGGAAGATGGATTAGCTTAATACAATTTGTCAGCAGATTGTCAGAGTATTAGTGTTGTGTAAAGAACAAGGAACCTTCTAGCGCAACATGGTTAAACAAATCCGATCACTAAATGGCACATTTGTAATGTTCTCAAAATAATTTACATCACCTACTATCAAGTCGAGGTGATTTAAATGGAAAATTGTTTGTGCTTTGAAGCATACAATTTAGAATCCAATATTAGAAAGTTTTAATAATTTGATAATAATATTGAATTTAAAAACATTATGTTATGAAGTGAGGCACCCCCCTCCCATTCCGTAGCCTCAAATACTTTTATGGTATATATATGTATATTAACCAAGTTCCTTTTACTTAAGCACTAATTTTGTGATTATGTTTAAGATGGAAAAATAAAGATTTTCAAAATTATTAACTGTATTCATTTCTCATCTTTCATTCACTAAAGTATATGTCTCACTTTCCTCAAAATAAGATCTAAAATCAATTTAGAATTCCCATATATGGAAACGATGCATCATCCGCTCAATCTGACTTGCGTGCAGAGAACAAATGAGCAGTTTTGCATGAAAAAAATGAAGTTTTCTAAAAAAGTGCGTTTCTTTCCTCCATTCGGGTGCCCGGTAGTCAATTGGGTAACCTATCAACATGTATAATATCAAAAAATAATATGCACTCTCTCTGTACTTTTGTCGGAAAAAACATAGTAATCCAGCACAATATCGTCTGTTTTTGCGTTGGAGAAGAGCAAAATAGCGAGTTTCAATTCCACTTCGGCCACTCTCGCAAGCCCTCACTCGTTCCATTGTGGTCGGCCGGCTTTGGGGTGAGCGGCTAATCATCTAATCGTTAGCTTTCTTTTGGTAATTAACTTGTGTTAATTGGTTGTATATTTTGTCAGAATTTACTCATTTACCCGTAACCCCTGCACACAACACTGTGTGGGAGTTAGTTTGTGGTCAACATCTTGTATGTGACAAATCCAAGCAAACGTTTCCATATACTCCCCGGCCGTTTATAATAGGAGTATATTCATGAATAGGAAAATGTGGGACCTGTCTTCTTGTTATTGATATGCACTTATCGAAAGAATAATGCCAGACTCAAAACACATTACTGAATCCACCCACATGCGCACCCACACGCCCGCCCACTCAACTACAAACAAAACCCTTACTCTCTAACGAGCAAACACACACACACATACGCACACACACACACACACACGCACACGCTCACACATACACGCGCGTGCACACGCACACACCCCAAATACACTCGCTGCTACTCGTACGCACGCACACATGCGCACACACACACCCACACATGTATTACATCAGTATAAAACACGTCATCTCCGATTAAAATGCACTGCGCGGGAAACAAGGTTGTAACCAAATAGAAGTGATCGATGCAAAGGAAGTACTCACAAACACATAATTGTTCCCTCACAAACACCAGCTAACATCGTAATAAAATATTCACATTCAAAGTTTCCAATTTAATTTGAAAGCCATCTTTATTTACATTTGTTGTGTACCTATGCTAATTTAATAGACATGAATTCAGTTTGTATATGACAATTTTTTACTAAGATAGAATGTATAGACATCTACGTATTTAAAAATCACCGGTAAAAGGTAAAATAAAAGTAAAAGAGAATAAAGGTAAAAGAGAATAAAAGTAAAAGAGAATAAAAGTAAAAGAGAATAAAAGTAAAAGAGAATAAAAGTAAAAGAGAATAAAAGTAAAAGAGAATAAAAGAAAACGAAAAACGAATTCGAACATTTTACTTCATCAGAGAAATAATTAACATACTGTTGAATAAATTTATTCCACAGAAACAAATCTCTGTGTTCAATCAACATATCGAGCCAAACGAATAAAATGCCTAAATAAATATATGTAATCATAAAATCAAGGTTTGTAAAGGAAAAGCCATTTAAATCTCATCATGTATGATAACTTATCGTTTTAAATATATTGACGCTTCAGTTCGTTCACTTTGTACTATGATTTAAACGATTCATTTAAATATAAAGGATCAAAGCGTGAATAAAGATCACATAATTCCCTTTCATATTAGGCCTACACAGTAAGAAGCTTTTGGCCGACGTTTTCCGTTAAAGACATGTTTTAGTAGAGGATGATTACAGCTTTTAAAAAGTATTATCATGGGTGTCGATCTGTAACTGATACCTATTCATCAGGGGGGGGGGGGTGATCTATTCATTCACCCCCCCCCCCGATGAATAGATATTACGTAAGGATCGACACCCATGAGCATTATACATCTTTTCCCAATGCCACTCTGAGAAAAATGCCTCGAAACATACACCAGTAGCTGTAACTAAAAACTCAATGAGCCCGATAAAAGCGCTCTTATCTAGCGCCGTCTATCGATGAAAAAGTACTCTTTAATTGGTCTATTCGTTTTGAGTATTTGGGACGTACTTAATTACTCGCTTTGTTGCATTTACATTGAAAAAACATTGATCAATTCTCATTTTCATACTCATTTAAATCCATGATATTCTATTCTAGCTGTTTCTACGTCTACAGCAAGACTATCAACTATAACTTAACTGCTAAAGTAAGAACCAGCATTGTAATAAAAGGCTTACACTAACATATTCCAGTCTAAAATTGCACAACCTGAATCATGGCATAGAGCTTTGATGAAGATTACGTGAATCAAAATGATATATGCCTTAACATATGATATATTTCTCATAAAACACCCATTTGGGATGATTTTTTAAGTATATATATATATCTTGTACACATATATAGTGAGAGAATATACATTATGCAGTACATATGATAAAAATAACTGTTTTCCATGCATCATTATTTGTTCTTCAATCAGCTTACACTACCAGATAGTGTAACACGTTGATGGAAAATGACATGTATAGACTGTTCACAATATTTTACAGTAGAGTACATATTTACCCTGTTTTAAAACAATACAATAGATGAATCATTTCAGTTTGTCCCTACCTAGGGCTATGTTTTTCAAGCTGTGAGTACTGGTATGCTTTATCACACCCAAAGAAAGCAATCATTTTCAAATATTATCACACAATGTTACACACTACCGGTGGCAAACGCTTATGTTTAATCAGGGACTTCTAGGTGTCAAGTACCTTCACGCATATTCAATACCTTCGTATTCGTAGACAAATTTGCATTCATGTACACTGTATCATTCATCATTTGGTTCTAAATTAAAGCCCTGAAGCCAAGTTGAATATCGCTAAATTAAACAGGGTTATCAAATGTACGTCAGCTGACATGAGAATACGACTTTATATTCAATACAAAACAGGATTTCTACTTTTATTCATATCTAGAGAATACAAGATCAGTTTATAATTAAACTATCCTTTAGTTTAAATACCTTTGAAGTTTGAGAAAGCATCGCCCCGCTTTGATCCAAAAAAGATAATCAAGTACTGCAAATGGAAAATATCAAGGCGGTTTAAAAGATCAATATGTCATAGCATTGGGGCTTAAAAGGATTTTTTCATGAGAACGATAACCATAATTTTCATTACATTCCTTATTTCTAAGGTTGTATAGATTTTGTTAATACATTCTTAATTGTTGGATCGTTCATTACCATGCAGAAAACACACTTTTATTATCAAGATAGAATGTGCTTCAAGTTTCCTTTTGAATATTTGTCATGACTTGAATGTACATTGCTGACATTAATTATAACGTGTTACATTCATATTCAATCATTTGTTTAAATTCACATGAAAAAAAAACCCATGATAGATTCACTTCCTGTAGAGACGGAGAGACGTATGTTCCAGAGGACTCTAACAGACACTTCTACTGGCTGCAAAACAAAAAGACGATACTTGCAGGAAGTACTACTATGGGCAGTTTAACTCTACAATGGCGCCACCTTGAGTTAAGCAAGAAACAAACACAACCGTTCGCCACACAGATTAGCCTTTGCTTTTCATAAATACTTTTAAATTATACTTTTACGAATTCTATAAGTTAATCATTGTAATCTACTGCGTGGGGAGTCCAGGCTAATTGGGGATTCCATTGTATTGCGTGGAAGGGTTGTTATTTATTTTCTTTAAAGAACATCCCAAGGCTTTAAGCCTGTTATTTAATTGGTTGGCTTAATGAACCAGGAAAGGAATGTGAAGTGATGAAAATTGTTGTTAGTCGTTGTTAGGGTTACCAAATAATCGTACTCCGATTGTTCTTATTTCTTTTAGTTCTACTCAGCAGATCTACGATTACCATTTTTGGCAATAATATGCAATTATAATAAATTAAAGTGTTCTATTCATAACGCATGGTCGATGACACACTATTTCTATTTCTACATCTTTCTCATGGTCTTCGATTTCACCTTCTTATTCTTAAAACAGTTACGTCTCCAATGTCTTCACATTTTGAATCTATTATACCTTGTATTACTCTGCCAGCATGGTCTTAGTCTTTCTTTTCTTTTTACATGGCTTTCGTTCAGTCTGAATGAAAAAGCATATTTGTTTTGAATATTCAACACTATCAAAAGATTTCATCGAATGTTTTTTAAACATAAACTCTACCTTTCTACCTTCCAGTTAGTAGGCTTACTTTTGATATGTATACTAAAGGCGAAAAAAAATGTATCCACTTCATAGAATATATCTGCAAAAATCTGAAAGTTGAAAGTTAAAACACACAAACTAGACTCATGGATATTTTACAAATTCAAATCTAACAATGGTACTTTTAATCACTTTCTCTATTATCTTAATGATTGATTGATTGATTGATTTTTATTCGACAAGCTTCCAACATACAACAATATACAATAATAACAGATCAAAAAAAAGTCAGCTTGAACAGGATAACCCACGAAAGCTCGAGAGCTTATTTCCAGTGGGGTCCCTTACAGACATTCTCTTGACAAAGGGCACAAGTTAAGATCCAAAAAAGACGCACCAAACTGATTCCAAATATGATTATTCTCTCCAATACCCAGTGTAGAGGCTATTGAGGTGGAGAGGTTGGAACTTTGCAAGGTATCTCCGAACGAATATTCAAATAATGGTGAACCTGTACTCGATTATCATCAAGAGTAGGATAGGAAACGTGGAATGAATAAAATATAGAATCCACAATTGATTTCTTTGATGAAGTATTACTTTGTTGGTAATGGTTTGACAGGTCTCAACCGATAATTGAACTCGTTCATCAATCTAATTTGCTCTAATTTCATAGTGCATAACATCGGTCACCTGCCGGATATAGCGACTCTTCACACCACACATTTAATTGGCCTCCCACTCCTTATTACCATTAAAAATCCATTGCAGTTAACAAGGAGAAACTATATTTTTTTGGAAAAAATGACGACGATTAATGATGACAGCATTTGAAGAACAGCTGATGACAGGAGGACATGAAATCAATCAAAAGGATATGATATGAACAAACGAAATAGGAGACCTTATCTTCAGTCGTAGTCAACCCATCGCATTATCACCTGCAATAGAATGAATCCGAGAAAATCCGAGAAAAAGATGAGGATGAGGGAGAGATAAAGGAAGAGTGGGAGGGAGAGAGAGATGGAGTGGTGGATAAATGGGTGGGGGAGAAAAGAGCGATTTAAATGTTAAATCCTTTTTGCCTTTTTTGTAAGGGAGCGAAAACAAGTATATATACGCACGGTTCAATAAGTAACTATTAAAGGGCAAGTCCTTTCCAAAAATAACTTACTTTCAATAGAAACACAAAAATCACACAAACCAAACAAAAAAGTTTGAGCAAAATGGGATTACTAATAAGAAAGTTATGAATTTTTAATGACATAAAAAACTTAGAAAATCAGAAGAAGAATTGGCAACTCAAACATGAGTCTGTGGCGTCATTGCCTCAATATCCACTATTTGTTTCCTTTATATTGATAATATAAATTTTTTATTCCCCCCTGAGAATCCTATTTCTTCACACCAGCATCCAAGTGATATCGATGGTAATATGTTTTTGTGTGGATGCACTAATATAGAGTAATTTTTTTCAGTTAAATCATGATAAATGTGAATTTTGGTAAACTATTTATATAAAAATCAATAATTATGAAAATACAATATTTAGGAAATAGTATCAGTTCTTCAAAGTTCATGAAAAGTTTTGTGAAATGTTATGCACGCAATATGATACACATCATATAAATCTGGGCAAAGGCATGGGGAAATCAAGTTTTGGGGGATAAAAGGAGAAATTAATGGGATAAAATATATAAAGCCATCGATAAATAGTGGGGCAATGACGTCACAAACTGATAACCAATCGGCAATTCGTGTAGTGATTTCAAATGTTCCATACTTTTTCATACTTTTCACAAAAAAATAACTTCCTTATCAGTTATCCGATTTTTACTCATTTTTTTTTGGCTGTGCTTCTCTTGTTTCTCTGCATCTATAAAAGCAAATTATTTTTGGAGTGGACTTAGCCTTTAAGGTTGAAAGTAAAACCTTATATTGTAAGTACATATTTTTTAATAAAAACCTTTGCATGTGGGTGTGTGTCTGAGAGCATTTCAATAAAAAGCCAATCCCATACCTATAAATTAAACATTTAAAATGAAAAACATTTATCAAAGAATTACTTTATAATTTTCAATGCATACTCAAAAGATCAGAAAATGGATAGGCCTAATCCTTTTCGGAGACTCGTAATCTTACATCAAATAACTCAGCTTTGCCCTTTTCTGGTAATTCTTCCAAGATCTCGTCAAATACGCATCCTAGCTCCTAAAAGACAAACAGGAAAAAACAAAAAATATCATGAAAGTAAAATTGTTTAAAAAAATCGTAAGTGCACAATGATGAGATAGAAACTCATACATGTATATAACGCAAATTTGCTGGATGGGCCACTCCACACCAAACGATATCGCCACGAATTCCATTCAAAGATTCATCATGAGTCAATCGAGGCACTACAATAATTGTAAGCTGTTGGGAGGAGGTTACTGTGGGAAACCAGGTAATAGTATTATTCTATTTTGGTTGGCATTCCCTATTCAGTTTTATTGCAGTTGATGGATTTAGCTGGCGTCTCGAGTAAAATAAGTTAATATTTGTTTTGTAGCCCGATCTGTCCGTAGATTCAGTTGGTTTCTGGAAGCCAGTCACCTGGCTTGACTATAATCGTTGATATCTAACCAGTCACGTGATTTATATTTGATAGAAAATGGAACCTTTATGAAGTTTTCTTCTGCAACTTTAGAGGATCTTAGATATAAGATGATTAGATGACTGATATTGTTTTCAACCTATGACTTTTACTTTGGTCATGGATGGCTAGACACACTAGCTAATTAAGATTCTCGAGGTCATTCGTAAGGGATAAAAAGGTTGAGAAATAGGTGAATGCATTTCAAGAATACTTGTTATGCAATCAGGTTTCACACTGCTCAAATTCCCTTAAAGGTACTATGTCCCTTTTGCAGCCAACCTCAAATGCTGTAGAACTTTGCAGGAATTATGAATATGTCATGTATGTCCTATCTGTGAAATTTAAACGTTAGCAGTGTCCTCATATTCAAATTATGCAAGGAAACCCGTTTACTTGCTAGACTTCACTGTCAGACACTATTGAGTGACTGACTGGCCTTTTTTCTTCTTTGCTAATAACATACATGAAAAGAGTTGTAAAGGGTACATGAGCATTTGTCTATATCAATAACCCACTTCTTGTGACGGCCAAGATTAAACTGGTTGAATCTTTGCGCAGCATAAAACGTATGACCATTCGGTACAATTGTCTGAAAATCAAGACTATTACTTTTGGGCTCTATAGCCCTAAAGTTGATTTTACAACTAATAGTCATAATTTTCCCACTTGAAGTCATTTTCAAGCCCCACCTCTTTTAGGGAAGTTCTAAATTAGTATTATCTTTCAAATGCAGTTGGAATTTAACTTTTTCATTTTTTTGGCCTGCAAATGGGACATAGTACCTTTAAGGTATACTAATTAGAAATGTTAACATGGTCGGGGAAATGAGATGGGTTAATCATAATTATCTCTGTGTAGGAAAGAAAAAATAGGAATATGAAAATAGGAGTTACATCCGAACAGATCTGTTTAAGATTACTGATTTATCATAATAATGAGAGGAACATCATTACAGAGCTCGCGCAACATTACCAAAATTTACATTGCTTTGCATTCCATTACCCAATGAATTTGATTTCAACTGTTAAAAAACGCCTTTAACAAACTTATGTCAATAGCATTCTTATGACTCAGTACAATGGTTGTTTTTCAGCGGTACGACTTTCTCCATTTCATCTGAAATCTTACCAAATACTCATACTTCTTGTAAGATATAGATGCATTTTAAAGAAAGAAGAGCATGTAAAAATTACAGCTTACTCAAAACAACATATTCTATATTGAGCATTATGTATTAGTTTCTACACATTTCATTCTTTTTGTCTTGGGATTAAATGAATACATAAATATTAAAGAATATGATACTTTTAATAATCACCTCTTGTGTCTTTTTTTGTACAGAAAAACCGATTTCTTCTGCTGGATTGTAATCCCTTTTATCTGTAAAAAACAAAATGAAAAATGAAAAATGTCATCAATTTAACGGTTAAAAAATAAACTTTTCTTGCTGAACATTCTTATCAGGATGGAGTGAATAATTAGGAAATAATTCTATGACAAGATTCAAAATTATATTTGATATATCGTTTCTTTTTTGTTGTATGAACTATCATACTTATTAAAGTAAACTACACAAATTCGTGGGCCTTGTTCGAGGCTAATACAGAGTTTAGATTTTTAAAAAATCATATACAATAACTACCGCTACTATTTCTTCTACTTCTAGAAATACTATTACTACTAATACTACTTCTACCACAACCACAGCCGTTACTACAATAGTGTAATGCTACTTCTATTGCTACTACACTGCTACTACTTTTCCCAATATTAGAAAAATAATCATAATCTGTAAAAGTGAGAGGAAGTTAGTTAAGAAATTAAATCGACCCTCTACTGTGCGATAAAATATATATAAAAAGGAAAATAAGATTAATTTCAAGCCGAGCGCTTCAAAAAATAAATATGGTAGCGACAGTCGAGGAAACAATCAAACATATTAACAATGGTGACGGAAACAGTGACGTAACTGAAAAAGAGCGCATAATAGACGACGTAGACGAGTAGATATTGATGACCCGGAAGAAGTTCCGAGGGCGCTTCCGGTCGCTTTGCTCCATGTGTGTACAGCATAGCGACTCAGACGCGCCTTCCGACTTTCATCTTAGATGTCCTGAATAACCTGATGACTGGCCAAGTTGTACGAATGAAATCTTCCAAACGAACAAACTCTACGAGATTTGTTGCACAAAATAGAAACATCTTCACACAAGGTATTATCAAAAATTTGGAAATGCACTTTATAGTTGACTTTTTATATCATTATTATTATTTTCGTCTCGAAACTGAACTTTATTGAATATTTTCTCATATTTGTTTATTTTGTTTATTGTCTAACGTGTGTTCTACATCACCTTCCACTTATTCACATGCATGATTCTCGCGTATTCAGCTTGCGTTCAATGGATATGATTGTATGCATTTTAATAGAATTTCTGTAAACAAGATTGGTCCCACATTTGGAAAGGTATTTAGATGGCTTTAATTTATTATTATTATTTCTGTGTTCAATGGAATATGTGATTATGGAATCTTTAAAAATGGAAGAAATTAAACTACTATTAGTGATTCAGAGTAACCCAGTAACTGACATACTCTCTGATGAATTATATCGTTGATGAGTAATGCCTTGATAATGGTACTAGCACGCTAAATTGAAAGGAATTTCCTCCAGTAAACATTACATCTTGCTCATTACCGTTCTCACTCAACACCTATTTAAGAAAACAAAGAGGAAACATTAGTATGGAGCATTACAGAAAACAATGCATGATTAATGCAAGAAAGGAATTTCCTCCAGTAAACATTACATCTTGCTCATGACCGTTCTCACTCAACACCTATTTAAGAAAACAAAGAGGAAACATTAGTATGGAGCATTAAAGAAAATAATGCATGATTAATTGATTTGGGGCACGTGTACAAATAAATTCTGAAATTGTAAGGAGAGATGAACAGGTGATATTGTTATCAAGTTATCTCCCACCTGTCTCTTATCTTATAACCTCTGCTTATAATTGTCGTTAAATATTTAATGATTATATGAATATTACGGCAACTGCATATTTAACCCTAACGCTAGTGGAATGCATATGTCAAATTTAGACTAAGGATGACTGAAAAAAAACACGCTTGCTATCCCAAGAGCATTTTTTAATTTATACCACTTCACCTTGCATCAGGTAGATGATCAAGTTGCTTATTCCTTACATCTTACTTCGTCTAGTATGAGTTTGTTATCAAATACGCTGGTATTCATGAATGCGTTTCTCCAAATTCACACCCCGATTGCATGCCAATCGAGGACTGGAGAGTGTTATACGCCCTCAAGTGACTTGAATATCATTGAGATTCAAACAGCTTCCCATAGGAATGTATTTATTACAATGTCATTGGTGAAATGAGCAACCTCCGGGTTTTTACCCCATTCCCTCATTCTATAGCCATCCATTCTTCCACTCATCTAACTCCCCATTTGAGACGAATACTGAAAATGGAGTCAGGCAACTTTTTAATCTCTTTAAGTGTAAACGCTTTCGATTGTTACTGTTATCCATCAAAACGGTCGCTCACCGTCAAGAGATATTAGATTAGGCAAAGTTTTAAAAACGTGATCAAAATGTGTCTCTGAACACTAGATAGACATGGCAAACACATATTCAGACATTTCCTGATGAAGCTAGTTTCCCCCAAGCGTTCAAAGAAATTGTGCAATCGATTTCGTAGAATACAATCAAAATCTCCCCTTTTTATTTTATCAGGAAAACATGTCTGATTTGCCTTTTGGCGGGATTGTTTTCATCGGTTGTTATGTTTGGAAGAAAATCTCGTATAATGGATGTCCAAAGAACTTTTGAAATATTTGAAGAAATAAATTAAAAGATAATCTAACCTTTTTAATTAGTTTATTATATGAAAGCAGAAAATTTAGAGAAACAGAAGGGCGAAGTTTTCCATAAATCTGTCCAAAAAAAAGAGAGCTATGAATGCTAAATAAATTTGTCATCACTAAATCCAAGTAAATCTCAAATTGGCATTGAGGTCAGTCGATTGTGACGTAATCCTTTTGAATTTGAATTTATTAACAAATTTGATTTAAAAAAAACAACAACACATCACAATAATGACAGTACATATGAAAAATCATACAATGCAAAAATGATACTGATACATGTATACATAACATAAGAGTAATGTCGATTGAACAGTAATGGTTTTAAAACGATATTTAGACATACATATGCATACTATTAAATGTACAAAAGATATATACGTAAATATGTGTATTACTATAGTAAGGTGAAGTTGTTAATGGGAACTAGAAGTTAGCACAAGTGCTAGTCGATCCTAGTTCCATTCTTTGGCAAGATTTTTTTCTGTTAATTTGTTCATACATATGAATGAAAAATTTGTTTGTTTTGTATTTACATATATACGACAAAATAATACAGTATCATGCAACTTTTTTACATACTAAAATGAAAAAAGAAAAAAGTTTAAGTGTTACAGCATTATAATGAAAAAAGACAAATCGTTGAACAAATAAAATCATCAATAAGTTCATGAAAATGGAAAGGATGTATTAATAAAAATAATCATACAGATGTGCGTACATGCACAAATCCTGTAAAAGCTTAAGGCAGCTATAATCGTTAACAAGCAAGTGTATACATATATAAAAGGAAGATAAGTAAAATAAAAGGAAAAACGGAGGGGGATGGGATTGAGCCCACGTCATTTACATAAAAGGTAAGTGGAAAGATGTCTCCGAAAAGATAACCTTGATGTTTTTAATCTAATTTCATCTGGGAGATCATTCCACAGCTTTGTTCCTACAAACGAAATACAAAATTGCCCTTCCGTTGTCTTACATTTTAGATGATAGAGTAAGCCACTTTCTTTTCTCCTAGTTGCATATCTGTGCTGTATCATCTGACAACAATCCACCAAAGAGTGTGGTAAAACACCTTTTACCAAATCGTACATAAATTTTGATGCAAGAAGTTCATGAAGTTGAAAAATATTTAAAATGTTTAGACTTTGAAAAAGAGGTTTGGAGTCTGTTCTAAGTGGACTGAATGTAATTGCTCTCATTGCAATTTTTTGACTTAAATATATACAATTTAGATTACTTTTGTAAGTGCTCCCCCATACTTCTACTCCATAAGAGAGATGAGGCTGTATAAACGCCTTATATAATAACACAAGTATATTCTTGGGAACATAATGTCTCAATTTTAACAGAATACCTACTTTCTTTCTTATGCAATTGTTTATTGTCTGAATATGTTCTTTCCATGAAAGGTGACAATCAATTTCAATTCCTACAAATGATGCAACGGATACCTCTTTATAGATACTAATATCTGATCTTGATATTCTCACATATCCTTTTTTGTCTATTGATCTACCTTTGGATTTCATAATCATATAGTTTGTTTTCTGTAGGTTAATTGTGACTTCATTTGCATTACACCATTCCTGCACCTTCATTAAATTTCCACTTACAATTTCTAAATCAATTTCTTTTTTTCTAGGATTAAAAGTATGAAAAAGATTTGAGTCATCAGCAAATAATCTGAAAAATTTGTGGAGTTAGGTAAGTCATTTATGTATAGTAAAAATAATGTTGGTCCAAGAACGGAGCCTTGAGGGACACCACATGTTATATTCAACTTCAAAGATATTTTGTCTTTATATTGTATAAACTGTGATCGTTTACACAAATAATCTTCAAACCATTGCAAGGCTAACCCACGTATTCCATAATGTGACATTTTTTTTAGGAGAATGCTGTGGTTTATAGTATTAAATGCCTTTTGAAAGTCAATAAAGATGCCAACTGTTGTTCTACCTTCATCAAAGTATTTCAATAGTATCTTTGCAAGATTAATCAAAGATAAACTTAGTGCTATGTTTCTTACGGAAACCATAATGGTGTTGAAACAAGATATTATTTACTTCCAAATAGGCAATTACACGATTATTTATTATTTTCTCAAAGATTTTAGCCAGTATAGGTTAAACTGAAATAGGCCTGTAATTACCAGCTAGATCTTTTCGCCCCTTTTTTATAAATAGGTGTCACTTTTGCTACTTTCAGAGCGTCTGGAAATTTACCTCTTTCTATGGAAAGATTGAAAATATATGTTAATGAGCTTGAAATGTATAGGGCAGCATCCCTCAACAATCTTGCCGGCAAATTATCATATCCACATGCTTTTTTTTGTATCTGAAGTCTGTAAGTGGCCTTTCAATTAATTCTCTGTTATTGGTTTAAAAAATAGTGATTTTTCTGTTCTATATCCTGAATATTCTGTAAAGTCAGAATTAACTGGTGGTATTTCATTTGCCAGCTTTGGACCTATGTTTACAAAATAGTTGTTAAATTCGTTAGCTATTTCATTGTCATATGTTATCACTCTATTTTCTCCACCACCAGAGCTTGATAATTTCTCTGCATTGCTCACTTTATTTTTGACATTTCCACCACTCAACAACTGGACAACTCTCCCGTTTCTCGTGTACAAAATATTATTAATTTCTGTTTTTACTGCTATGTGCCTTATTCCTTCAGGCACTACTCAAAATATATTGCGGATAGCATATTTTTAAGGTGCTCTAAAGTTGCTCCTAGGTCATACATTAAAATAAAATACAGATTCGGCCAATTTGAAGTGCCCTACGTATATATTTTTTTATTCCAATTTATTTTGACTGATTTCCTTCAAACTTTTATCTTTCTGCTTAATCTCTAATTTTCCTCTTTCTTTCTGAGAAAGCGTAAAGTTTGGATTGCCTTTAAGAATGATTCGATTAAAAATATATATATATATATATATATATATATATATAATTGACAATTGTTAGCCTATAGATTACGATCTCGCTCCATGATTCCGACACTATAAATTCATTTCCAATTCGCTCGTTACCACTCATGCAACTACAAGGTGTGACGGTACGAAGGACGTTCAATAAGTTCATAGCCCGACTATGAAGGAGCCGCTATTTAGTAACCTATTGATGTCTCTTAAAATTTTCATCTTTTCCATTACAGGTGAAGAGATTACAGTTGAGCAGTACCCACCCCAACGTAGTAGAGCAGCTGTTCATACCTAAGACTTAAAAATGACTATGTCAATGGATGTTGTTCAGCAGTTGCCAAGATCATAGTCATGATCTTCTGGGATGCTTCTGGAATCCTGTTCGAGGACTTCCTTGAGCACGGCCACAGGATCGCGGCGATTATCATTCATCACTGGGAGCTTCGCAAAAGAGTCGATGGAAGTCGAGGAAAGGTGTGTGTCTACTCCAAGACAATGCTCCGGCACACATCAATTGAGTAGCTCTAAATAAAGTCATTGAGTGCTGCTTCCAGTTGTTGCCTCAGCCACTCTACTCCCCGGACCATGCACTGTCAGACTATCATCTCTTCCCTCATATGAAGATACCACAAAGAGGTCGCAAGTGTGAGGACGACGAGGATATACGAACGCTGCTGTTATAAAGATTATAGGGGAGTTCCTAGTGAACTTCTTCGAGGAGGGTCTGGAAGCCCTACAGAACCTATCTAAGAGGTGGTGAGCCTGGATGCCTCCACTGGCCTTCCACTTGCTTTTAGGATCAAAGTGAGAGTCCCAAGTTTCATTGAGTAACGATTCTATCAAGGGAGTCCCCATGGTCTGAAAAACGCAATTGTGAATCCTCCTTTCGGATGTGTATTTGCTCAGGGGGTCAGAAAAACCCATTTTGCAGAAGCAAAGTTGAGCTGAATATGTAGGATAGTTTTAACACACCCTACAGACATTTCGGCATCAATTGTCGTATCGATATGCGCCTGTTCTTAATGAAAATTGCAATTTTCTCAAGGCCCTCACATTGTCATCTGTTACTGAAGTGGTGGGCGACCACTGCGCAGGTTGTCATCAATGCTCTCCGTATCAGCTTTGGAGAGAGCTGCCCCTTTCTTTACTGTGATGTAAACATGAGCAATGTCCCCTGTAATGAGGCCTGCAGCAGCAGCTCATGGATATCCTTCGGGCTTCGGGTCCTTCTTCTGGAGCGCCATGAAACGGATGACTGCACGTTGCTGAACAACATCCACTGACATAGCCACAATTTGAAAAGCTGCTTTAATACATAGGTAGCCTAAGGGTGCTGCTTAACTTAAATATCATATCATGATTATCACCTGTAATGGGTATGATAAGACATCATCAAGTAACCAAATACCTGCTCCTTCATAGTCGGGCTATGAACTTTAACAGCCCTCGTATTTGGTGATACGAACCTTGTGATATAATGGGTTCTAGGACTCCTACCCGCTGGACATCCAGCCCCGGATAACCACCCCCCAGTCAACTACCTCCTAGGACAACTACCCCCTAGGGCAACCACCCTCTAGGACGACTACCCCCGGAACAACTACCCCCGGACAACTACCCCGAGACAACTACCCCCTAGGACAACTACCCCCTGGATAACTACCCCCGGACAAATACCCCCTAGGACAACTACCCCCCGGACAAGTACCATCCAGACAACTTCCCCCTTGGATAGTTGACTGGGGGTATCGTCCTAAAGGAAGGTTGTCGTAGGGGGTAGTTGTCTGGGTGGTAGTTATCCAGGGGTAGTTGTCCTAGGGGGTAGTTTACTGGGGGTGGTAATCTGGAGGTGGATGTCCAGGGGGTAGGTGTCCGGATACAGATATAATGCGCCATCTCGTTATATCACTTAAAGGCCATGGAAGGCGACGTTTTGTCCGAGAAACATGTCTTTGAATATCATAACAATGATGCATGTCAATTAATTCATTATATAATCTACGCTCACTCGAGTTGAGGTTGTAAGCTTTTTTCATATGAAGCCACCAAGCTAAGTACGATAGATTCCTCATTTGTGAAAACATGCCTCATTTGTTTCATGCAACGAAACTTCTAGATCCTTTTTATCTGAAGCAAAAAAAAAAATCTAGATTTTTTTATTGTCATTGTCGCTGACGAAAAAATCTCAAGTTTAATGGGCTTACTGCTCGCAAACGGAGATAAAAGTGCTCACCTCTACAAGAACTGAACTGCGCATCGCGTACTTAAATTCCGTTGGATAGTATCGGAAACTTCTTGGATAGTCGCAGTTAAGGAATCACATGTGGCCGCGCTTGACCAGGATCCAGGAGTGAGTTGTATAAATTCAAATATAGCTGAATCCAATCAATATGAATGATACTTACCCATACAAAGCAACATACAGGTTATATTGTCACATTGTCTACAGCGTTTGGGATCCCGTTTCTGAACGATATTAGGTGTCCTACCTTGTAGTAGGTTTTCTGGAAAGAAAAAAAACACGAAGAACATACGACATAAGATACAATACCAAGTGCTTTGACATTATTATGAACCTCGGGTAATTTCAATTTTCAAATAGTCTAAGGAGACTTTTGTGGAAGATATCCAAATACACAAACAGAGAGGGAATATAAAAATGAACAACAGATTGAGTAATGGTTCATTTCAATTGTTATCTGACGGGATTTTCCTCCTACGTGAATAATTTCACAATACATCTAAACCTTGCTCATTGAGGGAGGGAGCAACAAATCTTGAAAGGAAACTACCTTGATCCCGCTACTGGATAGGAGACCATGGCAAACAATATTAATTAATTTTAATGCCGTGAGTACTAGTAGCAGAATCCCTTGTTATTCATTTCTATTTTTCTCACTATTTCTTTCCTGTATATCATTCATTTCCTCTATATATTGTATTTCTTGGTACCACCAACCCACTACTACTCACCCCACACATATATTTGCATGTAATATTTATATATGTTTTTGTATGTGTTATTGTTTAATTTAAACAAAAAATAATTGTATTTTGATATTGTAATTTTAAGCAGGGGATGATCCCCGATAAACCTCTGTGGTTTTTGATCACCCCCTCTGCAGGTTCATCTTTTGTTGTCATGTTTTTATATTTGATTGTAATTTATACTGTCTTTTATGAATCTGTGGAAATAAATGAAATTGAAATTGAAATCCCCATGAAATCCAGATAGACAAGCAATAAACCTCATAATCCAGCTCCAGTTGCTACTTGACAGGTGAAAATGTGATAACACAATTAGTAAAGGTATATGTAATCCTTGTCATGCTCACTGTATTATAACTAGGGATATTACATTTTGCTTTTTTTTTAAAATCTGCATGGCTTTTACATTTATAAGCAAGAGTTTTACAGGCCAAAAAAAGGAGGAAAAAAGCAGAAATGTCTTAAAATTCGTTTGGATAAAGATTTAGCAAGGAATTATTGACTAAATTATTTTGTATTTTTAAAGATTGATTATCTTTCGCTTATCCTAGATCGGATGAATTTAAATTGAAAGATTTATTCATGGAAACTGACTAGATTTATTATGTGGTATAATCATTTTTGTGAAAATGTTAAAACATGATAGTTCGTTCAAATAACAAGGGGCTGTAACTCCACAATTTATAATCAGAAATTTTCCAAATACAAATACGGTCTATTCCTCAGTGGTCTACGTTGCCTAGCCGACTTGTATACGGCAGACCAAAAGCTCATGGGGCGGATAAAAAAAAATTGGTGAACTTAGAGGTCTGATGTTCCAAAGACAAGTCAACAGCAGATATCGGTCTCATTGACACTCAGTCTTATGGGCCTGCAGTCAAATTGGATGTGATTCATTCACACGAGGGCGAGGCCAATTCAAGTGGCTGACTCGAAGTTTTATTTGATTTAGTTATAGGGGTAATGGGCAGTACAACACTGCCTCACTTCCCCCAGCTTTTCGATGTCCGTTCAGGTTGGTCTAAAACGGGCTGGTAAGGGTTTCGGAGGCGATGCCGAGGAATTTTTACTAAACCATTTAGTGCCACCACAATCAAGCTTTGGATACACTCTAAGAAAAAAGGGTGCAAAATAAGAGTTTCCACGTGTTCACATAAAAATACATTTATTATGATTTGTTAAGCAAATTATGACAATGCACATATTTTTGGCAATGTTACAATTACAATTACATTCACGTTTTAGCAATAGATATATTGATTATATGATTACTAACCAAAAAAAATCATGCATGTTTAATATGTATTTTTGTACGAGCAAATTTCATGAGTATTCCACGATGATGGGTGCAGGATTGCACCTTTTAAAGGGTGCAGAATTGAACCCTTTAAAGTGCTGCTATTGCATCAGTTTGCACCCCTACTGGAGCAGGATTGAACCATAAAAGGTACTAACATGTCGCCTCAAAGGTTCAATCTGGCACCCTTTTAAAGGGTGCAGGATTGCACCTTTAAAAAGGGTGCAGGATTTGACCCCTAAAGATGCTGCCAGTGTTGCATCGGTTTACACCCCTAAAGGTGCACACTTGCACCATTTTTTCTTAGTGTGTAGAGGAAAACACAACTACATCATGCGTTTAGCATTCACAGGCCCTTCGTGCAGAACGCTTTTTAAAGGCAACTGAAAATCTGTAATGAGAGTATTAAGTAAAAAGTAATAATTGTTCCTTTGAACTTCTCTCCTGGATAAGGAGTGGTAAATGTAGATTAATGATTTGCCAAAAGATATTTGTGCCGTGTCGGGGTATGAACCCAAGACCTTTGAATTTCAAGTCAAGTGCTTATAAACCACTCGACTACGACACCTCACATTCTTAGTTAATATATCTTATCCTGAGATCAACATGTGGGTTTAAATAAGCCAGAGGGTTACGGTTCGAGTCCTGCCGCGGCACTAAGGCAAGACACCATTCTAAATTTACCACTCTCCACCCAGGTGCTAAATGGGAAATGGTAGGAAGAAATTCCTTGAATGCTATGAGCACCGATATCGGTAGCCAAGCAGTGCCGGGGTAATATCGGATCGGAGCGCCTTGAGCACCTTGCGCTATTATGAAACTTTCAACTTATGACCACATTACCTTAAAGCTTATCTGCCATAGTTTACAGGAGGGATTAGACCGCTCTGCAAGGTCACTGGACGGGTGGTTATCTAATCAACTCAGCTCTCAGTTAACATAAGAAAAAGAGGATCATGGGGGACCAATGGTCACCGACTAGGCATTGTTTGTTATATAGAGGGCGCAAGTAGCTACCAGTAGTGCAGTGGGCCTTTAAAACAATAGTTGTAAATGATCACTGTAAGATGGAGGAGGACCGTAAGTTATTACACTACGCACAAAGAAAAAAGGTACAAATTTGCATCCTTAGCGGGTGCAGTCTTCTGCTACAATAGCAGCACCCAAAGATTTGTCATCGGCGTACATGACATGATGAATGTCTCGATGGGAAGAGATGGCCGCACTCAACGGACCAGTATACAGGTGAATTCCGATGGTTCGAAGACAGACGCTTGGGGAACACCCTAGGAGAGGGAAAATGGTCTGGAAGTAGAGTCATACACAACGATGTGCTGTTTGTGATTATCCAGGTACGAATCAAGCCACTTCAGAGCACATCCCTTAATGCCATAGCCTCGCAGGTAGCGATCAATTATAGTTGTCTGGTACCATAACATTACTGACAAGTATTTCGACAAAAATACCACCTCCAGATAACTTTCCTTTATAGAATATAACCACAATACCTTTAGACTTCAAGGAAATAGTCAAATCCACATACTTCGTGGCTAGTTTTCCTAATGAGTGGTACTCTGTAGACTGAATACTGGTGCGAGGAATCAAACATGCACCTCAACCCCACCAAATGTCTGGTCATGCAAATCTCCTTCGCGCGTCGCCAACTGCCTCCACACGAGATAAAGCTTCTTGATCAACTCATACCCGAAAGTCAGCAGGTAAAACTGCTTGGCGTGATCGCGAGGAACGATTTTCGTTGGACAGATCACGTCGATTATATCACATCCAGAGCCGCAAGAAAGCTCTATATCTTGAGGATGCTCGAAAGTTTTCCTATACCTTCAATAGACCTCTTCACCGTATTCACCTCATTATGCATACATAAGGCCGATCCTTGAGTACTGCTGTGCAATGTGGCACTTCTCCCTAACCTTGCACCAAGAGAACCAGTTAAAGCGTATCCAGAAGCGTGCCCTTCGGACCATACTAGCCGGGAGGTACTGGTCTTATCACCGTACTCTCCGAGCTTGCAACCTGGTATCGCTCAAAGAAAGGAGAGAGGCTCTTTTTCGGAACTTTGCCACTAAGCTTTTCAAGAACTTTCGTCATTGGCTACCGAAAGTCGATCATTAAACAGACAATTAAGACATAGTAACAGGTTACGATAACTGAAGAGTAGGACACAACGTTACAAATATAGCGCAATGGCACAAATTATCAAACTGTTGAACTCTAATGCTGCAAATCTGAACATAGAGTTTTAGAACACACAAAATAGTGAATTAAAGATGATTGTTGCTAGTAAATGTGGAAATGTATTTTTTTGCCTCAAAATAACTTTTTTGTAAATAAATTCCTTTGATGTGCATTTCCAATAACTTGGATGATTTTTTTTTCAATTACATTTTTAATAAGTATTATATTATACCAGCTCTGTGTTCGTATTCCTCTCTCACCCACCCTCTCTCTCTCTTTCTCTCTCTTTCCCTCTCCCTTCTCTTCTCCCCTCTCTCTCCAGTCCCTCTCCTTCAACTTTCCTTTCCTTTTCTCCATATTCTTCTTTACTTCTTTCTTTCCTTTCTGGGTTTTACTGGGTTTTTTCGTCGAATTATTGTTAAAAAAGAATGGTAAATATGATGTTTTTTTAATATTTTCAAATCAAATATCTGTAAATCATGCATGAAATTCAGCCATGTGGCTGCGATATGTTGATGAATAAATACCTTACATGACCTTACCTATAGTATTATATATTTCCCGTTTAAAAGTTTCCATTTTAACGGTTTGCCCACTTTGACTTTGATATATGAATATCGTGTTCTTTTTTTCTGTTTTCAACTCCAATTTCATTTCATTCATTTGTCGATCAATCCCCTGACATCAACGATCCAATTAAGTGGATGACGTTATGAAATAAGACAAGAAACCATTTGGTGAATAATGTAGTCACAAATCACCAGATAATAGGGACTTTTAGATTCGCACGTAGACGATGTGGATTGCTACGATCGACGTCCTTTTAGTGCACTGCCTTGAATGGACGTCACACCTATCAGACCACGCAAATCAAAAAGTCCCTAGTAAGAGCGGTCAACTGCATACACAATTGAATTTAAGTAGGCGTATATGCAATAAGTACCAAAGATTCTCCTAAGACAAACAAGTCATTCTGAATTGATCGACACAACACCCCGATATGAATTCACACCTTACGATATAGGAATTCAAATGAGAAATGGAGAAAAAAGTGTACCAACTTTGATAGCTCTTAATTTGAAAGTAATATCCAATATGACTTTGAAATCTATTTCATCATTAACAGTCACTTGTTTTCTGTTGTATGATACCCTCTTCATAATATTTCTGTCACGGGTGGCAGAGCTTTGAGGTGTTGTCAAAGTTGCCTTGTACGGAGTTTGGGCTGATGGACAATTGTGGGTCAGGCCATATGCACGCGCTTTTTGGTCTTAAATCCTTTTAAAGTTAAATTATGCCTCGTGCTTCATTGCTTCATTGTTTAAAAGGATACAATTTATCTAGGCTTTCACAGAACCTTGTTTCAATCCGTAGGATTACCTTTAATCATTTTGAACAGCCTACTAACGTCTTGTCTCGTGATATCGAAGTTCTCTCTGCTCACTTGTCCGTGTATGCGTGTAAGGAGCATACATTATTTATCTGGAATAGCGAATCAAAACTTAAAGGCTACTAAACCCAAATGCAAGAAAGAACACATATGATGATAAGAGAAAAAGAAATTGACAGTCGACTTTCATTAAAAATAATATAACAACCCAAATAAAAATGTATCCATTATATATCACTCTGAGAAGGGTTACCTTAAACGAGGGATTCAAATGAAATCAAGATTGTAATCATCATAATGAAAAAAATTATAAATACCTTTCGCTTGTAATAAGCCTTGCCTTGAATTTGAGATGATATAAAACCTTTTCTTCTCAACTACCTTATAGTCAATGTAAATAAATGAGCTATTGCTTTTTTGAATGAGATAACACACACGCTATGGCTTTTTACCCAAATTCGTTGTTTCAGTCCTAATTTGGTACAAGAGGATCGTGACAATATTTTTTTGATAAGGCATGCTGCTCAGGCATCTGTGGCAGCACAATTATGAATATGGTATCAGTAGACAGAGTAATTGTTTTTTTGTTTTTTGTTTTTTTTCCAAATTTTTATTGATTTTCGAAATTTTTTGTAACATTACAAACACAACAATCATACAAGAATTAAATAATTGTATAACATTAAAAGAACAATAATCAAATCCGAATCACTGTAACAATTACCCCCCAAAAAACAACAACAATCAAACAAACAAACAGACCAGATGTAATAACTAAAAAATCAGGACAGAGTAATTGTTAACCTTTACCATGATATATGATTCAAGGTCACATAGGTTATAAACCTTTCAATTAGAAGCTACCAAAGTTGGGTACACTTGATGCGCACTTTATGTATATTTTTATTCCTCTTCAATTGCACAACTTGTTTATACATAATCTAATAATGAAAAGTGTTTTCAATGATGACCGATTTGTTGGTTTTCTATACGACTCCTCAGACCATCTCTGACAGTGCTATATACCGTTTCCCGATGACCTGTGCTCTCGCACAAAACAATCTACTATGAAAAAAGAAGAAGAAGAATTGTTGCTAAACTTGTAATGGGCATTTTTTCTTACTCAATCGCATATTTGCAATCATGATAACTTTGACACTGTATGCATGGATATATATATATATATATTTATATATATTTATATTTTCATAAAAGTCATTTTATTTGCTACATATTTACATATATCGCTATAGTTTGTTTTAATTCTCGTGGCCAGTATTCTATTCTTTTAATTTGATTTGATTGATTTAATTCTGTTTGAATTTATTTTTCTTTTGCAGTTTTACAAATATATATAAAACAAATCATTGCAAATTTTACACATGCCAAAAGAGTATATGTACAATAAAGTAAGGCTGGTTGTTACTAATCTAAAACATCAAAGAGGAGGGTTGACAAAATAAGCAAAGCTGGATAGCATGACTACCCTCAATAGATACATACTAATACAAATATGGAGGAAAATATTGGTAAATGAGAGAGAAAAAAAAAGAAAGAAAGAGGGGGTGTACATCAAGATTAACAGATGTATATGGTAGTTGGATCTCAATTTGATATATAGATAAAAAGAAGAAGCACATTTAAATATTGGGTGGCCAACTTGGGATATATTAGGGACTTTTAGATTCGCACGAAGACAATGTGGATTGCTACGATCGACGTCCTTTTAATGCACTACCTTGAATCGACGTCACACGTATCAGTCCACGCAAATCTAAAAGTCCCTAATATAGAATGAGGAGACTCGCGAGATTTCTGGACAATATGAATAAGAATGTGAGATCAGCGAGAGGTTTATAAAGACTGTAAACCTGGGCCTGCGAGTCGGATCCTTGAAATGTTTGTATACAAAACAGTGTTTAGTCAGTATCCCAAGTAGGTCACTCTTTATTCATACGTTTATTCAAACCAGGTCATGGAAGGTTATAATCAACGTCTCAATGAATGGAAGCCAAAAAAGGGAAGAGTACTGAAAATTATCGAGTTTTGTAACTGACGGTGGATTTAAAGATAATGATCGATAAGAAACTTTTTCACCGCTCTTTAAAAGGTTAGCATTGTATTCATCGTCTTTATTTCAGGGGGTAGAGCATTCCAGGTATCAGGGCCAGAATCGCATTTATACTGTCAAATACCTCATTTTAAAAAGTTGAGTTTTGAGTTTTGAGCTAAGGCTGTTTTGGCGTTAAACCAGTGATAGTCATTAGAATGCCTGGTTGGGTAGGAATGAAAATTAGCATTATGTTGGAATAATATGACTAGTGATGGGGGAAGAATGCCGGATTTAAACCCAAACATGAACAGAGATGTTTGCATGTTGTGTAAATCACTTATTTTTTAGAGTTTTTAATGTGGCAAATAAAGGGTCAGTGTGGTCGCGATAACCGATACATCACAACGATACATTAAACGCTCACATCGTTTGAAAAAATAAAATCGCCTATCCTATAAGAAATACACACGTTTGCCGTTATATTATGATGCGTCGATATTGAATGAATGAAAAATATTTTAAATTTAGTATGATATGAAACTCAATTTGAAAGTTTCAACACATGTACTCGGTGATGAAGTAGAGCAGAAGTTAGTCATAAACAGAAGAAAGGTAGATGTATGAGATTAATTATAATTCAATGATAGTTGTCGAAAGAGAAATTTTTTGTGTATATTTGTGAAATGAACAGATTAAACAGATACATTAAAATGTTCCATTCATTTAAGTCTGGCACAAAATGCTAATTCTTCAATGATAACTTTAAGGCTGTGTGGGAGGTTAGTTAATATCTATTTCAAAATGATAATTATTCCAAAAGGTCAACAGATTTTATTTTGATCTCAGAGGAAGAGACCCATGATATCGGGATAATTTCTTTCCCTATACAGTGCGTCCCGCAAAAAAGGAAATAATATGAGATTCTTGACTCATCATACAAAATCCAATTACTGTGCATTCTGTAAGCAGGACTGCCTGGAGTGGAGATTTGATGAGCGGTATAATTCTCTTTAAATTCAAATGAGATCGCCGTGGATCAATTGTCGAACCATAATCATTCCAGAGAACCGTGGTTAAGGAGTACAAATTACATTAGATAAGCAAATGCAAATTGGCAACTGTAACTGTAAAGCTAGCCATTAGGGTGTTATGTATTGCAGAGGAACTCTTACACGCCAATTCACGATAAATAACCAAGTCGGGCCGATGTCAGGCAGTTTATAAATAATGAAATCTAATCATATTTCCCGAACTTATTATCATTATAAATAGACTTTCTATTTATATGTCTTAAAACAAAATGGTATAGTATATCAAAATAGTAAATACGCAGATTGATGAATCAGGTTACAACTGTTACAATTCTTAAGGCAGAAATTGCTAGTTGTCTAAGATTGATGAATGTGTGATTCTCCTCTTAAGTTTCTCATTTAGTAAAATCCTGAGAAATGGAGTAGATTTATACAGTATTGTTCTTGGAGCAATGTAGTCATAATAGCAACCTCGTATAATTGCATTTTGGGGGGATGCATTTTTTTGATAACCTCTCCGCCTCTAGGTCCACCGCCTACCATAATCATGCGGTTCTTTTACAAGGCTTATTTTGTCCGTTATTACCTTGTTTCTACGACCCGTAATATCATTTCTGTTAGGGTATGATTTAGTGCGTGAGATAAAGGGCACATATTTATAATCAATGGAATAGTTTCAATCGTATACATTAGTGGATGCTCACTAAAGTTTGATGATGTCGTTCATGCCAAAGATGTAGAATATATGAACTTTTGTCAACGTATTTCCTTCAAGCAAAATGCAAAAGGCAACTGGAATCTACATAAACTGTATAAAATGACCCTAATTCATATTACAAAGCACCGAAATGCAAAAGTCATATTCGCTCGTCGTCCAGGTTACTGGCTCCAAACAAAAGTGGCTGTGCGTGAGGATCACCGCGAAATCATTAATGCAACGGGCTGGAGCAGGGCAAATTCAGCGTTTGGCGCTGGTGTGATCTTAGCACAACATAATTTGGAACCAGCAACCTTGACAACTTGGCCACTATGACGGCACACTAGGGTACTCTATAGCCCACATCTATATATAAACAATTATATCCTTTATATATAGTTGTTTGCATTGCGATTGTACAGAGCACGAAAAAGGTATAGATAAGTACTATCTACCTGAGATAGTACTTATTGTAAAGTATTTTTTTGCTGCTACCTCACTTGCCCACCCTTGCCCATTGAATACGCATAGCAAAGTAGGTTACGCGAAACGTCAAAGTCAATGTCAATGTAAAATGAGCGCGCATCGACTGTATTACATGTATGCATGTGCGCTTTGTAAAATCTAGCTGAAGCTAAACTGTCTGCAGATCAGTTATTATTATTATGTAAAATTCACTTTAAATAGACCTTATTGCCGATGTGGGATATAAAACAAATATTAGCCTCCTTTACTCGGGCAATGGATACAAACTATCTTCGCCTCGGTGATCTCGGGGATACCATCTTCCCTCGATAGTAGCCCCGAGATCACCTCGGCGATGATAGTTTGCACCATTACCCTCGTAGTCGATTAATATTTGCTTACTTCCAGGATAAAGAAGGAAAAAAAAAGGATGTTGCGTGACATAAACGGGGCTATCCTGGATGAAACCTGTTTGACGTCACTTTTTTGTTTTGTTTTATGAAATGTTAAATTCCCCAACAGAGGTAGTACAAATCAAAACAAACTAAATACAAATTACATCATTCAGAAGTTAATTAGTTACGAGTCAAAACTAAATTCTTACATGTTTTTTTTCATCCAAACAGTATACAGTGGAACAATATTTAAAATAGACATCCTTTTTTTTTTTAAAACAATTTTTTAATTTAAACGATGCTTTGCATATGAAATTATAATACTCTTTGAATAGAACATAGTACTACCCGTGGAAATAAAGAATTACACACACACACACACACACACACACACACAACAAAAACACCTACACGGTAGGAAGCTATCGATAGGCCGACCGCTATATCGCCTAGTTGTGTGGCATGGGCAACAGCGCAACGTTCTTCGATTAAATTAAGTACAATGTAAAACAAAATCTATCTCATAATATTTATCAAGTTTATTGAGTAGCAATTTTTTGAACAAATGTTATTTTAGGGAAGACTTGAAAGATTAACTCAACATTAAAAGTAAAAAATAGGGTTGAATTATATCATTTTAATGTCAATATATTACCTTAAAACTCTGAAAATGATCTTGTTTTCATTAATAAAGAAGTCTATATATCATCTCAACAAGAATGGATTTTAAAAATATAAAGAGAAGTAGAATACAAAAGGCTTCATCCTTATCATCACGAATTTTACAAGCAATGTTTATTAAACCGGAGCGTGTGTCAAAGTCAGAATAAATAAATTTCTAATCACGAATCTTTATGAGAAGAAAATTAATGCTACCTGCCACTCAAATTAAATACAATAATCTGAGCAACACGTGTAACTATTAAAGGGATAGTTGAGTTCTGTTTTCAGACCGCAAATGCCTTCAAAGTGCATGGTTATTGCTCTTATTCTTATCTATGACATTTATAGTGCCCTTTTAGAACCTAAAATTGCTATGAAGGTAATTTTAGACCCCAAAATGTGTGAAATTTAGCCAATACGAGCATACCAATTCAGCTACACTTTCCAAAAAACACGGTGACCGTTAATTAATTATTTAATTAAAAATAACAATACATGAGCCGGCTAATTGTGGGTAATATAAGCAACACGAAAATGCCAACAAAAAAGCCAACATCGGCATTGGCTGAAATACGACGTAAAAGGCGTTATTTCGTTTTTGTCAATGTTTTTTTCAAATTTTTCTAAATATCTAATATTTGCGGTAGTACACAAGTATTAGAAATCGTTATATTTTAGCCGTCTATGAACCAATTTTGATCAAACAAAGATGATATTGTCATTTAAATGATATGTTCTTTCAAATTTGACACTCAAGTTTTCACTATCTCACAAAAAAATATTTTGTGTAGTGCCCTCTGCAACAGAACTCAACTATCCTTTAAGGGAGGAAATTTGCTCAGCTAATAAGAATTCCAAAGAGCAGACCTTCCGCGTAGCAAGCAATCATAAAATGCTTAATTAGACATGGACAATTTTGCTGAAGTAATTATGATTATAATTTTGAATGAAAAAGACAGATCTATTTTGCAAGCTTGTCATACGCACATAAAAGTGATGATATTTAAGATTGTGTGGATACAGTTTTGTATTAAGTCGTAATGTAGTTTTGTAATACCACTTGATGGCATCAAAATCATGTATGTCACAATGAGATTACGAAGAATCTTATAAAAGCAGATTAAAAAAAACGCTTAAAAAAATACTTGAATAACATTGTGTGTGTATATGTGCGCGAGCTTAGAACATACTCTGCAGGCACGTAGCCACGGGGGGGGGGGGGGGGGGGGGTAAGTGCCCCCAAAAAAGTTCCAGGATCGGTTGAACTTTTTTAGACCCCCCCTTTTTTTTTTTACCCCGATCGATTACATGTATATGCCCCCCCCCAAAAAAAAAAACCATCTAACTCTGACTACGTGCCTGATAGTCTGTGTGATAATTTTCAACAAAATGAGGAAGCTTTCTGCTTCCCCACTGGGTACAGAATAGGAATGAATACTCCGTTTATAATTTCAAGGAATTCAAGCCAGCATATACTCCAAAGTGGATTTAAGACCGGCAGACAACCTCAGGCGAACACTCTGGCTTATTACGCTAAATCAAAGTACACAAGTCACCCCGAGATACTATGTTTTGATGATATAATTCAAATAAGTACTAGCTATGGTGGTTTTTATTACATACCATCACATTTTTAAACATGAAATTAAACACTTTACTAAAAATTTAAAAAAAGAATGAGAAAATAAATATTTGCACCTTTGGCATTGAAAACGAAATTGCAACTGAAGTTTGTGGTTCATTATTCACTATTGAAAGTATTTTTAAGTGTAAAAAATTGCATTTTACTTATCTCTTTGTATGCCCGAGTAGAATTTGCATAAAAGATGATATCATTTTTAAAAGTTATCAATAGTCTATGAGATGGTATATATCAAACTGATTACATTGATTGTGTATAATATTCAATGTCTTTGTCAAATTAATACAAATATAATTTGACAGCCAATGACAGCCAGTGAAGAAGATATAATAATCATCTTGCCTTTCATTTGTCATTCAAACTAAGACATTTGTTGTTTCTGTTGCTGTATTCATTTCTTATGACAGATAAATAAAGTGCATCCATTTTCAAATTTGGGTGATTTTGAACGGTGGCTGGTGTATCGCAAACGGTCACATTTTTATCCTAATACAACCATTTTTTGTGTAGTTTCCTACAAAAATCCGAAATAAGTGCAACGAAAGGCTCAGATATCTTGAACTCATTGCATTTTATTATCCTATTTTTATAGCTCATGTGGTATATACACTTAATTTATCAAATCAGTATAGATAATTATGAAAATAGATACATCATAATCATTGGAAAATGAGCACAACGAGTAGATAAATTCCGTTGTCGTACAGGATTATATAAGATGATGTTTGAAGGTTTGCATGGTGGTATGAATAATCACGGTAGAGGTTTACGGTACACATTGTGTAAAGTCCTAGAAGGACTAAGGAAAGTGGATAGAAAATAGAAGTGAAAATAGAAAGGCGAGAAAGTGGAGGTTGGAAGGAAGAGTATCTTTCAGAAGTGAGTATAGTCCTGAAAAGGACTGTAAACCAGAAAGTTGTAGATAGGATGAGAGGTTTGAGTAGAAGACTGGATTGAGTTGGAGAGTTGAGTAGAGTTGCAGAGCAGGAGCAGGAGAGTAGACTCGACGTTTCGGACAGGTTGACTGTCCGTCTTCAGGAGTAAGTGTACTTCTGAAAGATACTCTTCCTTCCAACCTCCACTTTCTCGCCTTTCTATTTTCACTTCTAATTTCTATCCACTTTCCTTAGTCCTTCTAGGACTTTACACATGGTGTACCGTAAACCTCTACCGTGATTAGGATTATATAAGTTATCTCATTTTAAGAACTATCTATAACGTATATCCAGGTTGCGAAGAGATAATTACATCAAGTATATAATCTAGACGAATGAAGGAGATTTGAAGCGCGTCGAATCTCCTATGATACAAATTTTGATTACAGGATATCCTCTTCCTGAGTTAATATTGCTATTTTCTTGTGAAGAAAAATAAATAATATGGAAATTGCGTACCCTCTAATGACTTATTAGATACGTGGTTTAAGGGAATCTGCATATAGATAAACTTGTCAATTTGGTAGCAGATAATAGGTTTACTGCGTGAAGGTGTAGCTAAAGCTCTTGTGAGATTCATCAATTATTATTGCAATCTGTTTTGATGAGAACAAAAAATGAAAATCCTTTGAGAATGACGGAATTGTCGGCTCTGTTATTGTTTCATGATCTTCATGTTGTGAGTATATCATAATCGTCATGTAGATGTGAATGCTCGGGAAGGGAGGGGGATTTGTTGAGCTTTGGAATGAAGGGGGAGGGGATATGTAAGTTTGTATGTGTGTCTGAGTATGTGAACGTATGTGGTGTGTCTGTCTGTCTATGCGTAAGGCTTTGATTTATAATATTCATTCAGTGTAATTAATTTGAAAACATTATGTTTTGTGTATTTAACTATCTTATGTATTTTGTTGAGGGATGTACAATTTTCTTTATATTTTGATATGTTATGTAAATCAATGAAGCTGTATGTTTTTTTAAAATATAATTTGTACTGAATGAATGCAATAAAAAAAATGTTACCAAAAAAAAAATATATATATATGATCGGTGTCCAAACATTTCAAACATTTTGAAATTTCAAAACCTCAAAATACAGTGTAGACCCTAGAATTAATGAGAAATTGTAATCTTGAATGGTTATGTCAGATCTCAACGTACAGCAATACAAGAAAGGATACAATAACAATGGTTCAAGACTATCAGGGAAAAAATGAATTCAGCCTAAGATATCATACCATGCAGTCATTGCACTTTTATTTCTCTCAGCAACACATTATGCAGTTAAATCATCGCCGATTAATAAACAGAGCATTGGCTACTACACCTATAACACACACTTACTAACCAGTTAAAGACGTTGGTCCAGAACGCTTCTTTGGTGGGATGTTGGTAAAAAGAAGCGTTGGCGTGGGAAGAAGAATGGCCTCCCCAAGGATAGCGTCTTGGCACCCTTCCTTTTTTTACATCAATAATAATCATCTATAACGACTAGCCTATCCGCCCTAACACCAGGAGCTTCACTAATGATCGGTGTATCACCACAAATTGTGGACTTCCCTGAGTCAGACGCTACTCTAAGGGAGGGACTTGCTAACTTGTCCCCCGGCCTACTAAAATGTGAGTTACGTGAGAGCCAAACTTGCCAAACTCTTGCGAAGAACATACATGTTAATTCATTCACTCTTCTACATAATTTTCAAGGCAAGGCAATTCTAAGTATTTCTGTTGGTGGTACCAAATTTCTATGTGCACACATTGAAATCAGATTGGACCTCCTAATTGCATTTAACATTTCATGAAGGATCATTTAACAGAAAAGACGGATTTGTGGGGAGTTAAGTAATGCCATTACCCTCACAAACATGGTATTTATGTGTCTGCACTGTAAAAAATAGAATGGATAAAAACAGTGTAATTATTTGTCCTACCAACTATTATAAAGCCTAACCCATGTGACTGTTTTTCTTCATGTTCGTAGTAAAAGGTGATCATGACTTGGAAGAAAATATCCCAAGTTGGGCATGCAATACGTAAATGACCTCACATTGGGGAACCTTTTACCCAATATCTTTAAGAGTGTGTGAAGCCGTCGCGAACAGCTCGGTGAACATAATGAATTCAGAGATGATTTCAAAGACCATACCATCAGACTGTAACAACCTTTCAGAGGAAATTGGATTTCGATTTTTATTTTTTAAAACGAAATCAAATTTTCCTGAGTGAAATTACAGATGCAGACAACTGTATAATATTTTCTGCTCTATATTCAATTGGTATGCAGGAGTTTAGGGGTCACGCAGACGTAACAAGGCCGAATATATAATCTTGCATAATTCCATCACGCAATCCGTAAAATTGAGAGTTTGATATTCCATTGAAAAGATTCAATTTCAATAACTTCCTTCATGATGTCATTCAATTGACCAAAATTAATTTAAAAAAAATCATATTCACGAGATTACAAACAAATCTTACATTTTCAAGATTCATAAAGTGCTTTACAGTGCATGCCTCTTAATAAAGCGGCAATCACAGACATTTCTAAGTTTAACAGGCATATGAATTTCATCAAAATCTGAAAATGATTTGCACAGGATGCAGAAAATTGAAGACAATTTACAGATAAGCCACATTCTATCAATGTAACTCGTTGATCAGATTTTAAGTTCTTTCCTTTAAGAAGGAAGGAAAAAAGGGGCATTGTCTTCATAACTGATGTTTCCCTTTTGACATCCTGCCCTCAAGGACCGTCCCTTTGGCAGGGTCCTCCGTTTTCAAGAGATAGGCCTATTGTCTTTAAATTGTCATTTATTTTATATTCTCATTAATGCCTTAATGATGTACTGATTGATATTGAATTGCATAAAATGTTATCACCATGTTATTTCATTTAGGTATTTGTCTGCAGAATGTCGTTCATATTTTACTATTTTAAGAAAAAAAATTAACAGGCATACAACCAGTAAGAAATGATTTTCAATATTATTTTATTTACAGCACGGTCTATTTTTTCTAGTTATTCGTAATAATCGAATTACTTTCGAATATGGCTAAAAACCCGGAAATAAAATGATTACGTCACATATTATTCTCCGTTCCTGTTGTTCCTTTCTGAACAGTCAAACTGTTTTGTAAAGTCTTTGAGGAGGAATCTCTTTTTAAAGCTGTTGCTACATTATTACGGATAGAAGGGGGTATAAATCCAGATAAAGTCTGGATTAAGTACGGACCAAAAGCTAATGTGAACGCCCAGGTGAACGCCTTTAGCATCTCTTGCTCCGCACTTGATGCGGATTTTCTCGATCCACTGCGAGACTTCCCCTAGTCCATATTTAGTCCGGACCGGAAGTGGATTCTGTGTAGAATGCCAACGCTATCCGCACTACTCGATGCAAACCGGAAGACTTATCCCCGCGTTATCTTGCCTTTTTCTAATAGATATACTCCCATCAGTTTAGATATTGTCTTTCTGTAATAATAGAAATAAACTTCCATTAAAGAAGTCACGACATGT
Organism: Strongylocentrotus purpuratus; assembly: GCF_000002235.5. Lineage (NCBI taxonomy): Eukaryota > Metazoa > Echinodermata > Echinoidea > Camarodonta > Strongylocentrotidae > Strongylocentrotus > Strongylocentrotus purpuratus. Next base: position 31,314,738 of record NW_022145612.1, on the reverse strand, counting down.
TTAGGTGGCTTTAGAAAATAACAATCTTTTATCTCCCCTCATGCCATTAATTATGTTGTCGTTTAATTTTAATTCCTTTACTTATTTCATGCTTCGTGTTTATCCTTCTTTCATTTTATCGTCTATTTTTCTTTATGCTACTATTTGTTGTATCATTCTCTCATTTTTTCATTGATTTTCTTTGTGAATGTCATTTCCTTTCGTGAACTTTAGCATATACGAAATATGAAAAAGCCTTTTTCGTAATGAAGATGATATTTTCATCTGTAGTCATCAAAAACATGAATAGCCAGAAAATTGATTTTAAAATATCATAATGGTGAATTAAGTGAATTTTAATAAGATGAAATTAACGTTTTTTGTTCATACCTCTGTTCACTCAAAAAATCAGGATATCTTTAGTATCTAAGCCTTATATCTCGCCCACTATTCTTGAAGTTTCAGTAGTGCCTGGTTTGATGCATTTTCCGGAGCGTGCTCGGAAGCTCATAACCCGTTGTAGTTATTCACAAAGCTGCCAGGAAGAGAATCTATGCCAATTATTGATCTGTTTTTACTGCTCATTTGTAGCCATTCGACGGATGTGATGCGATGATTGTGAATAAATGACCTAATAAGCATCCGACCAGTCTCACCACCCCATCCTACCCTCTTAACATGATATAACATCTCATTTCACATACCAGTAGACACAATCGAAAGCAGCCAGGAAGTATTTAAAGGGATTGTCTCAGAAATATGTACTTCTTTTATTTAGTGTATGATAAGCTTATAGTATCCTTTTCATTTCTCCTGACTTGACTAAAAGACGTTGATCATTTTCATCGTGATTTAAGGTTCTCCTGCGACGATTGCCTACACTTACCGAATTCCTAACTTAAGCCCTGGATGCTTAATAACCAATTCTACACAAGACCAATAAACCTAACCCTAAACCTATCCTAAAACCGAATTGCAATCATAACACTTAACCTATGCTTTTGAGAGAAACAAAACCCGGAGCATTTGTCGCCAGAGTAAATGTCGGAACACATGATTTCATGAACGGTTTTAGGAATGGAGCATAACCGTTGTCTCTTAATTTCAAAATTTAATTTGCAAAAACTGTTAGGCCTATTTGATTACTGGCTAATGGTAAAACTGATATGAAATCATTGAAGGACTCTACAATAGTAAATGTTGAATTTTATATCAAGACAAAATCTTCGTTGTAGTTATCAAGAATTACGATTCTCAAATGCATCTAACACGATGCTTTTGAGTAATGATCTACAAGACGGCCTCCATTTTACACACAATACGCGAATTACAACTGAATTACAACTCCCGGTTGTTGTTTTTGTCAAGAAGACTGCATTTTTAGAAATACCCCTTTTTAGTCATATTTCATCCCTCAATCCCGTTGCAGATAATTTTCAATAAGTAAATATTTATCACTTATGGAGAACTATTTGCCTTCTACAATATTATCTAGTGCATTCTTCTTTGCATTCCATAAGATTCCTACCAAGATTTCCTAATTATTATTCAAAGGATTTATTAACAAATTTGGATTTTTTGTTGTTATAGAAATGCCAAAGTCAGATCCTATAATCGTTAAAATATCGAATACATTTTATTCAACTTTTCAGCAATCGTATTTTGCGAATAACAATGGTGGAGAAACTAAAAAGTGAAGGAGAGTGGGAGGTAGAGAAATTTATGCAGAGAGAGAGAAAGAGGGAGGGAGAGAGAGAGAGAGGCCGACCAATTTAATAAAATTGTTCTTTTAAATGACTAAAATGAGGCAAACAAAGCTTTGCCGTTCAGCTATATCTGATTTTTTTTTTAATTAGCAACCTATATCTTCTAAGTCTCTGCGAGTGATTGAAATAGCTTAAGAGATTCTGTCCGTAATTGAGATAATTAAGGGGCAGTAGAAAGGACGAGGATTCGGGATTTGATCATTTGTCAAATTGAAATGTAGTATCAACTGTCTGGTATATAAAAACGTTCTCACATCGGAGTCGATTAACATACCAAACTTGTTTAGGCTTCACGCTTAAACAAATACAAAAGTATACACACATTTAACTAAAGACAAACACTTGTACATCTTGATTTTTAGATTTAATCAATCATACTAAACATCAAAAGTGAATGATAGTAATGGCTTCTAAAAAAGCGCTAATATCCGTCACGCTGTGGCGCTAATGGTACTTAAAATTATAGTTATGGAAAGAATGTTTACCCTTTTGCGGAGGACTTTCTAAATGATTTATAAAAAATATAAATAAGGAAAAGCAAAACAATAATCAGCCTGGATTTAACGCTGACAGTTAATTGCAATTTTCCTTCTAATCAAACAATAGTTACTTTGTAAATGCAAAGATTACTTTTGTGATGGACCATATCGCTCACATAATAGTTGCAATGTCTGTACTGACACTAATATTTTTTGAATAATTTTTAATGTTTTGTATTACATTACATTCATTCATGTTACTTCTTCATTATGATGTATTTATTAACACCTATTTGAAGAAAACAATTAAAAGAAAATTAATGGACCGCGGAGCGTGTTTTAAGGGGCAAGGGATGAACAGGCTCGGCCCGGGGGCTCGGTTCTAGAAGAAATTGTCGTGGCCCGTGGTGGTGGTGGTCATGGGTGTCGATCCGTAACTGATACCTATTCATCAGGGGGGGATGATCTATTCATTCATCCCCCCTGATGAATAGGTATTACGTAAGTATCGACACCCATGGTGGTGGTGGTGGTGGTGGGGGGGGGGGGCAAGGAACGCATCATTAAAGAGAATACAGAGAATAAACAAGGAATTTCCAACTTCTATCAACGCATTTTGTAAAAAGATACAATTCCCTTTGTAAGGGAGCGCCGTGACTGAGCAAGAAAATTGAATTTTGTATATGGTATAAACACTTTTTACCACACAGGCAAAATTAAATCCATTATACGTCCTATCAATTTAAATTGGTAGATTCAAATCAGGATATAAGATGCTTTTGGAAATTTGCTTTCTCTAACTCTTGTAAACGTAATATGAAAAAAATAATATTAATGATAATAGAATTAACTTATCCTGAGATTCTTTTATAAATAACTGGTACGCGCTCTAATTTGTAGTCGTCCAAACCTAGAATTAGGCGACACAAGGCAATCGAGCAGCAATTTATTTTTGCATTTTAGTATTAAAAAAAAATCAGAGATTTTCTGCATCTCTATCTCGGAGAGCTCTCATAAGAAATTTTTCCGAGGTGCCCGCAATTGGAAAGAAAGAGAGAGAGAGAGAGAGAGAGAGAGAGAGAGCGATTTGGGGGGGGGGGCGGAGTGACAGATATAAAGATGAATATACCAACCTATCTGATTTGACAGAATAATTATGAACTTTTAAAATACAGTGCGACAGCTTTATTTAACCATATGATACCACGAATACGGTAAGACAAAATGGCTGTCTGCCCTAATAACCAAGAAGACGAAATACTTCATGCATGGCTGATCGTCAACGAAACGGAGTTTGTTGTTTGTTGCTACGGCAGGCAGGCAGGCAGGCAGGCAGGCAATGAAAAAGAATTTGTTTGATACAATTATGTAAATGCAAACATTACTTTAAACGAACAGAACTTTGTTATTCTTGGCTCATTTTTCCTGATTGAGGTGTCATATGAAAGGGCACAAAATGAACTTTCTGGAAATGTGATTTTCCCTTTGAAACTCAGATACCGTTCGCCAAATGACATTTTGGTACCCTTTCTTTAAATTGTTTTAATCACTCATGCGTGAAATATGCATCACATGAGTTGCATCAAATGAAGAGGAGGATCTAAGCTGTACAAATATGTGTCATTTATAAACTATAATTGTGACTAAGTTATGATAAAACATCGGTAATTCTCGGTTTCTTTTTTTCTGGGACGCACTGTATAGTCCACGGAACTTCATACGTGTATCATTTTGACACATAAAAGGCTTCCGATGACTTTTTGTGTCAAAAGAACTCTGTACTGACAGACATTTACCTCTTTTTTAGTATTACAATAAATCGTGACCTACTTATTCTGCGTAATTGGCAGACTTTTAAGATGATAATCTCGTTGCTTTCGGGGATGACAGCATCAATATCGTATCAACTTTTAATGAGGGTGGTACTATATACGAAGTTACTCGATCTAAATGTGTCTAAACGCAAGCTTACTCGTAGATCAGCTGGGGAAAGGAAATGAGGAAATCAATTTCCGGTGGAATGTATTGGAAATACACGATATCCATGATATACAAAACATCTTTATGGAATGACGTCACACACGCTTTACCGATTTGCCAAATCATCTTCATGTTTAGCGATTGTTCATATAATTAAAAGACGCCATAAAATGTTCTTCTTATCCCCCCCCCCCCCTCCACTATCCTTCACCTGTTCCCATCCAACTTTACGCATTTGCATTCCATTGAATTCCTCGAGAAGCTGTCACATTCGTCTTCTAATCTAAAGGACGAAAGCGTCGCCCCGCCCAGTGAAGGTCGCAGAGCTATAACCCAAAGGAAAACAATCTATTCTCCTTTGTATAAGGGAACTACCATTCACTCGACAGCGTAAGAAGGAAATGTCATTTCCAATGTTTTATTTTTACACACGTCATTATTTAATACTTAATATTTTGAATGGACGAACGTCAGACAAAGGCTTGTTTCACAAGGGCGGGTATCATTTACGTCGGATCCTGGGTAATATCAAAATGATTCTTCATAGTTGTGAAAGGAAGCAAATATTATCCAGTGAAAAAGACAAAACAGGAAAGAATCAAAGGTTATTCAATGTCAAATGTTGCCTCATCACTAAAATGTGAAGGGCATATGTTGTCATGAACTTTATGAAGTGAAAAGAAAATTGCAAAATAAAAAAGTAAATGCTTTGTTTCATTAGAAGGAGACTTCAGTGTGAGAGCCGCTTTATAAATATTTTTTTTCAATAGTTTGTAAACACATTGATGTCAAATGATGCAAAGAACCGCCCCTGCTTATTCCTGTTTATGACAAGAAAGGCTGACGAAAAGGTCAGTTTATAAAGGAATCCAAGTTTCTTAGAGCATTTTTGACCTTCATTTAAAGTCAGGGGATATTCAAACGATTGTTTGACTGATCTGTAAAAACATGTACAATATTAAAAAAAACTGACAATTGATAAAACACGTCAATGCGTCAAGATTTGTTATTAGAAACGCAAAAGCCCCCGCAACATTTATGAACGATAGTGATTTCTGTCACTTTTATTGTTTTCATCTGTAATGACTATCAGGTATTTAATTACAACAAACTTGAATGAAAACTGGCCGTCAATATTTTTATTGAGTCACTTATTATCTGACTTTCTTAGAGATTTTAAATATCCTATTTATTTCCCGACAGGTTAACTGAATGGCAGATTATGATTGCGTAGCGATGATTTTTTTTCTTCAAAATAATAAATATTTAAATCAGGTCTAGTTAGTGATGGCTGCATACTTCCCTTTTTATTCAATTTTCTCCAAAAAACACAAAACAAAACAAATAAATAAATCCGTGTAATCTGACTTAAATGTTCCAAAAATTCGTTTGGGATTCGCGTTAAGTGCGTTTAGTACGTTTAGGCGAGAGAAGTGACCATAATGTGAAATTCTACAAACATCGAATTTACATTCAGACACGCCCACACTCAAGAGCCTACACATACCCACACCCTCACATACCCCACCATAACGCACATATATAAATTCTTTATAGTTTCGGAATGCAGAACGCTGTTAACTCAACAAAACACTTGTTTTCTGTATTTCAAAGCCGTTAACAAAAAGTAGATGCTTACCAATAAATAAATCGCATGCTGTACCACGAAGCATCTCTATATTCTGTTATATGGGGTTATTGCGTGTGTTAAAAACGTGGTTTGCAAGAATATTTTCGGTGAAATGTCTTCAAATAGACCGAAAATGTCCCCTTAATTGTGGATTTACAATAGTTATTCTAAACTATTCTTTATAGCGTGTGTGTATATGTGTGTATTGGGTTTTTACAGACGTGTATCAATCAGATCTGATTATTTACGTCTGGGGACCGACCTTTTTAACGTCACCATCTGAAAGACGTGACTCAGTTTCGAACCTGCGTCCTCGGCTGAATCAGTTTGTTTGGATTACAGGCGCACGCCACAACGCTTAGCTCTGGAATGCAGAACAGTCTTGATTGAAGAATGATGGAAAACAAATCAATTCTTCCAACGTACCACACGATGATTAAGATAATCTTAAACTCCTATTTTGTGGGAATTTTGTTGCACCCTTTTCATTATTAAAGCGAACATGAAAAACAAAATTACTCAACAGCACGCTTATTTTCTGAATTTCAAAGTTGTTTTCAAAAACTATATCTTTACCAGTAATTGAATATATCGCATACATTTCCATAAAGCATCTCTAGATTCTGTCATTTTGGGTTATGCATGTGTTGAAAACGCGGTGTGCAATACTCCTTTCGGCGAGATGTCTTCGAATAGACTAAAAATATATTCTTCATTATGGATTTAGACAAGCTTTGAATATATCTAATGTATATTTTGATGATCAAGATTCCCTCGACGGTTAATCTAGCAAACATGCATACATAAGCTTTGTAAATGAACGATTTACTCCCACATCTTAAGAATTAGAACGATTTTTTTCTTCCGAAAAAGGTTAAGCTCGTTGACCAAGTTATTATCTCCTCTAATAATATATTCGTTTGAACTAAGCACTGAGTTCACGTTCTAGATCTGTTAAGTACCCATATTTTGTATTTGAGAAATGATCTTAAAGGTAAAGACCAGTTAAGGTCATGCGATTGCATTGTGAAAGAAACGTTGTGGAATCGATGAGAAAAGGTTGATCATCTAGCATCTAGCATCTGCAAGGTTCTGGAATCATTAATGATAAGAAATTTGGCCCATTCTTCCTAAAGTTACAAGCACTATACACAGAAAGATGTATATGGGACTACCCTATATCTCTCACAGACCATGAGAGAAACAAATTTACCAAATATATGAATTAGTAGGCGGTTTCCCGGCAAATTTTTTATCATCATGTATTAGTCAAAACATATTCTTTCACATGATTGGTAATGAGAGCTTCCATTTCATTTTTTGAAATTGGGGCGTTTCCAATACTGGTCTTTACCTTTAAGAGTGATTAATCTATGTTGATTTCCTGCCAGCAATCATAATAGGTATAAACATTTGTGACTTTATAATATTTAGGTACTTTAAGATGACCTAAAATGTTCTCTTTGTCGTTGATTGGGCAGGCCATTGTTCATAAAACGAAAGAATGGCGTTGAACAGGCATGTTGTTAACAACCAAAGCAAATGTCCTTTTTAAAATAATATTTAGGTACTTTAAGATGACTTAAAATGTTCTCTTTTCCGTTGACTGGGCAGGAATTGTTGATAGAACTAAAGCATGGCGTTGGACAGGCATACTATGATGTTAAGAACCAAAGCAAATGTCCTTTTTTAAATTAAATTAAAAATGGAGTACTTAGGTAAAGGAGGTAAAATTATTCTTAAACATTGGAATATTAAAATAGACAAACGGAAAGTGACGTTTTAAACAGTTTTTACACTACAGTTGATATTTAAATTCAAATCAGGACAGGTCCTTACTTTCAAAAACAAAATATATCGAATATCTTAAAGAACAATTAAACAACTAATATCAAGTTAAAACAAATAATCATCCGATCATTGTTGGGAAGTAGCATTTGGACGCTTATTTTAGATGCCCAATCTTTATTTGCTAAATGATGGTGTAAAACGTAGCGTTGGATTAAACTGCCGATTGATACAAATATATTTGAAACTGTCAAAGTGTTTATTATGTTCACCAGTGACAATTACTCAGAATTTTTTCTTAATATGCTTAGATCGCAAACAATGATACTCGCGTCATTTCAGAGCATGACGTTCAACATCCTATTCATACATTGACTTATGATTTTTTTTTTTTTAATTTTGTGAGATTATTATTTGCAGAAAATGACGAAATCTTTCTTCTGGATTTAATTCATTTCAACTCTTTTTAATATCGCCTGTCTTTCCGTAAGAATCTTTTTGTTATTGTTGCTAATCATTTTGTCTGGCTTATTCCTCCAATGAAGATTGTTGTAAGAATTGTTTGCTATAGCCTAAATACCAATATGTCATTATACTTTCATTGCTAATCATCTTTTGTTAACCCAGGGTTTTAGTGTCGTAGCAACGAATGCTGAATACGAGGAAAAAACAAGAAAGAAGGAAGAAGAGAGAGAAATTGAAATGGATATAGGGGACATATAATTTATTCCACGTCCCGGATAACATTTAACAGGTAGAATCTGTTCCGAATTTTCAGAAATCTAAACATTCTTATGCTCCATACCTAAGAGTATTTTGGTATGGAGCATAAATTTGAAGGCCACCATACATGTATAGTTAGTCAATTGAAAAAAAACTGTCCAATAACTTCTCAAAGTCCTAAACGACGCTAAAAGATTTAAAGATGATTACACATTTCAAGAAATGTATAGGTATCATAGTAAATGTCGGAAAAATTTCTATTACAAAAAGGGGAAATATCTGACCACATCGAGAGTTACCCAAGAAGCACAATTTGCATGTTTGTACCTTGAGGATACCCATCCAAACGAATATAGAGCGATGCTAAATATTTGGAGTATTGATGGATACTCAATCATGAAACTAAATTAAACATCTTCACCAAATGGTTAAATATAAATGGGTATATCAGGTCAATGTGTGTAACATGAGTTGTATTATGAACTGATTATTTTCATGAATGTCCACCCGGTGTTACTCAATAATCCAGGGATGGATCGGTCCCCATTCGAGGATAGATCTGCTCGTCAACACGTGTATATAGTTATGGTCATTGACAATCCGTACAACCATGAGATATATGTCATATAATACATCATGAACATGGGGACGAGGCGCGATAGCTTAGTCGGTAGAGCGGTGGTCTCGTGATCCGGTGGCCCGGGTTCGAAACCAAGTCGATGCGCTAGTGCCCTTCGGTAAGGCATTAATCCTCAATATCTGCCTTCTATCAAGCATTTATACTTTTTTTGCAGTCAGGTAAAATAACCACCACCACCGTCTCTTTTCATAACATGTATCATGAGTATGAAGGAGAAACGATTACATAGAAACAATGCACTTCGTTAACAATTTGCTAAGCACAAATCCGAACAAATCCGAATGCCTGTTTAGAAAGGCTCTTTTCTGATTACAACAATGTTCCGATTGTCACCGGGAAAGCGTAACTTCTGATGAAAAATAGGCACGTATCTGCGCTAAATGAAAGAAATGATTTAAACGTAGATAGATCATCCGGTTATCATCCGGTGGTTGACCATGAAATCATAAATCATCTACCATGTTCATCCCTAGCGGCGAAATCATACCGTTGACGTTTTCTAAACGACTACAATTATGTGTTTTGGAGCATCTGCGATGATAATTATTTTCTTTTTTCTGTTCTGTACATATAAATATAACCGGGTTTCTACCTCTCGGTATGTTATTATGTTATGGAAAACTTATATGTATCAAAAGAACTACAAGGCGATTTAATTGATATCTTTCTTTTTTTCCTTTTAGCCGAGGCGGTTATATCATGATTATGGAATATCCATTGGAGGTAACTTAATTACTTTCATATTTGAAAATGCGAGGTGTTCCTAAATAAATCAACCTTTAAACAAGAGAGTACATTCACTTGAAGAAAAATAAAGAATTAAATTTTTCATTTACGAAGGCATATGTAGAAAAGCTACCTGAAAATGTTCTTAATCATAATTGCAAACCTACGGGGTAGATACGTGGATGGTTAACTTTGATCATTCAAGGAAAGGGGTGGGCTCAGACACCCCGGGCGGGCACAGTGTTGCGGACCCAGGCGTTCATGGGGAGTTTCAAGTCTATTAGTGTATGTGTTTTGTTCGTAGGTGTCCTTTTAAATGGCATGACCTTTTTCGTACCGCCGTTTAATTTAGGTTAACCGTACTTATTCTATACAATGTGAGTCCAAAAAATTTCCACCTAGAAAATTGCTAATTATTTTATAAATCATCGACGAACAGTAAATTATTATACATCTTATGAAAGAGTGTTTTGTACCGAATCATTAAGTATCATATTTGTGTGGTATGTGTTCACGCTTGGATAAACAGGAGGCATTGTTTGCGAGAGTGCAAAAATCGACTTGCGCCGGTAATGCTCATAATGATGTTTGAATAAAAGAATTGGGATTTGGGTATTAATTCGGTCTTTGCAGATCCAAATAACATCCCTAACAAAAATTAATCATGCCACACATAATTATATAAATTATCAATATAACATTTGTGCGCGAGCGCGCGCGCGTGTGTGTGTGTGTGTGTGTGTGAATATGCTTCTGCAAAAACATATGAAATTCATTGCATCTCATTTGATACCTTTTAATCATTCTTTCACTTTATTACTTTTGTGCAAGTCGATTTTTGCACTCTCGCAAACAATGCCTCCTGTTCATCCAAGCGTGAACAAGTACCACACAACAAAATGATACAAAGCGATTCAGGATATAACACTCTTTCAAAACATAAATGATAAGCTTTCGTTCATAGCTGACTTTTAAAATAAATGACAATTTTCTGGGTGGAATCTTTTTTTTACTCAAACGGTATAGAGGATTTGGAATGTATATTTTTCTCGCACTTTCAAGTTTACACGATGATCTTTTAATAATGCAGTCATCGTGTTTTACGGAAGAGTAAGTGAGAACAAATAATCACATGATGGAAATTAAAAAACCATTTATTTACTGCATTATTTCCTTTCACACGAAAAATACTGAGTCATGTAACACAGGCTTTATCATAGAAAATTTCATAAACCGCTAAGGTTATTTTGTTCGTTTGAAATCTGCTTTACCGAAAAGTGCAACCTTGTTTGCCATAGGCATACATGTTCATCAGCAAATGGCGCCTTATGTTCAAATGGTATTACGGGTAGTCTGTATTTGATATGTCAACAAATGTTAAGGAGGGAAGAGTGATGATAGGTATTTCATACCGACCCCTGAGTCATTCCTTAAAGAAGCTACAAAGTACAACATACACCCTTATATACAAAAAGAGACGGCTTCTCAAAGCAGTCACATATTAAAGAGCTGATCTAGTTTGACGTATACTGTATTGAATTGACTGCATAATGATATCTTCATCGTTTCTGGGTGAACTGCCAATGTTCCTGGTATTTACGAGTGGTAAAGTGGATCTTGAAGGTTCGTGTGGATCAATGTAAATGGGTATAACAAGGAATCGATAATGAAGAGTTGAAAGTGACCTTCACCATCTGAACTACCTTGGTTAAGATCGTAGCAACCATTTTGATGTGCCAATGGACATTGTAGAGAAATAGAAATGGCCTATTTATACTTCGCTGGCACAATACATCTCTACAGGATGATTCCTTTCAAGTCGCCTTTTTCATGATGATCATATTCGAGCGCTCGTAGGTAACCTTGAGGGTGATGCTAATGGTCGCGGCATGCACAGTATGAGACAAACATGATTGAAAGGAAGTAAACTTCTCCCCGATCATATCATATTGACGAAAGTAGTCAGTAATGTCAGAAATTTATAATCTTGAACAGATACAAACTACAAAAAGCGTATAACGAAAATTACATTGGAATAATGCATGCCTAGTTCAAGCATTTATTAATATCATTCGATTTATTTTTTGGCAAAGAGGAAAAGAGATTGCACATTAATATATTTGTATAATCAAAGTTAAAGAAGCCCGTGGGCAATGTTCCATTTCAAAATATTGTTCTGGTAATAGTAAGCACCTAAATATGTCGGTTAATTCACCTTAATCAGCATTTGTATTGAAATTTATCTCTGACTTTGTTAAAGCCTCTTTTCAAACGTTGTTTTTTTATACATTTGTTTATGTGATGTAAATTATCCTGATGGGAGTAATTGATAATTTCACCAATCTAGTATGTATAGGAAACATCGCCCAGTGCAACCATTAAAAACCTCCTGTCCAACATCTAAAACCCATGTTATATAGCTACATGACAATTTTAATATCAGCGTAGTCAGCACACTTTAGTGGGGGGGGGGGGGGCAAATCGAACAGAATCCAATCAGTATCATTTGCAAAATGGAAACCAGCTGAGCATTAAGTTGCTAATACGCAACTTAATATATTCTGACTCGCGAAATTAAAGAGAGTCTTGAAACAAAAAAACAACAAAAACAATAGTCAAGAAATTATTCCGACGCTCGGGAGTAGCCCAACCAAATATTACAAGAAATACAATTTTCTATCCTGGAAAAGGGCGCGATATTTAACAGGGTCCTGATGCAAAACCAGGAGAAGTAGTAAAGTGACTCGACTCGGCGTTAGAAAATACATGAGATTGTGTTTAAGTCCTTCGATGATTACTAATAGGGGTGGAAAATTCAACAAAAAGGAGCAAGAAGACGTCATAGTAAAAACCGAAATAAAGGGTGGACTTCCTTAACTCAGCTTTTCACATTGTTTCTTTTTTTCACTTCTTTCTTTCTGCCGGAGTTATGGCGTTTAAACACGTCCCATTAAGTGCCGATCTTGGCGCATGTCCCAACAGTAAAGTCTAGAAAGTAAACGGATGTCCTTGCATAATTTGAATACTAGGACACTGCTAACGTTGAAATTTCAGACATACGTGACATATTCACAATTCCTGAAAAGTTCTACAGAATTTCAAGGTTCCAAGGCTTCTTTATTTTGTCCACATAATATAGCATAATTAAATGAAAATGCAATATATACAAATTCATTAACATAATATTAACCAAAGATACGACAAATGATTATACAATTATTCAAATAAATCATTCACAGTGGTGAAACATAGTGGAGGAGTCTATTAAAAAAGCATGGCATGTATTTCATAGACCCCTTAAGAATATATTAAAAATAGTTACAAGTACTCTGTAATATGATTAGAATATATATGTAAAAAAATGCTTCGGTAATTCTACATCCCCCCTACGCTACAAAACAAAAGGTTGTCTTTAACTTTAATGTATACACAGAATCTTTACAGATAATGGAAATAATAACAAATGATAGAATTTGATGTTTGCTGCTAAGAGATACACTACCTTTAAAGGTAAAGACCAGTATTGGAAACGCCCCAATTTCAGCTCTTATTACCAATCATGTGAAAGAATATGATTTGACTAATACATGATGATAACAAATTTGCCGGGAAACCGCCTACTCATTGATATATTTGGTAAATTAGTTTATTTATTGGTATGTGAGGGATAAACGCACGTGTCACGCACGTGTGCGTAGTCCCATATACATCTTTCTGTGTACAGTGCTTGTAAATTTACGAAGACTGGGCCAAATTTCTTATCATTTTGATGATTCCACAACCTTGCAGTACACACCAATACTTATATGCTAGATGATCAACCTTTTCTGATCGATTCCACACCGTTTCTTTCACAATCAATCGCATGACCATAACTGGTCTTTATATTTAACTCCTAAATCAGATAGCTGTCTCGGGACCGGATTTAACCAACCGTTGTGCTTGATGCACACGAGGCGTCAATTCGGTTGCGCTATTACCTGTGTCAATCACGCCTGTCAATATAATTATTGTCTACGATAGACATCCAGAATAACGTTTGCCTTGTTCATTTGGCTTTACAATTTGTATGATATCACTCCAGCATCGAGGGTCAAATGCAGTGCCAGTCGCTGACGTAGCCTTATGTCATGCAATTTATTGACGCCTCGTTTGCTATGGGCCGGGAAGCAATTTTTGCCATTATTACCTCCTAAACGAGTGCATGTGGCGTGGCGTCTGCGTACTCGTGAGTGTGTATTTGTGTGTCTAAACGTGATGTGGAAGCATTTTAGGAGAATATAAGAAAACAGATGAGGCCAACTTTGTTCTTGTGTGTAGTAGTGGTAAAGTCAAACACGTACGCCTCCTTTAAGAGTGTTTTTATAGTCCAGGGCCCCACCCTATGAAGAGTTGCGATTGATCCAAATCAATCGAAAGTCCTCCAATCAATCGCAAGTTTGCAGTCTGCTATCTCTTATATACATATAGTTGCGATTGATATCAATCGTTAACAAGTTGCGATTTATATCCACTCTTTATAAGCCAGTGCCCTGATTAGATTTTGTATAAACCAGTTAGACATACAAATGCGATTTTGAAAACATTATGACAAATTCATAATTGATCGTCTAGTCTGTAAAAGGGCAAAGCTTAAAATGCGAAGGAACTATGTTGAATAAAGCAACAACATCTCTCTCTACTGAGCATTATCATGATTGAGGGAAGATAATTAAACATTAAGCATGCAGAGTTTAATAAGAGCGGTAATTCGTATATTTGGTAAATAGTATACTGTAATCGAATATATCATTACATTCTTGATTACGCAGCTATCTCCACTACATTGAACCACAAAAGAGAGTTTTAACCGGGAATGGCCTCGGTAATAAATGATGACGAATAACTCAGCATTTCCTCAACGTAATTACCGACTTCTCTAATAACTTGTTTATCAACCAATACGAATGGGATGGGATGTATTGTATTTACCATTCCAATGGGGACGCTTTTTTTTTTTGGAGCAAGTTCTCGATAAATATACTTATGTTTTTTTACGATACTTGATACCATTGTTCATCACACAAAGAGCCTTATTTTTCATTCAATAATAGCATCGTCCGCCAGGTTTTGTTTAAGATCTGTCGGAACATATTAGTCGTTTATATTTATTACTCTTTTTCTAGCTATATAAGGTTGTGCCAAATATATGAGAGAGCAAGAAAAATATTCCAGTTTTGATCCTTAATGATTTTTGGCATTTTATTTTGAGAAACCTCTTTCCCCAATTCTTTTAGATTATGAAGTAATTACACATATCACTCAATCATTTCGGGCCTGGTTTTACAGAATATGCTATGAATA
This sequence comes from Strongylocentrotus purpuratus, assembly GCF_000002235.5. Lineage (NCBI taxonomy): Eukaryota > Metazoa > Echinodermata > Echinoidea > Camarodonta > Strongylocentrotidae > Strongylocentrotus > Strongylocentrotus purpuratus. The sequence continues at coordinate 31,299,684 of NW_022145612.1, read as the reverse complement.
AAATCTCCATAATGTTAAAAGGGATTTTGAAAACCCCTAAATCATAGTTGGAATTTGACGGCTGAGAAAGAGATAAGATTGAAAGTAGTTTTATATTGATAAACACTTTCGGAACATTCCGGAAAAATATGCATGCGAAAGGGGCGTTTGGGGATTCGTCTAGACTCTAGAGAGAAGGTGGGCGTGTGTGTGTGAGCATGGACCTATTACGGATGGACATTCATCGTTTTCTTAACGAATTCATTGTGATTGTCTCCGTCAATGTCGTCTCAGTAACATTCCGTACATGTTTATTCACTTTGATCTTATGATGGTCACCGCCAAAAAGCCGGGAAAGAATCAAGATAGTGATTTTACACGTGTTAATCTACATGCGCAGAAGATAATTACTCGCCTAAATCATGGAAAATCGATGTGCAGTTCTGGCTTATAATCAGAAATTGTTGTTCCGTGTACTGTATTTTATTTTGAAAAACATGTTGATATACTAGATAGAGGTTTGGATTGGTTGTGATTTAAAATCCCGTTTCCCCCTATTTCCTCATAATAGTCCAGAGTTACAACGCACAGGGCTTATAAAGATCACGGCCTTCTAATTGTTTTATAAGGTCATGGGTGTGTGCGAAAGTGTGCAAATCAGTAATAATACATTTCATATCCCCAAAATCGTCTGCTTTTCAACTTTGCTGCTCCCCCTTGGGGATGTTTTTATTTAAGACACACTCTTACAGAGCACACCATCCAAAAAAAAAACCCAAAAGAGGGAAACTGCTCCTTAGTTTGTCAATGACCGAAAATGCTTACGCAGTCGTTATTGTTAAAACAGCTGAATTGTTCTCATGAAGATGCACATAATCAGAAGGTGGTGACTATCATTGGATCAAAGAAAGAATCACGTTGAATTTCCATCCGTAATAGGTCCATGGTGTGAGAAAGGGTGCGTATGCGTGTGTGCGTTGTGTGTGTGTGTGTATGTGTGTGTGCGTGTGTGTGTGTTTGTGTATTCATGTACTGTTTGGGTAGAAAAGGCAAGAATTGGAAGAGTTCAATGATACCGGCTTAGAGGGAAGTAACTGAAAAACAATACTGAAGAACAGAAAGTATATTGGGTGAGGATAGGCTCTTCGAAACCATTTAAAATACGAAAAACTAGAAACTACAAGTAGAAACCAGAAATCACATGAACCGTAAGCTAATAGGTTAATGTTCCTCCTTCTTCTCTCATTATATTTCATTAGGACACATCTATGTTAATAAACATCACATCGCGATGAGAGGGTCCTTAATTAAATCTATCTGTGTTCTGTTCCCGTCTGTTTTATCTTTGTTCCGCTAAGTTTGACAAATAAACCGGCGTCTTTCTACGCCTGATATCTTCAAATGGAAGGAATGGGGAAACGTCAGTATAGATACACGACATTGCCTCTAAGAGTCTACATCACAAATAAATAGAAAAGACAATGAACTTTCCACTAGCCATGCTTACGTAAACACTACAAGAATCAAATTAGACCTAATTATAGTATTATTGATCAAGTTGCAATGAGTTGTGGTAGAATAAAAGGGCAAATTAAAAGCATTAAGCTTCAATGCTCGAAATGACGTTGTATTTGTGTATCTTTCCCCGTAAAGAGTAACGTAAATGACCACCTTGTGATTGCGGATAAAACAAATGTGTTTTATATGTAACCTTATATTAACAAAGTGAATCTATTCAGTAAGAAAACACACAAAATTGTGTTTTGAGACTGATGAATGACAGGTAAACTGCATTTAGAACGTATTTGAAATGTGTACACTTTTGACGTTTTCACATTCTATTCGTTCAGCACAACTGCTTTCAGTTAGTTGATTGTAAATCACTTTTTGAACATAACTTATAAGTTGCTTTTAGTTTTAAAATTTATTTTATTTTCTTCACTTGAAAATCACGTGATACTTTTTTTGGGGGGAAGGGCCCGCGTCATTATTTTTTGTTGGTTTTTTTGTTGCGGCTGTTATTTATGTTTTTTATTTTTAAAATTAGGGATTACTTTGTAAACACTCTACTTTTATTTCTACAGTACAGGCTTTTTTTTTCAGATATAGCGCGGTAAACCGAAGCAACAAAAAAGAGAACAAAATTCAGATCCTACATGTATTAACTGAGATCTTTTTATAAGCTTAAGAGATGTGAAACGTATTACATATTACGTCACATGTAAAAAAAGGTGTCATATCTGAAAGCGCCCCTAGGCAAGTATAAACCATTAGTAATAACAATACAGTCTTGGAATTGATGATTTAAAGGTTTCCAAAACAAATCATGCCATCTAACTAATCAAACAAATAACTTGGTAATCATCCTGTAATCTAAAGCGCAAAATCAATGAAAATATATTGAAATAGAAAAGAGTATCAAAATTTTGGTGACTGAAATCAGAAAGTTGTCTAAAAATTATCTTTAGACATTTTTTTTTGTATGGGGGGGGGGGGGGTAAGAGACATCGATTTTTCGAAACATTTCCTGGCATATAATATAATATAAAAGCATGTAAAGGGTTGCCACTTATTTAAAATATCATTTTCATCGGTAACTTTATCGTTCTGTAATCATTATATTATAAGGTTTCGATTTACTCAGAATGTACTAGCAATAAATGTGCTATCACTTTAAAGCCAATGATTACCAACGGTCGACATGAACATTATGATTTGAGAACTGTTTTTATCAGAAATCTTCATCTCACGTGACTTCCAAAAATAATTTTATCATTCTTAAAATAAGTGATTATACATATTTTTCGATTTGTCTTTTTATTATATGCGTTAAGGAAACCTAAGATGACTATGAGGTGAGACGCTCGTTAAGAGTTCGTGAGATGTCAAAGAGGAGACACGAAACAGCGAAACACGTCGATGTCGTATTTTTGAGAGATCCAGACTTTTAAGTATTTACATTGCCTAAGGGAAGAAAAGACAGCAGCAGTTCCTCACTGACACGTCTTCATTACACAACGACAAAAGCAACAACAAACCATCCTCCTTAATTGTGTATTTCTTGTAATCATTTCTCTTTATAAAAAAAACCTGGATCCGTCCCTGTTCCGCTTAAGGCGTCATCAAACCGAATTAACGGACAGGAAGATGTTCGACCCTGCGTTTATATGTATACCTTTCGCCAACGGCAGGTGAGTTTTGACAAAGGCAGGCCAAATTACTCCGTTGGCTCTAGGATAATACATGATCACTTGAATAAGAGATAACTAATTAATTAGATTATTCGGTGTGAGATATCCTGTACTTTCTGTGAATTTATCACCTTATTTTCATTACCGGAGATTTCATACGCAACATTTCGTGAATATTTGTGTTGTCTATAACGTAACACATACGCACGTGATAATTTGCCATGTGCGAACATATTTTCAACCTCAGCCGTTAGCCTCGGTAAAATGGAACAACTATCGGGAAATTTCGAATTTGCTGAGTTGTGTATTCTTTTTATACCCCAGAGCAAACGATATTTATATATGTATGCATTCATTTTCGAATCACCAACACAAACTAGAAATGTCTGTTTCCAATTTCTGTCATCAATTAAAACTAAAGACAATCTGTTTATTTATGTAAACTCCAATATATATTTTCTTTTAAGAGTTTTCGGAATGATGTTTTCACCAATGAAAGCAATAAAGGGCACAGTTAACATCTTTGGTCGTACATGAGTACTTGAGACTCCACGTTTATTCTCTTAAACCTATACTTCTGATTTGGAGTGTATGGCGAGGAAAGAAGGGACGTCGCGGAGAGAAGAACTATATTTGAAGTGATTTGAGTGCCATGCGAAAATCATCTTTGCCGATTTATGGTTTTAAGAAAAATCAATTCCACACGCCCCCTTGTGAACATTCGTATGATTTCCATGTGAAACCTCATTCCTGAATACGAATGTATACTGTTTGCTTTAAGTGCCGATGAATCTGAATAGGATTGTGGAAGTGCAGAATCCCTTGCAAAAATAAATAAATAAATAAATGTGGCAAATTGTAATCATTATCCCGGAGCATTAGCAAAAACAAAGCAATTCTATTGACGATCATGCCCCTTTTTTTCCTTTTAATTCTTATTGTTTGTGTCTATTCATGTGGTTTTGATGAAATTTGTTTACGAAAAATGAAACATAAATTCATGCAGTAGATCTGTCGTTTGGCGAAATGTAACAAACCATTATGAGAGTGGACTGGAACATACAAATTGGACAGGAAAACTTACGATAGCCATATAACACCAACCCCCGAAAATTATTTCAAGGTTACAAAAGTATATTTTGCCAAAAATGTCACAATAATGTTGACTGATGTAATGAATTACATGGATGGACCATTATTGCCAGCTTGTTCAATGGAAATTAAGCTGAGAAAGGGGAAAGTAATTTGAGAAAGGGGAAAGGGTTAGAGATGACGGACAGAGCAGAGAGAGAGAGAGAGACAGTGAAAAAGAGGAAAAACAGACAACTATTAAAAAAAAAATACATGTATAAACAAATATAGCCATGGTGTTAGATCTGGTGGGCAAAATGAAGAAAAAAATCAGGTAAATCAACAAATTTATGCTAATAGCATTGAATAATAGAGATAGAGAAAGAGGAGGTAAAAAGATTTTTTTTTTTTTTTTTTTTTTTTTTTTTTTTTTTTACGAAGGAAGAAACTTTTTGAATATCTCAATTTACAAACCGAAGAGGAAACATTTTTGGGGAAAAAAACAAATCATTACGAAACAAAAATATAAATGTGAAATTGATATTCTTACCAAAGACTGTGGCACTGGATGTGATAAGGCACATTGATAATACGATGCACACCACCAATACAGAACACTGTCTCGTTGCCTCCATGGCGGGAAAAAATAAATCAAGTTTGTTGGAAACAAGAATAAAACGGCCTGTAGCCACACGCAAAAATACGCAAGTAAATCAGTTTATCTTCCAGCGCCGTTGAACAAAAAAGTGATGAAAGAAAAGTTCCAAATAATGATTTCTTTTTCCAACAGGAGAATTGTACAAAAAACCCAATTGCGTCCACCTATGATTAGTCAAGTTCTGTTTTACGGTGGTGAGGAGAAAGCTGGAAAGAGTATCCGACGAGTGAAACTCCTGAAGAAGTATATAATCAACAGGTGGTGTTTATGAGAGGTTCATGCACTGCTCGGTATTGATGACAATTACAACGATGACTTCTGTCTCCTTAAGTAACCGGAGGATATTACTGCGCTCACGCGTGGGACATCGTGGCGTTTTACATATTTGCTCAGAGTTAAAACAGTGCGATGAGTGGGTCAGGACGTCTCCTTAATCAAGTAATTCGTGGTATGATCCAGGGAGTTGGGGGCGAGACTAGATGAAATAGAGGCAAGTTGAGCTCTCCCGGAATAAGATCTCCCTGGTTGATTTAAAAGGCGTTTTTGTGACACAATCCTGCGAACGATCCTTCATACGGTTAATTGCGCTTTCCCATCCTATTAGTGAAAATATCTTCTTAATAAGTACTTCAGCACAATCTCTCTCTTGGTTTTCCCCTATTCACCTAGAGTGCCTCCGATGTGAACACGCTATCGCTGCTCTCTTCATCTGAGGTGACAGCAGCGGCGTAAGCAACACGTCTTTCTTTAATGTGCGTAAAAATCGCAATTAAACGCGTGGTTGCGTTCGTAATGGTTTGATGTTTGACTTTTTTTTCAACCGCCTCTATTACGTTATTATGATATTGGAGTGCAAAAATAAACCACTTGGGTAATTATTCACTTCCGTAAAAAAAAGCTTGTTTTTACTGGTCGTAAGCGGCGGTTCGAGAGATGTAGGCGTTGTATATATGCCTATGCATCTCCCTTTGTTCAAATCTATAAAAAAAAAGTGTACCCTCCCATAATGAAAATTTACATATTTTCTTCTCTTTCCTGATTATAGAAGTATCTTTTCTCTCTCTCTCTGAATACAAATGAATAATTTGTCCTGAATACAAATGATTACTATTTGTAATTTATCTAGGGTAAGTTAGTTTCTGAAAAGTCTCCATCATGCCCGTTTCTGCTGATTTTTTATAAAGGTCTTCTTTACTTGAACATTTCCGTATCCCAACATCAACATTCGCCTCAAAGTAGACCTCCCTTAGAGAGATATTACAGCAACGAGCTGTGATATATTTTTGGTTTTACTAAACAGTCGCTGGCCGAAATTAGCCACACACAAAAAAAAAGCATCGGTATTTTTTTTTCTGTACGGTAATTTTTTTTTTGTATTAGAGAACAACAAATTTTCAGTAGATGAACGAATAATTTTTTTTTTTTTTAATAAGTGTTTTAAAAATTGAACTTTGGAAAGAAGTTGGAATATAAAACTCCTGATGGCCTGACGACGTGAAAAACTTTCTTGCCGTTCAATACAATGTATGTGCCATTTTGTCCCGGTCCCGTGCTATACGCACCGCTCACGAGTAGTGTGCGACTGAACTGTAAACGAGATGCAAGTTTGGCGGCAGACGAAAGCTAAAGCGTCACAATTCATATTAGGTGAAGACGATGACGGGAAATTATTAGCTTCAGATGAATTCTTATTTACTCTAGTGTTTTTACTGATGTCTAACCAGGGAGTTGAAAGAAAGGAGTGGTAACTCTTGTAATTTATTCAAACGCGTTCGTGAGTTCTAAAGCGTAACAATAGGATGTGTAACATTCCACTTGGCTTTGAAGTTCCATGCTCCGAACCGCGCTTCCACTACGGGGAATTTCGGAGGCCATGCACCAGTTTCACATTTATTACAAAAATATCAAATTACCAGCAAAATTTCAGTGTAAATTATAAACTTTATATGGGGAATGTAAGGGGAATGTAAGGGAAAAGTGCATCAAACAATTTTTCAAATGTAGTACTCCGCCCTTCCTATAATATTGTGTGCCAGAGTTGGTAAAAGAAAAATTAGATCCTGACAAAAACTCACTATTTTAGGATAATGTGCTAATTTGTGCGTGTTTTAATGCCCCGTTATTTAATCCATGATATACAATCTTCGATAACTATAAGTTGGCTAATGCGTGTTTTCGCGTGTTTTCTGTATTTTTGCAGTTGGAAAAGGATGAAATTACTCAAGTTTGTGTTCGCTTGTTCTACTCATTACACATTTAACAATGATGAGAAATCGTTGAAAGGGACAGCGAACAGTTGCTGTGATACCATTTCTGATGTAGGAATTCTAAATCCTTAAATTTCATGCGCTCTTTTAGCTGACCACCTGGTCAACAGTTGCAGAATAGCGCATAACTTTTCGGCGGCTTGGAGCATGGGGTCAAAGGAGAGCGGCTTGATTCCAGTCCTTCTCTATCACGTCCCTGGTCTAACTTTAGATACTACGAAACCTATGCCATGCCTACAATCACTGGGAAATGTTGATATCTACCACGCCTATGAAGCACGTGCAAGCCATGTGAGGGATGGACTGCATCATTTTCCAGGAAAATAGATCTAACGTTAGATAGACGTCAGTAAAAATGAATTAAATCAAATCAAAATCTATCTGTGGTTAATAATTTTTGCTTACCAATCTCCATCTTTACCCCAGCTTGAAGCCATCGTGACTCTCCAGCTTTCGCCTGCTGCCAAACTTGCACAAAAAACGTGCAGTTCAGTCGCACATTACTCGAGAGAGGGTCTTTTGATTGATAGAAAACATATAATAATATGCTATCCTAACAAAATTTTTGAGTAATGCCCTAAGGCAAAAGACACTTTGGAAAAAATGGAAATTTGTGATATTTTGTAGACAACAAACAGGAGAGTTGTCTTTGACTACGTCACAATCCACCGACTGAATTACCAGTTTGAGATTCGCAAGATTAAGTGTTCTCATTTTTCAAACATTCATAACTCTCTTGTTGTTCGTCCAATTTATTTCAAACCTTTGCCATTCTGATTCTCCTCTTTTCTGCTTTCATGCGAATGAACTAGGAAAAGTTGGGTTGCTCTTTAATGAATTCATTTGAGCCACCGCGTAAGACTGATGCCTCTCCAATGATACGAGTAACCGTCAATGGCCCGACCCAAACTATACAACTGAATATGACAGTGTATACCATGCCTGGATGGAAAGAGATCTACTTATGAATCATTGGATATAAATAAATTGTTTTCATGTACCGTACAGTATTAAGTCCTATCTTAGTACAATGCTCATTGTCAACTTTAAACAAAGCAGACATGCCTTCAAATAATACAAATAAAGCGTTGACAACGGCTTATCATACTGGATAAAAACCGATTACATTAGCTTCGCCACTGAACAGCAGATTAGGTTTCAATCCTTGTCATCTTTATCACTTCAATCGGGTAGTGATTACCGAATGTGATGGTGATCTTAAAAATAGATCATTTGCAAACTCTTTAATGCCATTCGAACTTAACTTGCCTTTGGGGAATATGAATGAATAATAATATGCGGCTTATATCATCGTAATCCTAGCCTGTCACTTATCATGTATCATAATGGTGGTTTTCCGCCCGAGGTTTGTGGGCAATTTTAATCAATATGAGGAGATGAGGACATTGCATGTTGTTGATGGGCGTAATGATGTTTTTAACTAATTCATCACACAAAAAACATCCAATACTACTATTTAGAGGAAGGTTGATATGAATAAGTAAAATTTTCTCTTGAACACATCTCTGTCATTTCTGTTTTTATTCAAGGTCGATATTCAACAGAATCCAAATTACTAGATTCTTTTCCTTTTATATGCCATTGTGAATAAAAATAACAAGGCTGCTTCAACTTCTTGTCATTTTTGTAATGGAGAATGTCGTCTGCTGGGAGCCAAGAGAGTTCACTGCATGGCTATCAACAGGCTATGTGAGTGAAATACAACTGTTAGCACTCAATTCAGACTTGTTATCTAGACATCTTGACTGTCAAAGATGTATGATTTAGATATATTACCCGATCTTCATAAGGAAAAATAGACGTGCATCAATTTCGGGCAAAGTTGTGTAATTGTTTTAAAGGCATCGTGTAACAATGTTCAATCTGAGATGCATGACCGTGTTATCAGTGTCTTTGATATGGTGTAATATTGAAGCCCTAACAAAAATTGCGCTTCAAAATGATCATGAAGCGCCTCAAAAAAGTAAAAAAACGTTGACTGACCGGTTTTAACATACTCGTTTATCATAATAGACTCTAATGTTATAAAAAACCGTTAGGATTTTCAATCATAAATATCTTGATAATCAGACAGGCGATCGGCTTTTAAACGCCATGGGATTCCTGACTGACCTATAAAGGTTTATAATTATGATTGCAGCATGACCTAAATCCAGGATTTTGTTTCAGAATCTGAGGCCATGTTACCGAGTCACTTTAAGGAAAAATGTCGAATGTGATATCATCATGATCACTTCTATAATCATAATAATATACATATTGAAGCGCACTTTCAGACGTGATATCACTCAAGGGGTTGCAAATTCTATTTTTAACAACACTCTCCCGATTACGTTCGGTTTTCATAAATCGAATTAGTCTTTGATTATGACATTTCATACACGGACAACATATCGAACCCGTCTGCATTCATAGATGTTTCTGCACTTTTCACATATTTTGAAAACAGTGACATTGGCGGGGTATCGAGTAAATTTAATCTATTATACCATATGAACTAACCATGTGCCTTCGGTAAAAGCGCGAGCGAAAAAAAGAGAAAAAGAATGATCAAACCTTTATGCCTCAGTCACAACTTAAAGGGACTTTATAACATTGTTCAGATGAGAGATAGTGGTGCTAAGGTAGTGACTTCAATGCTAGATGTACAATTAAAGATAATCTGAAAATTTGAGTGAAAACGGATCATTATTCATGGTACAAATTGGGAAAAACTGATCTGATCGATTCCTTAATTCTCCCAACTATATTATTCTACTTCTATTCTGCTACTTGTCAAAGCCTGTTCAGCATCAAGACGAGGACAATTTAATTACATTTTAGGTGAATGTAAATCGTCACAAAGCAATAAAATGGCTCTACATTCCATTCCAGACAGTTAGGTGTTGACAGATTTTTATAGCCTGTTTTATGTATTTTTCTCATGGAAAACCGGTTGGGAAAATTCAAAAATGGTTGGGAGAATTTACTGTTAATCACTGTTAGAAGGTGCCTCACATCGACGTCTCCAAAGAAAACCATAGATATCTTTGTGGTTTGAGCATTTGTTCAGGATTTTTTTGCATGTCAGAGGGTTAGTATAGTAGAAGGAATATAGTAAGTAACATTTTATACAAAAATTAAGCGATTTTTTTCATCAACCTTCAACAATGTTACCGAGTCACTTTAATGTTTTTGGCTTGCGTATTGCTGCGTATTTATGGCAAGCCGTTTTAACATTTATTCCTATTTCTTGATAATTATAAAGAAATGATTTTCTGTTGTAAAGCAAGGGTATTTCTTGATATCAATAATTCGATTTCTTGATATCAATAACTCGATTTCTTAATATCAAGAAATCAATTCTTGATATCAAGAAATATGAATAAATGTTAAAACGGCTTGCCATAAATACGCATCAATACGCAAGCCAAATACGCAAAGGTGTGACTGAGGCATAAGGGCTACTTGAATTGTCTGTTTCAGCAATTTAGTGACTGCAAAGCATTCTTTCCAGTATCACCGCCTCGCTGCACTTACAAAAGTTATAATATTTATTAAAGGGACTTGTTCAGATGATAGAAAATGGTGCTAAGGTAGTGCCTTCAATGCTACATGTACAATCAAAGATAAATCTGAAAGTTTGAGTTAAAACAGACCATTATTAATGATAAAAATTGAGAAAAAATGATCTGATCGATTCCTGAATTCTCCCAACTATGTTATTCAAATTTATTTAAATTTTATGAATGTAAATCGTCACAAATCAATGAATAATCTGCTCTATACCATTCCTAACATTTAAGTGTTGAAAGATTTTTAAAGTCCTGTTGTATGTCCCATTTTCATGGGAAAACGGTTGAGAAAATTCAAAAATTGATTGGGAAAATTTACTTTTAAAGGGTGCCGCACAGTGACGCCTTCAAAGAAAACCATAAATATCTTTGTGGTTTGAGAATTTTTTCAGTATTTTTCGCATGTAATTAGAGAGTTAGTATGGTAGAAGGAATATAATAAGTAACGTTTCATCCAAAAATTACGCATTTTTTTCATCATCCTTCAACGATGTTACCGGTTCACCTTAATTCTTAATGTTCCTTGATTGTAATAACGATATTGTATGAAAATCCAAGTATTCCAAAACTTCATAGTCTGTAATATGCGAAAAATATATTCAGCATGACTCTAACACCAACATTTTTATAAGGGGAATCAAAATCACATGAAACCGTCTATTTAAGCAAGATTACAGCTTGTATTTCATAGATGTTGTAAATAATGCGAATTTATTGTTTTAAGGTGAAGCTTAAAAGAGGAAAGAATTTAGTTCCAAGCCATGTGGAAAGAAAGCAAACTCTGAAATCGATGCAAGTAGAAGTTTTTTAAAATGAAATTTCAGAATTCATTATAAGTTAAAAACACACGGTAAGATAATCAATACGGTCCCATCTGTTCAGATAAATATAAGCTATATGCCCTAGACTTACTTGTTCACGAAACCCACCAAGATAGGATTTTTTATTTCATTCTTTTATACGCCAAATGTTACAAATTTCCCAGTAAATGCAACACAACCTGTTATCGATCAATTCTTTTATTGCATGTTTAGATATTATCGTTTCGTAGAACACTACATCTGTGTTAAATACAATAAGTTTATACCATTGGGTAATAGGTGAAAAAACGTTGTTTTAGCTGGAAAACAGATTTTGTTTTTGTTATTCAATCCTGTTTTATTTAAGTTTTGGGGGTGATATTTTGTTTATAAATTCTATGTTATATTGCAGTCCTGGGCAATATTAAGATAAGATGTAAACAAAAACTTTGTGATTTAAACTGCAAGTGTCAATTTCGAAATCAAGGATCCATTTGAACCGAAGTGCAAAAAAACCAAAAGTGTAACAAATATGAAAACTCATTATCACGTGCTTTATGAAACTTTTCTAGAACCTTGTCTGCTCAAGATATTCATGTTTATAAAATGGGTTCAAGAGAGTAGCCAATGAGAAGCGGCGAAATGGATCACATGTGCGTCCATTAATTTTGACCATATGCACGGGGAGTCAATTCTCAACTTTATACTCATTTTTATTGTAGACCCATCTGTAAAACAAATAATACATGTTTTTAGCTCGTGCATTAGTGCTATATGCACTGCACTAGGTTAAAGTCACAATGCGACGGACAATGAACTCGAAAGGTCTCGTTCATTATCCTAATGTGACTTAACCTGCATGCAGTGCATATTCACTAATGCACTCGCAAACATGTATTACAGTCAAACCTGTCTATAGCGACCGCCCAAGGGAAACACAAAAAGTGGCCTTTGTAGACAGGTGGTCTTTGTAGACAAGTTCCTTTAGTACATGATTCAATGAGAATCCATTTTCAAGGGAAACAACAAATGTGGCCTTTGTAGACAGGTGGTCACTAAAGCAGGTTTGACTGTATTTGGATAATATTGTTTAATCCTCTATGTATTCTGACTCTGACAATTTTGGTGGTTAGTCTTAGATTTGAATTTGATATATATGATATGCGATATTATCAGCGGGAATTTTATTGGTCAAGCTGATATCACGTGACAATCACAAAAACACAGAGACAGGTCATTTCAATGTATGTCATCACTAAAATTAAAAAAGGTTTGGTGGATCATGCCTCATCCCACTGATCTAAGAACACTTGTTTTGAATATGCATCGATAACGATTAAATATCCTTCTTTTCATTGAAATAAGCATTAGCGTCAATTGTTTATTTTGTTGAGAATTTTAACCGAACCTAAATTCCAAAGTAAATTGTTGAAATCTTATCGGCAGGTGTTTTATGGTCGATAAAATCAATAAAGTTCGCTACTATCCACCTGTCTACAAATTGTTTTCGTATTCGACCTAGTTGACCAAAAAAATCTTTCCTATTGATACAGCGAACCTTTTTGTGAAAAATAAGTGTTTGTTTTACTACTTAATATCCATTATTGCATTTTCGATTCGGTTTGAAAATGAGCTGTGCTATCTCAGAAAACTGCCAATGCCAACTTATTTATTTTAAGGCTTAACTTTGGTAACCTCACCTTCAATTGTCAAGAAAAATGCAAACATGCTGTAATACGAGTTAGATTTATGCCTGGATTACATTTGCCCCGGGCGCCGTACGATAAATTAGTCCACGATTTTTCGTAAACATCGTAGGAGGCTACGGGGTACGATGTTTGTGTTTACATTATCTACGAGCATCGTGTCATATATTGTGTTGGCCCTCGGGGGCAGGCCAGGGCAAATCCGTACAGAGGCTGCTCAGAGATTGTACGGAAATCGTGCAATTTGAATGCAGTAGCCGTGCAGTCTCCGCAGCCTCCGCACGGAAATCGTACGGAGCCCGTGCAGCTTCCGTGCAAAGATGACTGCTCAATATCACGGATACTGCGGGCAGCGAGCAGCAACCTAGTGATAGCTGTGCAATAGCCGTGCGAATGCCCCACGAGTCTAAAATCTCTGTACGATTTTTTTTGCCCCCATGTTCACCGAAAAATCGTACATTTGCTGCACAATCAGTGCGAGGCCTCTGGGCGATGCCCGTGCGGGGATTGTGCAATGCCACCTACGACATGTATACGGGCTATATCTTAATCAATTTCCCGTAAGATTGCAATTTTCTTTTTAACTTTCGAGAAAAGAAAAAAGACAAAAATCCAGTATAATTGAAACATCTGATGATAATGAATTAACTCTCGTACATCTTAAATGCTCTCTAGTATGAAATGTGACAAAACTTTCTTGTAAAGGACATATAGCTGCTAAATAAAATGGCAGGTAGCCCGTTGTGTCAATCGATAAAGACGTATTCATCTTCTTCTTTTAAAACTGGTCCTCACTGTTCCTAGGTAAACGACGTTAGTCAATATTATTCTGTGAAACCTTGAGCAGAAGTGTTCTTTTATCAAAATGAGCAGAACTGCTCTAAACTTTAGAAGACTTACGTCATACAAATTAAGTCACATTTTGATCCTAATTCTTGAGATAGAAATGAAAAAAATCACATCAAAATTACTTCACGGTGAGAAGTGGCGTCACTAATCTCTCTTGCACAACACTCTGGTTCACAGTTACTTATATAAGATCATCATCATGCTATATCAATTGATAATCAGTGTAGATTGGTGGAATAATCCGTTATATACATAAATACATATAATATATACATTTTAATTCGGACTTAATGAACCCTTTCTCGTTTTCGCACTTACGAAACCATTTCCATTGTCAGAATTATGATCCTGGATCCGCCCCTGGCCTGACCAAGGGGTGTTTTAGTTCCTTATAATCTTTTTAAAAAACATGAAAGGCTATAACTCTTTTAAAAAGTGGAATGAAAAGCAAAAAAGCTTTTAATAGAGATATTAGGAACTGTATCGAGATTATGAAACATGCCTCTTGTTATGAAACTAATGTCACTAATCTCTCTTGCACAACACTCTGGTTCACAGTTACTTATATAAGATCATCATCATGCTATATCAATTGATAATCAGTGTAGATTGGTGGAATAATCCGTTATAATATATACATTTTAATTCGGACTTAATATGAACCCTTTCTCGTTTTCGCACTTACGAAACCATTTCCATTGTCAGAATTATGATCCTGGATCCGCCCCTGGCCTGACCAAGGGGTGTTTTATTTCCTTATAATCTTTTTAAAAAACATGAAAGGCTATAACTCTTTTAAAATGTGGAATGAAAAGCAAAAAAGCTTTTAATAGAGATATTAGGAACTGTATCGAGATTATGAAACATGCCTCTTGTTATGAAACTAATGTCACTAATCTCTCTTGCACAACACTCTGGTTCACAGTTACTTATATAAGATCATCATCATGCTATATCAATTGATAATCAGTGTAGATTGGTGGAATAATCCGTTATATACATAAATACATATAATATATACATTTTAATTCGGACTTAATATGAACCCTTTCTCGTTTTTGCACTTACGAAACCATTTCCATTGTCAGAATTATGATCCTGGATCCGCCCCTGGCCTGACCAAGGGGTGTTTTAGTTCCTTATAATCTTTTTAAAAAACATGAAAGGCTATAACTCTTTTAAAAAGTGGAATGAAAAGCAAAAAAGCTTTTAATAGAGATATTAGGAACTGTATCGAGATTATGAAACATGCTTCTTGTTATGAAAAGAAAAATGTAAGGAACAAGAAACAAATCATTTTGATATTTGTTTACTTCTAAGGGTCGAGCTAACTTTAGGGCGGAGAAAAATTCATTTCGCTGTTGGATAAAAGTAGAGAGTGAACACCAAAGAAACTTCACTTTTAAAAGAGAAACTGGGGACTTTGTCAATCACAAGTGCGTGATTTAAAAAGGAGAAAACAAAAATTCATCTGCTCAGGGTGTGTTTGTATTCTGAATCTCTGAAATGAGGGGAATTAAATAGCTTTTTTTTAAAGCAAAAATAACAAAATTATGCTTTTAGAAGAGAGAGAACAGCCATTCTGTCAAGGCCAATACGCAGGTGCTATTTTCTTTTCTTTTTTTCAAAGGGGAAAATAATGTTAGGGGCGTGTTTATCTTAGATAAAAAGCAAAAGCTTTTTTGGTCTGAAAACAGTCTGAAAACTATTATGTTTATCTTCACTGTTTAACATGACGAAGATTCTCAAAGCAAGGTGTGCGTTACAGGAGAGTATTTGATACTGAAGATAATAATAATAATAATGATAATAATAATAATAACAATAGTCACCCTTTTTGTATATATAAATAGGTTGCCAGTCTGACCATAGCTGCTGTTGTTGTTTTCTTCATGTGTATATGCAGACTTCTATGCGAGTCGCGAACTGTTTTTTAAGAGATCTGAATTTGTGTTAATGAGAGAAAAAGAAAAGGAAAAGGAAGAGTACAAAAATTGAGAGTGACAAAATACCGACTGATGTATGGTATATATATTGTGAAATAGCCCGTGGAGCTACTGTTGTGTTTTGCTTGTTATTTGATAACGTGTGATAATGGTAGTGATTAAAATTTAAATAATGCCGAAGAGAATTGATTTTTTTTTCGCTCTTTTTCACCCAATTATGAACAAAAAGATAAACCGTTATGTTCATATATCCTTAATATACATATATATATATATATATATATATATATAATTTTATATACATAAACATAATATATGCAAATCGCCCTAGCAGTTACAAGTAACCAAGCCCTGTCACTGGATTTGATTACGATTCTTTTCTGCACAGAGCGGACTCTCCACTCCACAAATGAAAGAAGCCATTTACGTGTTCTAATGAAAATAATCATGAATGATGAAGGGGGTAAATAAGTGTTTTTGTTCAGGATCATATCGAAATTAGTTGAGGTCTGATGTTGAACATCTCTCCCGGAAGGGCCGGATGTGAGCGAATAGCTACAGCTTCGCTCCAAGCGCCTTGACCTATTACGACATGCGGCATATACATTGACAGGTATATTCAAGTGGCAAGAAAGAATATCATAAAACCAGGCAGAAATTCATCATATCCCTTATATTGCAATATCACTCCAAATCAATCAAAGCAACTTGCTTGTTATGATCATGTTGCCTATTTATTTACTTCTTTGGCGGGCACAGTTCTTATAGAAAGAGCTTTGATACAACTCACCATGTATACCCGGGCAGTAAAACCGTCTTAACTACAAGTTCGCTGACAACCCATTAAAATGCGTCTAGATTTTACACTGTGACTCGGCGGGATGTCGGTGAATTCGTACTTACGACGGTTTCTTGAAACGGAATCCAGTATAGCGTCTGATATGTTTATTTCCGTATCCAGATACCTACCCCCGGGACAACTAACCCCAAGACAGCTACCCCCTATGACAACTAACCCCGAGAATGGTTGTCCGGGGGTAGTTGTCCTAGAGGATGGTTGTCATATGGGGTAGTTGTCCTAGGGGGTAGTTTACTGGGGGTAGTTGTCCGGGGTAGATGTCCCAGGGGGTAGACGTCCTAGAGGGTGGTTGCCCTTGGGGTAGTTGTCCTAGGGGGTAGTTCACTGGGGGTGTTATCCGGGGGTGGATGTCCAGGGGGTAGGTGTCCTAAAACCATTTATTTCTGATCACCAATATCCAGATTCTACTCGGTTTCTAGACGGGAAAAAAGAACCAAATCACTTCACGAGATCTGGACATTTCAAATTATTGGCGTAGTCCGAGCATAACGTTCGTTCATCTAAGAAGAAAAAACAAAATCATCCAATATTTTTAAAGAATTCATTCTGTCAACAACGATGTACATTTTGTTTTTATTACAGTTTATTTACTGTAAATATATTTACCTTACCCGGAAGCTCCATCAATGACAGGCTTGTGACGTGCTTGTGGGTAGCTAAATTTACAAATTGATATTGTAACACCCAAAGAAACCATTTTATTCCTCTGTGATATAACCTTGATACTCTGGTTTCTCTGCTCGATTACATAATTAATTCTCACAAGTTTCAATGCCGTTCCACTGTGTGAGCAAGACGAACCGCAAGCGTTTCTTATTACAGGGAATATAGTCTTCAACCGATTGTCAGTACTATTTCTCTGTAACAGAACTTATTCACTCACCTGCGTTATTTCAGTGACCAAGCTAAAATGTATATGTTACTCAGCAAGGGAATAAAAAAAGCCCCCTGGCCATCCAGTTTCTTCTTTTCATTTTCGAATTCTTTCCATCAACCTAGAAAGGATCCTATGGGACCACAAAAAACAAGGTCTAAAACTTGAAGGTATATATTCGAATTTTCAGCCGAAATGTAAAGAACGTACGTGCAACCTTTTTCACTTTTTCCCTCAAAACAAAAAAGCTTTTTCCAGGATAAACAGAATTTTCAAATGTGCAGTTTGAAACAAAGACGGGTAAGAGAAAGATGAAGCTTTACTTATGACGATACCTTTTTTTCTGTGTATGATTTTATGTTAAAAATCCGTATATTTGAGATGATGCATATATGGAAATAAATGAACATCAATCAATCAAAGTAAACAGATGAAAAACAACAATAACTCTTGAAATCTCTAAAGCCATTCATTGCACAAATATATGGTTTATAACAATAAGTATTATCATCTTATTTAAAGAGCAATCCAAGCCTTGTAATAAGTTGATTTGTGTGAAAGCAGAAAAATAACAGAAACAGAAAGGCAAAAGTTTAAAACGAAGACCCACCCCGCTTGGTCGCTACGCTCCATCGTTTTTCATACATTTCACCCCATGCGATTTTGTGCCCCCCCCCCCCCCGTAAGAAATTCCTGGATCCGCCACTGGATAGCATTCTTTATCCGGACGAGCAGATTACAAAAACACCACTTTAAATCATGTTTATTCTATTAGTATAGGTCGTTTTATTTGAGGTGTATTTTTCTACTTGTCTCATAACCACATCCATTTTACAAATTATATGCCCAAGTGAAAAAAATAGGTATGAATTGACCGCAATCTCCTCGATGTAGCAAAGCATCTCAAAATAAACCACGAAGGAATTAATCCGTTGACACTGGTAATACTATACGGGTCTGTGAACTTGAACAGCGGCAGTGAGACATATTAATTACATTAAGGGACTAAAGTGAAGGAGTGTGACTGAGTAAAAAGGATGGACGCACTCTGAAAAGGGCAATCTTTTATGGATACGTCTTCGTCGACTCATCTCCATCCATATACGCATACGTACATGACTTATACAAACACTGGCTTTGACAAGATTTACTACTCGTTACAAGGCATGTCAGAAATTAAACATACTTACAAAGAGGAATGGAATGCTGGAGACTATAATTGTTAATATATTAGTCAGGTCATGCTTTCTTCTGTTTGCATAATTTACCGACTGGTAACAAAATCTTCTATGATTTCACGGGATCAGCATCAATGATTAAATGATGATAAATTAGATTCCTGCTAACCCTGAAGGTAATTGAAATAAATTTTCAAATATTCGGTTGGATATTAAGACGCAGGATTATTATGATATTTTCACATGTCAAATGGCTGTAATGGAATGCAAGAGGTTTGGAAAGAATTAGGATGAATATTGCCTTCATGAATCATAATAATAATAATAATCATATGATACGATTTGTCTTGTTGATGCTGATGTTCTATCCCAGCACATATCAGTTTGGTACTCGAAGACTGGAAGTTGTAAATGGTTAAACGAAAAGTGAAATTATTGAGACTAAGTGATAATTTTTTTTATATATTCATATTCCAAATATGAATGGTTTAGGATTGTAATAATAAGTATTGTTTATAGAGTCTCTTTTGGAAGGATCGTAATCCCCAGTTTCTAATTTTCGTGTTCGCGAAAACTTCAAGATATTTTGTACCAAAGATGATAACAAATATTAAGTATTTAATGCTGCTTTTGGTGTAATTTTGTGTTCATAATACTAAAATACGTAACGGATGGAACATAAAATAATGATCGAACACCTTGGACTTTCCCTATATTGACTCGCCCCTGTTCTCTCTCATTTCTCTCCATCTTCTCTCTCTCTCTCTCTTTCTCTCTATCACACACACGCACACACTCAAACACATGCAGAAATACCCGCTCGAGTTCAAACCCCCGACCCCCCCCCTCTCTCTCTCTTCCTTCTTGAACGTATCGCTATACTGCAATGAAGATATGAGATGTCACAACAACTAGATACGTGGATTAACTTCTATCTATTCGAATTAATTGACAGCTGAAGAAATAAGCTTTGAATCGCATTGCGCGGAAATAAGTATAGTATTCCCAGAAGTTGACTTTTTTAGTATGAGACCTATAGAGAGCTTGTAAGAGAATTGAAGTGATGGTGCTGATGGAATAATATCCAGGGGCGTATAATATGGATTATGGCGCTCAGGGCAAACGATAATATAGCGCAACCCCGAACCCCCCTCCCTGCCCGAACTTTCTTACCTTTGAGGGAGCAAAACGACCGAGCGGTAAATATTTTGCATTGCAACCATCAAAACGCAATTTCCAATGCATTTTAGCTAGAGGAAGATTCGTAAGGGAGAATTGCAATCGAGCGGTAGAGTTCCGAATGTTCAACATTGATAGTCTCGTAACATCTCCCGAAATAATAATAGTCACCTTTTTATGTAATAAAAAGGTTGTCAGGCTGACCGTAGCTGGCGGGTTGTGCCATGAGCCCTTTGAGTATATCTTTTCCCTTGGAAGCAGTATGCCTGATAAAAGAAGAAAGAACATCTGAAAAAGAAATCCGACGGTACGGGTTGCCAGACGCCCGATAAAGATTGGGGTTAATCGGCATCGACGAGTGTCGG
Organism: Strongylocentrotus purpuratus; assembly: GCF_000002235.5. NCBI lineage: Eukaryota > Metazoa > Echinodermata > Echinoidea > Camarodonta > Strongylocentrotidae > Strongylocentrotus > Strongylocentrotus purpuratus. Next base: position 31,279,187 of record NW_022145612.1, on the reverse strand, counting down.
GATTTACGGGATTGTGTAAATAACAAGCATTGCACATGTATACAATATTATACAAGATGTAAGTAAACATTAAATTCAAATTATATGACATTATACAATTGATAAAACAGTTGTCTGACTACAAACATCAATACATTATACAGATAGTTTACATTAGTAAAAAATCTGGAAAATTTATATACAACATTAATCAAAAAATGTATTACGTATACAAATATATAAACAAATATTGATAAATCCAATTCATTCAGGAAACAAAATCCTAAGACTGGTACCTGTGGTTCAGAGTAAAAACAAACAAACACGAATATGAATGGTTTGTACTGTACTGGACCAGGTAGGCTACACCTGTTTCGAGTCCTCTATACGCAATGACGATCCAGCAAAGGGTCAAGCTGTATACTGCGCCCCCGTCCCCTTCAAGCTGAATGCCCTGAGAAAAAAAAAATACTGGTGGCAATATGAATACATCACGCGGGCTGCTAAAGAAAGTTACCCCTATCATCCCCCTCCTATAACTTCCCGTCCCGTTCGTCATCTGGATACATCGCGATTGCACGGATCAAGGTAAGCCTTATTACTGTCTCTTCGTTTCTTTTTAACTCAAAAACTTGAATAAAATTAAAAAAAAATAATGTCAATCAACCCCCCCCCCCGGTTCTTACATATTAAGACATATGTGGGTGTGCCGCTCTAATGGGTCAGTTTTCACAAAATAATCCCTAAACATGGGTCCCATTTTTAACAAAAAGATCCCTAAACATGGGGCCGTTTTTCAAAATTCAAAAAATTGCGAAAAATGGGCATAACTTCCGAGAAAAAAATCCTTCAAAATGACCCCTTCAAAAATGGGTAGGAATTTCGAGGCTTTAGCGGCACACCCCCGTTAAAACCAAATATGAGTACCCCCCCCCCCCCCTTCGGGCAAACAATTAGTGTTTGCCCGAACAGTTAATGTTCCTGAGTTTTTTATTTCCGAAAAATTGTTTGTTCATAACTGGGGATGTAATTATCTCGACTTGTTTGAAGAAGCACGCCGGCTATGCTTGCGTGGGATAGATCAAACTTCATCTGCTATTTTTAGTTAATTTTTGTTTAAAGATGAAGAATCGTAGTCCTACTTTGTTTGTCAATTGATGTTAAAAAACAACAGTTCAGCCAACCAATTAAACATGATTTCCGCTTACAATTTCCGGTGATTCTTCCCACGCACTCTCGTCTCCCTTACTCTGTCCGCCAATCTCCTTTATATGGACGGAGCAAATAAAGCGAATTGTATGACATCTAATAGAGGCCGTTCCAATCATCCTTACGATGTCATTGGCTGGTATATTCGCTGTCTCGGTTAACCTCTTTCCATAATTTCAAACCCATGCTTACCTTTTGTCATTTAGCAAATAATTTTACGATACCAATGAATAATTTGAGATAAAATTTTAATTCAGTTTAGATTGGAATTGAGGTTTTCTGTCATTTTGTGAAATGAAGATGATGAGATGTCGCATCTTGTTCATGGGATTTGTCTTATAACTGACTATTTCTTTCAAGGAATCATATAAAAAGCAAGCTCAGAAATTAATTGAGAAAGTAGGTTTGATTCGTAATCGTTTATTGATAAGCTGATTATTTTAACAGGAAAAATTATGATCTTTACCCCGACGTATCCTAATCTGTCGACCTATTTTTCCCCTTTTTTTTCTCTCTCTCTCTCTTTCGAAGGCGGGTCCTGCAGTTACTTCGCCCCCCCCCCCGCCTCCTATGATCATGATGGTTGTGTTTACTTCACTGTCGCCTAAATCACCCAAAACAATATCATAATCATAACTATTACCAACATTATATAACCATCAACTTTACGATATTTATTACCATCAACTACAGCTATTATCACCATTGATACCAATCACTACCACATTCACATCAGTCGTAATGGTCATCATTTTCACTAATATAATTAATTATACCATTACTATCACCACTTATAAAATGTTACACCATTATTCATCAAAATCCCTAAATTTCCTGCACCAGCATTCTTGAACAAGTACCACAAAGGACAAGTTCCCTGGACACTTGCTTCCAGAAATACACCCCCCCCCCCAAGGAAAACTAACCCCCGTTAATTGGACACTCATCTTGACCACACCCCCCCCCCCCCTAAATCAAGACACAGTTCCCTCATGTCTTTAGTATTCTTCACTTTCTCATTTTAAGTAATGAAGTCTTTATTGATGTACTAATGTCATTGTGTAATCAAATGCATTATCCCTGGTAATCTCTCCGCCATGAACTTCCTCTTGTCACACAGGAGAACCCACTAGAAAATGGCAAAGATTTATTTGGCTGAACAGATTAGCACCAAAAATGTTGTCTCCTCCCCCCCCCCCCCCAAAAAAAAAATAAATAAAATAAAATAAAATAAAATAATTTTTTTTTTTTTAAATGTGGTCATCGCCTTACCTTCTTTTTTTCTTTTTAGAGATTGTAGGACTAATAACTTATATGGGCATGTGATAAATTCCATCACCAATGCAGTATTTTTTTCATTATTATCAATACCATTGTCACAGATATTGTAATCACACTTATCATTAATACCATTATCACAGATATTGTAATCACATTTATCATTTATACCATTATCATAGATATTGTAATCACATTTATCATTCACACCTTTATCACAGATATTGTAATCACATTTATCATTTATACCATTATCACAGATATTGTAATCACATTTATCATTTATACCATTATCACAGATATTGTAATCACATTTATCATTCATACCATTATCACAGAAATTGTAATCACATTTATCATTTATACCATTATCACAGATATTGTAATCACATTTATCATTTATACCATTATCACAGATATTGTAATCACATTTACCATTATCACATATATTGTAATCACCATTATCATTTACACCGTCACATCACCACTTAAACTGTGACTACCATCATCGATATTGCATTCATGTTAATCTTCATGACAAGCAATCGTATCCTTGCTACTGCTATCAACATCATCACAAAAATTACCACAATTCTTACATCATAACCCTCTCCAATTCTACTGCTAACACAACCATCATTTCCACCATACTTTTATGCACCCATCATGTCATCATTATTACCACAATCTTATGTAGTGTAATATACATGTATAATGTACCACATGCAGCTATTGGCTGTAAACACCATCATCACCCATACCACAAATATCAACATAATCAACATTACAATTCACCTCGTAATCAATATTACCAATGCTATCATTACCATCACCATAACTCATACCATACATCACTACAATCACCATTGCAAGTATCTGCTTGACCTCCACAAAATAAAGACATTTTGATACAAAATGAAAGTTGTTTAACTGCTGTTATTTACATACTGAATGAAAAAAATACTGAATACATGTATAGAAACTAAATCATGAGATGCCAAAATTCCGCAATAGTGCACCATGTAATGCCATTCTATGATACCATTCATAGTACTTTTTTCATATCAAGGTTAACAGACTCATATCAACATGATACTAAAACAATAAGGTAAATTTCAATATCAACATTGACCAGTAAATACAGACCTACTTACATAGAGTAATTGCATTCTATGAATATGCATACAAATGCAACTTGATTGCTGCAATACAAGCTAAAAGACATGCCCATTTTGCTGTTTGTTCCAGCAGAAGGGCTGATCCTTTGGTCTATTAGCCTCCTGTTATTTTTTTGTTTAAACTGAAGACAAAAGAAGAATTTATTAATTAAAATAATTGTTCACAATTAAGACGATGCATTGAGTAAAAATTTGTTGTGCAGATGTAATGAAAGGAAGGTCATAAACTTGAATTGCGTATTTATAGCAACGGACGTCCATGCACTTTGTGGCCTTTCTGCCCGGCACACAACAGTGTATACATCCTGGAAGACTTTCACCTCAAGAGGGCAACAAATACAGCGCAGCAGATCTGTTTTTGAGCGAAACACTAAGATATTATCCTTGCAACCATTTATCAGATTTACAATAAATAAAACAAGGCTTTGTCTAGCAAGCGAAATAAACAAATCCTACTGTATTTACATGCAACTATACATTCTTTGATTTATATAACAATGTTTATTAGTATAGATATATTCTCGGCGTTCCTACGCTTTTTAACAGTGCCACCAGTGAATGTCGATGATGATGGTACTGATTGCGGATCAACAGCTGCCACTCATGATCTCGGAACCCTGCATTTTGTAGGGTACTGATGCTGGTTGCCCTTAGGCAATGGTTGGTGTTCGCTTTGGTACCTGCACGAGATGTAAATGTTTTCATCTTTTCTCTGGTGTTTTTCCCTAGGGGTGCATTTAATACAGTACCATGGACCAGAACAAGATGGATTCAACTCACGCTTGGGCTTTGCCGGTCTCTGCCAAAACCACTTACATTGGGATTCAATTTATCTTTGTAGCGCAAGAAGGAAGCAACAGGACATTGTGGACCATTAGTTGGAGTCATGAAACCAACTTGACTTTTCTCTAGTTTAACTGCACTGTTGTTTTTTGTGAATGTATCTTTGAGAGTTATGTAGCATTTTCCCCCCTACCTTACAAATTTCAGAGCTGTCAAGTGTCATTTCGCGCAAATTCTTTCTCCCACATTTGCAAAAATACAATATAACATTAATAAATGCCTTGTCCTGAAGACCTAGTGAATTATCCAAATCAAGCGAACTTTGGATTTTTCCATGTCTTCTTGTGAGATAGCTGGTTTGTGAGTCACATTTCCCTTTCCATTTTGTTTAAGCTGAAAAAAAAATTTCATGCTTAATAATCTCCACATTCTTAGAATTGAGGAAATAACGCTGAAGTCCGAATCTAATAATTAACATTGACTTCTTCCTGTATAGAGAACTGTTGTTCTGTCTAGCACCAGCGTAAAACCTCTGGAGCTATCGAGGTCTGTGTTGATAACTTGCAGGTAGTCTTCAAATATTGTTACAGAGAATTTCATGGAATTTTTGGTGTTCTTGCTGTCAAACACACTGTATGGTATCCGCGCTCGCACAAAGAATATTTTTACATGTAAATCAATGGGGATTGCAGCAAAATTTAACTATGCCACCTGTTACCTGGGAGAACAGGCACCTTTGTCATTTTTTGAAAATTTTGTTTATACATTCATTATGGTTAAACATATATGATATTACTACAAAGAGCACAAAACAACTTAAGCTTTCAAAGTCGTCATTGGCTTTAAGCATGAATAATGGAAGACATTCATTCTTTGAAATTGATAACAATTTTCTTTTTATATAAGTGAGCCTTTGATGTCAGAATTTATCATTTCCAAATGATTATCACCTGACCATAATGGTGTATAAAATTACAGAAAATACATGTAACACTATTCTATGCCGTGGAAATGTGTAGCAAAACGTGCTACCACTCGTTTGGAATCGTTCTGTGGAGTAATGTCCAACATTTCCAGCTTATTGTCTCCTCCAGACTGGTTTCTGGCTTTCATGACATTATACTGCTGAGGTAACTATGTTTGAAGTCAGTGCTAATTAATTTGACCCTGTAGAACCAAAGCCCCCTTCTCCTCGCTTGGTCTCCTCTAAAGTCTGTAAAAATAAAATCAGAAGAAAAGAAAAAGAAGGAAAGTAAATTAGAAAAGAAGAAGATATAACATGGCCTCATGTTGATGAGAAAAGAAACCTTTATCAATTATATTTGAGAAACAACAAGTAAAACTTTAACCTTAAACTCTCAGAAAATCAAAGAATATGAAAAGGAAAAATGAGATCACTACTGTTACTAATTTGTGAAATCTCCACTTGGCAATGCAGTCATAATGTATCACATGAAAGACTATCCTATTTCTTTTAGTACACAAATTATTTTGGTACCTAGTTTTTTAATTTTGTAGGGTACGGTAAACAGATTTTTTTCTTCCTGGAACAGGTAACAATGTGTCGCCCATTTGATTTGTATCGGTAACAAAGATCTGCTCTACATTATATCATAAGCATTTGAAAGGGTCATGTTGGATAATTTTTAGAACACACCATAATGGGAATGTTCTCCATGCATGACATCATATAATACATTATATCTGATGCACTTTGTATAATCGTTTCATCTTAATTTCATGTTGTGACTAGTAACGAGGCTGTTATTAGTGGGGATTGATCACTTAATATTTTGCAGTATTTGTAGCTATAGAGGAATATTACTGATGCTCGTCTTCTTCATATTAATACTGTTTACCATTTTACATAATAGCTGTATTGAAGGTTAAGTTGCTCTACAAATATCACCCAAAAAGCATTTAAATTGACCCATTAACCATATTTCTTACAAACAAGCCCCCGTAGTTCATTTATACCACATCTCACGTTCATATGCGTGAGTGTTTGTGTGTGTATGTAGCCAAAACAAAGTCAGCATCAAAAGAAAAGAGAACTAGATGGAACTTCGACTGCGTGCAGTCGAAACTGATGCCTCCACCATAGAGCAATTTCACAAACTAAAACACAAGCAATCTTTCAAATTTAAGTTAAATTGTAATCCATTAACAGGTTCTCAGAATATCATGATTACTAGCTATTTTTCATATACATGTATGACCCTTTTATGATCTTTGACCTCATGACCCTAAAATCTAATCAGTTCATTGGCTCAGCAAGATAAATACATGTCCCGCGTTTGATGGTAATCTGTCCATCGGTTCCAATGATGTGATCACCAGCTATTTTTGCATACATAATGAGCCCTGTGACCTTTGATCTTTGACCTTGTGACCTCAAAATCTAATCAATTCATTGGCTCTGTAAGATACATACATGACCAAGGCAGGAATCCATCAATCGGTTCTTGAGATAACGCGATCACGAGAACGGGACGTACGGACGGACAACCCGAAAACAAAATACATTACTCTCTCTGGTGGTGATCTTAGAAGCATTATACTAAAAACCAATTTGTCAAGAATAAGGATGAAAATATATGATTTAATATTTATGCATCGTATCCATCCCTAAAATTATAAAAACATGTCTGACCTTTGAATACTGTTTAGTTTTTCATAATAAAAGTTTAGCATTCTAGATATCAATAAACAACAGGTGTTTGCATCAGGCATGCACCCAGTTCAAGAATAGTTGGGGCAATCTTACCTCACGTTCAACTAAGGTAGGCATGAAGATCTTTTCACAGATTAACTGGGCTATCCTGTCTCCTCTCTTCACTGTGGATCGAGAGAAACAAACATTTTAAAGGTGAAATTCAAAGAAAATCACAAATATGTCAACTAATGTATCACTAGAAACTGGTAAGCTAACAAATGGCCATCGTACAAGTTTGAGGTCAGCTACATATCGGGTGATTTATAAAAATAAAAATACAACCACCTCCATAGCAGCTGGGATATACGAGAGATTCGCCAGAAAAATAACGATGTTTTAATGACGTCACAACAGGGACCAATACTGCCCAAGCAGACGACATCCCATAAAGAAGGAACATAATTGCAAAGCTATTATTTGTCAAATTATAATGAGTTTAGTGTATATAAATGTACTGGCACGTCAAACCGATCAAAAGGGGACATGACCCGATTCTGATAACTAAAATCTTTTGATTGTAAATACTCAGGATAGGGGTTAATTAACAATCAAAGAAACCAGCCTTTCAAATTGAAAAGCCCCCGGACTGATATTAAGGACGGCATTTGTTCCCTCTTAAAACGCCGAACATACCGCGGTGTCTGCAGCTGAATATACAATGGCGTCTTATTTTGTTTACAAGCGACAGATTCCTTTATTTTTGTATCGCTGCATTTGTCATCAAAATAAAACCATGCGCGGGGTTTAGAGTGAGGCAATAGATTATACATTTAGCCTGGCGGTGGTGAAGTAAGAGAAAGAACTCAAGAGAAGATGAAAATACAGGCACTGAAAATGTGTGAGATGTCATGGTACATCGTCTGCTTGTGCAAATCATGTCCCTGCTGTGATCTCACACATCTCAGCAGCGTTCGGAGAGCTATTCAGGTGCTATGCCGGGGCTGTATTTAAGCGTTTTGTAATTTATAATAATCATTACTTCGAATGTTTCCATGCATTGAATTTTGATAACCTTGTCGAATCAAAGTTTCAACTTTGCAATAATGAAAATAAAGCTAGATTTAAAATCAATGAATATCTACTTTAAAAGATTATAGAATAGTAATAAACAATGTCAACAAATCTCTTTATAATTGAATTTAATAGGTCATATAGGCAGAAAATCGCAAAGCTTAATATGTAATTAAACAAGGGAAACGCTCTCGGCGGTCTCGCCTGCATAATGCAATACAATATGATAAACCGGAACGTCAATGACGTAGTGCTCATCCGCATCTCGCAACAACAAATATCGTTAATTTTATGTGGTACACTTTTGAACTGGTCAAAAAATAAAAATTTGATGCCCAGGAAGGGACATACCGGTAATTTCATTTCATTTGCACAAAGTACCATAAATAATCAATGGAGCAAAATCTCACAATTCTGTGAAGAAGTTTAGTGTTCCAAATTTAGCTCTACCAGATAAGGCAAACCAAATCAAAATCGGTCAAGAAATGAGGGAAAAGAAGCAATTTTTGTTATTTTTGGAATAAATTTGCATAAATTACCATAATTAATTAATGGAGAACATTTTCGAAATTCTGTGTAGAAGTTTAGTGTACCAAAGTTAGCTCTACCATATAAAGCAAACCAAATCAAAATCGGTCGAGAAATAAAGGAGAAGAAGCCTTTTTTGTGATTTCGAATAAATTTGCATAAATTAGCATAGATAATGAATTTCACGATTCTGTGTAGAAATTTTAAATCCCCCTCCTAGCCCTATCATATGAAACAATCAGAATCAATAAATGAAATGAAAAATAACGAAGAAGCATTTTGAATATCTTGATGTTGATGCCACAATAAAGTCTAAGTTTGTTGACCTTAAATGACCTTTTACCTTAACTTAGTGACCTGAAATTCTGCTCACATGATTGGGGAGACTTGATAACCCTATAGTCCAAATTTCATTGACTAAGAACTTATACTTTCAAAATTATATCAAAAATTCAAAAACTTAACCTTACGTAAAGTTTTCGATGATGATGCTACAACATAGTCCAAGTCTGTTGACCTGAATGACCTTTGATCTTGACTTTGTGATCTGAAATTCTACTCACATGATTGGGGATACTTGATTACCCTATAGTCAAGTTTCATTGACTAAGAACTTATACTTTAAAAATTATATCAAAAATTCAAAAACTTAACCTTACGTTAAGTTTTTGATGTTGACGCCGCCGCCAACGCCGCCGCCGTCACCGGAAAAGCGGCACCTATGTCTCGCTTTTTGCTACGCAGGGGAGACAAAAAGGGGGATTTCAGGGAAAATATTGATAGAAATTTGAAATTTTTAAAAGAGATATACAAAATAATGCATGGCCTAGATGAACTGGATCTAGCACACTTCTTTGACCATCCAACTGATAATAGAACCCGTGGCCATCGATACAAGATCGTTAAGAAGAAAGTCTACTCGAAGCTTAGACATGGATCATTTTCACAGAGATGTAACAATGAATGGAACAACCTCTCCTCTGTAGTTGTGGAGAGCAAGTCACTAAACAGCTTTAAATCCAATTGTTGAAATTTTGGTCGTCAAGAAAAGATCAATTTGACCCAGAGGAGTCCTTCGCTTGTCCATGTTCGTCAATTGCTGTATAGCGCCACTAAATATGTGCCAAAATATGGATTCTTCATCCGAATGTCAACGAGAGGCAAATAATTTTTAACTTTAAATGCCTACTTTCAAGGTATATTTCTCAGGTATAAGAGACAATCGATTTACCGATGTCAGTTTATAAGGTGATCTACATTTAAAATGTGACTGCGAGATGTGCAAAATTATTTAAAAAAAAAGATATTATGTACAGTAGTCTTGAAAAAGACTGTGGGAGAGGCTCGACGTTTCGAACAGGTTGACTATCCGTCGTCGAGCCACTCACGCCACTCTCCTCTCCAAGCACTATAGTTCTCCTTAGAACTATAAGCTAAGAAAGATAACCAACAGTCTTTTTCAAGACTACCCCAACAGTCCTTTTCAGGACTACACACCCTCAAGAAAGATTACTGAGTCCTTTTCAGGACTCCTCAATCTTCCCTCTCTCTCACATGGTGCACCCGCAAGACTACTGTATATTTACAGCACGATGTAGGCCGATACTTACATGCAGCATCTAAGATATTATGTGTTTTATAGAAACTCAAAGTGCATCTTTATTTGTTATTCACTCACATTCAACTTACATCACATGTTAAATACAAGTAGAATTCTTGGAACAATATCAGCGTGAGAAAAAAAGAATTTTCAGTGATGTACTGATGTTTCTACAAATCCTCACATCTTTACCAACACAAGAGTGATTTATATATCAAACTCAAATGGCATGATGCTGCCATAAGATCTTCACAAAGTGCAGTTTTAGTTTAGAAGTCACAAAAAAAAACAAATCTTTACTGAACACATTTATTTCAAATGAACTATCATTACAAAAAATATTCAAGGAACAAACCTTCAAAGTTAGTATCTGAGAAGTTGAAAAGTAGAACAAATACCTCTCCTCTGTAGTCCCTGTCAATAACACCAGCTGTTGAAGACAGACATAGAAAAATTGAGATTAGATGAACACGCAACATATTTTTAAAAATAATATTTTATCAGATCTTGATATTCTTCTTCTAAAACTTTCTAAATTTGGCAGATGTTTAACATAATTGTAATTGTTTGCTTTGCTTGAGATATTAGTGCTTAATATTAATGACTCAATATGACAACCAGACTAATTGTATTACCACTGTAATCAACACTTTAATTGGAATAACAAGCCAAATTTTGCAAGAATAGTAGTGGTATTATACAAGTGCAACAAATAGTTGAAATTAGACATGCTCTGTGTATTGTTTTTTTGATCGCATTCTGCTTTTGAAAAAAAAAGAAGACAATCTTAACCCTCATGACACTAAATTTTACAGATGCCAACAAATTTGATTTAAATTAATCTTGCTGGGCAGTTGTGGATTTTTTCTATCATGACACCAAAACTTTGAAAAAAACTGAATTTCAAGAAGAAAGTGCAGCTTTTTCAGATCCATCACTATGTCATTCAATATTATCAGAATTCTGGAGCTTCAAATCACCCAAATGTTACTGAAAGCATAAAAGAATCTGCCAAAATGGATTAAATATCTTTATGAGTGAAATGAAGAAAAATACCTCCGACATCGATGAACTTCTTTAATGCTAACCCTGATCTTGGAGCTACCCTACCATAGCAACCTTCAGGAAGAGCGATTTGGAGGTCGGTAGGAACTAAGGTTTTATCCTTGGCTGGTACAACCATGTCCTTATTACTGGAAAGGAGAAATAGAAACGGTGGATGAAGAGTTGAGGGAGTCAAATATGAACTCATTGATAAAATCAGAAGTCCAACTACATGAAGCAAGTACGTTAATTTGACTCGCATTATGAACACTTGAACAGTCATTTATAAAGTCATTAAGATGGCAATGCTATATCTAAACTTTTACTTAAACACAGCCATCTAGAAACTGTGAGTAAGAACAAATTTTTGTATAGCTCTTAAAAAATTAAAAAAACTTGGGGCATTATGTTTTCGGGTTGTCCGTCCCGTTCTTGCGATCGCTTTATCTCAAGAACCGATGGACGAATTCCTGCCTAACTTGAACAATGTATGTATCTGGCAGAGCAAATGAGCTGATTAGATTTTGGGGTCAGGGGGTCGTCAAAGGTCAAAGGGCTCATTATGTATGCAAAAATAGCTTGTGATCACGTAATCTCAAGAACCGACTGATGGATTCCTGCCAAACTTAGGTCATGTATGTATCTAGCAGAGCTAATTAACCGATTAGATTTTGGGGTCACAAGGTCAAAGGTCAAAGGGCTCATTATGTATGCAAAAATAGCTTGTGCTCACGTTATCTCAAGAACCACTGGATGGATTTCTGCCAAACTTTAGTCATGTATGTATCTTGCAGAGCCAATGATCTGATTAGATTTGAGGGTCAAAAGTCAAAGGTCACAGGGCTCATTACATATGCAAAAATAGCTTATGATCACATAATTAAACCGATGAACAGATTACCATCAAAACATGTATTTATCTTGCAAAGCAAATGAATTGAGTAGATTGTGGGGTCATGAGGTCAAAGGTCAGGGGGCTCATTATGTATGCAAAAATAGTTTGTGAACGCCTTCTTATTACAACTGACGGATAGATTACTATCAAACTCAAGACATGTATGTATCTTGCAGAGCCACCATTGACCTGATTCGATTTTAGGGTCTTAAGATCAAAGACCAAAGGGTCATACATGTATATAAAAAATAACTTGTAATCGCAATAATCTGCGAACTTGTTAATGAATTACAATCAAACTTGAATTTGAAAAATTGCTCTATGGCGGAGGCATAATTTTCGACTGCGTGCAGTCAAACATCCATCTAGTTCTAAATCAAACCATGGGCATAGTTTAATTTAAACATGATTTAGAAAAACCAGGGACAAAGTTTTTGCTAAATTGTGGTGAAAATTGAACTACATTGTAGCTGCGGTTCAGGTGAAAAGGGTACCATTTTTGTACGGGGATGGTGGACAAATGCCAGTTTACTAAAACTAAAGAATCTAGAAAATGACTGTGAATCTAGTATAAAAGTCATACCGGTAGTCATTGTTTAAGTTTGTTTTTGTTTTGTTTTGGGGTCTTCTTCTGTCCTGACGTGTCTGATGCCGTTTTATGAACTAATGCTTGTACTACGTGTTTGAGTACACTTCTACCTAAAGCTGAGAACAGTAGCGATGGCTCAAATGATTAAAGAGAGCTACGTCTTAAAGGAATCCTCACCCCAAAGAATAAGTGTAGGTATTCTGAAAAATGAGATGTATTTCTACCCTTTGATGTACAAAATTACTTACGAAAATGTACAAGAGATATACATATATTAATGAAGATATTTTTGGCATGATGTGATGCATTTTTGCATGACATGGGCGCAGACATTTTCTTGAAAATGTGACATACCAGTAGGCCTACATGTACCAGTTATAGTATCATGCACTCAGCTTTAGTTGGAAAGACTTTTAAAATCAGTAACGAAACCTTTACTTTTCAATGAGGAAAAATCATAGCTGAGAAGATAGAATTATTTTTGGTGAAGAATTTATATAACAGGCAAACAATTTAACTAATCTATTTGAAAATACTATAAACTGTTGACAAATGTATTTCCTTTAATTTATGAGAAACCTTCACTCCAGATGAGCACCAACGTCAGAGATGCCAAGTTCAAAGATCAGCTTCGCGTGATATTTTTATGACTCAGCGCGTGAGGATATAGCGTACGTATCGCATATAAACCGTACATTTCGAAATCGCGCAAGCACATGAAGCAACGGGATAGACCAAAAGCTTCAGTCTCTCTATATCGTTGATTGTTCCACTAAACCTCTGATTATAGAGACTGAAGTTCGTCTGGACCGCGATGAATGAGATATGCAACGAGATTTTCACTCTTTACATCCTCATAAATGCTGCAATATTACAATAATTAGAGTATATTAAAAAATTAAAAATAACATATATATATAGCTTATTTGACTAACGATAGCTTGCTCATTTAGATCCTAAATCTATGATTATTAATCCGAGAAAGTGTCGTAGTCAACATGATTCGTTGTCAGCCATCTTGGTTTTAGTTGATGAATATTCATTTTTTCTTTTCGAACGTCCAATAGCTACCGTAGCTACGCATTAGTCAGCCCAGCTTGACCAACGAAACGAGTGCTCTGATTGGCCATTGGCTATGTTTTGGTAGGTTGACCCGGAAATATATCGGCCGCCGGGTCATGTCATAACTAGTTCGAGTGCATGAACGTACTATTTCATGGTTCTGAACAAAAATTGGATAACTCATACATGTAAGTCCGTAAATTTCGCATTTTATAATACATGTAGGTTATCAATATTTAATTACTCCAGATAGGAGTACCTTATACAAAATTCATAGTATTTTCTATCTGTTTCATAGATCAGAAAATTAGATCTAAATAAAGAAAATCGGGGGAGAAAATGTCGGGGAGCCAAAATTACAAAAAGATGTTCAGAATTGCTCTAGATTACCCCCACGTTGCGAGACCTTACCGTCTGTATTGGGGAATGTCGGGGAATGTCAGGGAATGTCAGTTTTATTAAAGAAATGACCCATATCAGACGGTTATTTCTGTCTAGCTACGTGCATGCGATATACGTTCATGAACCCAAGCGAGGTGCTAGCCGAGGCCTTGAGGCGGTCGGCCAGTACGTAGTCTAGCAATTACTAATTTTTTTCTCCCCAGTCTGGCCCTGATGCATGACAAAAATCCAGTTTGGCCCTGATGCATGACAGTGTTTTGGGCCCTCGATATGGGTGACACTTGGTAGCTCTGCAACGTACTTATGCAAACTGCTATCTGGCGATTGCAGTACAAAGGATAATTGCATTTGAATGTAAGTAGAACTGCAAAATAGAGAGCAAGACGCCCTCTCACACCAAGCCTGGCGGAAATCATCGCAATCAATGGATAGATCTAACAAACTCAACAACAACAACACAAAATGCTTGATCACCACACACACCAGGCCAGGAAAGGAAGCATTCAAAAATTCGAATAAATTTACATGATAAACAACTTCACAAAGTATTAGTACTAGATCTAGATCTAGACTAGATCTTTAGGCTACCGTATACTGTATAGATCTAGGTCTAGATATGACCCAGCAAGCAAGATACAGATGTAAAATGACTATGGTGCAAGACCCGGAAGCTGGGACATCCCCCCCCCCCCTTGAAGTTAGACCTGGATTGAAGCTTGGCAGCTGGAGACGGCTTTCTTCCAGAAGCTTTGGTATTCAAGGTATTCAAGGTATTCTACTCAAGACTACGTCACATTAATCAAGAAAATGTCGTACTAAGAAACTTTTAATTATTCTTGCATTAGACTAGTCTAGATCTACTTTACTAGTACTACTAGACCCATACCTGCCAACCTGAGACAAGAGAAATTAGGAGTAAATTTTTCTGGATGGACTACGAGGTCGCGAACCACCGAAGGATTGGGGTAGTAGCCCGTAGATTGGGGGGGGGGGGGTACACAGGGGGTGACTGTGGAACTAACGATCACGTTCGGGCTGCGCTGTGTACATCTTCTATGAGCACGAGCGCGGATGTCGGCGTGATCTGGTTATCACTGCTGTGTTATGCTTTAGTCTTATACATATACATACATATTGGTATTTATTGAGCGCCTTTACATGAACATGCTCAAGACGCTTTACATTTCAAAATACAAACATAATAGGTCTAGTTGTATACTCTCCAAGTGCATTACACTCTAAAAAAAAAAAAAAAAAAAAAAAAAAAAAAAAAAAAAAAAATCGGAGTTTTGAGGCATGCACTCGGAATTCGGAGTTGGTATGTAAAAAGCGGAGAAACTCCGCCTAAATCGGGGTGGTTGGCAGGTATGCTAGACCCTAGACCTAGGCCAAGTTTATACCTCACTCATACACTTTCTTTGCAGGGGAATTGGAATATTGTATTGTAGAATAGGCCTATAATAAATCTCTCAGTCTAACTAAGCTCATTCATTTCTTGGGGTGAGGTTTCCTTTTAACTAATCTTACTCAGTCAGTGAGTCAATCTTACCTGAACAAGTCGAAACCCGCCGCATGATCAGAGCCTCGAACAGGAGCGAAGGCATCGTTAAGTCTTTTAAATTGCAAAACGGGTTCCACTACAGCATCACCCATGCCGTTTACCTCCATTTTTTGCCTCTTGGCAGGGGATTCGACACCAGGAGTCATGTCGCAAAAAGGTTGACAAACAGAAGGGTGCAAAAGTAAACGGCTTCGACAAAGGACAGAGAACGTCTTTCTCAGCATAGCAGACCGTTGAGAACTAGAGTCTAGGCACGAACCTTCGTTTGTTATGTATTCAACTGGCCTGGCGCGCAATCCCACAAACGCGGGAAACCAACTGGTTGTTGTTGTTTCGCCAGGCTGTGTGTGAGGGCGTCTTGCTCTCACTTCTGCTGCTCTACGTTTCTGTGATTCTGATACTTGCCACGGTGTGTGAGATAAAGATTTATCTTGGCCTTTGTTATTGGCTAAGTGCAAGATTGAAGATTATGGGGGGTTAATGTGCTCGTTACTCATTATTTTTTAGTCATTTATTGTCAGAGCTGATTGGAATTAATATCATGAAGTTTCGGTGTCAATTTATAGGGTTAATGATAAATAATGTGTTTTATGTTTAATAGTATGCGCATTTAATAATCGGCTGCCATCATTTATTCAGGCTTTCGTATGTCCATCATCTCCTCCGCCACTCTGTTACTTTTTTGGAAAATAAAAAAAATCCTGAAAAGCACAAGAATGATAACAACACAATGCTATAATACACTTTATAATTCTCGATATCTTCCAGTACCTAATTAAAGGCTAAACTGATTTCGCAGTTTTCTTCTTTTCCAAGTAGATTCTTTAGGTTAGGAATCGTCACATGAAGTCTGCGATACATACGATTCCTCCGTCACTCTGTTATTTTTATGGAGAAAAAAAAATCCTGAAAAGCACAGTACCTTTTATAAAGGCTAAACTGATTGAGCAGTTTTCTTCTTTTCCAAGTAGATTTTTTTTAAGGTTAGGATTCGTTACATATGAAGTCTGCAATACATATCCTGAAAAGCACACCTTTTATAAAGGCTAAAATGATTGAGCAGTTTTCTTCTTTTCCAAGTAGATTTTTTAGGTTAGGAGTCGTCACATGAAGTCTGCGATACATACGATTCCTCCGTCACTCTGTTACTGGTATGGATATCCGGATAGCTTGGTGTTGGGGATTCCCCTTCCCTACATGCCTGTGCATGCTATGATACACAGCGCTTGTGCCTCCTACCTTGCTTTTCATACCCGCTTGCGCATGTTACCTCAATACAGGGTGGAATACATGATGAAGACTTAGGGTTTATATCAGCATCAAATGACATTTTCATCAAACGTGTCCTTGTTTTATATTCCCCTACTAATAACTATAATGCATGCAGACATTTCAGAACCACTAGTAAGTCTAAAATTTGATGGGTACGTACACGTATAGGCCCTACACATACGCTGGCTATAACAATATAGAACGCAAAGCTGTAGGCCAATATAAAAAGAGTTAGATGTTTGTGGGGGGGGGGGGCACATACTGTACATGTAAGGCCTAAAATAAAAACTTGTTGTATTGCCCTTTGCGACCGACCCCAAAATCTGAAAATCTACGGTCGGCCAGTTTAAAAAAGTTTTTTTTTAACCATTTTTTAGATTTGTTTAAATTAATGAATAAAAAAATATGTATTTCGTTTGTTTAAATGGGATATAAATGCATCCAATTAAATTATTCAAAAGTTCTCACTCGTGCAAACCATGGATAATTATGAGGTGAAAATATATCAATGGAATGATGACGCTGAAACACAAAGCATTAAAAGCTGAGAAATATCAGCCAAAAGAGGGCAGGAAAAAAACGGAAAACCCCAAAACATTCAAATTTGAAAAAGTTCGGCCCAAAGAGGCCACACAAAAAAAGGTATATAAAAAAAAAAAAAAAAAAAATCCGACCGACCGATCCATGTTTTGGCACCCAAAGGCCAATACAAGTTCTAATTTTAGGCCTTATCGATCGACGTCCTGGGGAGGGGTTTAAAAAAGTTCAACCGATCTTGGATTTTTTTTATTTTTTTTTTTTTTTTTTTTTTTTGGGGGGGGGGGGGGGGCACGTGCCCCCTCCCCGTCTCCCGTCCCCCGTGGCTACGTGCCTGTATGTAAACTATGGCGTATGGTATAAGGATTGATATACGAAAATGTTTGCAAAACAGAATGAAATATGTATATGAATGGAAATACATTTCAAATAAAATAATCAATTTGTCAGAAATATTTTCCCCATACGTTGCGATCAGCGCATTAGTTCTCTTCTCACTTTTCCTCCCCCTTCTTCTTCTTTTCCTTCTTCCTCCCCTTCCTCCTCTTCCCCTCCTCCTCCTCCTTCATCTTCTTCATCATCTTCTTCGATCTTCATCATGTTCACATTATCTTCTTCTTCTGTGCTTTTTTACAGACCACCTCTTTTCCACATTTTCAATGTATTTATCCCAGGTATTTACAACTTTCTTGTTATTGTTCATCAATTTATTCTTGTTGACGATGAACTTGTTGTTGTTCAGGAATGAATTGTTTTCATGTCAGTGGAATTGAGAAATAAATAAATCTTCAATCTTCTTCTTCTTCTTCTTCTTCTTCTTCTTCTTCTTTTACACCTGAAATACGAGAATCGAAGGACCCAGCCTAGGTTCGTCGGCGAGAAGAATCGGCCCGGCGGCGTTATTTTTTTATGCGGCACAGATTGGGGCATGGTACGTGTTGAGCCTATGGGAAGTACGTTCTTTCCCTTCTGAATAATGTCTGCACGTACGTGAGACTAGGCATGTTCGCTAGCGCATTAGCGCTGCGAAGAAGTTTGAATATCCATCGCGAACTATTGTGTTTAGATAACATTCCTCTTCGTTTAAGTTAATTAAGTTTTATTGACTAATAATTTTATTGTGATGTTCTCCTTGTTGACGTGCTGCCTCCTCTTCAGATTTTCAATTGCATTTTAATTGTTGATGTCAGGCGCGGATCCAGGATTTTCCAATAGGGGGGGCCGGAAATTTGAAAATTGCGCAGACCGTTTTTCAACTCAACATACCAAAACTGACAATGTCATATTAGAAGCACCATATGTAATTTTTTTGACATTTTCATCGGGGGGGGGGGGGGGGCTGAAGCCTCTCGCCCGAAAAGTAATTTTCTAGTTTCACAATTTGGCTAGTGAGCGAAGCGAGCGAGCAAAAATTTGAGGATAATATGTATTTTGTGAAAGTGTTATTTATTAGCAAAATATACGAGAAAAGATATAACAAATTCATATTCGGGCAGCTCGCTGTTCCCCTCCCCCTCCCCCCCCCCCCCATTACGTGCGAAGCGCGGAAGTTTTGACCTTTCATTAATTGATATAAATTATTAGAGAAAGAAGACGATTTGTTGTACCATTCTCGACTCCTATTCCTTTTGTCTGAATTCAGTTTTCCCCCTCCCGCGCGAAGCATTGACCTTTCATAGTTTAATGAAATTATTAGAGAAAGAAGATAATTCGTTGTTCCATTCTCGACCCTCAATCTTTCTCTGAATTCAGATTCCCCCCTCCAGCGCAAAGCGCAGAAGCTTAACGTTTCATTAAATTATTAGAGAAAGAAGACCGTTCTCGACTCTTAATCCTTGTCTGAATTGAGTTCCCCCCCCCCCCCCGTTGTACCGTTCTCGATTCTTAATCATTGTCTGAATTCAGTTTCCATACCCCCCCCCCCCCCGCGCGCGAAGCGCGGAAGCTTTGACGTTTCATTAAATCATTAGAGAAAGAGTACCGTTCTCGACTCTTAATCCTTGTCTGAATTGAGTTCCCCCCCCCCCCCCTCCAGCGCGAAGCGCGGAAGCTTTGACGTTTCATTAAATTATTAGAGAAAGAAGACGATTCGTTGTACCGTTCTCGATTCTTAATCATTGTCTGAATTCGGTTTCCATACCCCCTCCCGCGCGAAGCGCGGAAGCTTTAACGTTTCATTAAATCATTAGAGAAAGAGTACCGTTCTCGACTCTTAATCCTTGTCTGAATTGAGCTCCCCCCCCCCCCTCTCCCGCGCGAAGCGCGGAAGCTTTTACATTTAATTAAATTATTAGAGAAAGAAGACGATTCGTTGTACCGTTCTCGGTTGTTAATCATTGTCTGAATTCAGTTTCCCCCCTTCCGCGCTTCGAAGCTTTGACGTTTCATTGAATTATTAGCAGCGCTCAAAATGCACGGGGGCGATGGGCGATTCGCCCCTGTGAGCTCCATAATCGCCCCCGTCAGGTTGCCCACGGGGGCGATTGCAAAATAAAAAATCGCCCCCGTGGAATTATAAAAAAAAGATTATCTTTTCTTATATAACTTTAACACAATATTGAGTATCAATTTTCAAACCTTAAACCAATGAAATGGAACTTAGATGGCGCTTTCTCTCCCATCTCTATGAGTATTACCGATACAAACAACGGAAGCTCGCAGTGCACAGCTAATGCGGCCGTCATACTGCGCCGGTAGTACGTACCGGTGTGCACGCTGACGCCCAATATCTGCTGGAGCTGGAGACGATCGCGCAAGGACTGAAACATGGAGAAGTTTTTCGTCGTGAAAAGTGTGAATCCTCTGAAATCTGGTTGTTCTAAAAGACCAGCAAATAATGTAACTCGACCAATAAATCAATATTGAGAAGAAGATCAGCAAAGATGTTGCAGGGGTGGATCTATGCGGTTTAGGGGGTTTAATCCCCCGATCCCCCTTGGGCTGCCAAGTGAAAATGTGATGTGCATAGAAAAATGCTCTCATGTGTCCAGACCTACACAGTAGTAGTAGATTTCAGTAGATGCCAGGAAAACATCACTAACGGGGGTTCAAAATAGCACCAAAAAATCGCCTCGCCGCTTCGCGGCTCGTGGACGATGCTCCACATCGTATTTGGTTTACCCCCCCCCCACCCTTAGCAAAAAGCTAGATCCGCCCCTGTGTTTTGGAAGGATATGGTAAAGACTAAAAGTAAAGAAAGAATGTAAATACGATTGCTCCGAATAATGAAGAGGACATTATGTGCAAAACGGGAAGAAATGGAGAGAATGTCATCACGGGCAGGCGCGGATCCAGGATTTCTTAGGGGGGGGGGGGGCAAATTTGAAATTATGTGAGCCAAATATTGGTACGTAATGGTGACCGGCATTGACGTAATGGGGGGGAGGGTGCAGGGAGGGGCGATTTTCCCACTCCCTCCTCCGCAAAGCGCCGAAGCTTTGACGTTTCATTAAATCATTAGTGAAAGAAGGCGATTCGTTGCCCGTTCTCGAAAATAATCCTCGTCTGAATTGAGTTTACCCCCCCCCCCCTCTTGCACGAAGCGCGGAAGCTTTGACGTTTCATTACAGTATTAGATAAAGAAGACGATTCGTTGTACCGTTCTCGAAAATAATCCTCGTCTGAATTCAGTTTACCCCCTGCCGCGCGAAGCGCGGAAGTTTTTACGTTTCATTAAATCATTAGAGAAAGAAGGCGATTCGTTGCCCATTCTCGACTCATAGACTTCGTCCGAATTCAGTTTCCCCCTCGAGGGCGATATGCGGAAGCTTTGACGTTCCATTGAATTATTAGAGAAATAAGACGTTTCGTTGTACCGTTCTCGAAAATAAAACTCGTCTGAATTCATTTTACCCCCCCCCCCGTCCGCGCAAAGCGCGGAAGCTTTGACATTTCATTAAATCATTAGAGAAAGAAGACGATTCGTTGTACCGTTCTCGACTCTTAATCCTTGTCTGAAGCCAGCCCCACCCCCCTCCTCTTGCACGAAGCGCGGAAGCTTTGACGTTACATTAAAGTATTAGAGAAAGAAGACGATTCGTTGTACCATTCTCGATTCTTAATTCTTGTCTGAATTCGGTTCCACCCCCCCCCCTCCCGCTCGAAGCGAAAGCTTTGACGTTTCATTAAAATTATTAAAGAAAGAAGACGATTCGCTGTACCGTTCTCGACTCGGCTCAAGGGTTTTAGGCACTAAATTACGGACAGCTGGGTATCAAGAGGCCCGACTAAGGGCCCTCGGTTGGGTCCAGGGCCAGAGCCCCGGAAGCTCAGGGATTTTAGGCGTTTAGTTACGGTTAATACCTTATTTTGTTGTGACACTGGCAGTTAACTATTTTTTCTTACTTGCTCTCTTTCTTTCCATTTCTCTTTATATACTATTTCAAAAAAAGTGGAGGGGGGGGGGGAGGGACCTCAAGGCTCCCGATCCCCGCCGTTCCGTGGGCCCTGACGTGTAGGCCCCTAGGCATCTCAAGAAGCATATTTCTTGCCTGGCTGTAAATTAAGGAATGTGTCATTTTACAACAAACGCATAAAAAAGTATAATTTACTAAAAAATCTCGGAAAATTATGTCATTTCAGTATTATGTGTAAACCACCGTTATGGAATTAGAAATAAACCACGTTTGAATTTTATTTTCCCCGAGCCCCCTCCCCAATTAGTACGCCAGTGCCCCCCCCCCCCCCTGATTTACACTTTGTTGGCAAGTGATCTCCCCTACGTTTTTTCTTTCTCTTTTTTTTTCTTTCCCTTTCTCTCCTCTTTCCCTTTCCTTTCCCTTCCTTCTCTCTCTCTTTTAGGTTTTCTATCTCCCCTTCTTTTCACCCTTTTTTTCTTCTTCCTCTCTTTTGGTTCCTTTTAGCTCTCATTTTTTCATTTTCCTTCCTTCTCTCTTTTTTTTTAGCGGGGGCGGGGGGAGGCAAAGGCCTTTTGCCCCACCCCCATCCCGATCCGCAACTTGTTGGCGGGAAAATTGCAACTGATATCCCCTTTCTTTTATTTACTTCTTTCTCAATTTTCCTTCCCTTTATTTCCTCTTTAGTGACTGGTCCCTCAGAAACTAGTGCTAAGCCAGTCACAGAGAATTCATGATTTCAACTGATGCCTGTCAGTGCATTGTAAATTTGATTTTTCTTCAAATTTCATTTAAAAATCTTTTCATATTGAGAAATATGGTGCATTGGCGTATGGGCTATGGTTGGAGCGTTGGATGCGTTGAACAGCGTTGGTGTATTTTGAGGATTTATCATATTCATATTCTGAATATTTTCAGCGAATTGGATAATATTGAAAAGGATGCAATTCATAGTTGTACTCGATAATTCTCACTTAACATATTCTCTCTCTCTCTCTCTCTCTCTCTTCCTGTCTTGCATAAAGAAAATATGAAAATAATATTTTGCCTTGATTAAGAAAAATTGAAATTTTATCAGTATTAAACAGGGAGAAGGAAAGGGGAGGAAATTAATCAAAACAAACATTGAAGAATGCAATTCAGTGTTCTTTCGTGATTCATAAGAATGAAAGTACATTAAAAGGTGAAATAATAAATTGAAGAGCGATGATAAATCAATTCTTTGACGTTGATTGATTGAATAAAAAATAATGAAACAATATGGTCTGAAGGTCATATATCTTCGAATATTAGAAAGTTTCATCCACCATCGTGTTGTTGAACACTATTTGCAATTTAATTTTAATGCGGTGACTTGTCGGTTACGAGCAGAAGGTCATTTCAGGCTTCTATATTCTATAATACTATCAACAGATATCTGGATAGAGACACCTCGTCACATCAAGCTACGAGAAAGTATATCATCATCTTACAGAATTCTACTCGAACACCGCATCGAAATTCTTTTCACCCTTTTTTTTCTTCTTCCTCTTTTTTGGTCCCTTTTAGCTCTCCTCTTTTTCCTTTTCCTTCCTTCTCTCTCTCTCTCTCTTTTTTTAGCGGGGGCGGGGAGAGGCAAAGGCCTTTTGCCCCACCCCCATCCCGATCCGCAACTTGTTGGCGGGAAAATTGCAACTGATATCCCCTTTCTTTTATTTACTTCTTTCTCAATTTTCCTTCCCTTTATTTCCTCTTTAGTGACTGGAACCCTCAGAAACTAGTGCTAAGCGAGTCACAGAGAATTCATGATTTCAACTGATGCCTGTCAGTGCATTGTAAATTTGATTTTTCTTCAAATTTCATTTAAAAATCTTTTCATATTGAGAAATATGGTGCATTGTATGGGCTATGGTTGGAGCGTTGGATGCGTTGAACAGCGTTGGTGTATTTTGAGGATTTATCATATTCATATTCTGAATATTTTCAGCGAATTGGATAATATTGAAAAGGATGCAATTCATAGTTGTACTCGATAATTCTCACTTAACATATTCTCTCTCTCTCTCTCTCTCTCTCTCTTCCTGTCTTGCATAAAGAAAATATGAAAATAATATTTTGCCTTGATTAAGAAAAATTGAAATTTTATCAGTATTAAACAGGGAGAAGGAAAGGGGAGGAAATTAATCAAAACAAACATTGAAGAATGCAATTCAGTGTTCTTTCGTGATTCATAAGAATGAAAGTACATTAAAAGGTGAAATAATAAATTGAAGAGCGATGATAAATCAATTCTTTGACGTTGATTGATTGAATAAAAAATAATGAAACAATATGGTCTGAAGGTCATATATCTTCGAATATTAGAAAGTTTCATCCACCATCGTGTTGTTGAACACTATTTGCAATTTAATTTTAATGCGGTGACTTGTCGGTTACGAGCAGAAGGTCATTTCAGGCTTCTATATTCTATAATACTATCAACAGATATCTGGATAGAGACACCTCGTCACATCAAGCTACGAGAAAGTATATCATCATCTTACAGAATTCTACTCGAACACCGCATCGAAATTCTTTTCACCCTTTTTTTTCTTCTTCCTCTTTTTTGGTCCCTTTTAGCTCTCCTCTTTTTCCTTTTCCTTCCTTCTCTCTCTCTCTCTCTTTTTTTAGCGGGGGCGGGGAGAGGCAAAGGCCTTTTGCCCCACCCCCATCCCGATCCGCAACTTGTTGGCGGGAAAATTGCAACTGATATCCCCTTTCTTTTATTTACTTCTTTCTCAATTTTCCTTCCCTTTATTTCCTCTTTAGTGACTGGAACCCTCAGAAACTAGTGCTAAGCGAGTCACAGAGAATTCATGATTTCAACTGATGCCTGTCAGTGCATTGTAAATTTGATTTTTCTTCAAATTTCATTTAAAAATCTTTTCATATTGAGAAATATGGTGCATTGTATGGGCTATGGTTGGAGCGTTGGATGCGTTGAACAGCGTTGGTGTATTTTGAGGATTTATCATATTCATATTCTGAATATTTTCAGCGAATTGGATAATATTGAAAAGGATGCAATTCATAGTTGTACTCGATAATTCTCACTTAACATATTCTCTCTCTCTCTCTCTCTCTCTCTCTTCCTGTCTTGCATAAAGAAAATATGAAAATAATATTTTGCCTTGATTAAGAAAAATTGAAATTTTATCAGTATTAAACAGGGAGAAGGAAAGGGGAGGAAATTAATCAAAACAAACATTGAAGAATGCAATTCAGTGTTCTTTCGTGATTCATAAGAATGAAAGTACATTAAAAGGTGAAATAATAAATTGAAGAGCGATGATAAATCAATTCTTTGACGTTGATTGATTGAATAAAAAATAATGAAACAATATGGTCTGAAGGTCATATATCTTCGAATATTAGAAAGTTTCATCCACCATCGTGTTGTTGAACACTATTTGCAATTTAATTTTAATGCGGTGACTTGTCGGTTACGAGCAGAAGGTCATTTCAGGCTTCTATATTCTATAATACTATCAACAGATATCTGGATAGAGACACCTCGTCACATCAAGCTACGAGAAAGTATATCATCATCTTACAGAATTCTACTCGAACACCGCATCGAAATTCTTTTCACCCTTTTTTTTCTTCTTCCTCTTTTTTGGTCCCTTTTAGCTCTCCTCTTTTTCCTTTTCCTTCCTTCTCTCTCTCTCTCTCTTTTTTTAGCGGGGGCGGGGAGAGGCAAAGGCCTTTTGCCCCACCCCCATCCCGATCCGCAACTTGTTGGCGGGAAAATTGCAACTGATATCCCCTTTCTTTTATTTACTTCTTTCTCAATTTTCCTTCCCTTTATTTCCTCTTTAGTGACTGGAACCCTCAGAAACTAGTGCTAAGCGAGTCACAGAGAATTCATGATTTCAACTGATGCCTGTCAGTGCATTGTAAATTTGATTTTTCTTCAAATTTCATTTAAAAATCTTTTCATATTGAGAAATATGGTGCATTGTATGGGCTATGGTTGGAGCGTTGGATGCGTTGAACAGCGTTGGTGTATTTTGAGGATTTATCATATTCATATTCTGAATATTTTCAGCGAATTGGATAATATTGAAAAGGATGCAATTCATAGTTGTACTCGATAATTCTCACTTAACATATTCTCTCTCTCTCTCTCTCTCTCTCTCTTCCTGTCTTGCATAAAGAAAATATGAAAATAATATTTTGCCTTGATTAAGAAAAATTGAAATTTTATCAGTATTAAACAGGGAGAAGGAAAGGGGAGGAAATTAATCAAAACAAACATTGAAGAATGCAATTCAGTGTTCTTTCGTGATTCATAAGAATGAAAGTACATTAAAAGGTGAAATAATAAATTGAAGAGCGATGATAAATCAATTCTTTGACGTTGATTGATTGAATAAAAAATAATGAAACAATATGGTCTGAAGGTCATATATCTTCGAATATTAGAAAGTTTCATTCACCATCGTGTTGTTGAACACTATTTGCAATTTAATTTTAATGCGGTGACTTGTCGGTTACGAGCAGAAGGTCATTTCAGGCTTCTATATTCTATAATACTATCAACAGATATCTGGATAGAGACATCTCGTCACATCAAGCTACGAGAAAGTATATCATCATCTTACAGAATTCTACTCGAACACCGCATCGAAATTCTTTTCACCCTCTTTTGTCTTCTTCCTCTTTTTTGGTCCCTTTTAGCTCTCCTTTTTTCATTTCCCTTCCTTCTCTCTCTTTTTTTTTTAGCGGGGGCGGGGGGAGGCAACAGCCTGGGAGGCAAGACCATTTCGTACTCCCCCCCCCCCCCCGATCTCCTTCTTCCCCCTTTTCTTTTCTTCTTCATCTTCTTTCTTTCCCTTTCTCTGCTCTTTCCCTTTCCCTTCTTTTCCTTCTCTCTCTCTCTCTCTCTCTCTCTCTCTCTCTCTTTTGCGGAAAGGGGGGGGGGGGGGGGGCAAGGCCCGCTCACCCCCGCTGGATCCGCGCCTGTATCTACATTATATCTACTAACGTTAGACCCTAAAAATGGATCTAAAAGATTGATTGACCTGGTCTCAGTGACGGGTAAACTTTTTTTTTCTCACTTACTAGGTCTATAACCATGAAAACCGTCTAATTTTACTTTAGATTTTCAAACAGTAACAGTTACGACCTAAATTAGGCCTAAGGCCAAGGGCTGTACTCTACATTTTAATAACAAATTTAACGTTAACGTTAGACTTAACTTAAACTGTTGTTTCTCTGTGATTCAAGTGGGATGGGAACACTTTTTTTTCAACAGCAACAAAAAAAAAAAATCTTTCCCCCCCCCCTTTTTTTTCCCTTTCTTTTCCCCCCCTGGATCCGCCACGGATCACGGGGATAAAGTATACAGCTATGTAACAAGTAAATTTCTAAGAGGGAAAATGCCGACTTAAATAAATGATAATGATTAAATACCAAGGAATTCAGGAGTTTCATGGTTACCAATTCAATGTAAATTTGTATTAAAATAAGAGCCCCCGTCAGCACTAAAAGAGCCCCCGTGAGAAGGCTCAGGGGGCTCTTTTTTGGGGGGGGAAGAGCCCCCGTGGACAAAAAATTAATTTGAGCCCTGATTATTAGAGAAAGAAGATGATTCGTTGTTCCATTCTCGACTCTAAATCCTTGTCTGAATTCAGTTTTCCTCCTCCCGCGCGTAGCGCGTAAGCTTCTGACGCTTCATTAAATTATTAGAGAAAGAAGATGATTCGTTGTCCCATTCTCGATTCTTAATCCTTGTTCGAATTCATTTCCCCCCTTCCGCGCGAGGCGCGGAAGCTTAGACCTTTCATAGTTTAATGAAATTATTAGAGAAAGAAAATAATTCGTTGTTCCATTCCCGACTCTTAATCTTTCTCTGAATTCAGTTTCCCCCTCCAGCGCAAAGCGCAGAAGCTTAATGTTTCATTAAATTATTAGAGAAAGAAGATGATTTGTTGTACCGTTTTAGACTTGTCAAAAATGTTTCTTTGTCTGCCCCTTTTTTTCGTCCTATGTCCTCTTACTGCCCCTACCGCCCCTAGCTACGCATGCTTTAAAGGGAAAATGAAACAAACATGATTGTGATAGCATACAATAAGGTCAGTAGAAATGAAAGGGGAAAAAAAAGATCTATTTATACACCAACCATGAAATAATCGCAACCGGGAGCGTCATATCTTAGTTTTGTGTTATCGGGCGAGGGCCGGGGCGTAGCGACCAAGCGAGATTTTGCAATGTAGAATGCTGAAATTATGCATTCTAGAAAATCCTTTAGTCCAATATGTACGTTCTTTCCGCTACATGTATATTTCTTTCTAGCTAAATATCTAAATTTCCGGGGGGACGTGTCCCTCTATCGGGCCCAGGATCACCGCCGCTGTCCATTATCACTACCAACATGAGTTCAAATATAAGCACAAGCGAGTTGGTATGAGCTGAATCCAAATGAAGGGCAAAATAAGAGTTGTGAAGCGGCCCTATACCGTTAATTTAAAATTTGACTGTTTAGTATATAGCATCTATTTGAAAGACATCCAAAATATTGTGCCCTTTTTAATTTTTTTCAAAAAGCAGGGGCTGTTTGTAACGTTTAACTTTGAATCCGTGGCTCGAGATTTTATGCGGCCGGCCCGGCCCCCTCTATTCAATAACGTTTTCCAAGCCTTCTGGAATGACCCCAAATCTCCCGATTACAGTTTTTCCCTAATATTCGTCGTTACTGTCACTTAGCGCCATTTCCTTGTCTTTCCCCCTTTCTCACCCGACTTTTTTCTTCCCCTTCCCACCTTCCCCCTCCCCCGCCCCCCCCCCCCACCCACTCAGTGTTATCTAGGGTACGCGCATGTATGTTCCCTCTCTTAGTTTAAAAGCACCCCTTTATCTTCGGTGTGTAAAGTCAGAGCGGGCCGGATTTGTGTGTATTACGGGCCGGACTTTGTTGCGTGAAAAGTAACCCTTTATCGGAAATTTTGGGAACACAAAATCGGTCCCTCCGACCCCGGAGTGGGAGTGAGGTGGGGGGGGGGGGGTATCTTCTTCTTTTTTCTTTCTCTCTCTCTTCTTTCTTTTCTCTTCTCTTTTCTTTTCTCTTCTCTTTTCTTTTCTCTTCTCCTTTTTTTCTTCTCTTCTCCTTTCTTTTTTTTCTCTTTTTTTTGCGCCGCCAATAGGGGGGGCCGCGGCCGTTTCGGCCCCCCCCTGGATCCGCCACTGGATGTAATGATTTCCATACGGTAGTGGATTACATGTAACACTATTAAAAACAGACCTCTACAACTAGTACGCACACGACCACTATTAGTCTGTAAATCAAGACCCCTTTTAAAAAAAAGCCCCAATCTGTGCCGCATAAAAAAATAACGCGGCCCGGCGCGACCGGGCGACGTGTTATCACTAGCTCGACGATCGACTCGACTCGTGAGTGAGATTGTGAATTCTGAAATTCTGTGCGGTGATCTCGTGCTGTGTAGGCCTTATTTTGGCTCGATTATGCCGTTGGTAATTATGTGTGGGTACCCGAGTAGCGGGAAGAGTAAACGATCTAACCAGCTCCAGTCATTTATTGAATCATCTACTGACAAAAAATGCCTTATCATTAACGACGACAGCTTTGGAACAGACAAAAACGATGTCTATGCAGGTAAGTGGTTGAAATATCTTGTCCCACGTATTGTATTCTGTGTTAGCTTAGTCATGTCCATATGCTATCCCAGTTTCTATCCACTCCAGCTCCAGTAAAGCATAGATATTAGATAGAGTCGATGCTAATGCATATTGACCTCTAGCACTGAGAGACAGGTATAATACACAAATAGGCCTACACACCACACACAGACTGCACACAATAGAACCGATGTGGCTGATCGGCAAATTTGACACTAGATCTAGACTTACATTTTCAATTTTTAAATTATTCTTTTCAACATCAGTATAGAAGTTGAAAATTGTATTTTACTGCTATTTAGGTGTCATCAATTAACACTAAAGTACTGATTTTGAGTGAAATCAGTTGAGTTCTCTCCACCAGGGGTTCTGAAGATCCTGTCTGAGCTAGCCTTAAGGGCTCTCTCGAAATGTTTTTTTAATGATATTATTCGAGAGAGCCTTAAACGGCTCCCATACCCCTGCACGGAGAGGCATGTAAACAAAACTCAAAAGTGGTCCAAAATCACACTTTCGCGCACCCGACCAATATTGGACAGTGGCTTTGATAAATTTTGTCCGAGTTTTGGTCTTAATTAGCGCTTTAATTTCAAAATCGGATCTAAAAATAACAAAATAAGAGCAATTTTCTTACCAGACCGATACAGCTCAGCTCCCTTTTCACGTGTACCGTGTGAATTCACGATGTCTACACAATGGTGATGACCTCTGACTAGCACTTCGTAAATGTGCTGCTTCCGTATAATGCGCTGAATAACACTCATACAGCGCATTATACGGAAGCAGCACAATTTACCCACAATTACGGAAGTGCCAGTCAGAGGTCATCACCATTGTGTAGACATCGTGAATTCACACGGTACACGTGAAAAGGGAGCTGAGCTGTATCGGTCTGGTAAGAAAATTGCTCTTATTTTGTTATTTTTAGATCCGATTTTGAAATTAAAGCGCTAATTAAGACCAAAACTCGGACAAAATTTATCAAAGCCACTGTCCAATATTGGTCGGGTGCGCGAAAGTGTGATTTTGGACCACTTTTGAGTTTTGTTTACATGCCTCTCCGTGCAGGGGTATGGGAGCCGTTTAAGGCTCTCTCGAATAATATCATTAAAAAAACATTTCGAGAGAGCCCTTAAAGCTAGTCTGAGCTTGATGTTCTTCAAGCCATGGGTCCTGACCAAATCCCAGCCAGACTTCTGAAGGGACTTGCCACCGAACTGACACCTGTGTTCACCTTATTCTTCCAAGTCTCCCTTAACCAGGGTGTCATACCGGATGAATGGAAAATGGCGAATATTGCTCCAATCTTCAAGAAAGGTGACCATAGCAAGCCAGAGAACTACAGGCCTCTCTCTCTGACGTCAGTGACCTGTAAAGTACTGGAGCACATCGTTCTAAGCAGCATCATGAGCCACCTTGAAGACCACAATATCTTGTCTGATGCACAACATGGATTCTGCAAGAAACGATCCTGCGTCTCCCAGCTTGTTCTTGCTGTCCAGACCTCGCCAAAGCCATCGATGACAGAGAACAATTGGTTATGGTACTCCTTGATTTCTCCAAAGCATTTGACAAGGTTCCCCATGGAAGGCTGTTACACAAGCTTCAATTCTATGGAATCCGGGTCTATTCCGGGAACACACACACACACACACATGGGTTTCTGACTTCTTGAGTAACAGGACCCAAAAGGTTGTGCTGGAAGGATCCATCTCCAACACCAGCCGAGTAACATCTGGCGTCCCGCAAGGCAGTGTTATCGGCCCAATGCTGTTTCTGCTCTTCATCAACGATCTGCCAGAATACCTGTCCTCAAACTCAACAGCCAGGCTCTTCGAAGATGATTGTATGCTACATGAATACAGCAACATCAAGACAGAGGAAGTCTTCAGGAAGATGCCCTATGTTTCCAAGAGGATCTTGATTCGCTCCAACAATGGGAGCGTGATCGGCTGATGAAATTCACCCATAGAAATTTCAGGTTCTCCATGTCACCAATAAACGCAAACCTATCATCATATCCTACTCCATCCACGGACATACCCTAGATGACAAAAATACAGCAAAGTATCTAGGTGTCGAGTTGCAGAAGAACCTCAGCTGGAAACACATCAACACTGTCACCAGAAAGGCCAACTTTACCTGTGCCTTTCTTCAAAGGAATATGCAACCATGTCCCAGATAGGTTAAAGTGCTGTGCTACAACACTCTCCTTCAACCAATCATGGGAGTACGCCAGCATCATATGGGACCCTCACACGCAAGCAAACATCAAGAAGCTTGAAATAGTTCAATGACGTTTTGTCCGCTTCATCTTCAATGACCACCGCAGGACAAGCAGCGTAGCAGCCATGCTGAACCAGCTCAAGTGGGCAACATTACAAGAACACAGGGCACAGGCTAAGGTGGTGATGATCTATCACATCATCAACTCGCTGATGGACATCCCACACACCTCCCTCGCAGTTCCTTTTGCCAGAACGCTGGTCTACTAGAGGAGCTTCTTCCCGGATGCTATAAGACTCTGGAACTTCCTCCCTCAGAACACTGTTAATTGTACCTCTGCTATCAAACACCTTCAAGCAAGAGGTACAAAAGACCCAGCTCCGCTAAAACAATATTTGTTTTTACTCGCACTCAGTTAACTGTACCTCTTATCAAACTTACAGCGTGTCCACACACAAAACAATTTATTTTGAAACTCTATAACGAAACATCGTATAAAGAATCATCGTATAAATTTCAGAGTGTCCACACACAAGAAACGTCGTATAAATAATCATTGTATAAATTCCAGGATGTCCACACACAGAAGAAAGTAATCCTGAAACTCTACAGCGAAATGTCGAATAGGTGCGCAGTTTGCTACTGCGGTCATGAAATGGAAGCGAAAATGAGAGGTCTGGTCTCCTTTTGAGGTCACGTTAAGCACCGCCGAGTTAGTTACACTAGTTACACTCCCCCTGTCCACACACAACATTTTCCGTGATTAGGCGTGATTAGGCGTGATTCTTTATTGAGTTTCAGTTCGAAACGATGCCCAAACCTGCGTTTCGTTAGACTAGTTTCATTATTAGTGAGCGTCCACACACACAATTTTCATCGTAAAACTATCGCGAAATGGTATCACTATCGCGAAACGGTATAGCTAATCACGCCTAATCACGGAAAATGTTGTGTGTGGACAGGGGGATTGTACACACATCTGCACTGCACCTCAACAGTACGACAGTACACCTGACGGTGGCCTGTACTGCAACTGAAGAAGAAGAAGTTTTGTTTGAAATGTTGCGAATCAATAAAACAGCTTTTAATACACAGCCAGGATAGTAATGCAGCTATGTGTGTTTCTATCCATTTGGTAGTTTCAAAACTTTTTCCTTTTTTGTTTCTGCTTTAGTCCAAAACTAACATACAAATGATTCAATGGTCTAATCCTGTCGCCCGTTTCTTGACACTGTCATAAGTAATATGTGTTTCTCAGGGACATATTTGTGAACTTAGAGTTAGACTTATTTATGACAGTTTTCAGAAACTGCCCCCTTGCCTTGGTCTCTGGTTCATTTGACTTCTTGTTGTGATTGTGTGCTTGTTTTCTTTTTCTTTTTTAATTTTAGAACAGGTACAACGTGTTATGTGGACCATTTCCCGCAGTTAACTAACACTACAAACTTCATCCCAAACAAAAAAACAATTTGAAAGTAATTTTCTTTATCTTTCATTACTTGCATAGATTCCAAGAAAGAAAAAGATGCCAGAGGAAAGCTCAAGTCATCAACTCAAAGGTAAAGCTCAGTTATAAATGTAATCAAGCCTTACACAGCGTTGACAGCAATATGTGGCAAATACTGAATATATCGCTTATATAAAAAATATATTTGGTGTTATAAAGACACTGCCAAATTGTCTCACTCCATTTCTCAGAAAGCTTCATATTGCTTTCTTTATGGTACATTTGTTTTTTATTGCACTTGTCTTGCCAAATAGGCAACTCTGTGAGGTATTTTGCAAGCTCCCCTCCCATTTACCCTGTACTAAAGAACTTCAAAAATGTATAGTTTCCCCTACCAAAATTTTCAGTCGTACATTCACCCTAAATATGATTGTTTCAAATATGTTGCTATACAACCCCTGTATGACAGAAATCTATTTCATCATCAATAACTAAGAAAATGCAGTTTATAAGATTTCCAATACAGAACAAATTGGAGAGGAGCTCGCAAGATACGTCATAGTGTTGCCAATTTGTGTTTTACTGATGACAGCTTCAAAAATGTGTAATTTTCCTTTTTTTGATATTGCTCAAACTTTCAGCAATTTGTTTCTCTCATTTTCCTGCTTTTATTGAAACCAACCTAATATCAAGGTGGACTTCCCCTTAAACTATACTTACAGTCTTATACATGAATGCATAAAGTAAATACTGATTAAAATGTAAAAAGAACAACTTTAGGCACAGGCTACCCAGAAGAATCATACTTTTCAGAGATATTAATTTTTCAATAATAATAACGGTAACAATAATAATTATAATAATATTAATGAAGATTATAATGATGATTATTAATAATAATAAGTATAATAATCATCATCGTCATCAAAATCATCATCGTCAATTTGTAGAATATTCTTGGAAGCACAGGCAGCAACATTCACCTACTTTTAAATGTTGTTTATGAAATATGAAATAGGGCCAAATGGCGAGGAGACACATGTAACTCTGGGATCTTGCTTCTTTAACACATGGTTACTCAGATTATATATATGACAATGTTGATTTCTTTCAGATTGCTTTCTAAAGATGATCTTGTCATTTTGGACTCCCTGAATTACATTAAAGGTAAGCCTGAGACGAGAGAGAGGTGATTTCTTTCAGATTGCTTTCTAAAGAGAATGTCCCTAGGTGTAAACATTTTCAAGAGTCCCATACTTGTTTGTCACACAGCCCAAACTACCCCAGTCCTGGAGTAGAGAGAATCATGTGATTACAACAGGCCTGATAAAAACCCGATTTAAATCGGTTTTCCCATTTTTAAAAAAATTTTCCCAATTTTTTTTTCTTACCAATTAAAAAAAAAAAAAAGATATTTTTTTTCTTCTTCCCTCTTTTATCCTGATTTTACAGATTTCCCCGTTATTTTTTCTAATCTTCCCTATTTTGCCCTATTTTTTCCCCAATTTTCTTACTCGAAAGGGGGGAATATTGTTAGATGCCATTTTTTCCCCGCGAATCCTCTTCCCTTTTTTTTACTCAAGGGGGGCGTGGTTGAGGGGAAAACAAAAAACCTATTTTTTTTTTAGTGCTCACTATCCCCCTGTTACAAGGAAGCCTGTCTGATTAGAGATGAATCAAGGAGAAAATTTAGCATTTTGATTTTTTTTTCTTCAATGTTTAGCTTAATATTGCATTCTATTCCAGA
Source organism: Strongylocentrotus purpuratus (assembly GCF_000002235.5). Classification (NCBI taxonomy): domain Eukaryota; kingdom Metazoa; phylum Echinodermata; class Echinoidea; order Camarodonta; family Strongylocentrotidae; genus Strongylocentrotus; species Strongylocentrotus purpuratus. Next base: position 31,244,112 of record NW_022145612.1, on the reverse strand, counting down.
TTCAAACTGTTTTTTCCCTAGGAAATCTGTACTTGGTTATTATTCCCACTATGTTTGGGTGGAAATGTGTGTTTGGATCTCTCACGAGGGAGGTTCATGATCCTTACTGTCATGACATAGTGGTTGAGGATGTGGATACTAGCTTTTACTAATTTCCCTCTGGACCAAATTTACATTTTATAGGAGACCCCCCAAAATGGAAAGTTATTCATCCCCAGACCTGAGATGTATTAGTCTAGATTTGTGTGGAAAAGGTCATTCTATTATTGTAATCCGGTGAGTTTATGATAACAAGCAGACATGCTGGGTGGGCATGGTTGGAGATTAACGCAACTAATGAATTTGTTAGGATATCCATCCAATGAAGTTATCTTTGGAAAAAGTAGCTTACAGCTTCAGAGAAAACTATAGATTTAATTTCCTTGTACGGTGTGGAGGAAATGTAAATTGTTCACTGCCATATCGTTTGGATTGAATTTTGACAGAGAGAAACAAATTATCCATAATAATATTTAGCTTTTATATAACCTCTACTACCTGGCAACCTGGCTATCTGGCTGCCACCGTCAGTTGCTGGCAATTGGCGACCACATCTGCATGTCTTCTTGTTGTCTTTCTCCATTTGTTTCTATCCTGTGCTAATCTTTTGGCTTCTGAATATGTGAGACCTGTCCATTCTTTGATGTTATCAAACTGCTGCTTTCTCTGTCTGCCTCTTTTTCTTTTTCCTTCTACTTGGCTTTCTATTATTTGTGCTGCTAAGGGGCTCCCACTGCCATGCAGAATGTGTCCAAAGTAACCCATCTTGAGGCGGGCCACTTTTCCAAGGAGATCTATTTCTGTGTTTAGTTCTTGTAGAACTCTGGGGTTAGTTCTTTTGTCCTTCCAGCTGATCTTTAGCATTTTCCTCCAGAACCACATTTCTGCTGCGATTTTCATCGGCTTTGAGCAGTGTCCAGCTTTCAGCACCATAAAGCAAACTAGCAAAGCACTCCAAACCAGGGTTTTGACCAGTTTTATTTTCAGGCCGGTTGACATGTTCCTGTCATACCAAAGTACATGCAGGTCAACCATTCTCTTCTTTGCTATGGCTATTTTTATCTTTATGTCACTGGTACAGCTGGCATCGCTGCTCTGTGTAGATCCGAGATATTTGAAGCTTTCCACATCTTTGACTGTTCCCCGTCGATCTGGATGCTACAATCGGTATCTGAGGTTTTACCAGCAACTAGGAGTTTAGTCTTTTTAACATTTAAATGCAAGTTTTTCGCCAGCATCGTTTACTGCATGATTGAGACTATCAATTCCATCTTTGGAAGATTCGAAAAGTGCTGTGTCGTCAGCATATCTGAGATTTGAGATGTTTTTGCCACCAAATTTAACCTCTCCTACCATTTAAAAAATATTATTAGGCCCTATTACTTTTGAAGTTGTTGTAATTAAAGATTTTTTACATGGTGTAATATTCTCTTATTTCTGGCTAGGTTTCAGGTATGAGCTGTACTGTGCTGTTAAATCATCTCAGACTCCTCATTGTGTGGTGAGTATTAACATTGCTCTGAGCAGGGATTTTAACTTTGGATTTAATGTTTGGTTTGGTTGTTTTTTTTACTGCACAAACCAAGAGCAACATTTGTTACAATGTATTGTTTTATCAGTTTTATATATTGATTCATGTTACTTAACCCTATCTAGTCTGGAGGGGGGGGGGGGGGTTTAGAAGCCCCCCTCTACATTTTTCGCGATAATTTTTTAACGCAATAAAAATCTTGCACTGAAATTGTATGCCTTTATTCTTTCGAGTCTTGCACATCTTTTGAAACAATTTTTTTTCAAAAATCGGACCTACCGTTGAGTGTCAGCCTGAAAATCGTTCATTTTTGTGATTTGTGTACAAAACATGGGAAATCTTATTTTTCAAAAAAAGAGATAAAACATTGGTTATTTGGTCTTGTTTATAGTTTGGGTGTTTATTTTGGGGGTCAAAATAGTTGGATTATAGTTAGAAATGAAATAAAACAACAATAAAACCAGGCTATGCAGCTTCACAATAGCCCAGAATAGATAGGGTCAAGAAAGACAATATGTTTCTATGTCAAATGAATCTTAATCTCTTTACAGCTCAAAGTGTATGAATTAATGTCATGTTTTTATGTGTTTGTTGTCTCGGCCACTATACATTTCCTTGCACCATTGTTTTATACGAGCTGGAGACTAGCTAGAGGCTGCAATTTCACATTAGCAATCATATTGATTTAGCATGCACTTTTTATTTACAGAATAAGATGACAAACTTATACTGGTAATAGTGAAAATAATACATGACCTATGACTAGCTGTCCAGTAGTCTTGAAACAAGGCCACGTGTCTGATAGACGCCGAGCGACTATAACGAGAATAATCGTGAAAACCCGAGTGAACGACAGTGCGAGTAGGGCATCCAAGTAGCCTTTAGCAATCAAGGTTGGATTTCTTATGTTAACCTTCGTTTCCGACTGGAATTCTCTACCAAAATGGTAGCGTCCAATCAGCGAACGTATCCTTGCATATAGTATCCATCACACACACACACACACACACACAGTAAACTCTACGTAGTGCGAACATGGACCTAGCTACTATGAACTAAGAATAACATACGGGCTAAGACCACTGACCTCTACATGGAACGAAAACGAGTTGAACTGGTGCATTTTAGGGAAAGTCCAATTATCTCACTTATGTTTGTTAGCATAAGTCATCAAATGCTTCCTATTTTATTGTAATTTCGCCTGTAAAATAGATTTGAATGTGATATTTTGTATCTATCATTTATATGTTTATCTCATGAGCAAAACTTATTTACATCTTTTACCTTTTCTTTATACATGTTTTGATAATGAACGAATCAAGAACGAAGCCAACTGGGAGATGGTTCTCCTGATTGGTCAATAAATCCAAAGTAATGAATAATTCATGCAGAGCAGTAAAACCTACATTGCAAAAGGCCTCATGGCTACCGCCATTCGATTGCGTGTTCACAACGGGTCCCTAGATTCATCTCAGCCGCTGATTAGGGTGGAAAATAGCCAAAAAAAGAGTCATAGGCCTTGTCAGAAGGCTAAATCCCCACCTGCTGCGAGCCGAAGATGACATGATCCACAAATCCATGTTACAAATTGTTATTTTTTTACATGTATTTTTTTACATCTTTATTCTGTGAATAAAAACCTTCACCCCACATTGCAATTATTGTAAGATTAGTTGAAAATCTCATCAATTTACTTAATACCCAGGTAGGGATTATGTAAATTGAATATTCAAATACGGCAATTCCTGTTCACTCAGCAAATCATGAATGTATTATATCACCCTTAAAACTTTGTTTAAAGCTCCAAAGGATTTACCTCTCACAAATTGGAAGGCTAATTCCTGCGCAACCTGAATTTCATACCCTTTACAAAAGTGAGCAGTGCTCACCCAAGCATGAATTATTTTTGGACTCTTTGGTGTCATATGAAAGTTGAGTTTATGAGCTATCCATACATATAAAACTTTTCCCCCCCGAATCAAACATTTTTTATTCGGCAACCATTTCAAAAGTGTATAGTTTTTGGGGGGACGCACGGCATTGTAAAGTTGTCTTGTTTTATTACTTATTTCTACCTCTATTTCTCTGGAAAAGATTTTCTGTGATACTCCTGTTGAGGTGGCGACAACGTGGAATTCAGAAAGAGAGGATCAGGAAAAATATACAAAGGAAATGTAAGGTTTTTAATTTTATTATTCATAAGCATTTGGAAATCAGCAGAATAATCCATCAATTATTCCAGCTCGTAATGTAAAATTTAGCAAAAATTATCTTTCAATTTAATGGGATGAGTCAAGTAATTCTTTCTCTTTTGCAACTTTTAATCATCATGTACTTAGGCATTGGATTAGTAAAAACCACTGGGATAATTTCAGTTAAAAACACGAATGACAACTTGTTCCTTATGGACATCGAATCAGTTGGGTTTATCTTTTGGTTATAAAATGCTTTCATGTTTGGTTTATCTTTTGGTTATAAAATATTTTCATGTTTGGTTTATTTGACCTACTGGTCATCGAAAACTACAATTTTACTTGATATACTTGTAGTTCCATGAAGAAAATGGTAAGTTTTCAGTTCCCATTCATTTGAGGTTATTCATAAACACTATTTTCTACCGTAGTTTGTTATATCACTCTACTCATTCAACCAGTATGTGGAATGGGTAAAAGTATGTGGTACTTTAAGAAATGTAATTTTGTTTTTAATTATCTCATATCCAGTTGATCTTACTCCGGTTCAATTAACCTAGTTCAGATATGATTGAATGCCCTATTTGGCATTCATCTAGACATAGGAAGGACTTGAAAGAGTAAGTTCTTCTCGGTGAACAGTAATTTAAAACAATTTATGACCACCCCTGCAAAATGCAAACTTGAAAATCTAAACTTATGAAGCATTGCTTCATTGGGTTACCACACATTCTATTGTTAGCAAATAAGTCATTTTTTGCTGAACCCTATTTTGGCTAATCAACATTCAGACTTAACAAAAAAGAAGCTCTATAATGGCGGGTCCTTTTATCAGGGTTCCTTTTATTCTAGCTTTTTTTTCCCCATGCTGCATTACAAACAAATATGTCATACAAGTCGCGCCTTTGCAATAAAATTTTAAAAAGACGATAGGGACCACTGTAAAATACAGGTTATGTCATTATTCATCGAGACGTTTAATTCAGGCTCAGTGTCTGGAAGAAATATCAAAATTCCAGGTGATCTTAAACTTTGTCAATGACCGACATACTAACGTTTTATCCCAAGTTATGTTACAGAAAGCTTCATTGCATTAAAGCAGGGCTCTAGTTGCTTGATACTATTTTCTTTTTCACAGGGATCTGCATTGCCATGTTAGGATCTGTATGCAGTGGCCCCATGTTAATAACATTTTAGGATCTGTAGCCAGCTGTTAGGGGACCATATGTCCAGCGACTCCAGCCCCGGTGAAAGAAATGGGAACTCTTGTTATGGTTCTGGTAATTTCCATAGTGATATCCCTTCTACCGGTATATTTATTCTTTCTGTGGTTTCACTGCTATGATTAAAATATTATTCCTTGTGTTATTCTCAGGCCTGATAGAAACCTGATTTAAATCGGTGTCCCGATTTTTTTTTTTACCAGATTTTTTTTCTTCTTCCCTCTTTTATCCTGATGTTACCGATTTCCCCGTTATTTTTTCTAAACTTCCCTATTTTCCCTTATTTTTTCCCCAATTTTCTTACTCGAAAGGGGGGAATGTTGTTAGATGCCATTTTTTTCCTGCGAATCCTCTTATCTTTTTTTTTACTCAAGGGGGGCGTGATCAAGGGGGAAACAAAAAACCTTTTTTTTATTGCTCACTATCACCCCTGTATTCTATTTGTTTTTAGATTTGATGGTTTGGTGATGAGATTTGAGGCTCCCGTCTCCAAGAATAGATGGGATTCTCCTCTGTTCTCCATAGCTCCTTCAGATGAACTGCCATGTCAGGAAATATACGATGCCCTATTCCTCAGGAAAGCTCCTCCACGTAACTTATCGACAGTGTCTGTAAGTGATAGCATCCATGTCATTGTGGTTGGCAGTAGATTGAAGGAAAGAAGGAATCATGAAATATATGTCACAAGAGAATCCCTATGGCAATGCATTTTGGTCTCGTAGGCTGTGAGTCTCATGGCGTGCAGCTGATAATTTTACCTGTACTTGTATTTGATGAACAAAACTTTTGGAGCTTCTAATTACTGGAAAATGGTTTGGATTTCCAAAAGTTTGGATTTTTCATACTGCATGCATTATAATACCACAGTTAGATCATGTGGATGTGTGTGCTTGTGAGTTAGTGCTTTTCCCAGTGGCCTTCATCATACGAGCCTTTGGTTTCCATCTTTGCCTCTGCATTTCTAAACATCTCTTCTTTTTTTCTTGTCTTGTTTTGTTCAGGTGTTTGGTGGTAGAAAAAATATTGAATTATGCAATCTCTTGAACATTATGGAAAAATGTACCTAATTGTTGGATCCAAGTCATGTTGTAGTATAGTATTAATGACTGCTTTGAGAGAAATAGTTGTTTTTATAGGGAAGGTTAAAATTGTGCTATTGCCCCGAGGCCTGCCGAGGGCAATAGCCCAATTGTAACCTTCCCGAGAGCGTATAAAAACAACTATTTCTCGAATATTAAAGCAGTCATTAATACTTTTATATGCCGAAAACAAAAGAGTCAACTAATGACACCACCTTGGCCTTTCTCTAGTTTATCTGCACGGTTGTTTTTTATGAGTGTATCTTTGAGAGTAGACTAGATCTAGATTCTAGTCTAAGCAAGATATTTTTACAATTTTGGGGGTGGGCCGGCCCTGTGGGGAATAGAGAGAAGAACCTGCGCTTTCATATGACACCTCACTTATTGAGTATCACCTTCAGGATCACAACAGATAAAGGTTTGAATATCGAATTGAAAAAAAAAACTTGACTTTTTTTGCATGGTCGCGCAATGCACGTAGACTGCATAGAGACTGCATTGCGTGTAATCTCTATGGGAAGAATTTCAGCACACAACATCGGGTGCGCGATCAGAAACCCTGACAACTAGATCTATTTTCGTCTACGTCTATGCTGGTACTCCATTTCAGCAACTAAACGAACATGTTTATGGATAATTTCACGTACCTTTTTTGTTGTTCGTGCTGTCAGCGAGTCTTGCATTTGATAAGTTGAAATCTTTGGACAGTTTCTTTAGCCATTTTTGTCTTGTTTGGAATTGTCTTGTCTTGTATGAAAATACCGACCAATTCTTCGCACACGTACGGTATCCTCGATCGCTCAAACCACTTTTTAACATGTAAACCTATGGGGTAACCATGGAGACTGAACTATTTTCCCGGTAACCATGGTTACTGGGATTTTAGAACTGTTTTAACCATGGTTACTGGGAATTTTACAGAAATAGTTAAAGTTTATGAATGCAATTTGGTATATAAATTTATATATTTGAACTTTGTTTAGTTCTTTGTGATTACCATGCCCTGCACATGTTATCGTGTTATTATTATTTTTATGTTTGGAAATGAAAATAAGCGCAATAAATGACATGAATAAATCATATTTGTTACTGATCTTTATTCCTTTTCTTTCTTTTTTAGCAACCTCTGTCAGCAACTAATTTTCTATATGAACTGGACAAGAGAACACAGGAAGCAGTGACGGTAATGACTCTCAACTCTCAACCCACTAATGCTACTTGATTTGTTAACGTAAACGTTCAAGAGCTCAATCCTCAATTTTTGTTATCATTTTGTTTCCTTGAATACTAGGTTTAATATCTTATATCATAAATCCTTATGATTTTTTTTTTCAATGCATATTCATACTTTTTCTTAAGTTAAGGATAAATATAATTCAGTACATTCATATCATATATTAGAATACTTTATTTGAATAAATCAATTTTTGGTTTAAATTAAAGCACAGAAAGTTTAAGCCCAATTTCATTGAAAATCTTATTAAAGAAGTTCCTGAAAATGACATGCCAGAGCCTGATTGGATATGTCTTTGCGACACATAAAAGCTCATGGAATCGAATGCGATTATGCCAAGCATTGACAACCATTTTACTGATGATATAAGGAAAGGCCAGGATTTTGTGAAAGGAATAAGAAATGAAGTGGCATGAAAGATTACATTGTTTCTCGAGTATGTTACATAATAATATTTATGGTTCATTCATGCATACCACAACAAGACTACTGTAAAATTAGAATCTCCTGCACAAAAGTTAGCAAATTTTGTGAGTGTGAGTGAGTGTCATCCTGTGAAACCATGGAAACAATTCAATTAATGTCTTGAATACTATGTTTGTAGAACCTAACCTTAAAATCGACACCTTGAACTCCTAATTTGAAAGAATTCTTCAGCAAAGAATAATTATATTGTTTATACATACTGTTGAAGTTTAACTTTTTCTGAAGAGTTTGAAAGTGAGTTTTAAATATTGTCATATCGATTGCAGAATTTTGATTAAAATTAATTTCATTGATCAAAATATGTCCTAATGTCCATTTAGAGATCGGAATACCTGCCAACCCTTGCGAATAATCCAGAATATTAAGATTTTCTGGATTTGTAGGACCTAAAAATGCAGAATATTCAGATTTGTCTAAATTGCGTGCGTTGAATGGCTGCATGATCGAGCAGTGAATTTGTATTTGCTTTTTGGTACAGATTTACTGCGTATTGCCAGTTACACTGCTGCTGCAAGTGCAATTTCTTATTCTCGAAGGCATATACCGTGCTAAAAATTCCTAATTCTTATTTTCAAATGTTGGCAGGTATGGATCAGGGATTTGTATGTAATATTGTATTACCAGTATGTTCTGTTTTCTGCCGTTATTTTCATCAACAGACTCTGATGAGTGCACAGAAGACCAGCATACCAGGGGATGATATTTCAATACCAGGAGCTAAGGACAAAATATCCTTTTTAAATATGCACAGGAATATTGATAAAATGACTTCATGTTGAGATGCTGATTACTATTATTTATACATTATATTATACATTATTTAAATCCATGTATTCTTTGTTTATCATCCTTAACCATGGTATGTATACGTTCATCTAGCAAGATCAATCAACAATGCCGAGCTACAGAGGATAAGGAGGCAGTTCATCACCTACACCAAGCTACATGCAATAGAAGATATCTCCATGCTTGCAAACATGTTTGTCCAGTACATCAATAACAGTATTAAATGACCATGGGACATCTGGACTGAACTGTACTCATATTTGCAATATATTTAAAGGAAGTTTTTTAGAAGTGTGCTGAATTTTTTCAACCAGGCTTCTTTAACTGTTTGAGGTATATGAGCTCCACTATATTCCTGTCAGTGATCTGCTGGCAAAAGTGATGTAACGATGGTCCTGACAACACCAGCTTGGCCTGAAGAAGCCCTCATTGGTTAACTATAACCAGTACTTGTATTTTCAGCCGATGATTAGGTTCCGACAAGTTCACCTCTAGGATGGTCTTCTATTTGCATTTGCCTTGCATCCAGGTATAAATGTAGATGCAAAACTAATGTAACATTTACAATGGCATATTGGTGTCATGAGGTCGTGGTCTGGTGGAAACATCACTGGACTGTGGATCACATGGTGCATGGTTTGAGTGCTGCAGCGGCACTAACATCTTTTGATATTAATCAACATTTGCCACATTCTACCCAGGTGAGGTAAATGGGTAGAATTTGTAAGAGATTCCTTGAATGTTTGAGCGCCTTTTCATGGTAGCATGGGTAAAGCCAGGGTAACAATATGATTGCAGAGCCCTCAGGGACTACACAGTATTAATACTGAAGAGGCTACCCTGAGTAAACAGGACATATTATTATCATTATTATTATTATCGGATACAGACACTAATTCAAGGCTTAAGAATAAATTCATGCAAGTTGATTTTAAATATTAAGATTTGTTACTTCTAAAGCAACTATTAAAGTGCATCTTAGAAAAATCAATATTATTATAATCTATGGCTTATAAGCTTTCCGTTGATATATAATTCATCATATTTTATTTTTCAGTTTGGATATGGTTTTTAAACACAAAAATATAAATTGTCTTGATTGTTGATGAAGGAATATCATCATTTGGAAAAGAAGGGCATTCAAGAATATATGTGTTCATCATGTATTTGGTCACAGGCGTAAGAAAATGGTAATATGTGAACATTCATGCCCTCAAAATGCTGAACAGTGTTCAACGGTGATCAAGAATGTAAATGATGTAACTCAAAAAGTATGAATAGCTTATCGGTATGTCTGTATAGATTTCTCATATGTTACTCATAATTTGTGCTAAAATAATCTATTAAACTTGTTTTGATAAAAAAGAATAACTATTGAACAATTTTCTTTTATTAATACAAGTATGTGATATACATATGCAAAACAAAAACAAGAATGAGATGAAAGAAAGTGTCACAGAATGAGAGAGAGAGAGAGAGAGAGAATTAAAACAAAATGAAAGAGACGACACTAAAGATACATGCAAAGAGAGAGGGATATAATGAGACTATGGATAAATGAAAAGATAAAGAGATGGAAAGATAGATACATAAGGTGACATAATATGGCTGAAAAAGAAAGAAGAACAGGAGCATATATAACATATACATGTAATGAGATCATAATGAGAAAAGTCATATGTACTTTCAAAGAGAAGGCAATAAAACAATGATCTCACAATTTGTTATTTCAGATGTTATTTACAAGTTTTATTTTGATCCTCCTTTCACATAAGAGATATTTTGGAACGTTGCATACAAACATATCAAAGCAAAATTACAAAACATAAGTATCATATCCAAACAGAAACTCTAGCAAATGTTAGGGCTGTACTCTTTATGACAAACATTCCTCCAGTGCTCTGTACAATCATCAAACAAAAACATGGATAAGATGAGACTGTTGTCACAATAAAAAGTAAAAAATTTAATCTTCGCATACACTACTATCAAATGGGATAAAATATGTGCAGCTTATGTATAAAGGAGGGTAAGGTATGCTGCTTGATATTGTAGTGTTTCTTCTCGTTTTTACACTGAATAGAACTGAACACATGTCCTAGAATAATCAATTTAGTTCTCAGAATGATCTAAATAAAAATACAATTGTACATTTCAAATGATGTCGTAACAATCTGTTAGAAAAACCCTGAAAGAGTGAAGTTAGATTTACTACCCTTTTCTTCACATATCAAGTAATTAGAAATCAACAGATAATAAATCTGACATTTTGCTTGTTTGTAAACTCGCGTAATGATGCAATATCTTGACAAATTCATAACAAGAATAATCTGCCAAAATAAGAAGAACCCATAAAATTTAAATAAGGACTCTTTCGTAAGGTGCTGATCCGGAGTGGGAAAGGCCTACAGAACTACATCGCCGTATAGATCCACAAGTATACCACACATTAGTGAGCAACAAGATAACAGGAAGCATGCTTTCTTTGTTTCCTACATGTTGCCCAACCAAAAAACAACCAGAAGAGCAATCAAAGAATAAAACAGAAGATAATGCGTGCACCATCCTGGATCTATATCATAAATACAACATTTGTAATCCGCATACACATTTTTTATACATCAGCACAGTGATGAAACCTACCTTATACGTTGTATTGGTGGGTTGAGTTAGGAGAGATGAGATCATTCGATTCCAACTGGAGAAACAAGATCAAAACAAAAAAACTTCAAGGCATACATGATTTCTCCATGTCATGTACATTGCTACAAGAATCGTGGCAAACACCTGGTAATACATTTCAAAGCATCTCAAATTTCCAGCTCCATTACTCCAAAAAGGGATTGTTATGTTTTTAACGAATGATGTAGCAGATGGTACTAGAAAATTATCAAATATACCATATTAAGAGCATGATCATGTTTACCAAAGCAATGCCCATTTAAAATAAAAACTAAACCGCTTTGACTGCTTTACATCACTTCTTTGTTGTATGCTTGCAAGCTTAAATTGGTTCAGAGAAACACTATGAAACCATCAGCATAAATTTGAGGATAAATGTTTGTATGATCCACAATCTTGCTACAGTTCTTAAACCAATTATGACATGCATGTCTTTGAGACATTAAACAAACAACATCCTCTCTTTAGATATTCTCCATTTTGGTGTAATCTTGCCACAATTCCAAAGTAATGTACAATCACATCTTGCACTACGTGTTTTACAGTTGTATGTAAATGAGAGTACTCCTCCTACTTCTCATGCACCTTGACACGTACCCCCATTAGTGACATCAATTGCTCGAGTATAATTGATGAACTAGTTTCCATATATATTGTACTTGATCAGGGCGTTTACAACCAAACTTAATGACCAACCACCCCCCCCCCCCAACAAAAAAGAAGAAGATAACAATATCTTATCAACTTCGCATTTTGTCGTTTCAGATGAATATATATATTTAAATATATACATATAATATATATGCATGTTTGTATATAACCAATAAAAAGAGCTACATTTGGAACAATCATGCTTGTAGTGTTAATACTTTACACCTTAAGAGACAGGGGAAAGGAATTACTTTCATCGTCAACTGATATTTTAGTAAGCTAAAGTACCTTTTTTTGATTTGCATTATTCATTCCAGGAAAAGAAGTACAAAAATCTTGCAATATAGATGATCAAAACATCACATGGCTATTTACTAGATATAATAAGTATGATCATTACTTATATGCTCTTCCCTTCAAATAAAAATTCAATCAAAAGGAAGAGCCTGATAATAAGGAAAAAGAAATAAGGAATACGTTTTCTGGAAAAATTACTTTTTTTTTTTTTTTTTTTTACATAAAAGGTTGTCTACCTTTTCATCAACTTTTACATCTGTTTGCGGGTCAGTAAGATTCTAACCCATGGCAGAAGTACACCAAAATTATAAGCTAAGTAATTCTTCAAATTCTTCAAGCTTTTTATTTTTTGCAGTTTTAATTGGCTTGCTCTGTTTAAAAAAAAAAATCTTATAAAGATTTCTTAAATGTTTGAAAGACTAACACCTTGAAACCAAAAGACCACAGACATGCTATACTACACAGCACCACCTTTATTGATGGAGACATGTCAAATGTACAAAACATTAACATGGATAACATACTTAGACTCGACTTAATAGCAGATAAGACTCGTTACCAGAGGAGTGTTGGCTTTATCCTGTGGCCTGCCTGCCTCAACTGCCGTAGATTCATATATCTCCATTGGCTTGAGAGATAGAAACAGAAACAGCAATAAAGCATGAAAGTACCTTTGCTCTAGATACAATGAAACACAATCTCAAAATGGGATCACATCGTCTATGGATAACTTTCATAGAACACCACTACAACTTTTGGATTTTATACAGTGGCACAAAACAAGAAATTCATAATGTTCAGACAATCCTATGTTTATCCAAAATTCCTTTTTGTGACCTACCAATTTTTGAGGGTTAAAGGAGAAAGTTTATCGCACTGATAATAAAGAAATTTGGTGGCCTTCACCGTAAATAAAATCTTACCAGTACCCAAAAATCAGGTTTATGTGATCTTACATTTTGAAATTGTGTGTTCCAAAGCATACCATCTTAGATTTTTATCTAGTTTTGTTCTTATATTCCCTTGTTGGACTGCATAATACTTGCAATCATTCATTTGACCATTTTGCCTATGCAAATCAAATCAGTTTCCAATAGAATGTTAAATATGAAACTGACCAAAATGACGTGCAAGGTTAAAAAAAAAAGTTTAATACAAAGCAACCAAAGTGTATTGACATTTCTATTGATTTGCCATCATCTATTAAGGATGTACTTGCTATTGAGTAAATGAGCAACGAATTGCTCTCAGTCCTATCATGTATGAAAATATTAATGCTCGCTCTTTATATCAGTCAATTTTTTTAAAACTTTAAGCTTTAGAGCAAAAAAGGCTTCATAAAACAATTAAAAACTTCAAAATAACATTCACATTTGAAAAGTGACAAAAATACAGACATTTTGCTTCGATGACTGATCTCTACAAACTGTTGTTCATCCATCATGTGTCAGTTGAATCCAGGACACTTTGACTGTGAACAAGGCCCCAGTAGTGTTCCACGTTGTGCTTCTTGAACTGTTCTCTGGCCATCGCTTCTGTAGGGCACAGCTTGAAGTGAAGGTCACTGAAGTTGCGTTGTTTGATCATCCCTGACCACATCAGCTGACAGTGGTTGGACTTGACCGCTTCATCTCCAGAGTCATCATCTATTTGGATGAGAATCATAAATTGACATGGAGACTCTCACATATATTCCATCCTTGCAACACTAATAGTTCATTAACACTAGCTCTGAAGCAATACTACCATCAAATTAGACGAATAGTAGCATACCGGTAACTGGTGATCAAAAATATATAACATCTTTTCATTTGGATTTGACATACTTCATAATTGCAAATGTCAAAAATGTTGTGAAAACTTGGCTATCCTTGATGGTGCTATCTTCTGAGCCACCAAATGTTTAGACAATAGTTGTAAATGAATGTTGGCAGAAAATATTTTGCATAGACTGTTACTATCTCTTAAACTTGGCCACCCATGCCACAAAAGGACTTAAAAATGCAAGTAGTAATCGCTACAGAACTACAATTTTTCCGCTTCAATAACAAGAGTTACTAAATGAAAATATCTTCCATTGCTTAAGGGGTGGGGGCGAGGGAGAAGGGTGGGATAATATACTTGAATGTGCTTCTCAAACTCACCATCATGTTTGCTCCTTTTATCCTCCCCCCATTTGATCCTGTGCAACATCAACCGCTGGAATTTTTTCTGCTGCTTTGGTCCTGAAAAATAGAACACAGTACATAGTTAGCAAGATATTAGAGACACATAGTAGTGAGCTATCACGGGGAATTCACCAGTCAATCACCAGGATTAGCCTTCAGTTTGAAGACAAACAGACCTTATGTAATGCTCTGCATTTTCCACCTATCTTCCCATGTGGTCCCTCACCCATAGACTAATGAGTTTTTCATGATGGAACTACAGGTTTGCTTTGTGCGAAACTTGTGCACCCATAAATATTATTCCCACCAGGTCTGGTGTCAGCGAATCTGCACATGGAAAACTGAAGAAAATCTCCCTTTAACAATTTCATGTGTTTTCAGATTAAAGAAAGTTTTCAATCTTTGCGAAATGAATGAGATCTGAGATATAATGTATATCAGGGCTTGAATAACAGCAACCAGTACTTTTTTTTTCAACAACGATTTTAAAATTTGATTTAACTTGGTCAGATTTATACTTGGGTGCAATACAAGAATAGATTTGTTTTATTCTGGATCCTCACTTGTCAACAAAATCCTTAATTCTAAAACTGATCCTTCTATCTTTCTACCGTTCAAATACTCTTCAGCTTTGGATGAATACTTACCCCCTTCTACCACCACACAATTCATATCTTTGTGCACCACAGCTATGCCCGTCATCTGAAGTTGCTTGGCGTTGGCTTCGACCTTGAAGCGTTTAGCTGGGTTGTTGAGGTTCAAGACCCGGTAGACATTCACAGTGACCCCCGTCGAGGTGTCCTCTCTCATCTTGCGTTCCTTCTTCTCCTTCCGTTGCTCGGTAGTCAGCTTCCGCGCTGCATTTGTTTCCTCGTGTGTCCTATGGAAGAGAAGAGCCATCAAGTTATCAGCAACAGCCGTGGGCATACCCAAGCGCATTACAAGGAATGTGGTTTTAAAGCAGGACTGCACTACTTGCAGCTACTTGCACCTTCTATATAGCAAACAATGCCTAAGTGGTACCTGTTGGTCCCCCATGATTCCCTTTTTCTTATGTTAATTGAGAGCTGATTTGATAAGATAACCACCTGTCAGTGACCAGGTAGGGAGGTCTAATCCCTCCTGGCCAAACAGAAAGGCTTTAAACAAATTTCCTCTATCATGCCAAATTCCTTTGAATTTTGCATTTCAAGATTGGTTCATTAAAATTCTTGTCAGCTTTTGCAAGAGACTGTTTCGTCTTGTGGTTTGCTTTAGTAGGACCATTCAATTCAAGTCTTAAAGAGAAGGTTGAGTACTGGTAAAAAAAAGAAAATTATTTCTCACAGAATCAAACGAAACTTACACTGAATGTTCAAGATTACAAATAAATGACATGTGCCAAACAATTTTGGAAGAAAATGTATACTGGCTGAGTAATGAGCATAGAAAGACAAGGAATCAAGGTAGTACCAACCCCGACACCATGCGTGTTGTCCCATACATAGCTTTCCGTGTATGTGCTTGTTACTTTACCAAGACTCGGTCAAATTTATTATGATTTTGATGACTCCAGAACCTTGCAGTGCACACCAATACTTACATGCTACATGATCAACTGTTTCTGATCCTTTCCACACCTTTTCTTTCACAATGCAATCGCATTACCAGTACTAAAGTTTATCTTTAAAGTAACGATTTTAAATGTGACTATTGGATGAATGAATCAAATCTATACCTTTGTCTTTTCTCCATCTGTGCCCTGACATGTGCTTCTACTTTAGTAGGATCCTGGACAGCCTCTGTACCCAATACTCTCATCAGGTTTGCCATGCGTACTGTGCAAGATTAATAGAAAAAACATATCTCTAGAGTTAAAAGACAAACACACAATCTAAAAGAATGCCAGAAAGAACAAAATTGATACCCAACAGAACAGAGTTTTATTTCAACTTTGACCCTCCTTGTAGGGGTACTTACCGGTAGTACTCACTGATTGACAGTGAACAATAACTGTGCAAACTTTATTTAATGATTATTTCTAAAGCATGATGACGGATAAGCTATTGTCTAATCGTCTGGTTGACCTCAAGGGAATTTCCCTTATCTGTTCATGTGTAGATTTTATCTACAAACTGAGAAAATTGTATATCAACTGTAGATATCATACTCATCTTGCAACGACAAAAGAACAACCATAATGTAATGGTGAAGAAATAAAAATTCAAGTATGAGATAAAGTATTACCTTTTGGTTCCGGTGGTGGTTCAAGGCCCATTCTGATCTTTTCTGTTGTTTCTTTTAATGCTTCTCTCCTCCTTTGCCTCCTCAGTTTCTTCATCTCCTTCTTTGTCAGATAAATAGGAAGCTCAACATCTTTCTTCTCAGCTGTACGTTGATGAAACAAACATGATGTTTATTATTTGCTTGATAACTATAGCTTCACAAGTCATTTTCTTCCAAGTTCTTGACTAAATCATCACCTTTTTGTATTGCAATAGAATCTTTTCCTTTACTGACCAATATTGGTGGATAAATGAAAGTCCACCTAAAACTGTCATTAGAATTGCACAGAAGGCTATCGCACAGCATTATACCTTGTTTAGTCACTTCTAGTATCATCTTAAAAGTGAACTACATGTAGCTACTTTAAAGGGAAAGTCCACCCCCAAAATAAGTTTGTTTTGATAGAGGCAGAATAATAAGAAAATCAGGTGAGTGAAAGTTTGAGCAAATTCTGAATGAAAATAAGAAAGTTATGAATTACTGAAGTTGTGATCAATCAAATACAAATTGGCAACTCTGTGACTTATTATACGAGCTCTCCTTCATTTGCTTTGTGCATAATATTCCATAAAATCATGTTTTCTTCGTTATTGATGACGGAATATATATTTGTTCCTTGCAGGGGAAGTATAGAAACATATTTGCAATTATTATATTTAGGGTGCATGTATGGTTGAAATTTTTCTTGAGGGAAAATGAAAATTGTAGATTTTTTTAGTACTGAGCAAATGGAAGTTGAGCTCGCATGATACGTCATAGAGTTGCCAATTTGTGTTTGATTGATCACAACTTCAAAAATCCTAACTTCCTTATTTTTAATCGGAATTTGCTCAAACTTTCACTGACTTGTTTCTCTAATTTTTTACTCCTATTAAAACTAACTTAATTTCAGGGTGGACTTCCCCTTTAATAACATGGTAAGGCTTGATTTTTATGTTGAGATCTGCAATTATTAATGCCATATGTATTTATCTCAACTCAACAAAGCTACAATAGATCACATTAATTATTTTACATAGGATTTTGTATTACACTGTATTATTTGTATTGGCAACCAGTACTATCAGAGTATCTTAGACTTTGTGCAAAAGTACCCGGATGACCATCCAATATTTTTCCATATCTCATGGTTTGGGGTACGCAAGCACATTTGATAAATGCGCCTAGGCTAGGACAGTGGATGTATGGGCACAGCCATTACCAAATGCTTGGGTAAGGGCAAAATATGTTTTGATCCCTTTTTTTAATGTTGAAGTTGATACAAAAACACATGGGTTGAGGTACTAGATTTTTATATAATTGTTGATAATACTGAATAGGTTTGCTTAATTGATATAAAAGGGTACATTGCATTCGCTATGAAAATATTTCACTTGTCATGCCGACTCTTGGTATATGCCCATCAATTCATGGGATATACTTGTATTCCATTCAATGTAACCTTATATAGCTTGGAGTTCAATACAAACAAAACACTCGTGTATATTTCTTTAACAACCGACTAGGTGGTATCTCTCCAAACTTGTTATTTTGCAGGTACTAGGACGAGACTAAAACAAGTGACGCTATCTTACCTGGAGGTTCGATTTGAATGGGATGCTCTACCAAATTAGTGATGCCTACTAATTTATCTGTTCCACTAGCCTGAGCGGTACCTTTGCTCACATCTGCATATGTCTCTGTAGGAAGGATGAAACTATCCCACCATTCAACACCCGGTATTTCATTCTCTTTCTAAATGGAGGGAGAAGGAGATAAACAGAATGTATTTTTTCAGGATTTTTAAAGACAGACAACTATCATATTAAAGAATTAGCAAGTAATACAGTTGAGCAACAAACTAGTAAATAATTTAAACAAGGGGTTCTTAAAGTTTTTCCTTTATGGTCCCGATGTGATTTCCATAAAAGCTAAAAGTTCTAACACATAGGATGCCATTTGCACAAAAATTATTACGTCGAAAAAGTAGAATAAAATGCTATTAATTCCTGGAAAGCCGGACACGATTCACAATATTACTTAATTTTGTTTCAGACTCAGAAAATCTACTCCTAAAACTTACAGTAATGAGACTTTTAATTCTGAAGAAAATGAGACTGATGTTAGGTTTATATCTGATTCAAGGGGAATCGTCGCACTAAAAAAAGAAGAAAACAAAGAACCAGAGCCTTCTGGGCAGTCCGGATTGACACGCATTGCATTCCCGATGCGGACCATGGTCCGAAATTGTACAGGGATATACAGCATACATGCCAACATTTGAAAATCAGAAATCTGTACAAATTATGCTATTTTCAAAAAAAAGAGGAACAATCCTAACTCTCCTATTCAATACTACAGACAAATTTGTACAGGAAGAGGAACACCTGCATTAAAATGATAATTATCTTCTCCCAAAAAGAGGAATGTTCCTCTTTAATCTGAAGAGTTGGCATGTATGTATACAGTCTACCTACCAATACAGCAAGGAAACAATAAATTAATTTTAAACATATTCATTTAATGAATACAAGTTAATATATATTTTTTTAAAGTATATAACTTCAATTGCAGGGGCAGTGCAAAAACATCAGTCTGTGCCTGATACTGATTCAAAACATTCAAAGGAAGACCTTGTAATATTTTCTGCATCTTTAACTCTTTAGAGTTGAGAGTTGTTTGATATAGCTACTAAGGCTGCGACGAGTACTCGCACTGTTGACAACTAGTCGAGTACGATTTTGTCGTACTCGAATACACGGCCGGCATTTTTTTTTTTTGCTGATTTTTTTTTCTCTACTGGCAGTATGCGGGCCGGCCGAAGCTCACCTGTGCCCGGATAAGCACCGGCAGGGTACCGTGACTAAAATTGTTTCCCAGCTCAATCATACATGGGTGTCACTGTCAACTCACCACTCAGAAACTAGGACCAAACTAGCTGCCAATGTCCAGATTTCTGTTTGAACTTGGAGGATAATTTGTCTGTCATCTTTAGTTTTTAAAACAACATAGTTATTATTATTTGTGAGAAATTCACAAGCACAAATCGGCGCCTTCAATTGCAACTTGCAGTAAAATAGTGTGGGTTATCGTAGCCGGAGTATTCGAGTAGTCGCCTGAAAGCCTGGGAGTGTACTCGAGTACCTCATTACACGGTTATGCACAGCCTTCATAGCTACAGATCTGATTTTGTCTAATTGTTCTTACCAATTCTCTCTTGGGTGTGATCAAGGCTAGTTTGGTTGCTGATGTGATTCCAGTCTTCTTAGCTGCCTGAGAGATCTCATTCTGAAGCTTCTCTAGTTGTGACTGGAATAGATTGCAAAGGGAAATACCATGAGTCAATGTAAGAAGCATACATGTATATAGGTGTGCATAGTAGAAATGCCATATTTGAAAAATATTGTAGCTCATATTCTATTTAAATTTACAACCAGTGCTGGGGCTAATAAGTAAGGTATACAATTGAGTTTACCAAAAGTACATTTAAGCGACTGGAAATTTGTGAAGTTTGGTTCCTGAGAAGGATGCTATGAATTTCATGGACAGAAAGAGTTTCAAATAATGAGGTATTTGCCATGGCAGGAACAAGACGAAAGCTTCTGAATAATATAAGAGGTCGACAGCTGAGCTTCTTGGGTCATGTTATTCGAAATAATGGTTTGGAAAAAATTTCACTGACTGGAAGAATTGAGGGGAGGAGGAGTAGGGGTAGAAGGAGGATTATGTGGATGGTATAGAATATGGGACAGAAAGTTGTGGCAGTCCATGGTCGCCAACGTCTCAGGACATGGCACATAAAGAAGAAGACATTTAATTAGACCGAGGTTTTTCCTTTGTTGAACGTGACTGACAGGTACACCTAGAATCAGGTTTAGCCATATTAGAAGAATTTTTTTTTGAGAGTTTGCGATAAAAAGACTGTTTGAGTGTTTTCATTCAGATAAACCAAATGCTCCAACAGGTAGATATGTGCCCAAGCAAGACCAATGATAGATATTTTTTCATGCTTTCAAAGACGTTCGCATGAAAAATGATGGTATGCCAGCAAGAGTTTAATAACCCATGTATTTTTTAATCGTAATGATTTCTCCAGCTATCTTGTCCATTTTTCCCTCTCATTACACAGCTTCCTTTCAAGAATCAATTTAGCATTTCATACCTTTCACTTCCTGGGGACTTCCCCCTGATATTGACCCAATCAGAATTCAGTAGAGTATACAGACTCCATTTTACGAAAAAACAAAATTGAGACAAACCCACCTTTGCCCTTATCCTTTGTGCAACCTGTTCAAATTTGCCCTGGTCATGAAACTTGAATGACTTTCTGTTCCCTCTACCGACTACAGGTACCACCCGTGGGTCAAAGAACTTGTTAGAGTCTGAAGAGAGGTCCTGTGGTTTCTCCTGCTGATTGACCTTGAATTCTTCTCTCCGTTTGGCTCGGATGTTAGCCTAAAAAAAGATTGGAGAAGGAAAATGGTACAAGTAAAAGTGAATATCTAAAAACACATGAAAATATCCATTTATAATCATTTTTGAAGTCTACAAAATGTTTTTCATGCAAACGTATTGACAGGTATCACATGTTAGAATAGTTTGGCAGAAATCCTCAAGTACTGCAGTGATTTAGATCATTTGTTTACCATCATAGGCATATGGCTTGAAAAGAATACATCAGCGTCTGTAGCCTGCATTTTCTCTTCTTTAGAGTACAATTATGGCATTAAAATTTGTTTAAACACAACATAAGCTCTTGTAGGTACATCAAGTCACTTAAGTCACCATCTATGACTTATCAATGACCCAATTCAGAAGCAAATCAAATTAACTTATCAAGCATCATGGAGCATTGCAGTGAATCACACATATTTTCGTAAACACAATGTCTTCTCTTTTTTATACATCTTCATAAAATGCAAGGTCTTGGGTTTTTTTCTGCATAATTTTAAAAAAAAATACATCTTCACATCTTGCTCTTATTCCAAACTCTCTGTGTTCATATTTCTCCATATTTTATTTGACAAGAAAATCACATACATATTTTCAATATTAATTTGATCTTATATTTAAGTGAAACATGTCAAAGATAAAATGCAAATTTACTACAGCATCTATACCTTAATTGTTGGTCTGTGTTGTGGCAGTATGATAACACGTCCTGATTTATCAATTGTTCTTCCTTGTTCATCCAGAATCAAAGGCGCTGGTCTGGGGCCAAAAAAATATAAATAAAATATAAGGCTTCACATAAATACTAACACTTGCATGAAGATTCAAAAAACATTTTATTACTTTGGACTTATCAATCAATCATTCATTAGCTTTTAGGAAAAGATAAACAAACGTTTATTCTTAAAGATTGAGAAATCATTTCATTCCTCCTCTGGACTAATCGATCATTCATTAGCTTTAAAGCCTGTCTGTAATAGTTTGACCAGGGGGGGGGGTAGACCTCCCTGCAAGGTCACTGACAGGTGGTTATATCATCAAATCAGCTCTCAATCAACATAAGGCAAAGGGGATCATGGGGGTCCAACAGGAACCAATTAGGCATTGTTTGCTATATAAAGGTGCAAGTAGCTATAAGTAGTGCAGTGGGGCTTTAAAGGAGAAAGATAAACAACAACAACGGCAACAAGACTAACAATAGCAAACACACAACAATAGAGATACATTTGGAAGAAAAAAGACTTGACTGATGTAGAATAGTAGAATGTTTTCTCACTTTGTAAGAACAGAAGGGGGTGATTTCATATCGCTGATATCTTCCTTAGTAGCTGGTACTTTAGGTATCGCAGGTGCCTGGGGAATCCCAGGCATAGGTGGTAGCTTCAGACCTCCTAACCCAGCACTCATCATGGTGGCCTGTATGCGGGCTTGAATCTCTGCTGCTTTCTTGGCCTTCTCCAGGGCATCATTCCTCAGGGCCTCCGGCTGACTCTTGGCAAACTGAGGTCAGAGGGAGAAATATTTCAGTCAATTTGTACCGATGAGGATACACTTAGGGGGACTGATAAGTACACCAGCTAATTATAACTTGTGAGTGCTTCGTATTAACAAAATATAACCTTAACTTCCCAAAAATTATGTTCTCCTAGGCATTTGGGGCCAGTTTCTCAAAACAGTAATAAGTCTAAGATTACTGATGACCTATTAAAACATGTGCTTATATACAGGAGTTTCAATGGGATGTCTGTAAACTTAGGACAGTTTTGTGAAATGCTGCCCTGGGGCCTAAACACAAACATACATTTACAAAGCCCATTAAAATGTGCAACTGTTGTAATCCGATGCCTTAAACTATGGAGGCTAATAAGGCAACTTTATCATTACATCCGTAATCTCAGACAATCTTAGGAATTCAGCTGCACTTGATTTAGTATTAACTTTTATGCTTTCCAATGCTCATTGTTAAATTACCCAAATCCTCCAGCGGTGCAAAGTTACTCTAATCATTGTACATTGGCAGCTGTTCGGCTTTTGCTAGAGAATCAATTATATCTGGTCATATGCAATTTGTGCTTTAATCCCTCTCTTTAAGGGCTGTCTAACTATGGGCTATCTCTGTTTTGTGTATTTGTTCAATGTTTCATTAACTGTAATTAACAGCAAAATAGTAATTATGGTGAATGCACTGTCTTTCCTTTTTACCTTGACTCCATTCTCCTCTTCACCTGGGAAGTGAGAGAGTTTGGATCGTTTCTTGTGTCCCTCGTAACCATCATCCTCTTTGGTGGTTCTCTTGGAAGCTCTATTTCCTACTTGAAAACCTGCTACATCAACAAAAAGAGTCTCCACAAACCTCTCGGCAGAATCTTCCAGCAAGGGTTTTAACATATCTAAAGTGAGCAAACAAACAAGAAATGAGAAAACTTATGCATGATAAAATATTTACATAGAATCATAATTATAATTTTAGGGAGGCCAATGCCCAAATCTAACTTTTTAATTACTAATTTGTTTATACTAAAACTAAGATTAAAAGAAAGCATTTACTTTCACTAAGAAAATCCACCCATCTGCCGACTCCAGAAGTTCCATCAAATAGGAGATATCCAGCTAGTTCCTATGAGGTTCCTTCTACGCCTTTCCGTACGTAAGAGCCTTGAAACAATTATATTTCATGTCGCAAAGTTACGTTCATAATTAGACAGGCCCGAGGGACAAAGTTCGTGATGAAGTTTAAAACTTCGCGCGAAAGTGCAATCACTCAACAGCGGCTAGCCTTGAATCGGTCGCACACGTACACACCTTCTTCTTCTTAGTTGATCCCACCACCGACACAGGCAAGCCCCGATGCAGGCTGAAGTCCAGCCATCAATGTGCGAACGATTACATCTTCTACTACTACGAGCCGAAGACGATGGTTCAAAAATGAAGAATAGACATATATATAATTCATTGATATTTACCTTAGATGTGCATTCCAATAATTTGATTTCCTCATGAGTATTCCTTATTATCAACGATCGAGAAGTTACGAGGTCCAATTAACATCCATCTTGCAGCGAACACAATCATAGCGCACATCCATGCATGCAACGTACCGTACGTGTACTAATATTTCTCTCACTCTCTCTCTCTCTCTCTCTCCCTTTCGCTATACGTAACATACACACTCACTAACCATGTATCATACAACACACACCTTCAAATCATGGCTTTCATTGGAGTATAGACTGCTCACGTAGACTTTTTTTTTTACTGAAATATCTTTTTTAACACTTCTCATACATTACTGCACGACACTCGTATCTAGTGCTGTGAGAATAAGGTACTAGGGTCTATAAATAAGACTACGCTTTGCGCACGATCTGACCGGAGCTCAGATTATGTCGCAATACCCTTTATTTTTGGCGCGAACAATGACGTCACTGTTCACTGTTTTCCTTCTCATTTTGAGATGGATGTAGCTATAGGGCTCAAACCAACGCACGATTGACAGAAACATCGTACTCTATCTACTTTCGAATGTTCAGTTTGTAAAAATCTGTATTTAAAAAGATATAATCTTTTTTCTTTATATTTTCTAGTTGTTAGAAGTGGCAATTGTGAACATCTGAAATGTTGATCTCTATCAAAAGTTCTTTACTCAAAACGGATCCCATATTTTTAGGGTCTACCTTCTGCCAATGAGAAGGTTTTTAGTGAGCAAACCTCTACGCCCTCTAGGATTTTCTTAGTCGGTGGTGCGAGTGCGTCAAGGTCGTCTGCAACCACAATTATTGGATTAAAAAACGTCAAAATCTGTAAGATTGTCAACAAATGGTGAAAGACTGTTACAGATCCGTGATTATAGGTATGTTGTGAAATGTATAATTGTATTTTCTTTTCTTATTTTCTTCAATTTTTATTTTTACATCATTTTTTTCCCTTTGCTAATTTTTTGAAGTGGGCGACGAGCGCACAAATCGTAAGTGTAGAAGCCTTACGCCCGGGCATTGGCCTCCCTAATAATTTATATCAAACTTTGATAAGGAGGATCTATCTTGCCATTCTTGGTTAGATAGATCCAACTTAAATTTACTTTCTAGATCAAGCTACACCTACTGTTACAATAACAAAATAATTATCGACAACACCCTTCATATTCATCCCCATCTAGCAATCTCCTAAACATAAATTTACAGTCTAGATGACGTTATTCCTGCGTGAAAATAGAAATTAGAATCTGTGATGTTTCCAACAGACGAAGTCTAAGGTCTACACGATCGAGTCGATCCTAACAAAGCCAAAGGCCCAAGTACTAATGAAATGATTAAAACTTAGCCTTAGGTGAGTTAGGTCTAGACTACATCACAAATATTTTACAAAATGGAGCTCTTCCTTACCGACAGTTTTTGTCTTGGACATTCTCTGGCCAATGCAATTAACAGCAGCAATAACAACACTTGGTTCATTGATTCCAAGCACTTTTAAAACTGATGACTGCACGACTGGCCGCAGCTCGTCTAAATCTCTCTTAGACAATGCCATTTTTAAAGTTTGACTTCCCAACAGTGCTCCGAGTGACGTTTGATTTTCAGAATCCTCAATTCAATTTTTCCAACAAAATATTATATTAGTGGGACCGACATGTAGAAACGGTAACACTGCGGCGAAGTCTGTTCTTTTGTTTCACCAAAAACTCCATAAACTACAGGACAGCAATCACATGAAAATATCGTATAAGCACTGCATCCCCGATTCGAATTGCTTGAGTTTGTTAATATTCAATAATATCTTTAAACGAGACAGCTTCCAAGCTCCGAAAGATTACACGCGAGATCCCGAAAGTTTTTGGACAAATCATTAACGTTGTCTAGAACCTAGTTGAATGATCGCCCCGTTCTCAATTCGCCTCCTCGCTCCTAGCACAATTTTTTTTTTGCGAACGAGTTGTCGATGTCGGCAGGGGCCAGGGGGTTCCTAAAACCTTTTAAGCAGGGAGCTGCGACTTTTACAGATCCCTGGTGTAACCATGCCCAGTGGCGGATCCAGGGTGGGGGGGGGGGGGGGGCGGGGGATGTGTATTTTTACATTTTTTAACGTAAATTTTACCTTTCTTTGAAGATGGCAACCGGCCGCCCCCCCTAGCGCTCATACACATACGCAATTTGTCAAATTTTTGAAGGCCAAACAAAAAATTAGTGCTCACTACCCCCCCCCCCCCCCACTGAGTGAAATAATGGTCGGCCCGATTTTCATATTTCAGCACACTAAATTTAGTGATTTCAAATTTGGGCCCCCACCCCTAAGAAATCCTGGATCCGCGCCTGACCATGCCCGACCATGGCATCTTAAAGACCTTATTCACCTTTTTTTGTCAGGTCGACAAATATTCTCCTCTGTCCATGGAATTAGGATTGGGTGTGGTGAGGTGCTCCGGTTCGGGTGCTTGGGTGTGGTCAACGAATAATGATGCAGCACACTATAATTATGGGGACCCTTTTTCTCAGTATTTTTAAAACCTTTCTCCACTTTTATTCTGATATTTATTTCTTATGTGCTTGTTCGTCAGATTATTAGGAGTGACCCTATAATCCTGGCCAGGCGTGGATCCAGGATTTCTTAGGGGAGGGGGCCTAACTTTTTTTTTTTTTTTTGCTCCCGAAAAATTGAAAATCGCGCCGGGCGAAAAGTCGCTCAGTGGGGGGGGGGGGGGGGGGGGGGAGGGGGGGGGAGGGGGGGGGGGGTAGTGAGCACATTTTTATTTTTTTTGGTCCTCGGAAATTTAAAAATTTGCACCACCCCCCCCCCCCCTGAGCGCCAGGGGGGGGGGGCCGACCCCCAAAAAAGGTAAAAATCATATGATTTTACATGATTTTTTCTCAAGGAGGGGGAGGGGGGCCGGCCCCCCTGGATCCGCCACTGATCCTGGCACCACGGTAAAAAGCTTTGAACTTTTGAAGTCAGTGTTGGAAGTTCCGTCTCCAATAGGGGCTTTTAATATATATAAAACGACCGTGGCTTTGACCGATATGCGTACATAAACAATTTTAAGAGAGGCCAGGATGAAGCCTTTAAATTTTGTGCTAGTGAGCGTGCACAAAATTTACACTTTTTGTAGTGAAAATGTAGAAATTGGCCCTGAAAGTGAGGTCCGAATCTATAAGCTAAGTTTAGTGACCGACTACGACCCTACCCTTCCCCCATAACCACAAACTGCCCAAATATGGCCTTTTCCCCCAATTCGAAGTGGTGGTTTAATACCCAAATATCCGAGGGAACTTTATAAAATCTATAAAAAAAAAACCTCCCTTCGCCTCGTATATACGCTTATAGCTTCCCGTAACTGGATCTTCCCGAACTTTTCACAGCGGCTGGTTGAAGGGTTGAGATTTTAGATTTATTGAAAAAGAGGAAAAATAATTGATGAATTGAATTGAATTGAATTAAAAGTGATATCATCTTTTTAAAGATTTTAAACTTCCCCATTCTCCAGACTGCATCTGTTCAGCGTTAAGCAAGTTTGAGATTAATCCCCCTAATTATATCTTGAGTTCTTGCAATATAGCGTCGTATTTTAGGAAGAACCGGCTTGATTTTTCTGGTCAAACAAATTAAGACTAATCCTGCTCAAAAGTAGAAATCACAACGGGATCACATCACTGCATAATTGAGGCCTATATGCCTGTGCCACCCCGGTGGGGTCACTCAATGTGACTTCCGGACCGCATGACCGTTACCAAAATCGCGGAAAAAGGGGTCAATTTCAAGCAATGTCCGCGGACAAAATATTCTTCGAAATAAAGAAAATAGGGGGGCACAGGTGTCCCCGAAATTGATAAATAGGGGTCAGGAAAAGGGAAAAGAGAAAACCGGGAAGGGAAAAGAGAAAACCGGGAAGAAAAATTCTCGGAGCCGAGTCTTGTCCTTGAAATATGGTAAAATAGGGGTAAATTTGCGAAAGTGTCCTTACAATCTTATAAATAGGGGTATTCCAAAGTACGATTTTGTCCTTGTTTTGACGTAAAAAAGGGGGTTAAATTTCACAAAATGTCCTTGAAATTGACCGCAAAAGGGGGTTATATGCATTGGTGGTAACGGTCATACGTGTCACTCTTTGCAGGGGAGTGACCCCACCGGGTGTGCCACATGATCATCATACTAGGCCTACTCCAGATCGATCGAGTCGGATAAGGAAAAAAAAGGGGGGGGGCACGTAATTTTTCCAGTTGGGTTTAAACTTCGGCGTTCCTTTCGGAACTGCAATTTAAAATGATATAGAAACACAATACTGGGGCAACTCTTTTTGTCTTCGTTGTCGTGTAGTGTCACCCCATGGTCCCGACATGGTCCCCAACCATCCATCATCTACCAGTGTCCCTTGAACAATCGGTCGGTAATAGGGGCGACAAAATAGTACAGTGAGTTGTATTATGGAGTGAATTGTCTAGAAACGTGTATTCCTTGTTGTACTGTGGTAGTAGTTATTTTTCTAACTTCCTTGGCATTTCTCGACAGAGGGGCTGCGTACATACAAGTAAGATTCCACTTGATTTTTTGTATAGATTGGTCTGTGACATAATAAGTAATAGTTAGTCTAAAATATGTTGACTTATTAAAGTCTAAGAAACATGTACGACAGAGCGATGGAATCTTGTTTGGCTTTGACTTTTGAGTGCTACTCGATCGAGCCGAGGCCTAGGGCATGGCGACTGCTGGTAGAATTCCGCCCGGGTTTAGGGCAGGACGAAGTCACTGAAATGATACAAGTTACAAGGACTAGTACAAGTCTGACACTGTGTGTGAACTTGTTTGAAGTATTTTAAATGACATGGCGTAGCCTTCATTAGTAGAAGTCTATAGCACGGTATTCTTGATTATGACAATATTTTTTGTTTATAATATAGACTCTATTCTTACTTTTTGCTGCTATGCAAGAAACTGAATGAAACTTATTGAAAGGCTCCACCTAGCAATCTCTGAGTTACAATAAATTAATGTACTTTGATGACAAAAAAATTAGTGTGAACAGAATACACAATGTTTCTTTTGAGGAAAATAGTTTTATTTTTTTATCATTGTCAGGGTTTTCTTCCCATCTTTACATAAACAATAACTAAATAAGTTTTAATATGTTTAAAGAATAATAAGAATTATGATCATTTATTATTAATGTTACTGTTATTATTTTGAATTATTATTATTAATATTGTTATATCATCATCAGCATCAGTATTATTGATTATGTTTTTGATTTTTGACTATTATTCCAAGATGAGAGTAGGCTCTGACTTGAAACCAAAACCCAAAAAGAGTACAGTATAGGCCTAGATCTACTGCCAATAAATATTCACTGTATTCTGTCATCTGTAGCTGATATAGTCTACTGATGTTGTAACAGTTGGAAATCATGGCAAAGTCAAATTATCTCCATGAAGATTGTTTGTCGCACAAATTCACTAGAGAAAGGAGAGAAATGGTAGGCTAAACCACTCTGCTGGGGGCCGTTTCTCGAAACCGTCATAAGTCTAACTTCTTAGACATCCCATTGAAAATTTCTATGGGTTGTCCATGAACTTAGACTTATGATAGTTTCAAGAAACTGGCCCCTGAGTGCTCTGATTTCACAACAAATTTCCATGCAGTGTCCACATAGTGTACCGTGAGATAAGGGAAGGAGAATCGAGTTCCGCTTATCGCAAAAGGCTTAAAGACAATTGAGAAAATAAACAGAAGGGTACGAAACTTACTTCTGATGAGTCCTCAAAAGGCTCAGATTAAAGAATAAGTTCCAAGTAGATTTAAGTAGATAAGTCCTAAGTAGATCATGCTGTAAAACGACTCTTGCTATAATCTCTTGCAGATTGAATTCAGGATGGATATGATGGGGAAGGCTATGTTCTCTCACCAAGTTGGTAAATTCAAAGAAGACCTTGGATTGAAAGGAGACGAGGAGGAGAAGACGAGTAACTATGATCCTCGGAAAGAAGCAGAGGAAGAAGAACAGCTAGCAGAACAAAGGTGGGTCATGCTTCATGATTGATATGTATGATATGCAAGGCTCATATTAATTTTTTGTACACGGGGGCTCTCCAAAAAAAAGAGCCCCGGTGAGCCTTCTCACAGAGACTCTTTTTTAAATACAAATTTCCATTGAATTTGTAACCATGATACTCCTAAATTCTTTGCTATTCCATCATTATCATTGATATAAGTCAGCATTTTTCCTCTTTTAAATTTACGATTTTTAATTTTGCAATCGCCCTCGTGAGCAATCGGACCGAGGCAATTATGTAGCTCCCGGGGGCAAATTGCCCGTCGCCCCTGTGTAAATTGCCCGTCGCCCCTGTGTATTTTGAGCCTTGATGATATGACACAGTTCTGTATACAGTACTTGTTATTTTCTCTTTCAATATATATTATGTATTTATCATTAACTCAAGTAATTATTCTTTTTGTTTAAATGTGAAGATAAATGAATTTAATTGAATAGAATGAATTGAATTGAGTATCCAGGCACATTTACTGGAATCACTATTTTAAAACATGTGAATTTGAACTTGAAGAATACTGTAATTCATTAAAATTCTAAAAGATTTGGTGAAAGTATGACAACATTATATCATCATATTCTAAATTTACATATCTGACTAAATACTACTTTAAAAAGTAACAGTTATGAGCGATATTTTGATAATTACTGCCTAAAGTTTATTCTACATTTATAAGTCCATTCAGTATTGTAAGAATCAATTTGATCACTTGCCATGGATTTCAATTCATTGTGATGCGGGTCATGGAGTTTGGTGTTGAGGATGAGCTGAGAATTAATGAGATCATAGTGATCATACCCTGGTCTGCTTTGTACTTAGTAGATTTATCATTCATATTTAGCCCAGAGAAAAATAAATCAGCCCATACTGGAAAATTGATTTATTATAAACAATTTATACATTTTTTATAAATGTAATGCTTCCTGGGAGAAATATCAATAGTTTAAACATATTTGTGGCTTACACCAAGTAAATAAGATTGATTGATCGATCTGTAATTGAAAAACAAGTCAGAAAAAATCTTGAAACCAGCGGGATTTGAACCTGCCATCTACTGCTTGCCGGGCAGCGACTCTACCACCAGGCCATCACTAGTCCATGGCACAGTCACGATGAACTAGAAACAAATACCCAAGCTCTCCTGATTCATTCTGACTTATTAATATTCATTAGTCCGCCATAGGACAATAACTTTTATAAATGTAATGCTTCCTGGGAGAAATTCAATAGTTTAAACATATTTGTGGCTTACACCCAGTAAATAAGATTGATTGATCGATCTGTAATTGAAAAACAAGTCAGAAAAAATCTTGGAACATTAGCATCATTGATCTGAGGTTAATAGATTGTGTTTTGGGTAGAATTAGGATGAGGTTAAAAGTATGATAATGTTTACTCACATGAGCTGTAGGGTTATTACAGAAATGATTATACATGTAGTAGAAAACTTATCATGAGACCAATAATGCACAGTGCCATATTAGGATGTAATCATTTAATCTTCGCTAAATTGTTTTTCAAATAAATCCTTATATAATATTGGATGGCTTTGAGTACGATAAAAGAATATATTGCTCGAGCTATGACGATATTGAACGATTCGGAGACGAGTCCAATATCGTCTTAGCGAGAGAAATATATATTCTTGTATCACACAAAAATGAAGCCATATATTACTATTATCTATATCAGGCTGACCAGCGAAATTTCAACATTTGATTTGCCTCAGTAAATATGGCTTTTTTTTCATGTGATATCGATAGTTGATGTTCCTGGATGACTGAGCTTTACTAAAACAATATTGATCAGTCTTCCCGGTACTGCGCTAAAGATGTTGAATACACTGATTTATTGTACCACTTGGAAGCCTTATATAGATAATAATATTTATTATTTCTCCTACCCCTTCCTCCAGACAACGTCGAAAGGAAGCACAGGGTAAGAAGCAAGCAGAGAGGGCAGTAAACCGGAACAAAATCAGAGAAAAATATGGACTGAAGCAGAACAAGCACGACCAGCAACTAGTGACGAACCATGGAAAACCAACCCCTTCCGCGAAAGCACCCTCGAGAGACGATTCTTCTTTAACAAGGAGCGGGTCTTCATCATCGTCACAGGATAAGAAAGATGACAAGTGTGCAGTCATGTGATCTTTTCTCAAAGCCTTAAATACATCAGGTGACCATTTCAGGATGTGTGTTGAATGAGTTTCTGGGAGTAATATACAGTACATGTAGTAGCTTCGTCCTAAGATCATGATGCATATTCTGTATATGTTGAGATGGAGAATGGCTTCATGGCTTTGGTTGCTTCTATCAGCCTGGGACAAACATGATAAAAACCATGAGATGCTTGCCACAGTGATTGATCTTCCTTGGAGATGGGTAACTTCTATTATCGGTAACTTCTATTATGATTGTGCAAAGTAAATGGCAAGGTACAAATGAAGATACGCTATTGAAATTCACTGTGGGCATGCAGTTGTCATTCCAATGATAAAGTTATGTATTTGAATGAGCATAATGAATTTTGTTTACCTCTACAAGATTGTTTTTCATACGTTCACCTATGTTCTCATTTTTGTGGCTTACTATAAGTATAAAATCTGATGAATTATGGAAGTCATGTTACGTCATCATGTTAATTGTTATGCCTTCAAGAATGGAAATTTTTACGTGATTTTCAGTGGCCATTTTCATTTTAGAGGGTGTTCAATTTCTTCTTACTTTTTGAATGACTTTACCATCAAACATTTGCCTTGCCCCCCCGCTTCTCATTTTTAAACGAAACTATCTCGACTATTGAAAATGCTGATTTGTCGATATATGATGCAGGAACAAAGTGATTACTGGTATACAAAGTGAAGATTGCAGAGATGTCAACATTGTCAATCTAAGTTTATCATTGCTGCACAAGGGTCTTCATTGCTGCACAAGGGTCTTCCAGAGTTATTCATTGTATTCTTGATATGGTGTCTATTGTCTAATACTCCAATTATCTGTTCTCGGCGAGATTGTACTGGATTCCCTCCACAGTTTGAGTGAAGACATCTTTCAAGTAATTATCCAAAATTATTGAATGCCTTCAGAAATTTGTCTTTCACCAATCACATTTCTTGATATTTTAGTCTTCCATCTAAGCGGTTGCCCTTCCAGTCCAGGTAGTGCCTTGCTTTTCATGGACATATTTTTCTATAAGCGCTGCATATGTACACTTTTAATCAATTTTCTCCTTTTCATATTCAGTTACAAATGTATAAAGGACAAATTGTAGTAGACTTTATTCTATTTCGTCAAGATATTCCTGTTTTCATTCAGTAGCGTACAACACCTGTTCTTCATGGACATTTTCTCTTCTTCTAGTACTACTAGTACACTTTTTATCTATTTTTGTCCTTTCATATTCAGTTACATTATAGAGGAGTGACTGTAGACTTTTGATTCTATTTTGTTAAGATATTCTTGCTTCCATACACTGTATGAACAGAACTGTATGAACAGAGAAGTAAAGGTTTGAGAAGGGATTGCGATAATAGCAGAACCTATGATACGATTACTAATTGATATGGGGAAATTCACACTGGCAATTCTCTGTATCTTTAACCTATCTTTGTTGTTGAATGTTTGAAACATGCATCAATTTCCAAGTTAACATCCTGGAAATTCATCAACTTGTGCTGGTTTCTATGAGGATTTAGTTTCATTTCCTGTTGGATTTGTATATTTTATCAATTACTCTTGTTTCACTTTGATTCATTATATTCCAGAGATCATACAGGAATTTTTTTCTTTTCTTTAACAAGTGCCTTTTTTAATTGTTGAAAGAAACAGTAGCACGTCTACTGTTTAATGTACATACTGCATATTTTCAGGTTTTGCGTCTTCCAGGAAATCCTATTTGTGGTATTGGTTTTGATTTGCAAACTGTTGAAAAGAGAGATTGCTTACCATCAGAAAACACAAATACATGTACATGTACAAACATAATGTACAGGGTAAAGTCCTACTTTTAGATTATACAGGTGTACATCAAGTCTGTACTTCCAATGCCAAAAATCTGGTCACCCTAGATTTATTGGACTTCCTGGACTAATTAGATGTTATAACAAAGTACAATATTCTTGTTTTATGTACTCGGTTGGTATTGAATTGAATTTTTTTTTCCTTTTTTCTTTTAAACTCTACTTCAGTTTAATCAGCCTTGATGAAAGATAACATTTCATCATGTAATTTATGAAACTATTCAGGTATTCCAGATAAAGCCTTTGCAGGGTAAAAAATCAACCATTATACATTGTAGGTGTATCACATGTTATGCAAATTGTGTGACTATGACTTTTGCCAAATATGTAGTTGTACAATGCTGAGACATTGATTTTAATCTACAAGTCTCTCTACTTTGTATGTGCTGTTGATAAGAGGAGAATGTAATCAATGTACCGGTAGTGACTATTGAGCTAATGAGATAGTGTGATGATCAGAGACGGTTAAAATAAACCGAACTACTAATGTAAATCTACATGCAACCTGTATGCAATTTGTGATGCCTACTAAGGGAGGATTTTCCCCCGAGTCGTTCATATCTTTCTAGAATGCAGCTCGGAGGATGCCATTGTATTGGATATGTACATGTGAACAGTGCACATAAAGTATGGTACATGTGTCTACTGGGAGATTATGTACATACAAGCATAAAAAAGCAGTAATATATGTACATCTATGTATTAAAGATGTAAAATTGTAAATGTTATTGTTATCTGAGTTTATGTAATATACTTTTGATCATGCAATTGGGCCAAACAACTTGTCCGGCATAT
This sequence comes from Strongylocentrotus purpuratus, assembly GCF_000002235.5. NCBI lineage: Eukaryota > Metazoa > Echinodermata > Echinoidea > Camarodonta > Strongylocentrotidae > Strongylocentrotus > Strongylocentrotus purpuratus. Next base: position 31,209,200 of record NW_022145612.1, on the reverse strand, counting down.
AAGGTGTAAATATGATGAGTGTTTGGATGCAAAAATAATCTGCTATGCATAGGTGTACCAGCAATAAAACATGATGCATCTTTTGGATATGGGCTTTGTCATTTTAGGTACAGTATGCAACTTCACTCTTCATTGTATATGTACATCTGAAAGCTTATTTTATTGATTTTGCTGTGATATCATCTGTTTGGGCCCAGAAGAGCGTTAACTCGTATTCTTCAACACAGAGTTAATGCCCTTCTGGCTCCAGACAGATAATATTATTATGTCCTTTTTTTATTTGTAAGGGATTTGAGGGTCATGATTTTGCATGTTAGTGAATTTTCATGTTCTTTGCCAAAAAATGTACATTTATACAATTCTTTAAATAATGAAGGTGAAATGAAGTTTAATATATTGCGTTAACTATCATACATGTATATTCTTCACTGTGAGTGAACTCTATATAATTATGTACCATCTTAAGTTTAAGTGCTTATAGGTTGTCCATGAGGGGCCTTATGTCATAAATGAATTAATGTGCCTTTTTTCAGCTTTGGGAATTTGAAATGGATAGCCCCATCGCTCTGATTATTTAAATGAAGAAACTAGAATACGTTATACCCAAGTCATACCAAAGAGACCAACTCCAGACTTTTCCAGACTGAACAAAAGATACATTACACTGAATGGTAAAAGAATCAGTCGGTTTGGGATCGGTGTTGAGTAGGGTTAGCAGTGTGACTGAGGTATGATCTGGCCAGAGATATGTTGTGAATAATTTCAAATGTATGCAGTGTTGACCATTGTTAACCAAATATCGTCCCTATTTTCACGAAGTGACGTTAGTGAGGAAAATCGTAACGCAAAGTGAATGCAATTTTTTTTCACTACCGTCACTTCGTGAAAACAGCGACGATATGTGCCTTCGATAAAGTGTGCCTTACCAGTCTTGAAATTTATACAGAATTGCTTTAAATAATCATTAAATAAAATATATTCCAAAATAAATATATCTTACACTTATATAGAATGTGACCTTTTGGTATATTTTGTCGTGTTTTTCCCCCCATCAATCCATTTTCCTCTGATTTTTTCAAATTGAGGGCCATCTTACTTTCTACACCCCCCCCCCCCTTTGTGTACTCTCTGTCTCTCTTTAACACTTTCTTTCCAAGACTCTGATACCTCTACAAACTCTTTACCTACATGTATGTCCCTTCTTGTTCACACTCATAAACCATGTCCACTGCCAACTCTCGTGTCTTTTTTGGTAATATGGTCCTATTTTACACACTAACTAGCACATTTCTATTACCCTCATCTCTGTTGAGGTTCCCATTATAAAACTTTTCTCGTGATTTTCTTTTCCTTCAATACCTTTAACTACATATGCGACATCGTCTCTGCAAGGAATTACATATTATTTGATGGACCAAAAAAAAACACAATCAAGAAATAGGATGAAATAAATATTTTTTTTTTTTTTTTTTTTTTTTGGGGGGGGGGGGGGGGGGGGACTTCCTGTACAGGGACTGCTGGTGTGACGAGCTATCAACAATTATCAGTTGATACCTAAACTGGCTATTGTTTGCAATTGCACAATATATACAAAAACAACAAAAAATGTGATTTTCAATTCATTTATTGGTTCTCCTTATCACATAGGGAAATAGATAAACCATATAATTACAAAAATATTGCTCTTTTAATTTCATAGTACAAAGTATCAAACATAAACGAACCAAAAATAACCACTGACACAGTATACATAATTCAGTACACCCTGTATAGCTTTAAACTATCTTGGCAATCTTTCAATTACTGATTTGCATTTTTATAAAAAGCAAATCCAAATATAAAAATACACCAGTTTCTATTACACGATACAATAATTTAGTTTTTGTATAACAGGCCCTGTAGGATCTGATCTATCTTAGTCATATATATCAACATATTAGCTTTCCTTTTCTGGCAAAACTACTAAATGCTCTGAGTTGAGATGAATTTAGACATTTGGAGAACCTCAAATAGGCAATACATGGACTACTTCTCTATCCTTCAATTTTTATTTTTTCTCGCAAAGTAGCCTCTCCTCATTTTTAATGGGTGGACATGTAGACTATACCTCTTCAAGCTTTAATTGAGACATTACTTATGAGATATTATCGATATTAAAGGATGGCACGATTGCAGGCAGTTTCTATTAAAGTGCTACTATTAATAGTTTCATACAACAATTGACATATTACATGTCTGATAATATAACAAAGTCCTCATATATTCAAATCAATTCAAAACATAATAGATCACATGTATCACACGCCTAATACTTTGTTTCTAGGCGCAGTATATATTATTACATACATTTAAAAAATCTGATCTACATTCAGATTCTCACAATCAGATATGAATTAGCTAGCTTACTGAAATAACAGTCATAATTTTTGTATGAGATGATAGACAAGAGTGAAGAGCTCTATGTTTACACATTTCTTATTACTGCATCGCTTAATATCATGATCCTTACAATCATATGAGAGAGTAAAGCAAAATATAATAATTACAATGTAGACAAGGCCATCACTAGACGGGATGTAACGACTCCCCAAATGTTCCGTCTGCCAATTAATGTTCTCCATACATTTGATTGATGGAAATATTAATGAACTTGATGAGAAATTTGGTCAAACACTTACTATTCAAAACAGAGTAGTGACACCCATGAATAAACATATATCACTTACGTAATGTTCCACTTTTCCCTCAAATTGTTCAATACATACATGCCTTTCAGACAGTTTCTCACATCTTTTCAAAGACTAGATTAAATTATCTAACAACATTGTCTATCAAGCCAAAGAATGATACAATGACGACATCACTGCATGGTACTTGAAGCAAGATGGGTAACTAATTCATATTACATATTTGATGCAAGTCCAGAGACCGGTGCACTTGTCTTGACTAAGCCTTGAATCTGCTTGAACTTTGGATGGTCCTTGTCTCCTAGCAACTGGAAGAGTACCGATTCACTGGTCGTGATGATGGCTCCAAACTGACGTAACCTCTGTGATGCAAAATCAAGATGATACATTGATTCATTATAGCATTTAAATGACTAAATCATGTAATTATAGTAAAAATCTATTGCAATGTAATATAGATGCAAATGACTGTTGCTTTATAAGAGTTACTACGATACCAAAAGCAAAGAAGAAATTTGATTAAAATTTGACATCCTTTAATAAGCTTGATTTTGATATGTTACCAAAATAGGTGTTACAGGGTGTATTGGCATTTGGAAACATGCATTTGGAAACATGCATTTAGGCTAAAAATATTCATTCCTAACTCCTGACTCCTAGATATCTACTTTTTGTTTTAAAAAAGGAGAATAATTTACAATTACAATCGACACAAAAGCATAAATATGTACAAATATTTTGGGAATGAAAAAAGAATGAAAACCCAATTAACTTAGGAATCTCAGTAAAAAAGAAAAATAAGAAGAACAAGAAGAAGAGAAAAGAAGAAGAAAGAACTGACCTCATAGGCAAATTGTCTGTCCATCATACTCCTTGATGAGACTGCATCAGCTACCACATGAACCTCATACCCTCTGGCTAAGAGATCTAAAGTGGTCTGCTGGATACACACATGGGCCTGTATAAAGTCAAATCAAACCAAACCATATCATTTTATTGACACTGATCCATAAACAAAAGCGAGATACAATCATATGCTACTACATTATCATACTCGTTGGCTATAAATCATAGATCTCAGGCTAAGTAGTGAAACAAAGATGAAATCAAAGCTACCTTACTATTCCTCTTGTGGAAAGAAGGACATTTTCAGTTAGAGGGATAAATGCATTTCTGTTTTGTTTGTTTGTTTTTGGTATCATTGGTGTGAAAGTCATGTTTCTTAAAATCAGAACTTTGTAATAAGTGCCCCCTACAAGATTGCAGGTGAAAAAGTTGTGGCTCAAGTTTCAATCTGTGATTGATATGGGTTCTCCTCAATTAAATCTATCAATCATTTTTTATATGATCGTGAAACTGGTTTGAAGCTACAGACACTGAATCCCCATCCAATTATATTGAAAAGGTAATGTTCAAACAACATGATATCCTTCGTTAAGGTGACTCAGTAACATTGCCTCAGATGTTGAAATAAAATCCTGCATTTAGCTCATGCTGCAATCATAATTATGAACCTTTAGGTCAGTCAGGAATCCCATGACTTTTACAAGCAGATCGCCTGTCTGATTATCAAGATATTTATGATTGGAAATCAAAATTTCATTTTTTCGTTTACCTAACAGTTTTTTATAAAGTCTATTGGGGAAAATGAGTATGGTAAAACCGGTCACTCAAAGATTTTTACTTTTTTGAGGCACTTCTTGATCATTTTGAAGTGCAATTTTGTAGGGTTTCAATAATACACCATATCACAGATACTGATAACACGTAGGGCCATGCATCTCAGATTCAACATTGTTAAACGATGCCTTTAAGTAATTAAATTTCATGTCTCTCTTCCTCACCTCGATTCCAAGAAGAATGATGGATTTCACATTGGTCAGATTTTGGGTGAGCTGTGCTTCAACTTCTGGAACGACCATAGAGAATTTGGTCTTCGGATAAACACCAATAGCTTTACTGATATCCAGCTCCTCTACAGTGTGTCCAAGTCCCTTTGGGTACTATGTAGAGGTAAATAAAAACTTTAACAAATGCATTACAACATTGGTGAAACAAATCACAGAATGAAAATGGTTACTAGTAACAGCGTACTTCAAATCATCGGGTCATCGCGTCCAGTCGGATGAATGTGTTACACATAGATTTGCTGTAGGATTTTCACAAAGTAACGGGTGAATTGGACCAGACCATTTGTACATGAGAGGGGTTTATTTCACAAACATTACCCGTGACATTTTGTGAATAACGGGGCATGTTTTCACAAAAGGTCGGGTAACGCCACCGCCCCACCCGACACGAGGATTTGAAGTAAGCCCTGGTAACAAAGGATCAACTTGCATGAATAAGAAGTTGTACAATATTATCAGTTGGATAGCCAGGTACAAACTAAAATGGAGTTGGTTACCTTTACATCTCATTTGACATACCGGTAACTTGAATTAAGGACATTATGTCAACAAATTTAAATGGTTAAATGTCAACATTTTGTAAAAGAACCAATAACAAGCAAAATTGAATATACTTTTTAATGTTATCATCACATAGATTTCTACAAACGGGTTTAGCATGCTACCATGCTAAATTTTTGTTTTTGTTTGTTTTTGTTTTTGCCAAAACAGTCTAATGTATCTTCCATCTCATACCTGCTCTGTTACAATGACTGGTATAGCCAAGATGTTGGCTCCTTCAATCTGCATGAAAAAGAGAAGAAAAAGAACAGGATTTGAATATTCTTTGATTCCAGCTCAAAACAGAACATATACAAAATACAGAAAGGACATACATGTACATGGACATGAACTAAATCACAACAGGTGTTGGGGTGGAGAGGGAGTTAGCTCAGTTCATTTAGATGAAATACAAACTTGCAAAGTCATATATTTGATTACTGATTATTCAAGGATGGCAAACCAATGGTTCTTCTTCTTCTTCTTCTTCAAGATAATCTGCCTCCTTCAATACTGAATATTCTTGCAGATGCCGTATACTCGGCCTGGTTGGGGTATGCAAGTGGATCATTACACCGGGGTTTCCCCCTACTCTTATACGAATAGTGCAATGGGTTCTTAACGTGCAATGGTGGTGACTCTCCTGTACACGGGGCCTCCATTTAACATCCTATCCGAGGGACAGAGAGTTTTCCACTTGACATAACCTGCATCTATGAACAAGGGAAGGGGTACGTTAACACACAACGCAGGCTTTAGTCATCCGCCTGGGTGGGAGTCGAACCCGGGATCTTTGGTTCGACAGGCAGACCACTTTACCGACTGAGCCAACTCGCCTCCTTAATGCTAAGCATTCTCATTGACAGTGACAGTTGAAAACATACAAATTAGGGTGCTAATGCACTTTCACACCAGTCATCTACATTTTAAAACATGATATAGTTTTTTCTGTGAAATAAGGTGCAGAGAAAAGACCTATCTTAGTGTGAAAATCGTGATTCTGGAGAAAATATATATATCAGGTGTACATTAGGCCAAGTAAAAATGGTTCCTAGAGGACCTAGTTTCTTGTCCTGCCTGCCTCCTTTTTTTGGGGGGGGGGGGGGGGGTTGACTAGCTATCAACAACAAAAATTCTTCTATTCTTTTCTTGGTCTTGATTAAAAAAAAATTCCTCTTTTCCACATCAGCAACACTTACTATGGTGGTGCGACCATCATTCACGTGTGACCTACATTATAAGTCCGCCAACTCAAAAAATCTGATATCACCAATGGAAAGAGGAACATAAAATTACCCAAAGAGGGAATTTTCTTCGAAACTGGGGATGAAATTATGAAAATGTTGACAAAAGATCGGATAATTTTGCAGACATTTGCGTCTGTTCCAAAAAATTATTTACTTACCGATTAGGCTATAAGGGTCTGGAAATCTTAATTTTGAGAGCAGATATCTTCAAAATTGTAAGTAAAAAGTGGTAACAAATGATTGTATGAAATTACCTCATTTTTGATGGATGGCTCTTTTACTATAACGGCTGTAAACCCCCATACGCCAAGAAAGGCCTCGTTGTTTATATGATTTTTTTTAGATGCAGCGCTGAGCGCACACGCTGATCCAAAAATTGATTGAAACAAATAAATTTGTGTAGCATATAGTCTATAATATGAGAAATCATAAATTTAATATCACATTTTCTAATATTTTCAAAAATCCCTGTTAATCTTGGTCACCTAATCATACATACATAGTGCCTAGTGACTAGCCTTGACTTTGACTGAGTGGCTATACTATAGTCTATAGAGTATGAAGGGGTGACCAAAGTTCGCGGACATTTTTTAACATATTACAAAATGTGATATTCGATCTCTCATATTCTACACAAATTCTGCGATCAGTGCTTGAAAAACACCCCTAGTTAAGGAAAATATCGACGCCGCCGTATAGCTGGAAAAGACACCCTTTCGCCGCTTTTTCTGGACGCGGGCGCGTAGTCAGTCATGTTGGGAGTGACCTGGGCACTCCAGCAAAGCATAGAGTCAATGTTAAGGCGTATTGACCTCTAGCACTGCATACTTGCTGTGAGGCAGGTATTATTAGACCTATACACACAATATTCACACCACACAATATTGCATAGACTGCACACAATCATGCCGATGCCAGGATAGTGATGCTCTTATGTTCGACCGAATTTTCCGTCTCTTTCGTTCGTTAAGCCTCTTATTTGGGTAGAACGAAAGAGACGGAAAATTCGGTCTACTCCTATGTGTGCCCAGTGGTGGTCAATCAATGTTTTTCTATTTTAAAAGTTTTTAGTCTAGAGTCTAGTGTAGGCCTAGATCCTTTTAACAGAATTAACACAATCACATTTAATTTAAGGCAGTGCAATAGTACACTTAGGCCCAAATTAGAGCCATAATCAAAGTTGCAGTAAGATCAAACTCCCAATCCTGTCTCCTAACCTGCTCCCAACTGCAGTTTCCTATCTACTAAGAAATCCACCGCGGCACAGCCATCAGCACCAGGAACTGTTCCCGAAACTTTTGGCTTTTCAGAGGCTCTATTAAACCCAGTCCCATATGCTTCACTTTACGTTTGAAATCATAAACTGTCAACACTTACGAGTCGTTTGGCCACAACTGCTATATCATCAAAGTATTTAATGGCCGGTTTAAATCTCTCTTGCATGTCACACACGAACAAGGCTGCTGTTTCAGGTGATATATTACCAAAAGAAGTTTTTTGAGCCATGATTTCAGAGTTCGACTTCGAAGTTTGTCAAAGCTTTACAATAGCCAACCACAGGGGGCGAACTTTCTCAAACTAGCGCGGTGGTGCACCACTGGTAGAGTCAGTGGAGTGCACCAGCAAAACTTGCACTTTTTGGAGAGAAAAGGGGGCACAAAGAGTAACCTTAAAGCGAAAATTACAATCTTAAGACACTGTATACAGCCCATGCAGCCTTACATTGTAATGAATACATTATCAGGGATGATCATCACGATTTCTCTTTACGTTGTCCAAAGAAACTGCATTAGTACGCTACTTAAATGTTGTGTGTAATGATGGTCTGAAAATTCAAGCAAAAAAGAAGTTTGAGGTAAAAAAAAAAACTTGAAAAAAGTAAAATAAATCAAACTATGCACCGATATGTCATACTTCAATTCTTTGTACATGTATTGCTATATTGATTTTTAAAAAACTTTCCAATCATAAATGCATGTAAATTTAGGAAAGAGTTGTTCGCAAATTAGATGTAGGCCTATTTGTATTATATGCACTTCCAATTAAGTTGATATAGTTGATTGGAATTAAAGTATCTTGTAGAGTAAACCATACATTTATTGGGAAAGCCCGATCATGCTGTGATATATATTTTTAAGTAGATCCTATTTTCCTATTTCCAGGTTCCAGAGCTCTCACTTGAAGGACGAGGATCATGGAACATAAAAGGCCTCCCTATTAGCCATGAGTGTACTCAAGTAAACACGTAGCACTAGTGAGGTAGGAAACTGTCAGAATTGTAGCAATATCCTAAGTTTTATTCATTCTTAAAAACCAATAACTACTTCAATCGGGCGGTTCCTGTATTAAATTCATGGGGAATATGATAATTCAGTAGTTAATGGGTTAACCCTAGTTTGGGTTTGCAGTAAGAGCATTTCGAAAGCATACCCTGCTTCCCTCACTTTTAAAGGTATGTCCATTTTGCAGCCAACCTCAAATTCTGTAGAACTTTGCAGGAATTATGAATATGTCATGTATGTCCTATCTGTGAAATTTAAACGTTAGCAGTGCCCTCATATTCAAATTATGCAAGGAAATCCGTTTACTTGCTAGACTTCACTGTTAGACACTATTGAGTGACTGACTGGCTTTTTCTTCTTTGGTAATAACATACATGAAAAGAGTTGTAAAGGGTACTTTTGTCTACATCAATAACCCACTTCTTGTGATGGCCAAGATTAAACTGATTGAATCTTTGCGCAGCATAAAACGTATGACCATTCGGTACAATTGTCTGAAAGTCAAGACTATTACTTTTGGGCTCTATAGCCCTAAAGTCGATTTGACAACTAATAGTCGTTATTTTCCCACTTGAAGACATTTTCAAGCCCTACCTTTTTAGGGAAGTTCTAAATTAGTATTATCTTTCAAATGCAGTTGGAATTTAACTTTTTCATTTTTTTGGCCTGCAAATGGAACATAGTACCTTTAACATAACTTTTTTTTCCTGTAACAGTATGATTGTGTTTGCCAATTAAATAGAATAATATAGTCAATTAAACCTTCATCATGTTCATTAAAAAAAGTAGATTAACACTGCAGGTACCAAGATTAAATTGTGAATGTGAACTTTTTATCAAATGGTATGTGTTTATTATGGTGACATAAAGACTAAAAATGTTACAATGTATTATTTTGTCAAACTCTATTGAATAATGATTGGTATAGCGCCCTCACTTGCATCCACTGTATATTTTAGGAGCTCCTCCTTTTATCTGTTACAAGCCAAATGTTGAGGAGACAACGCAGTGCTCCTCCCCTGTATACAGGGGCGGCAGAGCGACTTCCAAAGTGTGTGTGTGTGGGGGGGGGGGGGGGGGGGGGAGGCACCAACAAAAAAGGGAACTTTCTTGAGAAAAAAAATGGCAACTACAAAAGGAAATTCCAAAGAGAAAATGTACAATTTTGTAGACGATGGTATAATATACCCCTTATACCTCTATAGCCTACATTGTGATTACATTATCCTGGGATGCTTTCTATATTTGTTTCTCTCTATACATCATACAAGATATTGCATCATAATTTGAAGTGATGGTCTAAATATTCATTTGCGAGCGAGGAAAAATGTTAAGATTTGTAAGGTAGCAGTGCGAAATATTACATCTTATAAACAGGAAAAAACCCAATCCTGATGGGGTTATAAGCACATTCTAATAATGGAAGACTGAAAAGACCTTTGATAAGTAACATAATTATATCACCTATAATATTAGTGAGTGTAGCGAGCAAGCTTCTTGGGAAACTGCTCTTAGTCTTTTTAAATTAGGGGCAAAGGAAAAGGAAGAGGGGACACTTATCAAAAAAGGATAAGACACCTATCAGAAAAGAAAAGGAGCACGTGTCAAAGTACAAAAGGGTAATTATCAGAGGTGAAAATAGGGCACTTATACCTAAAAAGAGGTACTCCTCTCGGGATGAAAGAGGCACTTATGAGAATGGTAAATGGGCATTTTTCGATGGAAATGGGGCACCCATCAGATTTTTATAGGGGCATTTGTAAGAGGTAAAACGTGGGCATTTGTGAAAAGGTTTTTTTTCTACTGCTTCAGTTACAATAATTTCTCTGCTAACTTCTGAGCTCTATCCTACATGACAGCATTAAGTTCTTGCCTCTGTTACCATCCCATCTCTATTTCCTAGGATCCTACCTTTACCAAGGAGTTGCTCTGTGATAACTCCTTGGCTTTGCTAACATTTCTGTCTCCAATTATCCAAATTTTACTAACACCCCGCCCCTTCCAGTCTCATACTTTAACGAAAGGAATGATCATATATAGATCAATATAACATGAAAGAAAAACATAGATGTACCTTTAAACTTTTGTCCAGTATTAATGTGGATGCATATTTAGACCTGTCTTCGAACGAAATTCTTGACTGTGGCATCTGAGTATGATGCATTCAGAAAATTAATGGACACATCATGGGAGGTACAAGTCCCCAAATCAGATTATAGATGATACCAAGGAGATTGCAGGAGCTCACCTCCATCAATCTCCTTGATTTTGACAAAGATACAAAGCAAAATGCTTATGAATAAGCTAGGGTAAGATGTGAACAATTCAAATCCCGGGATTCAAATACCGGTATTGGAAAAATGAAAGATGCAGACCACCAGGAATCGTAATGCCCAGTGTTTTTATCATTTTTCTCCTAATCTTTATAGTTTTGACCGGCGTCAGAACCTCCTTAAAAACACCTGCGCGTCTTGGAAGAACTCTAATTTGTTGGTATAATATCAAATCCCAAGCACAAGTTGTGCGATGCTTCAGATCTTCGGGTTATCATGACTTCGGCGGCCACACCCACCACACCCTTTTTGATACAGCTGGCCTGGCAAAAGCAGCCTAGTTTAAGATTCACGATAATCATTGTCACTAATTAATTGTCAGGTCTTTGAAATCTTACCCCTGAGCCTGGTTCTTCGTTTTGGACGTTACATGGGTGATTAATACAAAGGGGACAAGAGAAAATATTACATATCATGATGATAAAAGATGCGAAACTCTAGTTAATTCACAGCGCCGGACTGTCATCAGTCTGTGTAGACCCACTCGTTGATGAACACGTACGCTTTGACGGCAAGTCCTGATTTTCGGGGGGAAGAAGTCAACTTTTTGGTCGCCGCCGCCGTGGTGAACATTAGTTCGGTAAGTAACATCATGAGTAAGGTCTGTAAGCAGATGATGTATTAAAATATCTTAAAAGTCAATCTATGTTTTCAATAGATGATAAATATGATGCGGGGGGGGGGGGGGGGGTGAGGGGGCAATTGTATATTTTGTTTATTTATCAACTCAAAACTAAATGCACTAAATTGACTTACACCATCCATCTCGTTTCATCCCCCCCCCTCTTTTATCACTCCCGTTTTGGCTTCTCTCACGTTTCTCCCCTGTGATAATTTTTATTATAGTGCATAACCATTAATAATAACAAATACTGGACTGCCAAAATAATCTTTGCAGGGTAATATGTAATTTTTATTTAGTTCTGTTTTGAATAAAATTGAAAAAGTGGTGGGCAAGACATTGTAGTAATTAACTTAGATATGGCCAGGTAGATTTAAAACAGAATATTTATATCACTGACAAAAAGGGGAAGATCCTGAATTTGACAGGGAGGGGAGGGGGCATATGCTTCTTGTGCCCCCCCCCCTCTTGAATCCAATCCTGATTGGGCAAGCAATTGAATGATATTTATTTCCCTGGCTTGATGATAGAACTGATCTCTCCCTTTCAACAGATTAATTACAAGGTCTTTAAAAAAATTCTGTCAGACCCATATTTCAAAATGTTTATTAGATTAATCAGGCCCTGAACCATTTTGATGTGGACGCATTTTTGCACACATTATTTTGTTGTCTCAATTGCTTCAATAACCCCTCATGGAATACCAAGTATTTATGTTTGATTGAAGGCTTACTTACCTCAAAAGCCATGTGAGGTCTAATAACGACTCCATTAATTTGTTGTTTATATTATGTAAGAAGCATTACCTGTTAAGAACATGAAAAACTGTGGTTGGATGCTACTGATCAGGCTTCTTTCATCATGTATTGACAAAAGGTTTGTTGAAGCTTAGCTTTCAGAGCTATTCAACCACAAGTGGGTGGTCTCGAGGCACTCATCAAATCTTTTATTTTCCATAATTTGGCTTCTTGACAAATACGTTTGTTTAGTCTGTAGTGTGATGATCACTAGATATTGTTGCTTTGAAAAGGAGACACACACACCCTCTTGCATGCCTCGCTTACATGTACCTGGGGATTTGGAGAATGAATGTTTTTAGTGAGCATACCATACAGGTGCCCACATTCAAACAGTGAATCTTGATCAATTATGACCATACCACCATGAATTCTGATTTACACACAATTTATTCTCCCTCTCTCTCCCTTCATCTATCCTTCTTCTTCTTCTTCTTCTTCTTCTTCTTTTTCTTTCCCTCTCTCTCTTTCACCCTCTCTCTTTCTTTCTCATTCTCCCTCCCTCCCTCACTCCTGCTCTTGATCCCCTTCTCCCTCTACATCAAATGCACACCAAAACAAAAAGAAGAAGAAGAGAACTAGATTGTAGAACAAAATTTCAGCACATTGTACTTTCAAGTACATTGAGGAAGTATTAACCATCTGCATTATTATCTCCATTATTATCTCCATTATTTGATTTACTTAATTAATTTTTTTTAAAGACAAAATAATCTGTAAAAACATCTGAACATTTTTATGCAGCTACATCCACATCCTTATTGTTTTAAACTTAAAACAAATTTTTCTCCAGTAACTCCTTACAGGTGCTTATATCCTGTACAACATCTATTTAAGGTTCTTAGTTAATAGTTATTGAATGTCATCTCACAATGGGTGAATTTGATTGTTATTGTTTTGAAAGCAAGTTTCTTAAATAATTCCTCATAGGTCTCTGAAAATCAATGATATTGCCTTTTGACCAAGTATGTAATACATGGGCTAAGTTGAGGTCCCATGAAACACTGCTATAATATATCTTATTTTCTAGAGCATTGGTGAAAAATATATTCATTTCACAATGAGTGAGTTTGAATGCAATCCATTGCAATGAAGCCAGTCTGTTCAGTAAAAATCAAAGAGGTTTATTCTGATCATTTAACCAAGCTCTGTTTGGGATTGGAGTTGGTAATTGGGCATGAAATGTATATTGATTCACCTAATCACTCAGCCTTGTACCTTTTAATAAACTTTTGTCATTTAAGTTCAGCTGGGGGTCATGCACTCATCGCTTTCATCTCTAGTAGTACAAGGAAAATGTCCAATTTAAGAATTAAATTTCAGCAAATTTGCATCTACTCTGTTATATATATTCACCTGTGCTTGCTACAATTCTTGAGAATTTTATCCTTGATCAAGAAAAATTGCATAGTCTGTACAAAGGATGAACTACCGATACTCTGCAGCATTGTTTCTCTAGCTCAGTAAAGTGTTGAGTAAATTTGATCCCTAGGGTTAGCATCCCAAATATTACCCCAGGAGACATTATTCAATGTTCACTGTTAACCTTTATTGATGTGATCAAGAACAGCTGACTCCCTTTACTTCACAAATTGCCGACAATCCTGGTTATTATGAAGCATACGGATCGCTGATTGATCTCCCTATCCCTGGAGGTTGACGACCATCTCAACTCAACATGAAAGCATCATCACTCTCCCTAAATCACACATAGTATATTTCATTTTTCATTTTCTCTTATTGTGTTTGCCTGCTCATGAGAATTTATCCCCTAATGGAAAAAAGGCTTTTAAAATTTAAAGAACACAAATTGTATCTGTAATGGTTTTTACCACGCTGCGATGGGTGCCACTTTGAGTTATATTTCAGATCAATACCGGTATGTGGAATAATGCATTATATTTTTATTTCATGTTATTATTTTACTATCAATAATTTTCAAGTGCAATTTTTCATATATATAATCTGTCCTGATCAACTTCAAACATATTTGGGTTGCTAAAAGAACTCTGTCCTTTGTGTGGGCTTTTATGACATATATGGAAGGAAGGTTGAAAATCGATGGAACGGCTCTGGCTGTAATTCATTATTTGTTAATGTTTTTTCTTGACTTTTGTTCTTGTAGTTTATTATTTTTAAGCCATTCATAACACTCCATTAATAGGAGGTTGGTCTTTGTTTGGGGATCAATGTGTATAAACTTGGTTGGACAAAAAAACCCAGGAAACCTATTAAGCAAGCTTGCAAGGTCAATTCCATTCATTGGACAAAAAGGATATTAAAGACCTTTTGAATGTAACAGAAACTGAAATCTAAGAGGAATAACCAAATCTTCTGTGACATAACCTTGTAGTAACACCACAGGTGTGCTGCTGCCCCCTGTTGATCACTATTGGGTAAGGCATGGAATGGCTGGTCAGAGAAACTCAATAGTATGGTCAACCTGGTATTGGTTAGGTCCTGTCGTGATACTTCTCTACAGCTGCATTTACACTGCAAGGAAGACCACATTCTCTCTCATTCCGGTGTTTTGTCGGAAGTTGCTCAGTCACTACCCCAAAACACAACGAAAAAACCCATGTTGAAAAAATACCTCTGGAGTGTTTTTCTGAAATGAGAAACTTCTCAGGTCTTTTGCCATGTAAATGCTCGCTCTAAAAAAACTGGAGAATCATTCTGGTATTTTGGTCACATGAATCTCCTCGCTTCCATGCTAATGCATGCAGGGCAGCGATAGGTGGCGCATATATGCACAACTTACCCCCCACCGCCCTCCCCCTCCCCCCTCCCCCTCCCCCCTCCCCCCTCCCCCCTCCCCCCTCCCAACCCCCAAAAAATTATTGAACACTCTTATGGGTTTTTCCGGTAGTGTAAATGGCAGTAATAAAAAGCAATGATTTACAAAAATTGGGTTGTGTAAATGGACCTAATGTTCTTGTTTCCTGGTATTCTCTGTAATAATCGTGAAAAGCCTACATCGTAAAAAAGAAAAGAAAAAAGAAGAGAGTGGAATTTAAAAAGAGATTATGCAGTCTTCCATGATAAAGATATTTGTCCTAATGTCATCAGGTTAGTAGGTCCCTGGGATGAGTGTATAAAGAAATGGTTCTGTCTTTTTGCATACACTGTAGCTATTATAGCTGTATTATTTATGAATCTTTTGTTCAAGTGAGATTATTCCTGAAGAAAAGTTTTTTTTAATTTTAGTGTACCGGTAGCTCCTTTCCTATTTTAAAAGTCTGCATGATCACTTTGGCCCGAATTCACAAAGGAGGTTTAAGTTTAACCCACGATTTATTATATTTAAACCTCCTTTGTGAATCTGGCCTTTAAGTTGGAGGATTGGTCAAAGCCATAGTTCAGGGGAAATAATCTTTTCCTGGCACATTTAGTTAGTCTCATGAGGCAAGACTAAGATGATTATTAAAGTCCCTTCGCTTTGATCAGATTCTAGAAGCTATAATGAGATGGGATTATCTGTGTAGCATGGCGGATCTGTTTTCCTCTTTCAACACACACCATTTCCTGTTGGAATTACAAATTCTTTTGTTATTCCTAGGAGCTTTTCAAGACAATTCTAACTCCTTAGCTCTTCGAAGAATTCATCAACTTGGATTGAACGGAATCTGTTCATGAGCAGAAACACAATATATTTTATTAGTGCTAGCTAACCCCTGGAACTAATAATCAGCATGTGATTTCTTTGGAGGCATTCGAGCCCAAACTTTACTTAAAATGGAAATGTATGACAACTTTTTTTTTACCCATGCAACTTATGTCAACACTCTGCAATTAATGTGGTTCCTCCAAACAAGAGATTGGTATTGTTTTTTTCTCCTCTGTTGACCTAGTTAAGAATATCTACTGTGTGTTTGGGTTGCCACCTAGTTCTTCAGACAAGGCTAGACTTGGTGGTCAAAGCCCAGAGGCAGACTGAAACTTTCATAGCTAGGGTCCACGCTTTACTTTGAACTTCTGAAAAGTATACCCTTTCCATTCAGTTTGGAGGAAGCATCACTGCATTGATGTTGGTTAGGCCTGCATCCCAGAGCAGAGTCTCACATATTAGGAACTTTTAGATTGAGTGGACGAGAACTGCGTGAATGTCCATGCTTGTCAATGGCAAGGCGTTTTAACATATATTCCTATTTCTTGATATCAAGAATTACTATTGCTTTATAACAGAAAATCACGCATGATTAGTGGACGTTCATGCCGTTCTCGTCCACTCAATTTAAAAATCCCTAATTGTCATTTCTGTAGTTCAATTTTTGCTAATCATCACGTATACAATTTGCAAATCATAGACACTATAAACATGATTTTGGTATTTATAATGGCCTAGAGCTGAGGAAATGAAGATAAATATTTTCATTTTCATTCTTTAGCTACTGTAGATAGTTCATTGATGCAATCCAAAGAAAGGTACTATTTTTGTTGGGGGGGGGGGGGGGGGGGGGGGAGGATAATAACACTTTTTTTTTCCTTTCAAAAATGGTATCATAATGGCAGTTTTGTCATTTTCATTAAAAATGATTTACAAAATGCATTTCATGAATGAAAATGGTAGAAGAGAAACAACATTCATTTCTAAAAACTAAACAGTGATATTTGGGCCTGAAACTTTCCACATACAGTACTTCTTAAAGCATAGATTCGATGCAGAAACCACCAACAACTTTCATTTTTGTACAGAAAAAATGGGTTAAACAGTACCTTTAAAACTTACATGACCAAAACAACATTCATTCATCTGGAGCCAATGACTGTTGTTCAGACTTCTTTTGCAAACATAACTTACTGAGAACGGCTAACATCAAAAGTCTGGTCTTGCACAGGAATGCATAAGCACATGTGTCAATGTTGACAAGGAAAACACCAAATGGAGAAGGTGGATACAACTACGCTCTCTAGAATTATAGCCACTCAACTAATCGAAAGATCGCTATTGGTCTACAATTACCCTCTTTATAGTCATTTCAGAAGAAGATAGACGCCTCGTTGGTATTGGAAATAAAAGATGTGTTAGTTTTTCTAAGTGGGTTTGTGCTTCACTTCATGTTCTCCTACACTTGTTATCACATTTGTTTGGTCATACTTAATTATTCTCTTGTCATTTTGAGATTTTTTTTATTGATTGCTTTTAAATTGAACTTTTTGTTGAGTGTAAGAAAAAATTAAAGATAAGCCTAAGAAAAAAAGGGAAAAGGGATAAAGAGAGAGAGAGAGAGAGAGAGAGAGAGAGAGAGAGAGAGAGGAAGTTTGAAAGAAATAGCTAGAAAAGTTAGAGAGATAAAGAGGAAGAGAAAGAAGAGGGGGTAAGAGAGACCTACTTGTAAGAGCTTTTATGAACTCTTGTGACCCTTCTGAAAAATCGTCAGTAATGGGCTCTTATTCAATTCCAAATTGTCCTTCTTTTTGTTATTTCAAACAGAGCTGGAAGAAGCAACCAAAAAAAAAAAGAGGTGAATAGTTTGAAAAAGAGACTATTCTGTCACAGTTCTTGAAATTCTAGACCAAAGTGACATACAGACAGGGATGGGTCATCTGTTTTCAGTGAATATGATATGTTTTGATGTTGCTTGGGTCACACTTCATTGCTTCTTGATACAATATCCTCAAAAGTGATATTCCCTTCTCTATTCTAAGGTGTGTGAAATATATGCCAAGGCAAGGGTTAGTGTCAATATTTTCAGTGATATTCCTTTCTTGGTGCTTGGCTTTGTCTGGAAGAAATGCCAGAGATCTAATTTCTGTCAGTTTTTCACAGGACTTAAAGGTATAGACCAGTAGTGGTAGAATTGTGATTCAAAGGTTTTGGGTGCAAAATATCCATTCAATATTGTTTAAATATTGCCTTTAGAGGTTTAGATGGCAATACTTAAATTAATACCTAAATTCGCGAAAAAGCAGAAATATATGCCCAAATGTTCAACGTTGAAGTGCATTCGCGATATCTCTCCAGGCCGAATCGATATGATAATTTACCAAATATATCAATTAGTAGGCGGTTTCCCAGCAAAATTTGTATCATCACATATTAGTCAAAACAAATTTTTCACGTGATTGGTAATAAGAGCTTCCATTTCATTTTTTGAGAGGGGGGCGTTTCCAAAACTGGTCTATACCTTTAAAAATACTGGAGTGTTATCATATGGAGAAGGGATTAAAGTTAGCTTTAGTCAATAAAGTGATCATTGGAGCAAACTTCATATTCACTGATGTAAGGAAGAATGATGAAAGAGAGTATGAGGTATCATAATATTGAAATAGATGAACAAAATATATTTTTTACTTATGATCATGTAGTTTGAAATTGAAAAATTATTTGAAAATCAGTTTGTGTCCCTTTTCCTCATCTAAAAATGAATGCACACTCATCACTGATGGTAGATTACTAATATTTCTGTGAAAGAGTTATTTCAGAGTGTTTTTTGGGGGAAGGGGTTGAATTGACAATACTGATTTTCAATTCTTGATACTGATTTGTACACCTCAGTTGATGATAATTTAAAGCATTTTATGGCTCATAGAATCTCCTTTAGTTACTTGCAATAGACATTATTTCTTTTACATTTATACCAAAAATGTCACTGTACCTCATAAAGCATTCAAATATGATAATGGATGATATTTGTCATAAAGTTGCAGAAAGGTTACTTCCCTCACATTTTTCTGACAGGTACCAGAATGCACATACCCTTGTCCAGAAGAAAGAAATGAAAATGCACAATTTTCTATTTTTGATCTGCATTCAACCATACAATTTATAATTCTATAAAAGTAGTGAATGATAAAGCAAACCCTGCTTAGTAGAGTTAATCCTCAAGATTAAAAGAATTTTCCTCCTTAATGTTTGTAATCTGTCAGAGTGATACATTGCACCATGCAATTCTCTGGAGTCAGTGCCCCCAATCTCACCCCATGACGAGGGTCATTGGCAGTGATGTGCCCTAGGCATCACCCCTTTATATGCCTCGATCTCTACCCCCTCCTCCTCCTCCTCCTCCTCCTTACTGCACGAACCATGCAGATATTAATAATCTCCATATCTTGAAGTCAATCATAATCTGTAGACAGGGAGCAGATGTTTATATACTTGCATTATGAAAGAATAATCATATGCCATGCTTCAATATTTGTAAATGTAATGAAATGCTGGGTTAGTTATTTATGTCTCAAATAGCAGAGACATTGGAGAATAGGGATAGGAGAGAGGGGTGAAGCATGGGTGAATTAAGTGTTTGGGAGTACATAGTCTGTCCGGAGACGGAACTGAAGAGGGGTAAATAAGTTTTGTTGATCCATTGTTAACATTCTGTTGTATTGCATGTTATTTTTTCAAGAGTTTAGCTGTTCTCTACTATAATTTCCATGGATGTATTAAGGTCATTCTAGTCCTTTCTTCCATTCTTGCTACCATCCAGCATCTCCCTGGGATCAACCGCAACCCCCTCCCAGGGGTCACCAACAACCCACATCAAAACTTTTTCCGTCTGCCACAAGCAAAGGGGGGTAAGCCCAGCCCCTGGGTCTGTATTTGTGTTCGACCATTGATATAACACCGGATTAAGAGGGATATATTTCACCCAAGGTTCTTCTCTATGATTGGTACAGACAGCTTCACGCAGCTATAATTCTGATGGCCCTTAGGCAACAAATTATTGAATATTGAGGAAAATTGTAACTTTTTAAGCTTCTGACAAAACATATTTGGCTGACGTGGTGACCCTTGGATACAAATATTTTGTATTCACCCCCTTTGGTCCCCACCGCAGACATTACATTTTTTTAGTCTCTCTGTTTGAATATTGGCTTCCGAAGGTAACCGAAACAATAGATTATTAGATTTTAAATCAGTTTTGACGACTTGTCATATTTAACCGAGTGACAAATATTTTTGTTTAAATCAACAAATCAAATATCACTACAGTTCTTTTATCACAAGGACCAGGAACCAATGATAGGATGATCTGTTAGCAAGGATAATATATTTCTTTTCACAGGGGATTAGACAGTATAATCACGTAAGTTAGATAGATAACTATTGTAGGGAAGCTGTTAATCCTGATTGATATAGTGAAGTGAGGTGGTGATGTAATCTATAATCACGATAATGATAGGTTTGACTTTTTATCTTGAAAGAAAAGCAGAAACTGAACTGTCTAAAACCCTTGTCCAGATCATTCGTAATTTGTATGCTGGACCCTAAAACCCAAAATTACTTGTTTAAATTACTGTTGAGGATGAATAGAAAAAGAGTATCAAAGACCACCAAACAAGTACAACTACTTAATTTTTTTTTTATAGATTCCTAGAAATGTGCAGGGTTCACTGAATTTGAAGATATTGTTTAAAGTTAATATGTACTTGTACAGTACATAGCAAAGTTATTTTGTTAACATACTGCTGTCAATATAATATGCCTGATATAGTGACAAATCTATTTTTAAACATATAAGTTTCTCAGTGGAACATGCTCAATATATCTTTTTTACCAGTTCTGTATCTGTTTCTGCACAGATGTCAGGAATAGTGAATGAGTTGTCATCTCAAGGTGGTTAGTGTAGAATGACTTTCTTCGGGGGGGGGGGGGCCCTTTCTGAAGTTGGTTAACGTAGTCTTTTCTTTAGATGTTGACTTCTAATAAGATTGTGAGGAATGCCATTTTATGACCGCAATTATGGTATCTGTTTCAAAAGGCCTTGTTTGTACAAATACGCCAGCATTTATCAGCTGTAAGTCTTTGTATGCTCACTTCTAGTATTTTGATTACTTGAAGCTAATGTGTTGTAGAGTAATCTCCTATGCTGGCTTCTTATGACAGCACCGGTCACTTCATCAAAGGAGGATTTGGGGTGCTCGATGTGATCGAGAGTCCACAATTGTTACCGTGAAATCACCAATTTGTCATGCCTCGTGCATTTAGGCTGAAAATTGGTCTGCTCTGCTGTTTGTTTGTTTTTTTCTTCAGAAAAAAATATTTCAATTTACACTTCTCCCCAGAAGAACTTAGAAGTCAGTCTAAAGCCTTCAAGTCTCAATGAGTATTTAGTCTCATTCAAGAGTTGAATTTCAACAGTGGATGTGTTAAAGTAAGCTTAGGTCTTGGAACATTTAATTTGAGGGTGTTTCTGTCAAGTAGTGAATGTATTGGTGTAAGCATGATTATATTGATCCAAATAAAAGCAATGGATACAACAGGTTTTTCCAGTTACCGTATTTGCCGGCGTATAGGCCGCAGTATTTTTGGAAGAGAAAATATCAAAAAGTTGGGGTGCGATTTATGGCGCTATGCCTGGCAATGTCTCCCAGCTCAGTAATCAGTGTGTTGACTCACCACTCGGAAACTACAACAACACTAAAATTTGACTGTCATCTTGGTTTGAAAGTAATCTTTCTAATAGATCTCAATATGTTTATAATAATAGTTCCTCAAATTTTTTTCTATAACAAATGGTGTACCACAAGGTACACCACTGGTATCATAGGTACTTTATTGTTTTTAATTCACATTAATGATCTTACACATTCTTCTAAAAACGACATTGTTACTATTATTTGTGACAAGTTTACAAGCACATATCAGCGCCTTTAACTGCACCTCGATGTTAAATGAAGGTCCTTCCACGCGTGGGTTTTCGGCAGCAAAACAACAACAACAAAACAAAACAAAAAAAACATTTTTTTTTTTTTTTTTTTTTTTTTTTTTTTTTTTTTTTTAAATGTCAAAATCGGGGGTGCGGCCTTTACGCCGGCAAATACGGTACTTGTTTTCTTTCATTCTAAACTCCATTATGCTTTCACATTTCTAGATCTTGCCTTTGCAAACCCCTCAGTTACTAATCACAATCAAATATATATAACACCAACCTGCTTTTCCTAAACTATGTCTGAGAGCCTATTTACACCCAGGTGTTTGTGGACACTCTTAATCCGGTAACATGTGTATTGACTTCAGCTAGACCGACCCTCTCCAAAGTCTTTTTATGATCTCACATGAGAGCGTGAAGGTTGTATATTCATAGAGAGAGGCGCCGATCATCAGCCTGATCTTTGATGTCTAGCGAAGACCTGTTTACCAGTCTGTCTGCTCAAGGTATCATTAAGAGATCATCGTGAGGCTTTTGTGTGATGACAGCGATCCAAGGATTAGACTGTTCAGTTACCTTAGAAGGCATATGAAATCAGCTTGGAAAACATAGAAATTTGAGAGATTATGATGTACACAAAGATGGGTGAAAAGAAGGTTATGACAGCACATGACTGAAATTCCAATTTTTTAAAAGCCTGCCTGTACTAGTTTGGACAGGGGGATTAGACCTCCCTGCAAGGTCACTGACAGGTGGTTATCTCATCAAATCAGCTCTCAATTAACATAAGAATAAGGGGATCATGGGGAGTAGGGGGCCAACAGACACTGGATAGGCATTGTTTGCTATATAGAGGGCGAAAGTAGCTAGTACAGTGGGGCTTTAATCTGATGTATCTGCTTTATATTCATGATAAGATGTCATTTGTTTCCCCTGGGGCCTTAACTCAAGTGTCCCATGTTTTATTCTATTCCCATTTTTGGAATTGACAACAAAAAATTCTGTCAGGGCAATGATAGATATTGATACCTGTTAATTAAAGGTACTATGTCCCTTTTGCAGCTAACCTCAAATTCTGTGGAACTTTGCAGGAATTATGAATATGTCACGTATGTCCTATCTGTGAAATTTAAACGTTAGCAGTGTCCTCATATTCAAATTATGCAAGGAAACCCGTTTACTTGCTAGACTTCACTGTCAGACACTATCGAGTGACTGACTGGCTTTTTTCTTCTTTGGTAATAACACACATGAAAAGAGTTGTAAAGGGTACATGAGCATTTGTCTACATCAATAACCCACTTCTTGTGATGGCCAAGATTAAACTGATTGAATCTTTGCGCAGCATAAAACGTATGACCATTCGGTACAATTGTCTGAAAATCAAGACTATTACTTTTGGGCTCTATAGCCCTAAAGTCGATTTGACAACTAATAGTCGTTATTTTCCCACTTGAAGACATTTTCAAGCCCCACCTTTTTTAGGGAAGTTCTAAATTAGTATTATCTTTCAAATGCAGTTGGAATTTAACTTTTTCATTTCTTTGGCCTGCAAATGGGACATAGTACCTTTAAGTACCTACTGAAGCTTAACCATAGTCTTGTGGAATCATAGAGATGTTGATTCATATTGTGATATACGATTTACAAGAGCAGAAAATTTTAATAGCATATGATGATTTTTCCATTTACACAATGTTTTTTAGTTTTGTGTGTACATTGGTCCTAGGATTGAACTGCAATGTTAGCCTTACACAATATCCCACTGCCTATGAAATAATACAGTTAGCATTCCATTATTTTGAGTGAATAAATCGTTCTTCATTCAATGAAAGTGGTACTTCAAATTGCATTGTACATTTTAGTATGGAGATCTGCTATGCAGCAATTACAAGGAATTGTTAAACACCACACAAATGAGGAAGCAAGGACAATGGGTAGCTCTTCCCATTTCCAAACAGTCCTGTGCTTGTGTATACCAACACTTGTATCATCTAGAGCTTCTGATTCCTAAGAAATACTTCTATGACTTTAACTCGGTGATCACGGAGAGAGAAAGGAAGCCTTGGTGGGGGCAAAAGAATAATAGACTGGAGATGAATACAAAGAAAAGGGTCCATGGAAGAACAGCTCTAGTCCATTGTGAGGGTGTTAACAGCCCTATTGTGTGCCCCATTCTTCAGATGACAATACAGCCAGCATGGGTGGTGAGGAGTAACAGACTGGCCCAGACCAAACTCTAAACATTACCCTTACTCCATTCTTTCTCTGTAAACAGGAGTGGAACATTGAGGAGAAAACAGTTACACCTCTCTTTGTGATTACCATCAAGAAGGAAGTTACATTGAATGTTCTGAGGGTTTTTGACAGGATTAATGTTCAGCCAGCCTACAGCAAAAAAGGGACAGTAACTTTTCTGTATCTAGATGGAACTCATCAGATTGTGAGGATCGCAGCATATGTTAGGCTGAAACAGGAGTATATAGAAGGAGTGAACCATCGAGACTTCACAGGTCAGGTGAGTTAAACAAAACATATATCAATATGCAGGGGCAAGTAAGCAGTGCATGTGATAAAGATATAATTAGGTGTGTCTACATCAGCTCGAGATTGCCAAATAGCCTGCTATTTCTCATTTGGGAAGTGAGCCCGAAGTTACAAATCACGTCTTCATCAGCTCGAGACTCGGCCTTGAGAAATTAGCTTGGGATATTTTGCTCAGCCTTTCGTGCATAGTGCGAGTCTTTGGGCTGGTGAAGATGCACCGGACAGATAGCGGAATATTTTGCAAACTATATAGTCCAAGATTTATCTGATTATCTCGACCAAATATCCCGCTTTTTGTAACTGCAGGCTGATGAGGACGCAAATTAGCTGGATAAGTTGCGCTCGGTATAATTCAAATAGCGGGTTATTTGGCAATCTCAAGCTGAAGATGACAGGCCTAGAGATACTAAATCACAGTCATAATATTAAGTATCATACTTTCAAGGTTGATTGACAATATCTATCAAAAGGGCAAATTCTGTCAAATTTCATGAGAAGATTAATTCCAGCAGTAACTATAGGTATGCTTTTCTCCCTCATCTGTTTGAGCAATTTATTTTTTAGAGTTAGACTCTCTTGGAGATTTTGCAAGATAATCTTTAAATTCTATCAGATTGCTCTTCCTATGATATCACTTCTTATTCTGCATAAGTACTCCTAAATCGGTAAGCCTATATGATTATTTTCAGGTGTTCCCGAGTAGTAATACTTACTCCATCTTGGCACTTTCGGTTCTTTGCAAGATCTTGTTGAAGGATAATGGATTGTTCTTCCTTGCCCCCTTGTATTGATTGATAAACCATTAATCCATTATCCGATTCTTGTGGTCTGAATTAAGGCTGGGCGTAAGATGATTACACCGTCAATGGGATTTGTTCCAGTCTTCTTGTTACTTTATTTTATTATTGATCTGTTTCAAGTGACTTAGAAACAATCAATCACCCTGATCCATCAAGCTTTATTTGCATGGCGCCATGATACAGGCACAACAAGTCATTCTCAGATATTTGTTTCTGGGAGCTATAACACATGTAAGACCACTCACGATACCAGAATTGCAGCCTTTATAAGCAGGTGGTTTCATGTGCAGGTTCATCTAATACATGTTTCCATAAAAAACATTGCTCTCAAGGGAAACAAAATCTGTTGTTATACTTTGATGGTTGCTAATGAAGATGTGCTTATTTTACATCCATTATCCTCTATGGCTTTTTCTATCCTTGTTATAATGTGTTAGGATATATAACTAGAATTTGTAATATTGTGAGTGTGTCTTATAGCTATATAGCCTCCTAGCTCTATTACCAAGGATAGCATGATCTTATTAGTACTTTATTGCTGATGTTTTAGGGAGAATTAACCCACTTGCTATGAGAACTGGGTGGCTCTTTTACCTAAACCTATGGAAATGAGAGAATTTAGTTGTCAACTGGTTAATAGTGCATTTCAGAATGTGTGGATTGCTTTTGATAAGACTCCTCCTAACTAATTGTGCTTAAAATACCCCATGATCTTCCTGCAAACCTTGTTTCTCCCTTTGAAATCAAATATAAATTTTGATGAAAATTTGTTCAAATGTTCAGCATATATGATGCATTGCATAATAGCAGTTTTGAAACCAGCTAAACTGGACATGTAACTATATGCACCACAAGATGAAATATAATTTTGTGGGAATAATTGTAGCAATTCTGTAAATTTCAGCATGACATCTATACACAACTGCATTCATTTATCTTTGGCATAGAATACTTACAAGTTGTATGTTTTTCCTACTTAACTCTCTTTCTTACAAACTAATTCAAATAAACTTCTATTCCTACAAAACCAACCTTTTATTGTATACAACTAGCCTAGCTTATTGCTTGTGATGTTTAGTTGGTATGCAATGTTGATCCAGGCGCGTAGCCAGGGGGGGGCGGTGGGGGCGGTCGCCCCCCCCAAAACGCCGGCCAAAAAAAAAAAGAGAGAGAAAGAGAAGAAAAAAAAGAAAGAGGACGAAGGAAGAAAGAGGGAAAAAGAGTCGAGAACGGTACAACGAATCGTCAAAGCTTCCGCGCTTCGCGCGGGAAGGGGGAGACTGAGTTCAAATTAAGGATTAAGAGTCGTGAAAGGTACAATGAATCGTCTCCTTTCTCTAGTAATATAATGAAACGTCAAAGCTTCGCGCAAGAGGGGGGAGGGACTGAATTCAGACAAGGATTACGAGTCGAGAAAGGTACAACGAATCGTCTTCTTTCAAAGCTACCGCGCCTTGCGCGGGAGGGGGACTGAATACAGATAAGGATTAAGAGTCGGGGAAAGGTACAACGAATCGTCTCCTTTCTCTAGTAATATAATGAAACGTCAAAGCTTCGCGCAAGAGGGGGGAGGGACTGAATTCAGACAAGGATTACGAGTCGAGAAAGGTACAACGAATCGTCTTCTTTCAAAGCTACCGCGCCTTGCGCGGGAGGGGGACTGAATACAGATAAGGATTAAGAGTCGGGAAAGGTACAACGAATCGTCTCCTTTCTCTAGTAATATAATGAAACGTCAAAGCTTCGCGCAAGAGGGGGGAGGGACTGAATTCAGACAAGGATTACGAGTCGAGAAAGGTACAACGAATCGTCTTCTTTCAAAGCTACCGCGCCTTGCGCGGAAGGGGGACTGAATACAGATAAGGATTAAGAGTCGGGAAAGGTACAACGAATCGTCTCCTTTCTCTAGTAATATAATGAAACGTCAAAGCTTCGCGCAAGAGGGGGGAGGGACTGAATTCAGACAAGGATTACGAGTCGAGAAAGGTACAACGAATCGTCTTCTTTCAAAGCTACCGCGCCTTGCGCGGAAGGGGGACTGAATACAGATAAGGATTAAGAGTCGGGAAAGGTACAACGAATCGTCTCCTTTCTCTAGTAATATAATGAAACGTCAAAGCTTCGCGCAAGAGGGGGGAGGGACTGAATTCAGACAAGGATTACGAGTCGAGAAAGGTACAACGAATCGTCTTCTTTCAAAGCTACCGCGCCTTGCGCGGGAGGGGGACTGAATACAGATAAGGATTAAGAGTCGGGAAAGGTACAACGAATCGTCTCCTTTCTCTAGTAATATAATGAAACGTCAAAGCTTCGCGCAAGAGGGGGGAGGGACTGAATTCAGACAAGGATTACGAGTCGAGAAAGGTACAACGAATCGTCTTCTTTCAAAGCTACCGCGCCTTGCGCGGAAGGGGGACTGAATACAGATAAGGATTAAGAGTCGGGAAAGGTACAACGAATCGTCTCCTTTCTCTAGTAATATAATGAAACGTCAAAGCTTCGCGCAAGAGGGGGGAGGGACTGAATTCAGACAAGGATTACGAGTCGAGAAAGGTACAACGAATCGTCTTCTTTCAAAGCTACCGCGCCTTGCGCGGAAGGGGGACTGAATACAGATAAGGATTAAGAGTCGGGAAAGGTACAACGAATCGTCTCCTTTCTCTAGTAATATAATGAAACGTCAAAGCTTCGCGCAAGAGGGGGGAGGGACTGAATTCAGACAAGGATTACGAGTCGAGAAAGGTACAACGAATCGTCTTCTTTCAAAGCTTCCGCGCTTTGCGCGGGAGGGGGGAAACTCCCCCTCCCTGCACCCACCCCCCTAGGGAGCGCGCTTCGCGCGCCCTTAAAGTGATTCACACGCTTCGCGTGCTCACTACCGCCCCCCCTAAAATGAAATCCTGGCTATGCGCTTGTGTTGATCAACGCTGTGCTCCGTTCCTTTCTATTACGAACTCCTCACAAACGATGCGTTGTGTATTCTTTGAAGAGAAAATTAGATCCTCCTAATTATTATACTCAAGAGAATACATCTATTGGGGCTGTCTATAGCTGGTTTTCAAAGATTGAGATGTGTGTCGCCCCTCTAGCCCATTCTATTAAAGCCTTTAACATGTTTCTATCTTGCTCTGGTATCTTGTGAAAAGAGAACTCTACCAAGTGCCAAAATGAATGAATTGGAGCAGTACATTTGTAACAACATCAACTTTCTTTAAAGATAGTTTGGTTGTTTGGTTATCCCACCCAGGCGGATGACTGAAGCCTGTGTTGTGTGTTAACGTGCCCCTCCCCTTGTTTCATAGACGCAGGCTATGTTAAGTGGAAAACACTCCGCTCCTCGGATAGGACGTTGAATGGAGGCTCCGTGTAGAGAAGAGTCACTACTTTTGCACATGAAGAACGATCTGCACTATTTGTATAAGAGAAGGGGAAGCCGCGGTGTAGTGGTCCACCTGCACACCCTGGTATAGTATGACAATACTCTGTAAAGAGGGATGTACTCAAATGGAAGAAGAAGAATATATTTATCATTTTTTGCAGGTATCATCTTGGGAGATATCCTAATTAAATGACAGAAAAATCCAATTGTTTTTATATTGAATAATAACAAAGTGCTATCATTTGACATTCAGATGTACAAAGGGTTTATAAAACTGACAAAAGTGGCATTGGTCTAACTGAAATGTGTCACACTACTTGATGCTCTTTTTAACAATTTTTGAAGGTTTACATGACAAAATCAGACTGAAAAGGTATTACCTAAGAGATACATGGATTTAGTATTATGTTAAATTCATTGGAGTAGAAAGTTTCCTTAGAGCTCCATGTTTAATTGTTACATGTATAATTGAAGAAGAGATAATTCGCTTGCAAGGTTACTACATGTAGTTTGTAAAGCACCAAGTAGCTGTATATCCTGTTAAACGGATAAGCAGTCATGTGTTCAGGTACATGTGTGGTAACAGTTGTGACGGCTTCGTAACACTAGCTCAAATTGTGATCATCACTCCATTTAAAATCAGTTGGGAGGGGTGGGGACATTTTGAGGCCTCTCATGAACAACATTGCAGTGGTTTTCATGCAAATGGGGGCTTTAATTTAATTTTTAGAATATCATATTCAAGGAGCTTCATGTCCTTTGTGAATTGTTATTCCCTCTTCTGATTGTGATCTCATACAGTGCGAAACAACTCAAGATTTACAAGAAGAAAACTCTTTTCTCTGAGTGATGCATATTCTTACCTCTAACTAGGGACATGCTGTAGGTCCATGCTCTAACTATGGATAAATATAGAAGAAACAATCTGTTCTGTATCTCTTAGTGGTCATAATTTTGTCAGATCAAAACAACAGGACATAACATTGGCCCATAACTAGCCTGGACAAACCAGTCACCCTGATTAGTCTCGGTTTCTTGTTGCTGGACATCAGCTTTTATCAGAGCCTGTCAAGATGGAGACATCATTTACATTGCATGTAAATCACTTTTTTGTATTGAAGACGCTCCAGTGCTTTAAGGTCTGTTTTTGATGCCTTTCCATACTTGATTGTGTTGATCCAAACTTTTTGTGTGCTGGACTTTTGTTGCTGACACTAAGGAATATAAAATGATGCTTAACATCCCTACAGATTAGTTTCAGTACAGATTAGTTTCAGTTCAGAACCAAACCTATAAATACCGGTAGTGGTCATAAAGATAAGTCAGATTTGGCTTCCGAAAGAAAAAAGCAAATCCTTTTCTTATACGATGATAAAACTACGGTGTAGGCATGAAAGGGCAATTTTCTATCTCCCAGCCTAAATAATAGGATTTGTATTGGACCGACAGTATAGAAAGTTTTATTGAGAGGATCAAGGTTCATACTTATACCCTTTTGGTTGACTGAGCTGCTTATTCTGAAAACATTCAATTTAATCCTAGGGACTGGTGTACAAATCCTGGATGAATCAGAGCGACAACTGTAAATGAAATGACATGTTTGAAGTGTAGGTGCTATCAGTATTGGTCTATGATTAAAGGAAAAACTAGAAACTCACCATTATGTATATATCTTTTCAAAATGAACAAATCTTTGTTCATTATTTGGTATGTGTCCAAGTGAGAGGTTTTTTCAACTAATATTTAGCTGAAATAATGTAAAGGTGAGCTTTGATAATGTGCAAAAAAAGCAGTGAATTTCATCTGGACTAATTTGCAAATGAAAATTATGCCGAACAAACATGAAATTTGAATTCACATATATTCAATAGGATGATTACTTTTTATCAATATTAAAGAAGGAGTTTAAAATGAAACAGATCAGCTGCTGATTGAGGGCCAGAAGGTCATTAGCTCTGTGTAGAAGGACATGAGTTAATGTTCTTTATGTTCTCTCAGCAGAAGTAAAAATGATGGATTCTAACATTGTGCATTCTCTACGGCAGTAACAATTGGTTTCACAGATTCAGGCCGTGCACGATTTACTAGATCAATGTTTATTTAAGAACATTCAGTAAAATTGGGTCATGTATAAAAGATACAGAGGAGGGGGTGATGTGTGTAATACCACACTTGCTGAATTGTAAAGTACATTGTATCTAACAGAAAAAGAGAAGAGCAAAAGAGTGGGAGTAAAGGGTTTTCAGTTAAGGGGTTGATTATCTAGAAGCATGGACCTGCTTAGGGTGTGTTTATCGACTTTTGACTTTCAGAAACCGCGTTTCTTACGCGTAGCTAGCTATAGCTAGCGGCCTAGTTGCCCGGCCCTTGACTTTCAAGTAATGTGTGCATTCTGAGCCTAAACAATGAACTATTACATATGCATGCTTGTATGCATGCTTGTACAACATGACACAGCGCCTGTAGGCACAGGTTTTTTTTCTCTGAACAGGAAATTTGCATGGGAAGGTCCAAAATAAATACACTTTTCAATTCAGCTTTGCACTTTAATATCATCTCTCAGAAACGTGATTCTGGCTTATACGCGTATCAAAATGGCGTTTTTTAAACACGTATGAAAACGTGCTTGCGTTATCAACTTGCAAATTTGCCTGAATTACGTTTGAAAATGCTGATTATAGGCTAGAAAAGAGTTGATAAACACACTATAAGAAATGTCATTCATTCATTATAATCACAGGGCAGTACTATAGGTCCGATGATTGAACAATGTGGAAATCACCAACTTCTGTGTAGTCTGATAATTCCCAAGCCACAGTCGTCCGTGCATAATTTGTGGTTTCTAGTATTTGCAAAGATGACATTAAATCTGACATGTCGGTAGATGTACAATCTTTTGTCCGTTGTCAAACCCATGAAATAACCGGGATTTGTGGACCATCAACCATGCTCTAGATTTATAGTTAGGAAACCAAGTGGAAAATTCTTTTTGTCTGAAGCAAACAGTCAGTTTTAAGCTCCAGAATACACTCTATTTGAACTGCTGTGGACCAACACACCTGGGAATGCAGTTCGATTGGACAGAAGTAGGTCCACGGTCCATTGAAATAATTATGGTTACCTGGTATTCAAAGTTTTGAAATTGACCCTCATCCTTGCACTCAGCCTTTGATAAGTTGATTGTTGTCTGTTATGATGTGCCACTTATTCTTTCCGTCAGTTAAAGAAGTTTCAATGCATTCATTGAGTACTACTGAAAATGAATATTTTAATTTTGGTAGTAATTTGATTGAAACAGATACAGCAAAGTATTGTGGTCAGCAAAGATATACATGTAGGAATAAGACATTCATATGAATGGTGCTGTGTGTCTGCTTTCATTGCAGTTTAGTTGGTCATTTAGCCTAGGAACTAGCTTCATTTTATTTAATGATATTATGTAATCTAAAAATGGTCTTTGTTGAAAAAATGTTGTGGTTTATATGTCCATGTATAACATTCTTCACTCTATTCATGATTTATTAGTGAACTTCTGTTTTAATCTGTATTAACTGTTTACAAGTGCTCTTGATTTAGCTAAGGCCTTTTCAAAATTAATGGCTCTCGGCTATTTCAGCAAAATAGGGGATTGCCACAATAGCAGGGGCTTCTTTGAAGTGCCCTGCTACTGTATTGTCCTCTCTCCATTACAAGTTGGTCTTGGCCCGCAATTTAAGGAATATAAGCTGTTTTATTTGGCTCCCGGGAATTGGGTTTTGAAAGTGGTCTTGGCAATGGATTTGAAAGGAGGGCCTGCTGTCCCCCATTGGATCATCAAATAAGATTTGCAGAGGGGAGGGGATTATAGGAAAGGGATGTGAGAATGGATTAAAGGGGTTGTGTTCAGGGATTAAGACAGGGCTATTCTGCTGGCCAGGGTAACAGATCAAGTTGGAGTAAATTGGACTGTCTCCACGGATTAGAACATTTAAGCCCCTTTTCAGCCTCATTGATCAAGATGCCACTGTGAATTACATCTTTTGTCATTCTCTTTCTAGCAGTTCTTTCTTGTGGTCTGTCTTACCAAGCCTGGTAGCCAGCCATGATGGCTTCTGGTTGAACTTTTCCTTGTGTATGGATGAGGAGGCGGCGTATGTATTTAGGCTATGTAATAAACCTTCCATTTTTGAGTTTTAAATGATATTCATGCACATACAACACTATACCCTTATACAAGGCTTATATGCATGATAAAGAGTTTGAGCCAAATACCAATATACTTTGAATATAAGTTATACTTACACTTGCATACATCTTAGAGCAAAGAAACAGAATTGTAAGGTAAATCTAACAAAAAAGTAAATGAACTGATAGGAGAGGATACGTCATCAGCCTTCTGATTTTAAGCCATTCCCAATATCTCGGTCAAGTGGCAAGCTAGATATACCGCATGAAAAAGAATGATTTTTAAAACAGAATAGAAAACGACTGCTCAAAAGTGAGACCATAATTAGTATTGCATTTTTGGTCTTTAGATAGACTGACTGGAGATTAAGTTGGAGCTATATTTCTTGGAGATGGTTAAAGGACTAAAGGTGTTTATTTTTTCATTGATGAATAGCATCAATTAGGTTGGGAGAAGATGAGGTGAGAGATGAATAAGAGTTAACTATCCTGAGCTGACTGATGAAGTACTGCAATTAGCACCAAGTCCCTTAGTCCTGCCTGATTCTATTCACTATTTGTTATACAAAAGCTGAGGTTTATTCCAGGATTTTACTAGGGATTAACTGGATCTTCCGAACTTAACTGTTTAAATAGTTTGAATGCTATTATTCAAAAGCCAATGCCCCCCCCCTTCCGAAAAAACACAACAAAACTTGAACCTTCAGGCCTACACACTAAGATATAAAATTTGAACTGTTTAATGTGTCCTTTCCTTGGTTCCTATAGCAATTGACTGCTATTATTTAAGTACTTACTATCAATTTTCTTTATTCCATCTTGCATTTGCAGTAGTTTTTCCCCTCCTAAATGAATTGATTTGAACATTCTTCTATTATTCATATGATATATTGGTACCAGATAACAACACATTGTGCAGAAATCACAACATTTGATGCTCTTTGACCAATATTTACAACAGGAACAAAATAAATGCCCTGAAATAAACCTTCCAAACTGTCTGTCTCCCCTTTCTCCACCCCCTCTCCCCCTCTCTCCCCCTCTCTCTCCCCCTCTCTCTCCCCCTCTCTCCCCCTCTCTCTCCCCCTCTCTCTCCCCCTCTTTTTTCATCATTCTACTTTGTCCTGCTGATTTACTTATTATGTCTTTCTGCTTTTTGGGTGAAGAGTTTTTCACAAACTGTGTTTTAGAAGCTCCATGCATGGTCTGACGGTGCTTTTCCCCCTGCTCGATGTTTCATTTGTTGTTTCATGAAAGCATTTATTAGAATGAATAAATAGGTGTGAAATTAAGTTCAATAAGGGTTCAAATTTTAGTCATTCATTTGTTCATGGCTTCATGTGCCTCTATTCTATACTAATGGATATCCAGCCGAGACATCTATAGCTTGTACATATCGTCGCTTGTTTCACGAGGTGACGGTAGTGAAAAAAAATTGCATTCACTTTGCGTTACGATTTTCTTCACTACCGTCACTTCATGAAAATAGGGACGATATGTGCCATGCATGCAAGGAAAGGGGGGGGGGGGGTATTTACAGGTACATGACAGCCAGAGATGTTTTCTTAAAACCATCTCAAAACCATTCTCATTTTTCTGAGACCACCCACGAAAAGTTCAAGTTTTGATGATTTTCCCCTGGATACTTGCAAACCATGTAACCATAGACCCATGACGTGACTATTCTCACAAGTCTGTCCATGCATCCATCCAGCCGAGATGGTTTCGTGCGTGATGCTGAGGTCTAGGAAGGAATGATGTGTATTGCTCGGGGACTCCTCTCAAACAGTTCACTGGAGTTCAGAGAAAGAGGATGTATTAGGTGGATAGAGTCATCCATCAGGAGTTTATGAGCTGTCACTCTCTACGTGTCTACTCTCTTTCTCAAACACATGAAGATGAACATGTATATCATTTACTAGTTCCCTTGTAACCTTTATTCTTGTAAATATTGTAGCTTACTTTGGATACAACAGGGACAAGTTTTGCATATGCCCCACTTGTTGGTGCTCTGCGTGTGTTAATAGGAAAGTGAGGAGGGTCACAAGAACAAAAACTGGAAAAGATCACTGGTGTTTTAAAGCTAAAGACCAGTTATGGTCATGCGATTGCATTGTGAAAGAAACATTGTGAAATCGATCAGAAAAGGTTGATCATCTAGCATAGATGTACTGCAAGGTTCTGGAATCATCAAAATGATAAGAAATTTGGCCAAGTCTTCATAAAGTTAGAATCACTGTACACAGAAAGATGTATATGGGACTACACACACGTGCGCATCACGTGCATTTGTATCTCTCAACAGGCGAGAGATACACTAATTTACCAAATATATCAATTAGTAGGTGGT
The DNA here is from genome assembly GCF_000002235.5 of Strongylocentrotus purpuratus. Lineage (NCBI taxonomy): Eukaryota > Metazoa > Echinodermata > Echinoidea > Camarodonta > Strongylocentrotidae > Strongylocentrotus > Strongylocentrotus purpuratus. The sequence continues at coordinate 31,173,949 of NW_022145612.1, read as the reverse complement.
TTCCCGTCAACATTTTTATCATCATGTATTATTCAAAACATATTCTTTCACATGATTGGTAATAAGAGCTTGCATTTCATTTTTTGAAACTGGGGCGTTTCCAATACTGGTCTTTACCTTTAAGCCTGAGCATTTACACACCCCAAAATGGTGAAGTTTGGGCCTGTGTTTTAAAAAAACACTCTAGAGGTGTGTTTTTTATTTGGGTTTTTCGTTGTGTTTATGGGTAAGTGCCTAGCAACTTCAAACAAAACTCAGAAATGTGAAAAAACCAACAGCTTTTGCTTGCTGTGTAAATTCAGCTATACCGGTAGTCACCTGTTACAGCATAGTCCTCATACTACTACAAACCTTATTAGAACCATATAGTAACAAACTGAACTAAATTAATGGCTACTAACATTCAGATAGCAATGATATTATCACCAGATATTAAAGTCAAGGAGAGGATATAAAATCAATTCACAGATTTCATTCCTAGATCATCCTCTCTAATCTGTGCGACAATCTGACACCAGAACTCTGAAATTTATGACCATGAACCAGCCCCTTACAAAGGCCGACTTCAGGCAGTAAATCTTGATTGTTTTGTTAGTATTTGTCATCATTTGTTATGAAGAAGTCTGTGAAATAACATGTTTTGAAGGCAAAGAAAATGATTTTTCAGATATCATTGTGCTTTTGTGAATATATTCCTTTGTGAACATTTGAATGCCTTCAGCCATTATTCATCATATCTAATCGAATAATCCTAAGGAATTTGTCTAAGCTTATTTTCTGACAGAAGTAGGACCTTTTTATTGCATGCAGATGAATTAGCTGTGATGTTTTATGAACCGAGTCAACGGCTTTACTATTGCTTTTTGACATAGCAGGGTCATTCAATTCTGTTTCACTATCTGAGTAGAAATGATGATTTATGTCAATAAATATCTAATGATACTCCCAATCAATAAAAAGCATTCAATATTCTGTTCCAGTTACCTGCATTTAATGTTTATGATACTCCTTATATGTAGATTCTTCATATTGGTGCAGTTCAAGCAGCTCCAAATGTCATTGCTAGAGTTAGCAGGCATAAGATCTTTTTGCAGTAAGCTCACAAAATATGGTGAAAAGGAAGTTCACAATAAAACAGGTAAATGATATGACTTATGTAATAAGGAATAGGGAATAGATACATCTCTTGATGGTTGTTCGTTTGCCGAACGTGCAAATGTGCATAAAACAATAGCAACCTACTGACAGAAGAATTACTTCGTGCAACTCAATGCTTTTGCAAAATTACCCATTTACGATAAAGATTAGCTCCATGACAACCCTCTTACACCAGTAGATTGTTCTTGCACTAAAAACAATCATCTGAAAGAGTTTGGTATATTTGTCCCATGTTCAAAATTTGTACAATTGTGTGATTATTTGTGTGGTAATAAAGTTAATTGATTAATTTCCTATTCCATCTTCTCAATCCCTCCTGTTTTCCATTTGTCTAATCATGTAATTTGCTATTTTGATTAGAATATGATTTAGGTGAATTGTGCAGTGGCCATTCGTAAAGTGCACAGAAAAAAGGCCAACACTTATTGCTTAAAAAATACAGATTCTAAGAATGTTAAACTATACCTTCAATGACAAAAAAAAAAATCTAGTCCAATTTGCACATAAAGCTTCATTACAGCTGACCCTGACTAGAGGTCAGACAAAAGATGATTCACAGGTAGAGATGGATTAGTTTACACCTTTTATTTGTTGATTGTAAGTCACCTTTTAGCTCAAGTCAAGGACCTTATTGCTTACATACCGGTACACTCCACTACTTACTACCAGCCCAGGAAAGACAAGATTGAATGATTTTTCTCAGAATAAAGATAGTTGCAACAAAAACAAAATATACTTATTTTTGTAACATTTCATGGTATGTGAGGATACCAAGATATTTCCATGCATTATCACATATCATACTCTTCATATGTATTAAAAAAAGGGTATGTTAATTTGAATGTTATCTGAAATAAGTAGGAAATTGTTTAGAACTGAACATGAGCCCAGCCAGAAACCATGTCCAAGGAAGCTTTGTCAATTTCCCAGTCCAGCTAATTCATTGGGTAAAGATACACACCTCCCCACTCTACAGAAAAACCCACAATACTCACAGCTAACTCTGATTGGTCCAATATACTCATGGAGTATGTGACCTGCAACCAATAGGAAAGCTGCATTCAGTGTGCATGTAAGTGTGCACTGCATGCACCTGCCGCCTGTGTAGTATGGTGCTGTATGAGTGTGTGCAGTGGAGGGTTTGATGCTTGGAAGCCATCTATTTGTGTAGATGTCTGTCACTTGGCACTCGGTTGGTGTGGTCTGTTACAGACAGTTTGAGCCAGGATAAATAATCACACTGGACTTTGTGGAAATAATCTTGGGATTCTACCTGTCTTTTTTCTCGTTCAGTTTTGCCAACTTTTGATACATTTTTCTTCAAAGGAAGAGTGCTGAATCACCAGGTATTTCTTAACTTCTAGCACTTCTTAGAGAAAGTAAAAGTGTAATTTTTGTATTAATAAGTTTTATTTAGAGGTGTTGTGGTCGAGTGGATATGTCACCGGACTGTCGATCACAAGGTCTGCGGTTCGAGTCTCGCCGCGGCACTAATGTCCTTTGGCAAGACATTGATCTACATTTGCCACACTCAACCCAGGTGAGGTAAATGGGTACCTGGTAGGATATTCCTTGAATTTGAAATGCACTGTGCGCTGATAAGGCTGCCAGAGCTAAAGCTAGGGTAATAAAGTCCAAACCTCTTTGGAAGTGCATAGAGATGGTATTTCATAACGTATTATGCGCTATACAAGAACTGAACTATCATTATTATTATTATTATTCATACAATCTGTATTAATTTTCAAATTTGTCTTAAATTTGTAATCTGAAAAATGATCATATCAACACAAACAGAATTTGAACTAGAAAAAGTAGGCCTATTTTGACTGTTATTCTAATTAATTATTGAACCTAATTCTATAAATGAAAATCATAATTATTATTTTATATCAAATAACATGATTTGCCATCATGACCATTGAACTACTGATAGTTAAAATGTCACCAATTAATGCACATAATAGAGAGGTAGCAGTGTTCAGGAAGGGTCATAGAAAGATCAAAAAAACTAATTTTTTTTACAGATTCACAATTATTATATATATATATATGGTACTTGGAAAGATTGTAGAAATATACCAGAAAACTATATTGTGCTTGGCTAAAACTATACACTGCCAATTACTCTAAGCTGGTTTTGTTGGGTGCCTTGAGAACCCATTAGATGAACAGCTTACACATATTTATTAAGTTGATAAAAAATTACATTAGTTGTCATGTTTATATGATTGCAATTTTGATAAGACATTGTGATCCACAATATTAGATAATGATCCATAATTTACCTCGTCATCCATAAAATACAATCTCTGTCACAGCTGAACTGTGACATACCTTAGTTTCCAGGTAGAGAGCAAACAACAAAGAAACGGAACGGATGTCTGGCTTGTTTTTGAAGAAGATATCCCTATAATCCATGTTTTTCAGTCTCTACTAGTCTTCCAGTTGATTTACCAGTTCAATGAAAGGATTAATTCTGTATCATTAGTTAGCTACCAGTAGTTTTTGTGTCGGCCAGTTTGATCAAATACAGCTTTTGTAATGGGCATTATATTAGAGGATTGGGTTCTTTTGTGAAAGATAATACTTTCAGGAAGTCTGTGCAGCAGTGAGGAATCATTTGGAAAGTCAGCTTTATTTGCTCATTCAAATGCTCAGACATCACTGTATTGCTCTGGAAACGAAAAGACAGGTAAGCAAAGAATCCAGTGAGGCTGGAAGAAGGGATTATATTAAAGCATGAGAATTAGTAGGGAAATGAGAGAGAGAGACAGAGAGAGAGAGAGAGAGAGAGAAAGAGAGAGAGACTCACACATGAATAGATGAACCTATTAAAATCAGACGGACAGATTAAGAAAATTAAAATGGGTCTTGTTCAGATGTATTAAATTTGTACAGGCTACGGTGTTACATGTACATATCAAATCCTGGTCCAGAATTTACCAGATTTCTTTGAAGAAAAAAAAAACCATCGTAAACCGATCTTCCCTAATGCAGGGTTTACCATCAATAGGCGCGTCCTCAACATCTCGAGATTGCCAAATAGCCTGATATTTCTGATTTGGAAATAATCCCGAAGTTACAAATCGCGTCTTCATCAGCTCGAGATTCGACCTTGAGAAATTAGCTCAAGATATTTTGCTCAGTGTTCGCGCATAGTGCGAGTCTTCAGTCTGGTGAAGACGCACCGGACAAATGGCTGGATATTTTGCCAAATAGTGTGATATTTCGCAAACTTTCCCAAGATATCTTGGGATGACAATACCGACCAAATATCCCGCTAATTGCAACTTCGGGCTGATGAAGACGCAAATTAGTTGGATAGTTTGCGATCTGGATAGTTCAAAAAGCGGGATATTTGGCAATCTCGAGCTAGTGAAGACGGGCCTAATGTGCAAGGACTTCATGTTTATGCGCACAAGGCCTCCCAATTTCATCTGTACTGCACAAATATGTTCTTCTTTTTTTGGTTTTCTTTACAAAAATCAGAGCATAATATTTGTTTATGAGTAGGTCTAGTAGGTTGAACTTCTTGACTAATCATGCATTTATTTGTCTACTATATTGAATGGAATAAGTATGGATAAAAGAAGATATTTCATAACATGAGTTGGATCATTACACCTGAAGGCAGTCATCAACTTTGTTTGTTCACTTGCTTGTTTGTGTGTACTCTGTCATGACTGAGTTACTCCCAGAATAACAAGTGCATGGAAAGAAGATTGTATGGATTGATCATGTCTTATCAGTCTATTTATAATAGACCTGGGCCCCGTCTTACAAAGAGTTACGATCGATCCAAATCAATCGTAAGTCCTCCAATCAATCGCAAGTTTGCAGTCTCCTATCTCTTATGTACATAGTTACGATTGATATCAATCGCAAATAAGTTACGATTGATATCAACTCTTTGTAAGACGGGGCCCTGGTAACATTTCAAATTGATATATGAAAATCAAGTATAACACTTTGTTCATGGAAAATTATTTAAAGAGATCTGATGTAGTCTGTACCTAATATGAACTACCAGGGGTAATCCATTATCTTTTTGATCTTAGAAAGTTTATTTAAACAAGAGTCAATTATAAGGAGTGGAGTGAGGGGGGCTTAGGATCAATTTCCATCAAACAGAGCCTTTAAAAAGAAGGGATAATCCAACTTAGGATCTTTCTCCCTTCTGACTTTAAGTAAGTATAAAGATAATGCTGTTTATCTCAGTTCGCTAAGCTCTAAATCTATGTATAAATGAACGGCTTTTCGCAAACTCCTTTGAAGTGTTTTATGATGGCTTTTTACAACAAAAGCACACAGGGGATTGAATTTCCCCTCTGTGCTTGTTGGACTTTTGATTAATGATATTTGCCTAGTGAAATTGGACATGCTAGTGCTAAATTAGTCTGTTGTGCTCTGTCTATGGTACATGAAGTCAAGTTCATGTCAAGTTCTTTCCATTTTGTTTCACTAATTGTGTGTGTCACTTGATTATTACAGAGGTGTATCAGTCAGATATGGTGATTAATGTGGGAAGACTGATCTTTTTAAAAGGCAGGGTTGGTACTAAAATCAAAGTGTCTCAACATGAAAATATCTCCTACCGGTAATTCAGATACTATATAGAAGGATGTTGATTATGTGTTATTTCACTGAATTCTAGGAAAATTAATGACAATTTGTAGATGATTGCTGTCTGTCTGCTTGCTTTGGTCAACTTTGTTTAGATATTGTCTTGTTGAGTTCCTCTCCCTTCTAACAGACAAACTTTATTGACAGCCTGTTTTATTTGACAGGATGTGGTAATACACAAATTGGTCCATGTTTTTGGTTTGTCTCTATTCATTGACTGGATGTAGGCCTTCATTTGGTTAGATTATGGCTTGTTAGGTGTAACCCTATTTACGGAACTTGACAGATCATCAAAGTATTATTGACAAGCTGCAAGGAAATGAATCTATTTTTGTGGTGCTACCTGTGTGTCTGAGGAGGTGTGATTTAACAACAGGACAATGTATTCATCCAATATCTTTCATTTTCATTACTTGTCTCATATTTTCCAAGGCACCATTTGATAAACAAAAGAGATACTTTGTAATATCCTCCTTGGATAAACCAATGCTTTTGAAATTTGTGTTTTGATTATTCAAGCATTGTAGGGCAAAAACACACACAATTGGCATATATTCAGCACTGCCCAAATCGTGAAATCCTGTTACTTGTGCCAACCCCTTCCAAGCTTTGGCTACTGTTTAAGTTTCGATTCTTTTTAATAAGACAGTGCTAAACATGAAGGTTACTTGTACTTTGTGGTTAGGTTAGGAGCCCTAGAGGAAGGGAGGGTCAGTAATAGAATGAAAGAAAAAAGGGATTGACAAAAGAAACCTGTTCACTGTATGCCTTCTTACTGAGGTCTGAAGAATCGCTGGTATCTCCTTGCAAGAATAGAGAGAGAGTAAACCCTTTGGCACATACTTAACCCTTCCTCAAACTTCAAAGGAGCGGATGAAACTTAGGTGAGATAATCAGCTTGGGGATATCCTCAAGTGTCTCTTTATTGTAGACATGGTTCTTTGTGATGCTCTCCCTTGGCTCAGCTCTCCTGAAAGCACCACAGTGAGTCACCGCTGGACCTGGCTTGCTTTAAGAGGTTTACCGGTAACTGCAGCTTTATGAAATAGAACGCAATATGACATGGAGAAAGGGCATAAAGGAAACATGACATTAATTTTCCAGTCTTTATGTACGTGTTCCGCTTCCGAAATGTCTACCATGGAGTGCTTCTCCTATTGCTTTCTTCCTCCACCGATGTTGTTATGCTGAATATTGCCTCATTACCGGTATTCAAATTGGATGGTACAATGTAGAATGCATTTGAAATACCTACATGTTTAATTCAATGGTGTATTTGTAAGTTTCCCTAAGTCATGTATGCTTCTGTAACATCATAGTGACAAATATTGGGAGACATACTGTGAGACAGAGAAATACAGCCTTCTCTGTTCAGATAAAGGAAGACAAAGAAACTGCGAACAAGGTTTTGGGGGAAATTGTCATTTCGAAATTTGATCAACTTGTGGTCAATTTTCATTCAGGACCAAATGCAATATTTGAAATTTACATGTACCGTATACCATGAAAACCTAAAGGCTAGTAAAGAGAGAGAGAGAGAGGTGTATGGAGGAATAACCACATCTCTTTCTGCATCTCGTGTTACTCCTTAGTTATCTCTCATCAAATCATCTTAGGCTTCCTTCATCCCTTGCTTCCAACCCAATACCCCTCTGCTACGTCTGGTATTTTAAGTGGAGCACATCATGTCCGCTGATTGAAAGTCCACGTTGAATCCCTTCATCTCTGTCTAGGGCGGAGCATCTTCTAGCTTCCTAGCTCACTGAGTTTTGGAAGTTTGTAATGTCTTATTTATTTCTTCAGATGATCTTACAGTATGGTGTTGACAGAATCGTTGCATGGCCATGCTGGATATCTGGGAAACTTAAACCATGCGCTCATACCATACTAGCAATGGTAATGCCATTGGACTTGGGCTCAGGAAGTACACACTATAGGAACAGACTGTGAACTTGTATACAATTGTAGTAGTATTGAACTGGTAGTAATATCTGGAGCTTGGAAAGAATATATACATCTACTCTACACATTATACAGCTTTTTCTTTTCTTGAATATGTACACTGCAGGCTTTAAAAAAAGTTTTCTTGGAGATGCTGTGCATAATGTACCTATTCTATTCACCTGAACTTGTATGATCCTAATAACAAGTGTTAAGAGGTTCCACCTTGAATTTTAATGACCTTTGATTACAATTTTCTTTGAAGAAACATATTGTTAAAGTCATTGCATGGGTGAATTGATTCTGAAAAGGCTGTGTGTACATGACATACTTCCGGCATTAAGTTCATACAAAGATGTTTTGATCATTTGGTGTTCGACAAGGTAAAATCAATATTTGATTATCAAGAGGGGATAATATGAAAGAATAGAATATTGCAGGGCAGCTTATTTGCTCTCTATTTCTATCAGAAATGAAGTTCTTGAGAAATTTTCTTTTTTGTTTCTGTTGTCAACAAAATGTGCTACAGTCATGCTTGAAGTTTAATTGATAATAATACATGGTATTTACCCACTTCCTCTTTCCCATGATTTCATTTTCTCCAGATCACATTTGAGCAAGATCCTGGATGGACAACATATTCAACCCAGAGATGAAGCGGTGATGACAGGGCTTTGATTTGAGGAAAAACCACAAGGTTCAAGATGGGTCCACGGATACGCAAGAAGATACTCATCCTGGGGAGCTCCATCCTCTTCACTATATTCACCGTCCAGCTAACAGGTTTGAACAGCCTGAGGGATGATGACAACAATGCCTTGCCCAGTACTAACGGAAAGTTCAGAACTTTTGTACCCAGCAAGGGAGACCGTAAAAGAAACTTGCTCCATGCAGGGAAACAAGGGAAGGAAGAACTTGGATTCGATAGCAAAGACACTCGAAGAACCTTGCAAGATATAAGAACAGCGGATGAAATCAAAGGACACCCGAGGATACAGGCAGGGGATGAGACTGCCCTGACTCAGGATGGAGTGCAAGGGATGAAGAATGCTACAGTTGTCATGACAACAAGACTCCAATTTGAGAATCTGTTTCCATCGCTGCTGGAAGAGGAGAGGTGTCCGTTGTGCTACGGGACCACAAATTGTGACCAGATCTACGCTGGGAACATCTCCTTCCATGTTGGAAGCGTGAACCTGAGCGAGCCTCATGCCATCAGAGGCACCTGGGGAGATAGGAGGATTGTGGGCAAGAGGCTCGTCTCCAGAGAGGTGTTTGAAAGATTGGAGAAGATCATATGTAACCAGTCTCAGGTGGATCCTAAGAGGTCGTGTGAGGTCAATGCTGCAGCTACCAACAGCTGGATGTCCAAGAGTTCTGCTCTCAACAGGGTACACAAACTTCATCAAGAAGTTTATGAAAGTCAGCTTATTGCAATCAGGTTGGTATATCTTTTTTATAATCATCTTATTGAACAACAACTGCTCCAAAATAGAAATTAGTATCTAAGAAGAGGAAAATTGTCAGTGTGCCAGTTCGCAGTACCAGTGTGCAGAGATCTGCACCAGAAATTTATCTTGACCTAGAATATTTCAGTTGTGCATCCTCAAATATATGGATTTTTGTACGACAGTGTTAAGACTCAGGACCTAAACAAAAATTGAAAGTTTTCCAGAAATGATTTTTGTTCAAAATGTATGAATCTTCCTCTTTAAATTTACACCTACCATTTTCAATCATTAATTTCTGTTGATATAGACAGTGATAGGAATTTGTATTTTGATTGAACTCTGCAAGCTATTGTACTATTATGGGGCATGCAGTTATGGTAGAGTAACATTTCCATTAAAAAAAGTACCGGTGTGATGTTTTGTGTTGATACTGAAGATGGGTTTTGATTATAATTAATGATCCATTTCATTAGATTTCTGTCATCATAATGTTTTTTTATGCATGGAAAGCAAGTTGTTATTTTCCATCTCATCACATCGTTGATCATCATCGAGAACTGTTTATGAGAAGAACTCAGGGACTTGTTTCACAAGATGGACTGAATAGATATAATCATGACAGTTCATTATTTAGCCTCTGGCAGTTTAATACATCACTCTGTCTCTCTCTATGATTTACAGCAAGCACAGAAATCTTACAATTCAGTCGGAATTACACTAAATGAGGGGTATGATTGTGTTTTTACATACTGTACCCACAATAAAACATATGTACATGCACAGGTGTACCTACTCATCTGAAACATTAGCAAATGTGAACTAAATTAAGTACATGTATATGGGGCCTACTGCATGTATAATTGCAAGCAAAAAAAGTGTGTGCAGTGAGTACATGTCATAAAGAACATATCGCCAGTGATTTACATGTATAGTTACCGCCATGCCATTTTCCAGGCTAAAATGTAAACAAGAGTCTGAGCTCAAATTGCAAACTACGTGTACCACAGATGTAAATTTTGAGAAATGAAATCAAATGCTCACTTTAATAGCTGAACCATTACTGAAGTTAGAAGCTTTAAAATGCTTCATAAAATGGACTGATCACGTTAATATGGGTAACTTCTTTAATATATTTTGAGTTCCATTTAAATGCCATTCTTGTGGTGCATCCAGTTTTAGGAGCTTTTAATGTGAGGTCGGCTATTTCTTGTTCCTGATCAGCTAGTATACTAGGCTTGATATAGACCTGTTTGTGGTTTCACCATACTTCAATGGGACCCATACTTAGAAATCTCTTTCAAAAATCATTTCATCGATTCAATCAGAATTGAGCATATGAAATACTCCTATTGTATATCGTAGAAAGACCCATCTGTAAAGTGTCAGAAATTATTGACAAAATACCCTTCACAAATGAACAGCCATTGTCTTGTATCTAAAGGTGAAGTTCAGTGTGGGCAGGCATGGTAACCATCTGTGTTGAGGTCATATGGGTTTATGTCAGTCTAAATAGAGGATTTTTAGTAAGAAAAAAGAAGGCCTGTGGATGAAAATTCAACAATCCACGTATCTTTGTATATTTTTGTATGAATTACTGCAATTTTGTTTAATGAAAATGATGAAGATAAGTGTGCAAAGCATCAGTGATTTCTACTTGCATCATCAATGGGTTATAAGTTATGTTGGACTGTGAAGATGCCAATTTCCATGTAGGTCCTATACATGTAACAAATAGAGATGATTTCTTAGACTTTGTAAATGCCCAAAAGAAAATCACAAATTGTTGAGCAGATGTTCAATACTTTCGTAGCCATACTACTTAATCCCTTGAAAGCCATTGCTGTCTACAGAACACAGGTCCTGCAACTAGTTATGATTAGATCATACCTTCTTTTTTTTTTAGACCATTATCTCATGGTTTAAAAATAAAATGTCAATTGGTTAAATATCAGCTTTAGACAACACTCTGGAATGCATAGAGGCAAACCTCAGAATGCACCAGGTTTTGAAACAACATCAAAAGTCAGGGAAAGTGGATAGATAGGGGACAAATAAACTTTGTTCCCCAAACTTAAAGGTATTACAAAGTTTTGGGAAATGTTTAAAAATGGTTTGATAGTGATTCTTTACAATTTTTATATATTTGGATGCCCCTGTGGATGTATTAAAAACACTAAAATCTTTAGCTCCTAAAACACTTCTGCTTTTGAGAAAAATTGAATAAAAGGATTTACCGGTGCTCCTGGTAAATTTTGATAAATTTCAAATATCTCCTACGGCCGTACAATGGTAGCTGCGACCATGAAAATCTCAGAATATGTAGTTGTGGTATATAATTTCCGAACGAGAATAGCTAATCGGTTGATTTTAGTCAAGAAACATTGTTTTATAGCTTAATTAATATCTTGACCTTGAGAGGGAGCTATACAACATTAAGTGTTTATTATTGACAATTTCATAACTTTAGAGTCGATTTCGACCGAGACAACGATCAGTGAATATTGTAGGATTGCATATGCTTCCAATATGTTAATTTGAAGCAAATTCACGACCCCATACCAAAACTTTGTATTACCTTAAAGTTCTGCATCTGAGCAACACAGATATTTTTTTTTTAATTTCATACTTGCATAGGTCTACATTTTACAGAAATTTTGTAACAGCATGTCTTTTTTTTCTTACTGTAAATCAATATTCTTGTACTATAAAGTCTACAAGAACATAGTACATGTACTACTGTTACTACCATCTTAGAAAGCCGCTGCCAGGTCCTATTTACCTTAGTAGGACCCTTTCCCACGGGGCCCTCCTTTAAGTGGTCCAAGTCCCCCTTCAATAGGCCCGTTGACCCCAATTTGGATGGGTTAAACCACCCGGGTTATTGTCGGCCAATTAGGACCTGTCATTCATGTACGAAAAATGGAAATTTTGGTGCAGTAGGCCCTAGGAATAGGTCTGTTTTCAATTTAAGCGGATTGGAGTTAAAAAGAAAGGTGTTAAGAAGCTTTTCTAAGAGAAAGAAACTCTAAGGGATTATCAACGATTTGTGTCCTATTTCATGCACCATTTATTTTTATTTAGGGGAAAGACATCCCCAAAGATACGTGCAGATATTGTTTGGGGGAACAGCTGTCTAATGCAACATAAACTAATTAAAGGGCAATCCAATATTGTCATAAGATTCATTTGAATTGAATTAAAGAAAAGAAGAACAGAATGGAAACTGCCTCTTTTACTTTTCTGCTTTCCTTTTTAGTTGTTTGCTATCAATATTGGATTTCCCTTTATACAAGTGTGTCTACAATTATTATATTTTATCAGCTCATGATGTAGCATCCCTCAATTTAGCTCTCTTGGCTCTTTATCCATTTTTGTGTGTCTTTTAACACCCTGTATATGGGCCCATTTACATACTGTCTGTATCTTTTTTACCTCCTCTCATTTACCTCCTCTCTATCTATCTATCTCTCTCTCTCTCTCTCTCTTTCTCTCTATCTCTATTTTTCTCTTTATCTCTCTCTGTGTCTTTTCTGTCTGACTTTCTCTTTCTCCCTCCTCTCTCTCTCTCTCTCTCTCTCTCTCTCTCTCTCTCTTGTACATCATACAACTGTACCTGCAAAGTCACACATTATCCCTTCAACCAAGGAGAAATACCGTATATCCTTGCTTTCAACAACTCATTTAGTACCTTAACCATTGAGAGTTAAATATTCCAGACAGGTAGCCCCTTTTGAGTAATTTCTGAGAACCAAAAAACCTGTGAAGGCAAAAGATAATGACAGATAATAACATAATTGAAGGAGACATGTAAACACGTTTTGTGATAGGACTGCTTTTGAAGTTTTAGGGAGACAATGAGAAGATAAAATGGAGGACAAATGCTGCTTCATTCTTTGCACCTATACATTCAGCTAATGCAAGCAATACCTATTATATGAAAAGAGTAATTGTCAAGAATTTCTTGGTATTAAAGTAGGTTTATTGTATACTGTACCCTAGATCTGATAATTTAATTACATTAGATGGGAATTTACTATTAGGTAACTGACACTAGAATATTTGTTACCTCGAACCCGATCCATATTCAAGACACCTTTTTAGTTTAGTTGTAGTTTGTGAGAAAGTTGAAAGTGCTTTGTATTCCATCACCCTAAATGGGTATGGAATGTACTTATCTTGACCTGAAATCATTTGTTGATATCATAAACCATCCCATGCAGTGCAACTTTCCACGTAAAATATGCAGGAATCAGCTCATATTTTAGGAGTTGCAAGCATATTGCCACCCATGATGCCAGCTAGTACTTGAAAGTAATCTATTGATGACCCATTCACAGGAATGATAATCAGATGGGCAACGAAAAACGAGGATGCAGTATAGACCTATCATTGTAATGATAGATCAGGGTTCATGTATAATGACTGTCTGGGTGAACATCCCAAGGTCACCTGTATTTGGTATATCAACATTTCAATGTCAGATGCCTCAATTTTCATTGCATCATTTGGACTTTTATTGTGCACTTTCAGCTATCTTGAAACCATTCAGGGAGAGATAAAGGATGCCACTTGAAAATTTATTGGCAACACACAAACACATTCTTTCTCATGCAGCAGATCACAATTCATTATTTACATTGGCATAGAAAGATATGAGTTTGATAAAATATATTTATGATATATACAAGACTGGTGTGACAAACATTTACCCCCCCCCCCCCCCCCCCACCACCACCTCTGTTTCTGTATATTGTAAAAACGTTATGCCCTGAGGGATTACGATAAAGTATTATAAATAGACTGATGAATGATACCACATTGATTGATATGATGTTATTGTCTGTACTGTTATTTCAATAACAAAAATCATGTCGGTGAAAAATATGGTATGACTTTAGCAGCTAAATGTAGTAGGTTTGTGTAGCAGCAAAATAGAAAAGAACAAGGTTGAACTGAAAAAAGGAAACATTAATGAGGATTCACAGTGAGGGGAAGGAAGTTTGCTCAGTCACATTGTCTAGTTTGGATCTTCTAATTGCAGAATCGCATGCAAAGTTTGTTATGATCCAGATCACTTGAACCTAGTTTTATTTAAAAGTTTCCTGGACATGTGTGTGCTAAGGATAAGATTTTGAATGTAGAAAACCTAGCAATGTTCATCTTAAAGCTACAGTTTGTCCTTGTTGTTGAAAATGAGTAGTCTGGAATTTGAGAGATATTTAGCAGTGCAGTGCATGGTGATAATTATTACAGGAGATATTCATGCACAAGGGGAGATTTCATGTGATATTTACCTAACATTTTTATTTAACTAACATTTTTATTTAACATACATATTTATGATTTATGATGTCTAGTCAAACAAAATTTAATTGAGTGAACAAAGTGCTGCTGAGATAACCTCCAGTTTTATGTATAAAAAATGATAGACTGAATCAGTGGCGATATAATTCCGCCCGAGCATTTATTCAAGCTTTGAGCAATGTGTTTGGCACTCTCTTGTTGCTATAATTTAACATGCATTCGCTTCAAAGTTCTTTGTTCAGGATTTGAAGAGTCATTGAGCCATTTTACATGCAGCTCCCTGGAAAACGGGAAGACATATTTATTCAATATTGCTCATTTATGACAATGACACATCAGATTTGTTTGGCAAAGTTTTTGATTTATTCATGATGGCAGGATAAGCACAGTGCGTTATAACTTCTTGGAAGCAATTACTTAAGTTGGCATTGATTCACAGAGAGGACTATAGTGCATCATGGACATGGATGTGTATTTTAGAACATTTTGAATGAAAGGGGGAGGGGGAGGGGTAAATCACTTGCCTGGATGTACATGTACTCATACTCCCTAGACCTCAGTCCATCTGGCTTTGCTCATTTTTAGTTTTGTGTGGTTTTGTGGTCTATGACTGGTGAGAAGTGAAGTCATGACAGGTAAAGCCTTTTTGCAGAGTTACCATGGTTTTTCTCAGGTTTCAGGGAGGGGAAACGATGTCCTCTTGAATCAGAAATGATCTCCTTCTTGCTGGAAGAGTGTTTCCTCATCTTAGGGTCATCTACCTCTTCACGTTGCCAAGGATACAATTGGAATGACCATTGCTACTACTGAAATGTATCTGTTTGAGTTGAACACCATAATAAGCACCTTCTACCCAGGGAAAGGCAAATAGAATAATCAGTGGTACTATAATCTTTAGTTAGAACTTTTAAACTAGCAGCTGTAGGTCTTATCATATGCCACATTCTGCTATATTGAATAACATATATTTTGTTATGAAAATGAAATTCAGTGAAACTTTAAGGGAAAGTCTCTCCCTTCTGAGACCTTGGTCTTGAAGACTCTAGATCTAGGTCATTGTTTACCGCAAAGCCAGTCTCAATTTCACAGTGTTTCCTGTGATTTGCTGCCCCATAAATTCACTCATCAGCGTAGTCTCATGAGAGACGATCTAGCTGCATTGGGACATTGACTTTACATTCACATTGTGTGATTAATGGCTTCAACTTGGATTTGAGGACAAAAAACCAAGAATAAGATAGGGACAAACTTGTAGGTGATCAGGGGCTTATGGCAAATGTCTCTGATTTTATAGGTGATTGAAGTAAAATCTTATAGATGGGGTTTTAATATAAGAGGAGGGGAGTGGGTGGAATGTAGCCTACTGTATAAAAAACATATTTTGCAGCCTTTTCCCTTCCAAATGTTCCTCTTTTCTTCTGATTTTTCTCTTTGACATGCATTGGCTAAAGGAGATCGACAATTCATACTCTTTGTCAGTGATGGAGAATGGTTCACAACCATCAACTGTATGAATTGTGTTTGATCCGTAGATACAAGAAACAAGGAGGCCTGCATTGAATCTCCTTCTATCTCTGTATCTCTTACAGAGACTGGTAAACTTGAAATCAATGATTAAGAGCTCAAATCTAGTGTGAAGGTCAAGGTAATTTTAATATTTCACTACGATCATTTATTTTTTCTTTCATATTTTTTAAGAAGAGCAATATCAATCAATTCTTCAAGCGTCATGGTCATTGACTAGAGTTAGAAACTTCAGTCAGTTGGCATCATCAATCATTGAGATACAATGCCTTTGGATACATGTCTTTCACTTTAATCTTAGAAATTACTGCAAGCTTTCAGGTGATCCATTTCAGACCTTGATACCAATTTGACAGCGATGAAAATGGACAAAAAACCACACAAACAAGAAAATTGGTAAATTTTCATCCACCCTGAATCTATTATTGACAAATCAATGCAGTCTATAAATTGATGCCCTATATCCTTAAGGGATTCTGACCTTAGCAATGACTGAATGGAAAGAATTCAATTCAATATCATTGATATTACACAGCATCTGACAACAATGTTGGTTGAATGCTTGATTAATTGACTGGCTTATCATCGAGACTGAATTATTCAACCATGAGCACATCCAATATATCTATCCAGTTGGGAAATATACCACTCCCCAAAAATATTTATTCGAAATGAATCCTCATTCATGAATGAGATTGTTGACTGAATGCTCTATAGAGGAGTCGTGTTAATGCCCCCTTTGGCATCATATGCGGAGATCAATCCCCATATCCAGATACATGTACATGATTTCCTCACAATAGACACGTTCACACGGGAAGGAAACTTCCCAAGGTACCACGTTTGGGCCACAGCTAAGCACTTATTAGCCTAAACATGCATTAAAACTTGTTGTTGTCCTTTCTATCTATAGCTGATCTGTTTTTATTGTTCACTCAGTTCCCTAATGGCTATATAATGCCTTTATGATTTGTATAGCAAACACTTACCCCATCTCTAATTAGGGTAGGGATCAAGAAAATTTCTTTAAAACATTACAATCAAAGAGTTAGTACACAGTATGTAACCAAATGAACTACATACATGTAATTTGCCCTAATACAATTCTGTAGGCGTATATTATTCACAAGTCAAAACAACAGAAAAATTTCCCTTCAAAAAGCTTGTGACTGAAATATCTTGCCAGGTTGCTTAGTTCACCATTTTGTAAAGTTAGACTGGTAATGATTTTTTTTTAAATTAAGTAAATTGTTGGTATGTTCATGATCCTTAGATATATCTTCAGGATCTTTTATACATGTAGTCCTTCATGTTCATTTTCCAGATGTGTATGTAAAATAAATATTGAGTGATTGTATGACACAGACAGAAAAAGAAAGACTTTAATAGCTTTTATCCTTGAGGACATTTGAACTCAGCTAGTGCTGCTCTAATATTGACATAATTCTGCAAACGTTTTTTTCCTCAAGCGAGCGAGCATAAAGTCTCCATGAGTAAAGAGGCGTGATTGTGGATAGTGTGTGAACAAGACTTGTGATTAGCAAATAACGAAGATCCTTTTGGAGTGCCGGCCCATTTGAAAGGCTTGTTGTTGCGGGCCCGGATTCCTCTGTTTGTGTCCCTAGGTAATGTGTCTGCCAGGGCAATGACCCATGCTGTTCTGGATCAGATATGCTGAACGTGAGTCATTTTTCTTGCAAAGCCTTCATGTAACACAAAATTGCCATTTATAACAGTTAAAAAGTAATAAGGATGACTACTCCTCCCCTTAATGAAATGAGATATGATTATGAGTGATTTATCTTTGGGTTTTGCTGAGTAATATTTCTTTTCTGTTTTATTCTATTATGTTTCGAGACCTTAACTATTCCCACAAGTTTGTACGTGACTTAATGTTGGAAAACAGGCATCCAAAGCTGGTTCATCATGATATCATATTCACACAATTTGATGCCCAATTAGCTGCAATGACCACAATCCATTATCTTTATCATACAGGTTAATAACCAATATTTTTTTGTATAATGCTCTGCCTAACTTCTCATTTTTATAAATTAGTTTAGTGGTTAGTTGCTTATTGAATTCAATAAACCATCCCCAATGTATTCTTCCTCATTGGCTTAACAGTAGATCAGCTCCCTCACAGCATTTAGTTGATATTCATAAACTGAGGGCACTTATACATGTATGTACTACTTTTGAATGAAAGCCACAAGATTAAAGCAAGATACTACAGCTAATTTGTATTTGTAGCATTTCAGAGTTTAGAAACCCCTTATGATCTAAAAATTGTGATAGAATAATGTAATTGGGTTGGCCTGGCCATTTAGGAAGCACCAAGTACTATTCAAATTATTCCATAGAACTTTCCTCTAGCTCTGCGGCCTAGTATTCTTACAGTTTTGATAATCTGTGACGCTTTCTATGCACAATTGAGTTGTTTGTGTTCTTTTGGATCTTCATTGAAATTAGACACAAATTACATTCATAGACAAGTATTATAATTTCCTTTGGCCTTGCCATGGTTTTGTTGAATAAATGCTAGCTATTCTGACAGGATTAAAATCTGTATCTTTGGCGGCGAGATGTAAAAAACCTGATGGGAAAATCACAATTCACAAATTTGTGAGTCCTTTGAAAAGCCAAGAATTTGTCTAGATTGGGGCTTCCATCAATCCAGTGATGACCATTAAGCTTTTGTTCTGTCAGTCTCTCTCTCTCTCTCTCTCTCTCTCTCTCTCTCTCTCTCTGATGGTATTATGAAAACCTTTCAATTTGAACTACAGTGATATGAAAATACAAGCTCTTACAGAAACTTTATACAAAAAATGTAACACATAGTTAACAAAATGCAGTGGAATGCAATTCATTCTTTTAGGTAACGCCTTATGAATGAAAACCATAATATGACTGTTTTACAAAACTGTCAACTGTGATTGATACCTTTCTTTTCATCATTATTTTCAATGCAACCCTTAAAAGGATTAACACCCACAAAGCGCTGAAAAGGCACACCTGCATATTAATTTTCTTTTACCGTCAGTTTTTGAGAAGTGTACAACAAGTATAAGGCCCTTTATACATTCAAGCTTATGGGGAAATTCTGCCTACCGGTATATAGTTAATCAAGATATTGTAACACTTGTTAAGATGGAGTCTTTGCTTACTATTTTTCAAGTGTTAGAATTTTCAGCAAAATGTAATTTACTATTAGGTACTAATTATTCTGAACAACTTTTTGGTTCAAATCAGTACAATCTCTGACAGAATTTGCAGTTTAAAAAAATAAATAATAATAATAATTGGTTTAACCTAAAAGTTAATCAGTTTAAAATCAACGTATAGGTTTCTTGATAAATCTAGGATGAAATACAGTGAGTAAATCTTTGTAGTTGTACTATTCACAAAATATGCTATTATGACAGAAATATAGCAGATGAATTTAAAATCTTGTCCTGTTGTTTTTTTTTTTATTCTCGATCTGCAAGAGCAGCAGAAGATTTCCTTTAAAAATGTGAAGGGCATTGTCCCATAAACTACAGTATCTTTTGTGTATCTTTTGTTAGATTCTTACCGTAGATTAAAATCTTTATTTTTTTCTCCACAGAATTGTAATCCGTCTGTCCCGCACTATTAGTTGTTTAAAACCCGGTTAATCCATACTGACAGAATGTACTTCGTTTAAGATGTTCAGATTATCTTGACAATTGTTTTGTCTACAGTTTCATTTAAACCTAGCATCATTATTAGAAGTGTCCTTCCACACCACTTAACTTTTTTTAAAGTAAGTTTGCTAATCAGATCATCAGATAATAAACACAATATGAGCAGTTAATCGTTAATAAGCTGTCCCTTCCGATTTAATTTAGTCTTTTAATATGTCTTTAATCTCCTGGAATTGTTCAGAAAATGTTACCTTCTATGATGTTTAAACTATTTAATACTACAATGGTTCCAGTAGATTTGCTATCAAAATCTTTATGAATGTCCTCCATGTTCAATCAAGACTCATTATAGAAAGCAAGTGTGATTTTCTTCTCCTTTCATGTTTCATGGTTGCTTTTAAAAGTTATTGCCAGTTTGAGAAATCGAGAACATAACCAGATTATGGTCTAATTCTAAGTATTTTGTAAGATTGCTACAAGGTTAGGTATTTTAGAAAAGCCTCTTGAATGATTACATTATTACACAAACATCAATAACATTCATATGTTCTTAATTGACAGATTTAGATGGTACTTGGTAGGGTTGCATTTTAGGAAGACCCTAGTTTAGCGAAGGGAACTCTGAAAAAAGCATCATGTAATCACTTGGAAAATATACTAAAATATTGAAGGTCAGATGCAGTTCTACATTTCATAATTGCTCAATTTTTATTATTTTCTGAATGGAATTTGAACACGTCTGTGAAGATTGCATTGGATTTGAGAAATATAACTCTCTTTTCATTTTTATACAATCAAACACAAAACATACAAATACATGTACAGGCTGTGTGTAAGTTCTGTTGGAAAGACAAATGTAAATACATATTAGTTGGGATTGTACAAGGGATATATCACCCTCCTGAACTATCACTCACAGTAGATGTTTTGAAAAGTAGATTGAATTCCCAGAGAAAAGGAGACTTATAGAATGAATTGACCTTAGAATTGTGTTTGTGAATCTCTAATTTTAGCGAACTGTTAAACAATTCCTTTGGCTTCTTGGAACTCTTATGGGAAATTCAATTATAATTTTTTTTATGAAAATTAGGATGACTAACTAGTGCTGACAAGAAAAACAATTTTACAGGCCTAGCTGTTGCACCATATACACTGTAAGCATCATCCAATGGCCAATGCCCAACCTAACTCAGTTGTGTGCCAGGGAATAAATTATTTAAAAAATTTGGGGGCTACTTTTCAAGCTTGCTTGCATGAAAATAACACTCTTTAATTTGTTTTGCATTGAACTCTATGCAAATTTTGGGGGGGCTCTTGTATGACTTTCGGGGGCTCTTTTTGGCATTTCGGGGGCTAATTCGCCCTGAGCCCCTGTGTATTTTTTCCCTGTTGTATGCAGTTTAAATGTTACTGTGGTCATTGGTATATTGATACCTTACACGACTCCATTCCAGTTATTTTTATTTCATTACAGGAGAGTAAATATAAAAAATTGCATAACACTGATCAGTGATCATGTAATCAACTCCTGAGATGCTTAGGTTTGGTAAACAGTAAATTAAAATCTTTGGAGAAAAAAAAAATTGAGGTAAAATTTTCCTTGTACTGTGACATTAGCCCCAGTCAAGTTTACAATTGTATCTTCTGTAAATATATATTAGATTTAAAAGAAGATTGATACCATTCCCCCTAGAGTGCAAGTCATGAAAACGCAACTAAATGTTTGATTAGGTTTTCATGACATCGGTTACCATCAGCAGAGCCAGAGAAAGGAAAAGATGGAAACATATCCCCACCTTCTCGAGCAAAAAGAGAGGGATCTTTCATCTGCAATCAGCAACATTATCCATGTAATTGTCCAATCGTGAAACATGATCTGCAGAATCATTTCCGCTGTTTCCTGTTTTCTTGTGGGAAGAGCAAGAAAAGATCAAGCAATAAAAAAAATGAGTATTGTATGAGAAGTGATGATGGATCTTAGGGGTCGGGTAGGTGCTGGATTGAACTTGGAGATCTGATTAGTTTATTGCAAGCACACAGGGGTTTGATGTAATTTATGGTAATATATGCACATCATGCAGTTTGTGTTCTCAACTTCCCATATTCCTTTTTCAAAGGAACAACAGCTGGTCATTTCTCTGACATCCCTTCAAAGGCTTCATATAATCTCTGTAGACTCCCTGATTGTTAGTGACTCATTGTTAGGATTGGTCTGCAAGCAATCAGCAAAGTTGTTGAGGAGTTCTTACATAAATTCACATGAGGCTTGCATGGGCAAGCAATAGTACTTTGTCACAAGAGTGCAGTCATTTTGTGTTGCCTTGGCAACTGAACATGGGAAGGGGATTGAGGGGAAGGGGAAGGGGCTTTGGCTATTACAGTATGAATGTAGCCTTTTAATTTAATTTTTAAATTCTGCATAATATTCTCTGTACTCAGAGTGTTGTATGATCCGTTGGTGAGAGTTTTAAAAGTGCTACAACTATTATTCCTTGCAGATTTACCCATGAATGTTTCACAATGATAATAGGTAGTTCTGAGTAGTTTGAGGATAGTATAGGTAAGAGACCATTATGTAGACTTTTATATAGAGCTGGGGGGTGTTTCATAAAGCTGTTTGTAAAGTTACGCATGACTTTACGAACGACTCGTAAATGAAAAGCCAAATGGGATGCTTAATCATTTTTAACTGCATCAACTAAAGTTGAACTGTGCAGATGTAGATTAATATTATTATAACAAACATTTTTAATGCAAAGTTTGTTTTTTGCCATAATGTAATTCAGGTTATTGGAAGTATCAGAAAAAAATTTGGGCATCCTATCTGGCACTTCATTTACATGTCGTTTGTAAAGTCATGCGTAACTTTACAAACAGCTTGATGAAACACCCCCCTGTTCCCATTAGGAGTAACTGATAGAAATGCTCTACACTACAGGGTTGTAATTAATCCACTCGATGGATGAAATGATGATTCTGTACTAAACCTTGATCACTCTCGATTCCACTGGGGAGTATTCCAACCAGTTACCATTAGTCATGCAGGCACATTGTTTTCTTATCACAGTTATGCTGGTTTCCTACCAAGTACTCATCCTACACCTGGGTGGAGAGAGGCTGAAATGAACCTAACTTTCATGCAAGGGCTCGAACCTTAAACCCTTGTAGTGTCATTCAATTTCAAGTTTTAGAAGTATTGTTGAATAACAGCTGAGATTGTGATATGCATGGGGCATATTGCCATATAGTATTCTTATATTCTCTGAAATCATCTGTGCTAGATATTCAACCAAACTATAAACCTAACTCTACTGGGTATCCCTATGTCAAGTAGCATTTCCCGACTTGTCTTGATATCGAAAGGCAATATGGCTACTCCAGACTTTTCTGCTTTATAAATTGCACTTTTTACTCATTGCTTTGCATAAGATCTAGAACACAGATAAGCTTTCAGAAGTAGGCTAATAACTTGATGTCCGATGGGCACTAAGTAAAAATCCCACTTTAGTTTAGCAGATTAGGACTCTTTGTATATTCGTGTAGGCTTTTCAAACACGATTGTGTGACACACGTAGTACATTATGAATAGAAGAGAAACCAGTGAATGTTCTCTTCCTATGGGTTCAGAGTTTAGCAAGGATAGGATTTGCTTGAAATCCCAAGACAAAACGCTTTCTCCACCTCAAAGGCTCAAGGAAATTGTCATGCTTGCTGTTTCCTCCTAAGGGGAAATGGATGCTGTACTAAGGGAAGTCTTACACCTTTACTTAGCAGGGTTTGGGCCATGGAATAATGTATTAAATCTGTTTTTTTCTATATGATCACTCCTTTCTTTACCTAAGTTAAAATAATTTGTTGCAACCTAACACCTTAAGCTGTTGAGTCACACCAAGGATAGTCATCTCTTTCTCCTGTGAATCCTTTTTTGTTTCATATGTTTCTTTCAATGTAAATTTTCTAATCTTTGTCTTTTTTCTCTCTAGTGCATGTTTAATAGAAATTGATAGAATAAAAACGTAATCTTTATGAATTTTTATGTGATGATGACAGTGATGATGATCGTTGCATAGCACCAGTGTCCACCTGTGATGGGTGCTCATGGGGCATGCTCTGCAATGTCTCAAAAAGTCAATGTTCTTGGTTAGTGCAGGGAGATGGGATGATGGTTATTGTTTAAAATTAATATGATTTTTCATTAGTCTTTGTTGGCATTTGTATTATTCTAGAGATGATGTCCTGGCTGGGATTAGCAACACTATTTATTTTTCTTGATTGCTTTCTCTATCCTTTTGCCTTGTTTTATTTGTATTCTGTTTTTTTTTATTCCCCCTCTCTCTTTCTCTCCCCCCCCTCTCTCTCTCTCTCTCTCTTTCTCTCTCTCTCCCTCCCCTCTCTCTTTCTCTCTTTCTTTCTCTTTCTCTTTCTTTCTCTCTCTCTGTCACTCTCTGTCTCTCTCTGCTGTGAGCTATTCCCACCCTCCCCACCTCACTTGACTGTTCCCCCTCTTTTCTACCCCCCTCACTTTCTTGT
The DNA here is from genome assembly GCF_000002235.5 of Strongylocentrotus purpuratus. Lineage (NCBI taxonomy): Eukaryota > Metazoa > Echinodermata > Echinoidea > Camarodonta > Strongylocentrotidae > Strongylocentrotus > Strongylocentrotus purpuratus. The sequence continues at coordinate 31,149,750 of NW_022145612.1, read as the reverse complement.
TCCCCTCCCTCCCTTCCCCATGGTACCTCATGGGAATGTTATCTTGGACTGTATCCATCATACCATGATCAGGTCACTGACTGTGTTGACAGAAACATTCAGATACAGAATTCATTATATTAAAAAAAAAAAAAAAAAAAAAAAAACATATTTAATGGTATAGTACCACCTGAAGTAATGATTTAAAGAAACAGATACATTGAATGTGTATTGCAAAAATGCATTTCATTTGAAATGTCTAATAATATCTTTTATGTGTCTGGCCTTCCTTTCATGATCACAAATCTCATTATTAGGTTATCTAAATCTAATGTGAAAATAATTGCCCTCAATAACCTTCTAAACACTTATATTGTGCTTAAAATGTGACACAGTACAGCAATTAATAGATGTGTATGTCATTTAGTGATTCCCATGGGGGATTGTCCAAATACCCATCTTTCCTGTTATATACTGGATCCCAGGGACAAAGAGATGGTATACAAAATAATGAAGAAGGACAGAAGTGACCCAACTCGTTTTTCTTCTATCCTGAAAAGTCTGGTCATTTTATGTCCAATCTGTGACATCCTCCAATGCCACAGTCTTTCTTTTTTCTGAAAGTGATGTTAATATCCTCTTCTACTGCATTGATCATTTATCAGCTACAAGGAAAGCCATAATTATCATCCAGGCTTCTTTTTATGAAAGATGTCTTGAATTACGAGGATGTACAATTTGATTTGCCGATGACATGTATGGGGTTAACCTCCAACTTTTTTCTTCTTCCAGTTAATGAACTATCCATTGTACAAAACAACTCTAAAGTGATGTTCACATTCCCCCTCCTCTATCTCCCCTTCCTTTAATAATTACCCCCATCGGTTCTGAACTTCCTGTAAAAATAGTTCATTGTCTCATTGCATTGAAGTCAGTCAAACTCCGCTATCCCCTGTCTCAGCTCATTTCTTGTTTTCAATCTGATGCTGCTATTTTACAATTTGGCTCTGACTAGGAATCAGCTCTTTGACAAAATATTTTTATGTCATGATTTAAAAAATACATATTCTTCTTTCATCAATTATATATTCGATGAGAATAGCTTTTTGAAATGAGTTATCATTTCAGTCTACCAAAAAATGAGCTAAAATAGCGTTTTGTAAGACAAAAATAGCGTTCTGTCCGTCATGAATAGGGTTCTGTCAGTAATTTCTAGGTCATTACTCAATCCATTCCAATAACAATTCTTAACCTGTAATACCCCTTAGTCATCAGCCCCTATTAAGGTCAGGCTGTTTATATCTTAGGACGGAATACAAAACTTGTATTAGATATGAAAATAACTAGTTCTGTTCTGCGCCAGGTAAAGACAGATTGAATATCCGTTCAGGGACCAGGTTCGTCCGATACAGGTGTGGGCATTTAGTAATTTAAATGCTATCATTGAGTCATTATAGAGTCTAATAGCTGACATCTAGCTCGGCATGATGAGTGATAGATGTGTAATAAGGACACTCATATCTTGCTGAATTTGTAAAACATAAATACAATTTATTAATTTTAATGAGGAATCCGGCTTGTCTCATCCTTACACCAAGTTACAATTGTGATTCCCATTCTGATGCTCAACAAGTCAAAATCACGTTTAAGTGTACCAATCACCTGAAAAATAAATTGTTTATTGGTAGAATGTATAAAATTAACCTAAAAAGACTTCCCCTGGCTCTATAGGTATATAGAGTATGAAGAAAATAAAGGATAACACAAAACCTTGCGGACTATGAGCAATATTTTCGTTGGCTCATTCAGACATGGACAAATTATTTCTGTTGCCCATTGTATGGAGTTTGTCATCATCATTCATATAAAGTAACCACCACCCCTCCCCTATTTCTTCACACTTTAGGACTTCCACACAACATGAAAAGGTAGTTTTACCAAGGAGGTACTGTCGGATTTCTCCTTGGTTTTATAAGTGATTTGACAAAGTAGAACAAAGTTACTAAGGAAGAAGTTTGTTGCACCTCTGGACATTGCCCTGAATTCCGAGACCGTGAAGCGGATTCAGCAGGGTTTGAAATGAGAAGATGTTGACGGGTAGTAGATGACCTGAAATTGGTTCCTGATTCAGTGATGTGCCAAAAGCGTCTTTGCTGTTCCGAACAGGGCTAACCAACTGTGTTTCATGCAATATATCATACAAGCTATACAAAAATCTCCTACCAAACACAAATAAACTGTACATCCACCACCCACCTAGCTCCTATATTCGTGTTCAGAAATCTGCAATTGTGCCAGAGATGCAACTTCTGTTTGTATTAAACAGTTCGAAATGGAATATCAAGACAATTGTTTAAATTCAACTTTTAAGAATTTAGAAAAAGAAAAGTCAGCATACCATTCAGCAAGTTTGAAAAAAAGTGCTTCTGAACAAAAAAGTACAGGCCACTACTGAAACTTTGAAATGTTTAAGAAATGTTCAGAAAGTTTGGAGTGCTGCCACAAAATAAGACCTACTGTCATTATTGAGCAGGTGATATCCACTACATCAGTAGGATGAGACAGTGTATCATAATTTATTTGGCAGAGGAAAAGTTCCTCTGACATACATGAATGATGTAAACAGTTGCAACAAATAGACATATTAGGCTTGTAATTATTTTGGTTACCCCCCAAAGGTACATCAATCAAGGGAGAATTGGTGAAATGGATTCATCATTCAATACAGGCTCAGTTCATATAAAACCTTGGATTTTGTTTTTTAGTTTTTACCTGGCAATGATCACTTCTTGTTTTTTATTTTTCATGCTACAATATTTTTGTAGACATTCTTCATAATCTTACAAAGATTGTTGATAGATTGAAGGTAAGAAATGAGAAGTGCAGTAGCTTAACGTTGACATTAATAAAGAAAAATCAATGAATGAATAACAGATAGATGACTTCAAAGACATGATGCCAATTTTTAGCCTTGGATTTGGGAAGTATTTTCTTCTATGGTGTTTGCTTGGTGGAACTGTGACACCGCTCTAATAATACAAGTTTCATGCACTTGGACACCCTTTACTTTCCGTCAAACAAACCTTTTTGTACTGACTTGAAAAAAAGAGAGCACACAAAAAGAAGAAATTTGACAACACATCTAAAGGTTGAAAGAGACCTTTTGGTAGAGCGTTCTAGCATAAGATTAGATTCTACCAGTATTCTGACTAGGCTATTGTGCATTTGATGAATGGGTAAGCTTGGTCCCACCCCCTATTTTCGAGGTCTGTTCAAGGTTTGTGAATGTTTGGTTTGCTAAGTTTGTAGGTCAGATTTCTTTTCATGGCTCAAGTTCACTTCTCTCCCTAGTCACGTCAATATCCTTTTGTTGCCAGAAGGATGCAGAAAGCTTGTGAAAATGAGTTCGTGTATCATGTTCCGTCTCCCTGTAAATGAAATTGTTGTAAAGAGTATACATGATTCATGTTGTTTTGCAACAGACAGGCCCTATTACACTACATCCATGAAGTATGTTGTAGCCTTATTTTGAATTTGAATAGACAGAGATGAAAATGGTGGCAATTTTGGCTTAAAGGAGCAATTAATCTACTCTGTGCATGTGTATTGTCCTTCGTTCTTCGAGTGGCCGCGGTTATTTTGTAAGATCAAACACAAAGATATAAGTAGGTCCCTGCCTAAGTTTGTAGAGGGTTGGGAAATTGAACTTATGAACTCTTTCATACCTGTCAATATTTGATAAGTGTATTGCTCCATATTTCCCATAGGCTTTCTCATTGAAAAGGGACCAAACATGGTAGTCTAAATAAGAGGTGGTATTGCTGTGTACATTGTCACTGTTTAGAGGTCAGCGGGATATCTAAAGGCTATCCTATAGAAGACTCATTTTGTTTTGGTGTGTGTGCTTTGAAGTTTGAATAAAGATTTCTTTTGAAGTTTTTTCCCTCTAGTATCTTTCAATACCTCCTGATTATTCACATGTCATTGGTAGGTGCTAAAATCATGCTCCCATGAATACATTTTATCTGTTGCATTCTAGTTTCTTCTTCTTCTTTTTTTACTCTTTCTTTCTTCCATTATTTCTTTCTTCCATTATTTCTTTCTTTTTCATTTGCCTTTTCAGTGACCTAGAACTGATGATGACTAGACAGTGTACCGTACTATAAGTTATTTCAGTTCCTATAATATGGACATCTAAGAATGATGGTATATATGGGCACTGTAAGTCATTCTAATTTGTTGTAGGCCTATATTCCCATATTTAAAATAAAAAATAAAGTAATATCCTGTTTACATGAACCCTTCCGGCTCTATGTAGACACTTATAAGGAAAATACTCTTTGCTTTGGAAGAAGAAAAAATGCTTGACCATGTACTCTAGAAATAAGAAAGATCCTCTCAATTTGGCTTCATATCCATTATTAATGTTTTTTATTTTTTATTTCTACAGTGCAACTACTTGTGCAAGTCCAGATTTCTTTGAGGAGTTGAAGCAGCTGTATCGAGTGAGTAGATGGGGGACAGGGATCGCATCAACAGAGATGGCCATCCTTGCTACAACCATGGCTCTCAATCCAGAACCAGCTTTACTTAAGGTATGATGATGATAGTGGTGGTGGTGGTGGTTGTGGTGGTTGTAGTCGTGGTGGTGATGGTGCTTGTGGTGGTGGTGGTGGTGATGATGATGATGATGATGATGATGATGATGAATTGATGATGATGACGATGATGAAAAAATAGAGGGAAGGAGAGAGTAGTAGTAGTAGTAGTAGTGTTGGTTATTTTACCTGACTGCTAAGAAAGCACAAATGCTTGTTAATAAGCAACCAGAGGCCTGATGGCTTTAGGTCCTCCCCGACCAATTTTTTGAAAAAGATCAAAGTTTTAATTGATATACACCAATGACTTGATGTAATTGAGTATTTTTCTCTTTGGCAAGTGAGATTTTAAGGCACAATGGTTTTAGAAAATATATTTTTGATTATAATTTATCTTCAGTAGATGTAAAGATATTTTCCTTTTTACTCTCATCAGTTTTTCCGGAACATCCCATCCCTCCGACCTTACTTCACTGAGTACCTAGGAGAATGTGGCCGTGTCATCTTGACTGAACCCAGCGGCAAACCTCTCAGCAGCTACCTCAAAGCATCATGGAAGGACAGGGTTGACATCTCTCTCAAGATCCTCCAAATGATCGAAGACTTTCATGACTCCAGTGACAAGTGGCTTGTCTTGCTCCTAGACTTTGGTTATGAAAACTTTGTCATGACCTCCGAAGGGCAGCTGAAGGTCGTGAACCTTGGTGGTATGGTGATTGTCGATAAGGATCAGACCTCCACAAGTGAGTCTAGCCGATTTTCTTGTTTTAGTCAAAGTTTAATGCCAGTGGGAAATATCATTTTACTTGGAAACTAACCCGAGCCATCTATAATATTGACAACTTAACTTCATTACCACACAATTAGTAAATCATATGCAATAAAAAAAGAACACACCAAAAACAACCTTCTGAATTGACAATTTGTGCATCTCTTTCTGCAGGCTATTTCAGGCCTTATATCTTTAAACCTTGAATTTTGAAATTGATTTGGCTTGTAGGCTATAAATATAGACTTTATCTGAATTTAAAAGAGGACAAGTCACCACTACAACCTAGATGTTTTCTAGTTTTAATGCATTGTAGTTTTGGAATTATATCTCTTAATTTACATATTACCAAACAAGTCTTCTAGTATACCCCATTTCTAAATCATGTTATACACTATGTACTTTTAACATCAATAAGAAAGGCACCCAGTTAATAATCAACCATCTTCAATCAAAAGTGACACAATCTTTGTTTACCCTCTGAAACACAGAGGAAGAAGAAGGCCAACATTTTGCTTAGACCATGAACACAGTACTCATCATTTACTTTATAGCAAGATAACACCAGCTCAACTAATATTGAAAGAATGGACCAGGATTGGTTTCATTAGCGTGATAGCACTCAAGGAATGGGATGGAAACAAGATGATCTTGTTGAGTTTGTCCGATAAGATGTCAATGATCCCCTCAAATCCTTGGATTAGAGGGCAGTCTTGCTTCTCAAAGATTAGATTGAAATTTGAGACAGTGAACTGTTTTAAATACAGTGATGTCTTTTAGGTGTCCATTTTGTTCAAAAAATAAGAAACTACCCGTAAAATGGTTAAATACTTAACAATAAAGTAGGACAGATATCGAATCACTGATAGGCAAATTCTTCTGACAAAAAATTGGGGGAAGTCTAATTCAGAACACAGTTTTAGACAGTCACTCATATGTCTCCTGCCCTTATTTACAATATAAAGGTACCTTAATTAGTCTGTTATACTTTAGAAAAATGTAATTCACATTTTCAAGGTTGTTGTTCAGGAGGGATCAAGAAAACAAAGAACATCAGTTTTAGGTACCAATTAATCGCTCACTCTAAATTCAACGTCATGATATGCTACAGTTATGGCCATTCCAATACAAAATGATTTGTAATACTTGTTTTTAGATCTCATAGCAGTGAAGGACATTGAGTGATTTCAAGTTGGGTGTTTAAGGCTGGTGTTAGTGTTTAATAAACACTAACACCAGCCTAAACACCGAAATGGAAATCAGCTGGTGTTAAGGCTTTGACCTCTGAATATCGTCAACTTCCGGTAGCTAGTGTTATCGATTTTGCAAAATTGTCGTCTGCTGAATCGACCTTTGTGGCTGGTGTTAATATTTTACGTACAAATGTCCTGTTCACTAACACTAGCCCCTAGGGATTAAGCAAATGTTGATATCCAGTTTGGTGTTAGTGTTGTACCCGCACACATTCAACGCACGAACGACGCCAATTTATTGTCTGACGATCAAATAAAAATATGTGAAACACATAATTCCTATATTCTTTCGTGTAAAATAAGTTATTTTCTAAGACCAGAGAAATAGGTGTAAATTTATTCTGTACTTTTCATGATATCTTTAGTTTTGATGTACTAATTTTAAATCATGGTCGTAAAATCAAGTATGTGGTGACGTCACGGCTGGTGTTAAACTATCGATTTTGATATAGGTATCGGGCTCTTAATTTCATCAGCAAATTCTCCGCTCGATTTAAGAGCTCTTGACTGCTCTAAACACTAACACTAACACTAACACCAAACTTGAAATCACTCATTGTCTGTCTGGCTGGAGAAGTTTGGAGTGGATCTTATCACCACAATGTTTATTTCAGATCCATGATGTCCATTAGCGCTCTGATTGCAAACAAATTAGCAAGGAGACATTACCAGACAGAAAACTATCATCCGGAGATTTGAATTTCTTCTGGACACATTAATATAATTAGTTAGATATGAAGTTCCCCTCAAGGCCTCAATCCCCACCCCCCATACAAAAAAAAAACAACAGATAGACAGAAACAAATAACTATATCATGGTCAGTCATCATGGCTTTGTATAATGGTTTTGGAAGTATTTAAGTAAATGGAATCTGTTTCATAAATCTGTTTTGTAGCATATTTAAACTTTGAGAGCAAGGTAATATGTTAAACAAATATGGTTGTATTTACATGAGAGGTCATATATGTATGTAGTTTAACCTGTTACCACTCCCAAAGAGCAAACTGGATTTACTCCTGACATTGATTAAGGGTTCCAGGTATACGAAAGCCAAGGCGAGGTACTTTTGTGTCGCTTAAAGATTTCTGACACAACTTAAGAACACAAGGGAGTAACACCTCCATTCTATAAATCCTGTGACAAGTGTTCTTGGAGGGACCCAGGTAATGTGTCACAGAAGGTCTGTTTTCATCAGCTCGAGATTGCTGAATAGCCCGCTATTTCTGATTTGGGAAATAATCCTGAAGTTACAAATCATGTCTACATCAGCTCGAGATTGACCTCGAAACTTGAAACTCAAGATCGAGAGATTAGCTCAAGATATTTTGCTCAGCATTCGCGCATAGTGCGAGTATTCGGGCTGGTGAAGGCGCACCGGACAAATAGCGGGGTATTTTGTAAACTAGCCCAAGATATCTTGGGATGATTAATGTATCTCGACCAAATATCCGGCTAATTGCAACTGTAGGCAAATTTTACTGGATAATTTGCGATTGGGATAGTTCAAATAGCGGGATATTTGGCAATCTCGAGCTGATGAAAACAGACCTAGACTAAGTTCTAAGTCATCTTGTTTTGACCCTGTCTCTTGGCATTAAGGCTTGGATACACCTGGATAGGATTCAGAGAAGGACACACCTTCAATCTCTGACTCAGATTCCCGTGGGAACGGACCAACAGTGTTCAACCATATTTCATATTTGTCCATGTTCCTCTGTGTGTCATAACTCATAATAATAAGTTCACACTTTGAAGGAAACTCTACCTTGTATTCACTTACAAGTAGGATTTATTAGATACAGTCCATACATGTACCTGAACAATTAATGCGAATACGTTTTTCTTCTTCTTCTCCTCCTCCTCCTCTTCCTCCTCGTTCTTCTTCTTCTTTGTCTTCTTTTGTTGTTGTTGTGGTCATATATATGGCCTATATTCAAGATTCCTTATTTCTAAAGCCTCTCTTGATCGCAAGCATAACATTTTCATTACAAACATAACTTTCTCTTTCCCTCCCTTGTCACTCTAGTATTTTGAAAGTTTCTAGTAAATCTAAAACATTTGTAACATTTGTCTATCAGCCTATAAGTTAAATGTTTTATCACTTTTCCCCACACTATCTATCTTACCCAAACACTTGAAGCAGTCAGTAACAAATGCCCTCAGTGTTTGTCCTCTAAATGTGTAAATACCCGAATTTGACATGTGGTAACCATATTTATAAGGCAGCCGGAAATTCAAGTACATTCCCGAGCCTTGATGGGATCCAAGGGACCAATTGAAGTTTGAGATTTAAAGCAAGGTCTTGATTGAAGGCTAAGCAGCTGTATCTAATGAAGTGTTTATGCTGTAAGTAATTTGTAACATGGACACAAGGGCAGGTGGGATAAATAAAAGGTCACAAGAATATTTAGTCAGTATGTAACCATGGCCTAAGTGTTTATTTAAAAAAAACTTTACAAGTATTGGAACTTTCTGAAAACTCCTTGATAAGTTGTCACCTTGTCACCTGCTAATCTAGACAGTATTGCATGGGTTGGGGTGGAGATGGAGGAAAGGGGGCGGGTAGAATAGAGGGGGGGGGGGTGACTTCCTTTGAAATGGTGTCATTGTAGTTCTACTCATCTTGCATCTACATGAAACCAGTTCATCTTGTTTTTGTCTCTCGTAGGCTCGCTGTTTGGTCTTCTTTTACCATTCTTACACCACTTAGCAAGTTTGATTGTTGAAATGCAGCTACGAACATTCTGTGGAGATATTTCAAATGTTTTTTTTTTAATCTAGCATTCTTTGAGAATAGGATTACACAAACTACTAAGCAGTTCTTATCACTATCACATTCTGTAGGTCACCTTTATTTCACCCCTTCAAATAAGCCCAATTCTAACTCTCTGGGGCGCTTCAAGCACCATTATGCTCTCTATGGTTCAAATCATAATAGAACACTGGCCCTAGGGAATTTTTTTATAGAACAGAAAGGAGTTTAATATCTGGAAAACATCTACCGGTAGTTCTTTAGGCTAGTAGTAGCAGAAAAAAAATCAAAACATGTTTTCAACGCTTCAGTCTCACACATAAAGAATGGTTTTAACAAACGTAATCTCTGCCCGTCATCTGTTAGTAATAGCTCGAGCTTACAGATGAACTGTATTGATAGAGGTGTTTGTTACATGCGTACTGACAAATGACTTTATTTATTCCGTTTTTGTGTGTTGTTGTAAGATCGGAGAGTTGGATACATTTTCTTCCGGAATCAAATTTTTTTAATTTTTCAGTGTAACAAGTGAAGCGATCAGCAGTGACTGTTGTTATTTTCTGAAATGATAACCACGTATAGAAGGATTTTTTTTTATTTCTTATCAATTTGGCTTTGGTCTTTTGAATAATGTAGTTACACAAATATTGCTGTAATGCAGACTACTCAGTGTTTCATGTTGTATTTAAAAAAAATTAAATGCCCTAGAATATTCCCAAATTTTATGTAGAGATATAGCCTGCATCTGAAATAGCTGAGTATACAGTACAACAACAGGTCATTATTTATTTTTTCACTTTAAAATATCCTTTTAAAGAAGACTTAGAGTAAAAAGTAAAGAGATATTCAGAGAGAAGAGATCAATGCATTGATGTTTTGGAATGAACCAAGAAACTTCACTTAATGGAGGCACATTTTAGTCAAATGATGATGCTGATCCCACAGTGAGGTACAGGAAATGAAGGAATAACAGGGAATATATTTGATTGTAAATCCTGGCAAAGTATCACCCTGAGATTGAGTCCCCAGCTAGTGATCTATCTTCAGGGTTAGTTAGGTGTTACCTATCCCAGCTGCTTTAAGTCTGCCTGCTTATAATTGGAGACTCATGGACAGTGCTATTGGACTTGACTGGTTTATAGGGGGTATCAAGTGCAAACGAGCTCTCAGCTAGGAACACAACTACTTGACCTGTAAAACTCAAAGGTAAAATGTTAAAGGTAAACATTTACTTTTGGTGGTTTGGACAGTATGGGTATGGTATTTTTTTCCAATAAAATTGTCTTTATGTTTTGTTTAAGCTCTTATTTGTAGACAGAAATCTGTTCAGGAAAGAAAGGTGTGATTCATATTATTACATTCACCAGTCGATGATTGCTTCAATCACTTCAACATCAGATAGTGCAGTTCTCAATTTATAGGGACAGCTTTGTTAAAACTGTAAAATAGAGAATTAAATAGGTTATCATCTTACTAATCACTGTTGTGAGTATCTCTTTGCTAGAATGGTGTCTTCCTCCAATAAGCCTGTCTACATCAGCTCGAGTTTGCCAAATAACCCGCTACTTTCAGACTCAGGATATTATCCCGAAGCTCGAGATAGCGTCTTCACCAGACCGATGCACTCATCACAAACTAGCTCGGACGGGCGCAACTTAGCCTGCTATTTCCCCAAATAGCGTGATATTTTGGAAACAAGACCAAGATTTCTCTGGATATTTTCTCGACCAAATATCCCACTAATTGCAACTGCGGGCTGATGAAGATGCAGATTAGCTGGATAATTTGCGATCAGGATAGTTGAAATAGCGGTTTATTTGGCAAACTTGAGCTGATGAGGACAGGCTTAATAAGGAGAGCTCATTTCCTTTAGGAAATTGGGTCATAGCAACCTGTCCATTTGGTCAGCGACATGACTTGATATCAGACTAAACAAAGCTGTCTGTTTTGATCTAAGGACACATAGACCTACTAGATGTCGGCTAAAAACAAACCATCCTAAAAACAAACCATCCTAATGTCATTTAGAACATGGGCTCCATAAACTTCCTGTCATTTGCATGGAAAGAGTAGAATATTTTGTTAGCAGTATTGAAATTACTGACAGTTACTGGATTTAATGTCCTTCTTTCCCCAATTTATGGAGTGTTTTACATTACAAGTTGAGGTTAAGAGGTTTTTGGTTTAAATGAAGTGATTGAAAGCAATAGGCTATTTTCACAATGTAATCAAATTTGATGCACAAATCTTTGTTAAAGCTAAAGACCAGTTATGGTCATGCGATTGCATTGTGAAAGAAACGTTGTGAAATCGATCGAAGGTTGATCATCTAGCATAGATGTACTGCAAGGTTCTGGAATCATCAAAATGATAAGAAATTTGGCCAAGTCTTCATAAAGTTAGAAGCACTGTACACAGAAAGATGTATATGGGACTACACACACGTGCTTGACACATGCATTTCATATCTCTCAACAGGCAAGAGATACACTAATTTACCAAATATATCAATTAGTAGGCGGTTTTCCGTCAAAATTTTTATCATCATGTAATATTCAAAACATATTCTTTCACATGATTGGTAATAAGAGCTTCCATTTCATTTTTTGAAATTGGGGCATTTCCAATACTGGTCTTTAGCTTTAAGTGCCCAACTACAATGATTCCATTCACCTGTTAGGAATAATTGTATTGCAGTATATAGTCAGAATGCGAATTACATGAATGCTGTGTTGTTAGGTAGGAAAAGCCATGATGTTTGTCTTACCTAGCAACAATTACTGTATGCAATTTGCATTCTGACTATTAAAATACAACTATTTATGAATGAAATAATTTGTAACGAGGCACTGCTAATCAAGATAGTATTGAAGGGGTATGGGGTTAGGATGCAGGAAGGGGGGAGGGGAACTCTATGGAAAATTGGAAATAGCATCTCATTAAATTTGATTTCATTACGAAGCTGGTCTAATCATTTCTCACCGCTTTGGCCCTAGGTGAAGTATATTTGGAAGTGAGGAGAGGAGATTAAATGATAAGCTCTCGTCGCTGATAATTTAGAAAGAAGTCAAATCATGTGCTACAGCTAGGTCATGAATCATATTCAATAATTCAACTCATGCTGTTCAGTAATGGCACTGAGGCTAAATCTCAATTAAAAGTCCACGATAATGTATGAGCAGAATGCGAATGAATTTATCAATATACTGTACGTGTAGCTGATGGTTAAGCCACGTATCTCGATGTTTCCTGTGTATATAAATATCATACGAACATGCAGGGACGTTTTAAAGCCTCCTTTGGCTCATATGTTCCATATTGATTAGAAGAGGGCTTACTGTAAAGAGAACAAATCAATTATTTTGCTGAGAAAGATTTAAAGTTTTTTATCCAGCGAGGCCCACTCTTTCATGATGCATTTCCTGTGGTTTTAATGCGTGCTTATAATGCACTCTATTTAGTGTTTACTTCTCTCTCACGAAGGAAATCTTCTTGCAAGATGTTTTCCCGACTGAAGCTGAAATATCTAGGATACCGGTATGATTTGAGCCCAATTTGTGTCTGCAGATTCGACTATATTAAGGTGGAGGACTCGCCTTACGGGCAGAACCTCGCACAACCTCGCACAACCTCGCACAAGGGAAAGCATTGAGCTCATGGAAATCTCAGACTTTAATTACTTTATCAGCGTGCTAATTCAAAAGACACACTTTCTTGCTTTAAATCAATCTTTAGCAGTACATGTTCAAAGAAGCGTTTTCTTTATTTCACATGATAGTACGAGCTATGGAGAATCATATTTGCTCTCAAAGGGCAGACTTCAAAATGTGTCATCCCTCAGCAATGCCTAAAAGTTTTAGACTTCATAGATCTCTCTCTCTCTCTCTCTCTCTCTCTCTCTCTCTCTCTGTTTGATTATTTAATTATACTGAATGATATGTTGTTATCTGATGTATCACTTTATAGTTTTATAATTTTACCTCATTTTGTATTATTGATCGACTTATACTCTTATTCTATCATGATTGTATTCTGTTTTGTATATTTTATTGGAATTGAATAAACTGAACTTGAACTTGAACTTGATGTAGTACTCCCCTATGCAGAGATATAAATTACTTATAAAAAAGAAGAGTGTTAGATGAGTGAATTATGCCAAATCATCATCAATATTGTAAATCTTGTTGCAGTCAATCCTCCATGGATAATATGAGCCAGAAAAGTTAATCTCATTTTCATCCAAACTCTGTGACTCACATTGCTGTTTGGATTCGATAAAAGTCATTCATGATGTTATAATTTTTCTCTCATTTCCAGTCTTATTACCGTACATGTTTTCTTTGTCATCAGTTGAAACCCCTCCTATATATAGTTATATCCCCCACTCTCTCTTTCTCTCTCTTCCTGAATCTGGACATATTTTACTCTGCATATTTCTGTCCATCAATGTAATAATGTCTAACTCTCTCTCTCTCTCTCTCTCTCTCTGAACTGGGACATGTTTCCCTCTCCATATTTTTGACCATGAATGTAATAAATAATGTCTGTCTGTCTCTCCCCCACTCTCTCTCTCTCTCTCTCTCTCTCTCTATCTATCTCTCTCTCTCTCTCTCTATATATATATATATATATATCTCCCTCCCTCCCTCTCTGAATTGGGACATGTTTCCCTCTCCATATGTCTGTCCATGAATGTAATGCATTTTGTCTAGAACATTACCATAACCTATCACATTTCTCTTGATGGTGAGGCCAAATGTCTTTGCTAAACTTGAACTCGAGGAAGGAAATTAATAGACTTTGAATCAAAAGCTGATCACTATGGCAATGAATGTTATGAGTGGGCTGACTGGTTTAATATTACAGATCTGTCAGGGCTGGAAAATACATTCATCAATCTACACTTAGAGTTCTCAGACACAGTTTTGTTGTGGTTTTAGTTCAGGTTTTGTTCAAAATCTTTAATCAGAATGATCAAAACTAGACATCAATCTTTCCCAGGATGAATTAAAGGTCCTTGAGAGAAGAAAAAAACAATTGATGAGGTGCATGAGAGTAGAATCTTATAGAAGATTAGTGTTCACAGTAGCATCTAATTCATTTCCTTCTACAACTTCTTTTTCATTTTCCTCTTGGTCTTTGTTTTGTCTCTATCTGTCTGCATCTCTCTCTCTCTCTCTCTCTCTCTCTCTCTCTCTTTCTCTCTCTCTGTCTCTCTCTCTCTTTCTCTGTCTGTCTCTGTCTCCGTGTCCCTCTCTTTGCTCTCCCCTGGTTCTCTTAGTACTGACAAGGTATAGCATGGCATATTACAAGAATTATAACTTCTCTAAAATTCTAGTTTGTCATCAATGTAATTTCAGAAATATGGATATATGATTGATTTTGTAGGTTTATTCTCTCTATTCAATAAGTAAATATCATTCAAGCAAAAAATCAATATTGTATATGGGTATCTGTCAGTCTCTCTACAGACAGTCCACATTGCCTTGACTAGCTGCTATGTTTTCTCATTGAATTTTCAGTCGGTTACATAGCATAGTTTCAAAAGAAGAAGAAAAAAAGAAGAAGAAAATGAAGCAAGGGGCTTAGGGCTTGGTCTGGGTTTTAAGGGGTAGAATTAAGAGAGATTGAAATGTAAGATGTTGATAGGGGTAAAAGGTAGTTCTATTATTCTATATGATGTGATGTGAATTTAATCTGGTGTGCAAGGACATGTATTAATCACCATGTCAGTAGTAATGACAGACTGAAGAGGTTAGATGATGTATTACTCAACGTTTGTTGAGCTGGATAATGAGGTAATGATGGGTCGTGGCTCCACTATACATTTAGGTGTACCGGTATACAGATAAGTAGTTCTTAATGTGGGTTGGATTTACCTGATGAAACCCATATATCTTTCACACTTCCATTACCAATAGCTAGCTTAATCTTTCTCAGTATTTTTGAAATCATAGATTTGCTTGAAAAATTGTCATACAGACATCAAATGAAAGGTTATATAAATACATAGGTAAGGATGTCACTAAGGTTTAAAGATGAAGTTGAGTTCTGGTCATGTGCTTGCATTGTAAAAGAAACGGTGTGAAATCGACCAGAAAAGATTGATCATCTAGCATATAAGAATTTGTGTGTATTGCAAGGTTCTGGAATCATCAAAATGATAAGAAATTTGGCCAAGTCTTGGTAAAGTTACAAACACTGTACACAGAAAGATGTTTATGGGACTACACAAACACATGGCGTAAAAAACCTACCCCCCCCCCCTCCCCCCCCGAGTTTTACGAGTTACATGACATATTTAGAATATAAAGGCATTTGAAGAGCCATGCTTTTCAGGGAACATGTCATATCTGATGTTCTTCCACACTTGCATAATAAGAATATGATAACGCTCACAAATTTTGTTTCACCTCTTCCCGGAACTCAACCTTCTCTTTAAGCTATTTGGTTGCCCTTTTTTAAAACAATAAACTTCAGAACATTCAGGTTTTATGACTTTATATATATATAGCATGAATTATGCAAATAGGTAAGGCCTAATATGAACAAGTTGTTCAGTTTTCACATAAATGATCAGTTCTGTACAAATTCAGGAGAAAGGCATTAGGCTCAAGTACTGGTTGATTCACTTTTCAAGTCAGCAAAATTCCTTTCCTTTATGATATTATCCATTTGACCCATCACCTTTTCTGCCCAAACACCTCAGATAAGAAAAAAACAGCCAGAAATATATATGTCCCAAGGAAGTCATCAAAAAGTGGCAAAATCTATCGAATCTTGTGTCTTGTATTTGTTTACTGATTTTCCAGATATTTTTTTCTCTTTTCAGCACCTGACATGAACCCGCATCTGAACAACCGCACAGAGCTTTGTAACGAAGATTGCCTGAACACATTTGTGAAGCAGCTGCAGACGGAACCGGATACTCACTGTAGAGAAGTCCCAAGACATGTTGAACTCATGTATATGATGGCTTGCCATTCTCTACTCTCTGACCTCATGACAACTAAATATGAACGGTTCTTCCAGCCTCTGGATACTCCCAGGAAGCATCATCCAGGTTTGTGATGCCATCTTTCTTAAAGTTACAAAAATTAAATCTTTTAGAGCCCCACTGCACTACTTATAGCTACCTGCGCCCTCTATATAGCACAAACAATACCTAAGTGGTCCCCCATGGTCCCCTTGTTCTTATGTTAATTGAGAGCTGTTTCAATGAGATAACCACCTGTCAGTGACCTTGCAGGGAGGTCTAATCCCCCTGGCCAAACTAGTGCAGATAGGATTTAAACTTTGTTGTACCTGTTCTGATAACCTTCTATGACATAGGAACACTTCTCACAGGTTTGTGAAAATCTGTTCATTGAGAATTTCCTTTTTGAACTATATTAGTTTCCAACAAAATGGTAACAAATGACACAATGAATCAATTTTGGTTAACAACAAATTTCTCTGATACAGAGAGTGAGGTTCCCCATAGTGCAATAATACAAAGGTTCAAATTGAAGAATATTCTTTCTTTTGCAGAAATGTTCTAAATATAATTGTTTCATCTCAAATTGGTGTCTGAAGTAAACATTGATTTGAATGATTATAACAATTAGGCCTATATACATAGACTTCTCCAAGTGTCATGTTTAAACATAAAATATACCCCCAAAACACTCCAAAACATTGCTACAGTTCGCCTTTAAGTTTAGTGGTTTTGGGGATGAAATATCCAACTTCTTTCATCAAACAGATTATATGGACTGACAGAGTCAAAGTAGACCTAAGCTCGATGGCACAAAAATGCAGTGCCGAGTGAAAATCTGGGTTCTCATTTCCTTTTCCTTTCTATTTCAGAACATCCTAATGCAGTAATAGCCGGTTGTCATAAACACAATAGGTCATCTGGTTTTCATTTTCCTTCAAACAAAGCATGTGGCATTATCAAAAATGGCACATGCACTTTTGGTTCTTAAAAATAAGATTTTTGTAGGGTATTACTTGTAAACCAGTCATTCCTTGGTTCTACAGGGGATGGTTTGGATAAAAAGGACACCCACACAGGTTGCCTAGGACAAGAGAAGACAAGGAAATGTGTGAAAAGATAGCATTAAAGATGAAAATGTGTATGGGATTTGGGTAAGACCCTGAGGGGATGATCAGGTATGCAAGAGGATTCAATCTGGTGAACATGCTTTTATCGGTAGAAAGCTCAAAACGTGATTCAAAGTTGAGTCAAACATATAGGCCTATAATTATTCCCTTTTTTCAAAGGCATGTACATTTTCTTCCCCAAGCTTATGAAAAATACTTAATTGGAGGAATCATATTTCAGTTAGATACTTCCCTACTAAATTTTATCAGAAACATAAAACATACTTCTCTATAGTGATTCAAACTCGCTTCAGTCGCTAGAAAGTGGAGCAAGCGAAATTTCACAACTAATAATAAGCATCTCACACCAGTTAGCCCAATTTGTGACATTCTAGAACATGAATTTCTGAAATTTACAATTCCCAAGTTGCACAGTCTAACCCAATGCATAAATTGAATACACATGCAATACCCACAGGGAATTATAGTATAATGAAACAGTGAGATATATAGAGAGACATAGAGAGAAATAGCAAGAGATAAAGACCAAAAAAATATGAAATTTATGATCAAAGAGGTGGAGAAGAGGTATAAGAAAATGTATTTTTCATGTGCACACTATTCTTGTCATAGCTTTGAATTAAATGTAATTCAAAGTGAAAGAGACCCTGGCATTCAATTTTAAGAGTTTTGTAGGTTATTTACCCTAAGGTGTCAGAGATATTGGAATAGGAGAATAATCCTGCTGTTGACAAGTATTTTCTAGAACATTTTAGCGCATGTTTTTAGAGACCTGAGATAATCTTACAGCTTTGACCTGATTCTAGTCGGCTTTATCACGGTATTAACCATTAATTCCTTGAAAGAATTTAATAACCCGGAGCGAAGTGACTTTTAAAGTGTTTCTAACCGCATGTTACCTTGGTGATATTTTTAAATGCCATCTGTCACTATGTCAAAAATATAGCTTTGTGGTAGAAGTTCCTTTTCCTTTCCGAATTCGTCTGTGGTTTTAGGGCACAGTCTTCATTTTTATGTTTCCCTTTTGTCTGTAACTTTCCCTTCTTTTTCTTTCAAACTGTTGAAATTGTGTCGTAAATCACTCCAAAGAAATCGCTTGTTACCATGCCAACTATTGTACAAAGTGTGCCCTGCAAACATTGCTTATTTGTAGTGAAAGATTTTGACCCAATATAATTAAATAGGACTCTTTCCTTTTCAGGTACTTTCGAAGCTTCTCCTTTTCATTTTCAAATATAAATGAAAGTGGGTGATTTGTGGATGAATATATTCTGATAGAGTATTAGGATACACAAGTACAAGAACAAATGGTTTAGGGGAGGGGATGTTTATTTGTTTTTATATATTATTTGCCTTCACTCCTTGTACTAAATCTAACATTGCAATTCTGTGTGGAGAATAGAAGTTGTGATCAAAAGGAGGTAGATAGGCATATGTTTTCATTTTTAGTAAGACTTGTTTCAACCACGGGTACAAATGATATTATTTCACTACCCTATGAATATTGTTACACAAATGTTGCATCGTCATTTTCGGTCCAACTGCTTCAACTTCTGTTGCTGCTGCTTCTATATAGTTCTCCATCTCCCACTTTGTGTGGACTACCTTTGCTGGTCTTTCTTATTTTCCCGGTGTTTGAATTACTATTATCAGAAGTGTTATAACAATGAAGAACAAATATGTTTATTCTTCTGTGATCCCAAAGTGGCTTTCAATTATGCACAGCAATACCTTTTTGGGATAATCAAACATGGACATGGAAAGTGAAGGAGGTCTTTATGAATCACTATTTGCAAGGAAATCAAGATTTAATCTTTGCCTCCTGTTCTAAATAACAGTTTCTATTTCCTGTAGCAAATATTTAAGTGTTTGCGCAATAATGATTTTGTTTGTTCGTCAAATTTCTTGAAGCAAATATCCCATCAAGAAGAGATGGACTTTGGGGTTTATAGCCCTGAGGCAAGGCATCATAAATTTTATATTGTCTGCGGAGAGCCATAAAGACTTTGGCTACATCTTAAATAAATGAATTAATGTTCTTCTGGCTCTCGTTGATGAAGTGAAACAAGACTGGTTTCATGGGTCATTTTTTGATGGAGCTACATTTCCTCATTGCCAAATTGAAGTCTGTTTTAAAGTGCATTATTTCCCTCATCATGTCAATATTCAAGTGAACCAAGAACAAAATAATAGATAACATAAAACGCAGCATACAGAACCGACTTAGGTTCCAAGTGTGCCCTTTTCTTTGCGAACACTTATGTTGGTGTCAACTATAGTCTACCATACTCAACACACAATCTGTTATTAAAAAATAAAATAAAATACAAAATTTCTCATCTGAACAATGTTACACTTACAGAGTCCCTTTAAGCAAGATGGGGTAACAAATGTCTCTCCAATTTAGAATTTAAATGCAAGGAAAACATGTCCTTTAATTGAATATATTCTAAAGTTTCCTATAGCCCTCGCCAGTGGCGATGCCCGCAGACCCCCATTTATCTTCCTCCTTTTGGGGAATTTCTCTGTCTCATTCCTGTAGGAGTAATTTGGAAGCTCATATTTTGAATACAGTATAGGCAACATTTAACATCAAGAGAAAAACATGTTTTGGTGATTGGTACATTAGCTCTGAGGTTATCTTGTTTCTGTGCCGAGGCGTGAATACATATTTGGTTTCTGTGGCAACTCTTCCAGGCATCAGGCTGTCTACCCCAGAGTATCATAGAGGAAAGGCTGGTTACAGACATTGACGCCAATTGATTTATACCATTGAGATATATTCCTTCCCATTTAGACAGCTATTAGTCATGTCAATGCCAGCTGGGTGTGAAAGTTCTCTTCATTTGTCATGTCGTAAATCCGTATATTCTTAGTCTTTACCAGAGCATGTGAATCATTGACAGTTGATAAGGTGAACAGCACATTGGCCTCAGACCTCCTTTATCATTCGCAAGCTTTTAGGACCTCTGTGTTGTTGCAGATAAGCCATGCACGTTTTAGAATTCCATGAGATGTTTATTCTTTGCTGCAAGTAATATCATTCATTCAAAAGATACTGAATATATCAGTTATTCAATCATTCAAGTAGATGAAAACAACTTGATCCATGTTGGAGGCACAGTTTAATTTGATTGTTTTTGTAGACCTTTAGTTCATGTTTATCAAAATCTTAACGCTGAAATAGTGAGAGAAATATAAACAGAACTTTATCAAATTATTTATCGGTTATTCAATCATTCAACTAGATGAAAACAACTCGATCCATGTTAGTGGAGGCACATTTTAATTTGATTGTTTAGACCTTTAGTTCATGTTTGTCAAAATCTTAACATTGTAATAGTGAGAGAAATGGAAACAGAACTTTGGCAAATTATTCAAGACATGTGAATAAATAAAGGTTTACAACGGGCTTGAGGATGATTCAAAAGAAGAAACAAATTGTAGAGAAAAAATAAAATTCCATCAAAAATGAAAAATTGATTTTTCATGTATCAAATTACAATCACAATAGTCTAAATTTTGAAGATTGTTGAGGAAGAATTTCAGACTAGTATCCAGACTGCTGTGCTCTCTCTGATCCTACCATAATGATAAGAAAACAAGTGAAAATCTGCTTCCATTTTCCTATTCCATCATCTCAGACACAGCTGAGGATCAACATCTCATAATCCAGGATGCAGAACTTGATATTTGGTCAAAATTGTGGATCACTCCTTAGATTGTACATGAAATGTTAAATGGGAAAAGGAAGGGTAGAAGTAGCGGAAGCTACACTTGTTATGGTGTTGAGTAATGTGGATGAAGGCTAGGCTTAGAGGGTTTGATTTGGTTTGGTTCTTAGAATTGAAAGTAGCAGCTTCACAATCAGTAGGAAAAATACGTAGACATGATTTAACAAAGGAGAACGAAGGATATTATTTAGAGAAATGCTAGCTTCAGTACCAAAAATCATAGGCAAATTTACACAAATTAACAATCAGTCTCCAACATAAAAGATGAGGAAGATGCATAGAATGTTGTTTATTTCTTTAAAAATAGATTATTTCTTTAATAATGGAGCATCTATTTGTCTGTTCTGCATTTGATGACTTTTACAATTCATTTTTAAAGGGGGGTATCTCACTGGGCGGCGAATGCTTACAAACGTTGCAAATTTGGATTTGCCAACTTTTCTGATGAATGTTGGCGAAAATCAGGGACAGGGAATATTTACGACATTTAGCAATTTTAGCAATGTTTAGCAACAATAGGCATCATTTGAGCAAATGTTAGCGACAGGTTTTGCGAAGATTAGCAACTATTTGCCAATCCTTTGCCACTATTTGTGAATGTTTGGGACCTTTTGCTAACTCCTGGTACTCAACGGGTCGATTTTATATAGCAACCATATGGTAACGTGGTAGCTAGCATTGGCGAATCAAAAAGAACTGAAGCGACACCGTCTTACAACCGTTTGCAAAGGCTTGCGACTGTTTTGCTAACGCTTGCAACTATTTGTGGAAAAATGAATTGCGACAATGAAAACTGTTTGCAAACTTTCTTGCAATCCTTTACAAAACTTTTGCAACCTTTTACGAACCCTGGCAAAACCCAAATTTGCTACATTCGCTGCTCCGTGAGATACCTCTTACCTACTAGCTTAATACTGGCACAACGAGGGCCACTTTAATTTCTTTTTAATCCACAAACATCGTGATAGTTGAGACATCTCCCTTAGGTCCCCTGCCAATAGTTGAATCAATCTGACCTCAAACTATTAAGAGTTGACGGTGTGTAAATAAGGCCCAGTGAATTTAAGCACGTTCTGACCAGATGTTTCATGGTCAAGGATGATAGGCTGTGTACTCTTGTATATACTTCCATCAAAGATTGATTAATTGTCCACTTCGATGACATCAAATTTGATATATTTTTTTTAGACGTAAAGGGATTATAGACAAAGTTTAGAAAAAGAGTGGGGCTTTTAAAGTGCAAGAGAAAGACAAAAGATTTGTTTTCCTTTATATGTATTTTGAAAGAATGTGAAACCTTCATGACGATAAAGTTTCAATTTTCTCCTCAAAGATAAGGAAGCATTTCATAAATATTTCAAGGTGTATATCCTCAAACAATAAATCTCTTTGATCAACAAATCTAGGTGAAACCATTCCTTCACCCTGATCGAGACACCATTTTCATTCTCTGAACCAACACTTGGTGTTTTCTCAAGAGGAGAACATTTCCTTTCCATCTCGTACTCAGAGATGAGTGATATGTAAATCGTCCCGGGATGATGATAATATTGATCATACCCCATCCACAAAATATAGTCTCTCCTATCTTATCTGGTTGCCATATCCTCCTCTCCCACCCCACCTGTAACATTCTATCTAGTCCATAATTATATCTTTCCATCCCACTCCAACTGTAATAGTCTACCTGGTTGCTTCATCCTCCTACCCCACCCCTAGCTTTCTGGTGCTGTTATGGTCTCACCCCTCCCCACCCTAAAAGTTGATCTAATTCCTGTATCCCCTCACCTCACCCCACCCCATCCCACCCCTAACAATCAATCAGATTCTTACACCCCCCCCCCCTCATCCCTCCCTACCCCTGACAATCTATCTGATTCTCATGTTCTCTCTCATCCCACTCCAACCTCTCACAATCTCTCTTGGTTGCTGTTCTCCCATCCCACCCCATCCTGTTATAACAATTTATCTGGTTCTTATAACACCCCACCCCAAACCTAACAATCTATCTGATTCTCATGTTCTCTCTCATCCCACTCCAACCTCTCACAATCTCTCTTGGTTGCTGTTCTCCCATCTCACTCCATCCTCTTTATAACAATTTATCTGGTTCCTATAACACCCCCATCCCACCCCTAACAATCTATCCGGTGTCTGCATCCTCCTCATCTGAGAATAAGATGATTGATGCCATGTTTAAGAGCTGAGTTTCACAACACCACTGGGATCTAAACATCGGCTCTAACCTTGAACTAGAAGAGGAAGTATTCACTGATTTAGGAATAATGCTGACTTATTTTGACAAGAATGAGATTTCCTCCAAAACCAACTCAATTTTCCTTAAATCCTTCCGATTCCTGTTTCCCAAACATTCTGTTCAGGCTCACTCGTTTTGTACATGTTGGGATGAAGATATTTTTGATGTATATTGCATGGTATTAAATCTCTCCTGTCTTTGTCCATCTGCATTGGTTTTGTATTGGTTTATGTTTGGAAGGTACTGTCCATATTTCTGTCTTTAATTTTGTAGTTATTCCAATAAACTCACAGTCATACTCCCACTTGTTTTCATCGCGGCAATTTTCTCCCACATTTCTCTTTAGCAGTCTGTCTATAGTATTAGTTTGTCTGTCTGCCTGTCTGTCTGTCTGTCACTCTCCCTCTCCCACTCTCTATATTTATCTATCCCCCATCTTCCCTGCTCTCTCTCTCTCTCTCTATCTCATGCTCCCCCTTTTTTGATTGTTTTTTTCTCCCTATTTTCTCTCTTTTTCATTCTTGGCCGTAGTTTTCCCTGTCCATAAACCACATCCTCAAATGGCATTTCCATAAGTTGTTCATTAGTGTAAAAAATAGTGCTTGCTCCATTGATCAAAGAAATGTTTGTATCGCAGAGAGTTTCCATAATTTGAAGTAATTTATTGAATTACCTCAATGTAAGTGGATAATGTGTAAATCTATAAATGTCTTTCCATAACACATCTTGGGGGAACAGAATGTCAAGTTGCTTAGTATCAAAGATCAGACAAAAACATGCTTTGCCTGAAAAAGAGAGAATAATAATGATATCTTCTCCAAAAATTTAAAAGACTTAAAGGCCAAAGGGGCATCTTGTATGTCTGGCATTCCATTCTGTTAAAAGTACAGAAGGCCTCCATTTATTTGAAAACCAGAAGGAAAAGCAAATTATTTTGACTTGGTCATTTATATGAAGCGAATGACATACCCATCAAGTAGCAACACTGTAAGCAGACTTCAAAGATGTGATGTGAGAAATTTATCTTTGTTTACAAAGAGGAGATAAGTTTCCACTTTTTTATGTCAACAATCCATTGTCTAGTCTAGTCTTGAACATACACAGGGTGGAGCCATCCATTTAATGATGCCATCTTCCTTTCTTTATCTTATCTCGCAGGTGGTATGCTTCATGATGCTCCCTATGAGGTAGATTCCGTGCTCTCTGAACTGCTCTATGAGTGTGTCTTTGAAGGCCAGCCTGGAAGAAGGATGCACTCTGTCAGGGTTCTCAAACGCCTTCTAACTATTATCCAGAGAGGCTTCTCCTACAAGGACGCTGCTGACAGAACATCGCTATGACAACATCTAAGATGATGCTTTCCAAGTGCTGTGTCTTTCATTTGCTAGTCTGGTAGGACGATGCGCTCTGTTAGAGTTCTCAAATCATCAAACGCCTTCTCCATATCATCCAGTCATGATTCTCCTACAAGGATGCTGCTGCCAGGACATCGCTATGACAACATCTAAGATGATATACAGTAGGCTTGCGGGTGCACCATGTGAGAGAGAGGGAGGATTGAGGAGTCCTGAAAAGGACTCTCGGTAATTTTTCTTGAGGGTTTGTAGTCCTGAAAAGGACTGTTGGTATAGTCTTGAAAAAGACTGTTGGTTATCTTTCTTAGATGATGCTCTCCAAGCGCTGTGTCTTTCATTGCCAGCCTGGTACTTGGTAGGAGGATGTGCTCTGCCAGGGATCTTCAAAGCCTCCTTCGTATTTTGCAGAGGGGTTTCTCTTTCAAGGTCCTGCTGGCTAGTCATCAGTATGACGATGCAATCAAACAGGGTTCTTAACACTATGAACATGACAGACAATAAAAGCGGACAAAATATACAGTTCCTCAGGTAGACAAAGGGACATCCCTTCACTGCTATTATGTAAAAATGTGTAGAACAGGTGTCACATGCATATTCACCCGTTCTACACATTTTTACATAATAGCAGTGAAGGGATGTTCCTTTGTTTTCCTGAGGAACTGTATATTTTGTCCGCTTTCATTGTCTGTCATGTTCATAGTGTAAACTTCTTCATATCATCCAGAAGGGATTACAAGGATGTCGTCTGCCAGCCAGTCTGGCAGGAGGATGCATTCTTCAGGATTCATGAGCATCTCACCACCCCAAGAAAGATGATGCTCTCACGTACTAAAGGAGACTCTCTCAGAAATTTTTTTCTTTTTGTGCAACAGGTGTCATAAAATGGCAGTGAAAGAGTTAACAAATTGAGCAGTAGAAGAAGTAGTAGGAGATACCTAGACTGAAAATATGATACACAATGTCTAAATGACTACCTCTTGTTCTTGGCTTATAAATAGCCAATGGAAAGCTGTATTAAGCAATGTTATATCTTAATCAGCAAAACGACTGCATGTCTTTCTCTTTCTGGGGTATTTATATAGAGAAAATTACCAAGATATTTTCCCAGCTTTTTACAGGGAACTAAATCTGACAACTGTCAAATACTTGCAAGTATTTGAATGTGTAGAATTACACCACAAGAGGGAGCTAGTTGTGATTGGACCCAGGTATATGTTAACTCTTGTACAGTCTGTGCATGAGTGTTGAATGCAGATACAATATGTTGTTATCTTTCATCTTGCCATTCTGTATAAACTGTGATATCTAGTTTGTATATCATTCATTTCATTAGGCTTCATAAGTTCATGAAATGATTATTAGCCTTGTTTTGTTCATTATACAATAAATCTGCTCAAGACTCGTGTGTTACATCATTAATTCTTGATAATTACCCATCATCTTACTTTGAGATGTCATAGTATGCTTACTGGTACTGGAATCAATTTAATTGCATTTAAAACCTCAAATGAAGTCACATCACCAGGAAAAATGAGTGAAGATATGGCTTGATACTACATATTTTGTCCTGGGGTTTGGTGAAATCTTGACCAATGTAATTTATTTGAGTTGTATAATCTTTTTGGTCTTTTTAGTTAATTCAAGATCTCTAATATTGTTTCCATTTTAATACAGGTTTTAAAGTAATTTAATTTTGTCAAAAAGTGATGTATAATGTAATAATAATTATTATTGTGAGAATGAAGTCATTAATAATTTGATTACTTTCACTGTTTAACATTAACATTTTTTAATGATTATAGATCATTTTGAAAATTATTCTGACTAATTCTACCATGATTTTAAGTTTATATCACTGTAATCAAAGGCCACACCTATTGATTTCTCACATAAACAGAAACAGCAACAACAACAAAAAGAAATTAAACAAATTTTTTAGAGCAATCCTTTATGACACATTTTTTAATTTTTTGGTGTGTGTTTTTACACCACTATGCGTTACCGTGAATTCTCTTTATAGTACTTGATATCCATTAGAGTATGGTAATTAGGGCGGTCTCTCATGAAACCATCATAAGTGAAAGTTCACCATCATGCCATTTAAGTCCATGTAAATTATATTACACAATTTTCTTGGGATGTTATTGAACTTGTACTAACGATGGTTCAGTAAAGTGATACCCAGGTATGATATGTATATATATGTGAATGTAGAGTTTTAAACTAAACTGAAATCTAGTTGAAATAATTTTGAATAGTCATAGATTACTTTGTTAATACAACTACAGCAACAGTTATTTTTTATTGCCATATTATTGTGATTTTAGTTTTCTATAATTCTCTCTACTTTTCTCTTACTGTATGTCATCGACATTGAAACTATGTAATTTCCTCCCCCTTTTGTCTATCTCTATCTCTTCCCTTATTTCCTCTTTTATTGGGCTCTAGCCTTTTCTCTGACATGCCCTCTTTCTCATCTGTCACATCTGTAAGAACTCTTTTTGGAAATACTTGTGAAGTAATATATGAGAAAATATTTACTATGATACTTCAACCAGTACTATTTTTAATAATAGGTAATCTTTTAAGAAATATTGATTGTATTATGGGGTTTCCTGTCATAATCAAAATATATTTGAGAACAGTTGAAATAAAATCCAAGAGAATCATATCAATTTTCTTGGATTTATAGAATTGTGTCATTCATAAGTACATTTGAATAAGTAAAAGGATTTTTTCTTCTTCAAGGTATGGTGGTCAAATTTGTGCAATTTTACTGACGTTTTAAGTGGGTAGGGACTGCATTAAGTAGATATGAATTAGATTTAATATTTTAAAGCCCATATTATTAACCAATAACCAAATAAACATTAAAGTTTCAAAATGTGTGTTTCTTAAAATGCATGGCTATGCATCTTTTAGAACTTTCTGCCAGGCACTTCCTTAAAAAAATATATATTTTGCTCTCGTATAGCAATATGAGCAATAACCCAAAAAGGATTATTTACCAGGTGAAATAAAGAGTCAGTTAGAAAAAAGGGTAAAAATATTGTTGAAAGAAGGTCTTTTCTTTATTAAATAAATTTGCCTACACTTGTTGTTGCCAACCTTAATGTTGTATTTAAGTAACTTGCCAACATTCCGTTTTAAAAGAATGTTTGAATTTTCTCTTTTCACTGGTGTCGTTTCTGTCATCATGAAAATATGAAAGAAATTATGAAGTTACAGCTGCAGTAGAAAATGTTGCTGTTTTTAAAATCTTGATTTGTTCATCTAGTTTTCGGAGGGATTATTAATTGAAAATGTTAGCATTGTTATGAGTATGGATGAGAAATATATGTATATAGTCAGAAAGGTAAAATGTATGCTGACTATTTATGAATAATATCATGGAATATAATAGGTATTGTACATAATTGTGTGAAGGGAAAAAACAATAATCCAAGCTTGGTGCCAATTTTTAAAACAAAAATACAGGCTTGCAACAAATGATATGTTATGTACTTTGAGAAATATGAATAAGTTATCAGATGGAATTTTATATGTTGCACAATTTTTGTATGTGAGGTGCTTTTTTCACTATTTGAAATTTAATAAAATAAGTATAAATTTGAACTAAATTCCTATGTTATTGGCTCTGCTCCTTAGGTGATGTTGATGATGGTAGTGATGGTGATGCGGATTGAGAGAAGTTGTATGAATGCTTCGTCATTGTATTAATGCTGCTGCTGCTGATGCTGATGGTGATGGTGATGAGGATGAGGATTATTATAGTCTTGGATATGATGATAATGGTGATGGTTATGACAATGGCTTGAGTATGATGGTGATAATGATGTAAGTGAAGATGATGGTGATGATGGTGGTAATGATGCTGCTGCTGCTGATGATGATAATGATGATGGTGATGAGTATGATGGGGATGATAATAATGTATGTGGTGGTGGTGGTGATGATGGTGATGTTTATTGCAGATTTGGTTCTGGGAGCTGTGATGATGAATAATTCCGCTACAAGGATTAAAGTGGATTTGTTGATAAAAAATCATGGTACTGTAATCTATAGTGTGTTTGATACTAATCAAGGTGTCAGTTGTAATATATTGACAACGGTGACGTCATTTGTCGTATCTGTCGTTAGAGTGATGATGTGGTTGTGAAAGCATGGGTGCATGTGATCAGGGTTAGCGGTAATGACTGCGGTACAAATGGAAGACGTGATGGCATCTAATTATGTTAAACATATATACTGGTATGTCTCCATCTAGATTATTATATGAATGATATTCTATTGAATTATCGAGGAGAAATTCAAAGAAAAGTAAGACTTATAACTGGTAAGCCATTTCTTTACTTTCAGCGGGAGAGAGAGAGAGAGAGAGAGAGAGGGAGAGGGGTGTATTTTTTTTTGCTGTTAATAGATTTGTTCAGATTTAACACTCGTTACGTTAACGCTAGATGGCGCTATACCTGTCGGGCATGCTGTCCGGCTGAACAATAAATTGACTTGGCCATTTAGCCTGAGCCCTCGCGAAAGGCCGACAGATTTTTATTATTAGTTTCAAGTTTCAAGTTTCAATGTTTATTTATCTTTCTTTCATAACACACATTATAAATATGACATGAATATAAAGGAGTGAACAAAATATGGCGTTACAATAGAAAGATGAGGTGACCTTGGTTGAAAGCAAGGCTTGTGGATTTAAGGTCCCTCATGAGTAGTTTATGAGTATGTCCTAAAAGAACAAACTCATCAAATAAAAAATAATGCGTACATTTAAATGCTTACAAAACTAAACTAACTAAACAACTGAGAAAATATTAAACATAAATAAGTACAATAAAATCTACTGACTACTAAATAATGGCTATAAACAACAGGAACAGGAATATACTACAAGCAACAGGACTGGAACACAGACAAAAACTAAACAAGACAGACAAATGAATAGATGTGAGAAACGGGAGTAGAATTATGCTGACCTATATAGCAAATATTTTTTTTAAATATTGATCACAACTATAAATCTAGACGATATCGACTCAAATACAGTAACTTCAGTTTTCGCTTAAATACATAAATACTGACCGATTGCGCTATTCTTGGTTCAAGGGAATTCCAAAACCTAGGTCCAGTGGACCCCAAAGTAGTAAGGGCAAATTGCGTTCTAACAAGAGGTAAGTGATATGCTTGCGCCTGTCGTGTAGAATAACTATGAACTTGGTTATTTTTCTTAAATATTCCAGCCAAGGCTACTGGCAGTAGACCTGCATTCAATTCATACATTAGAGCTCCTAGTTGTAAATGATAAATATCTTCAACTTTCAAAACACCACTATTATAAAAGAGAACATCTGTATGCGCAAGATAGTGAGTATTACAAACAATTCGTATTACTCTTTTTTGTACCAGTAGTAATTTATCCATTTGAGATTTGAATGAGTTGCCCCAAGCTAGCACACCATAGTGCAAATATGGCAAAATTAAAGTTGCGTACAACATATGTAAAATATTCAGTGGGAACACAGATTTCAATTTATAAATTACACCAGTATTTCTTGACAATAATTTACAAAGTTTACTAATATGGTACTTCCAATTTAAATGTTCATCAATGTGCAAACCAAGAAATTTAAATGTAGATACCCTTTCAATCTCAACACCATTAAACATTACATTGCCAGGCAGTATACTCAGGGAATTACTAAATAGCATATAATTAGTTTTTTTGAGATTTAAAGACAACTTGTTTGCTTGAATCCACAAAGTCGCATTAGTCAACTCAGAGTTTACAGTCTGCAAGAGAGTTTGTGGATTTCTGTGAGAGAAAAATACAATTGAGTCATCTGCAAATAAAATGAATGATAACATCTTTGCGGAAAGTTGAAAATCATTAATATACACAATAAACAAAAGCGGGCCTAGAAGGGATCCCTGTGGATCCATCAATTCCATTTAAAGTAACAAACTGTTTCCTATTTGTTAAGTAGCTTCTAAACCAATCTAATGCTTTTCCCCTTACACCATAATGACACAGTTTATCTATTAAAATATAATGATTTACAGTATCAAACGCTTTAGAGTAGTCTCCATGTCTCCATCTAGATTATTATATGAATGATATTCTATTGAATTATCGAGGAGAAATTCAAAGAAAAGTAAGACTTATTATTATTCAACCAAACCAAATCGTGTATCAAGTTCAGTATCATTCTGACAACAATGAAATGGGAGGGCGGTATCCGTTTGTGTGTTAGTAAGTGTTGGGAAAGGGGGGGGGGGGATTGGAGGGGTCTCTTTTTCCTACATGAAAACAAATTTCTTCATCATTTTTGTAGAAGAGGACTGCCACATCGTGCTCAATGCTTAACTGCTCAGGAAACGTATGGAAAACATCAAGTATCTTACTTCATAATATGTACAGATCTAAATAATAACTGAAATATTCAAAACTTATACTGCACCGCATGACTCTGACTATTTGCACTTAAAAAGGCATTATAGAACGGCACTCTTTAAAAATTCAAAGCGGCACGTTCATATTTTACGTGGTTCAAACCGGCGTTTAGAAAGAGGCATCGTGAGCTTATTTTTTATTGTAGTCGAGATAGAGACATAATGTGTCGGCAAATGATATTTGATTTAGCGCCATCTTGTGGTAAGATATTATGAAGAATACAATTTCTCGTGTTGTTATATAGATCAGAAGGGCATGATAATTTTAAAATCTTATGCTAATATGCCGAGTGGAAGGAGAATAGCCCAGGAGCGGCGATTTTTTTTTTCATGGCCGGGGGGGGGGGGGGGGATGCGAGGGACGAGGGAGCATAGTGAACGAGAGGTGACGGAAGTGACTACCCTCTCACAGGTTTTTCGAAGTTTTTCGGAGTTACATTCCTTAGCAAAACTGTAGTATAAAAATAAGCAATATACTTTTTACAAACAACACTTTAAAGTTGCCGGTAATTAGCATGCAGTCCGAAGGGTTGTAAATATTTAGTAGGTTAATTAAAGTAAGTAGGGAGATTGGGCATACATACAGTGTAAACTATGCTTACGCGATACCAACGGAATACAGATTTTCTACAATATTAACGGTTTAGGCCCTACTTGTACATTTTGAAGGATATTATGCAAGAGAGCGTAACGACCGAGCGAGAAGATTTTAGCATTTGTATTAGTCTAAACGCTGCATTCTTGGGCTCTCCAGAGCCTAAAAGTGTATCGAGTTTTTAATCAGTATTTTCTATACCCTTTTTTTTTTGGGGGGGGGGGGCACTTTTTCCCAGGATCACCGCCCCTGGATAGGGATAGTTGTATGTCACCAAGGGATTTTTTTTTTTTTTTTTTTTGGGGGGGGGGGGGAGGTATTTTGAGGGAACTTATTTATATATTGATGTTTTAAAACGCATGAAACAGAAATTGCACAGTCAATCGACAGAATTGACACTATAAAACCGGAGACGTCTTCCATTTCCAGTCACCAATTTTATTGTGTGAAATTCTGTAGATACAACTGGAAACTGTAAAATCTATGGTGAAATGAAAAGAAGAAATTGAAGTAAGAGAAAAAGCAAAAGACAATCTTGTAAAAAGGTGTTGTTCAAAATCAATCAGTGCTTTCAAAATCGACTGTCTACTGAAGCGAACGAGAAGAAATCTATTTATAAGAATTGACCTTGAAATGATTGAATGGACTGCAGTTTGATGCAAATATGTTGTGAGATTGATGAAAGATTGGAGCCAAGACAGATCTGTGGTGTGTGGATTCATATCGGGTGTATAGTATACTCACCTTGACAAGCAAAAAAAAAAAATGCATCAATACCATTTCAATTCATTATTAGGAAAGGCTTGGATATCACGCCATGGAAGAGAGAGAGAGAGAGAGTGAGAGAGAGAGAGAGAGAGAGAGAGAGAAAGGGAGGGAGAGAGAGAGGAGAGGAGAGAGAGAGAGAGAGAGAGAGAGAGGGGGGGGGGAGGTGGGGGGAGGAAGGGGGCGTGGCGGGGAAGTGAGGGTAGAGGAAGAGTTCCTAAATTATTTATGTTACTATCTATATATCATTTCAAGATCACGATTTGTGAACAAAACTCTGAACATTTAGACCTTGGTATGAAGGTTTTAAAAACTTGAATATTATATTGGCCTACTACCATTGCACTTTTAAAGATTCATCATATCTTTGCATACAGATTGGTAAGTTAAACTCACCAAGGTGACATACAAGGTATTCATAACAAATATTGTCTCGCGTGAATGGATCAAAAAGAAACCTGCACCCTTCCACACAGTTATATTCAAATCAAATTCCTTGCTTTTGTGGACATTTGTATAGTCCCACACGCAAGGATGAATGTATTGTCCGTTAGTTTACGGTCTTTGTCAGCGCATAGTTTATTTAACAACGCTCCTGCATGAACGCGAGAATCCCTGTGATGAAAATCGAGTAGAAATAGGTGGGTAGTAAATTATGTTTGCACTACTTCATTGTGGCGTCTATGTAACAAGAATCGAATAAACACAACTGAATAGTATTTTTTTTTGCTTTGTGTCACATTATGTATCGGATAGCGTTACTTAGCCGCGACAGTACGGCGACATTCAAGAACTGGGCGTAACTTACACCCATTGTGAATAGTTATAATACTATTAGATAGTTTCGTTTTACATGCAAATACACAATTCTGTTCTTATTGTAAATAACTATCTCTGATACAATTTTCATCCCAGGTATTACAAGGGAGAAAGCTTATGTTTCGAGCGCTAAACTACTCAAAACAATGTTTAGGCCAACATTTTAAAGCTTTCATGTAAACTCTTTTATTTTGTCTTCCTTAATCGATTTACAGTATTGCATATATTTAAATATCAATGGAATTCAGTTTCAAAATCTTTCCTTAAATCAGTACTCCCTTAATACAATCATGCATCATTTCCTGTTATCTATTATGACGGACTAAACTGCAACGTTTCAAGAAATTACAAAATCAATTCAGTTGACCGTGAAAGAGAGTTTTGATCAACGAATGTGTACAGAATGAAAAAAAGTTGTTTATTGCGATCGCACACTTCAAAGAATTACGTAGATAGGACGAAGCGATTTAGTGAATATCTCCTTGGTTCTCTCTCTCTATCTCCATTCGGACCAAACGTAATCATGGATTATGCATTGTGCGCCAAGGTTTGGCGGCGATTGAATTTTGAGAAAAGCAGCATTCCATTGTGATTATCATTAGCTTATACCCCTGTGAGATGGCAGTCATTCTATCATCCCACTTCTTATCTTGCTGCTGAGGAGAGAAACAAGCCAAAAGAGAATATAAAGACCTTGAATAATCACAGCCCTGAAAATGCCGAATTGAATATTCTAAGCTCATGAAAGCTTGAAAATGGGGAGATCCTTAGGGATCAAACTGATCTATGAGGTAGACATGATAGAGAGAAGTAGATTGCCACTATCGCCTTCTACGTTATGAGAAGAAGAACAATTTCTCGAAATGGCCCAGGAAATAATTATAAGTGCACGACGTCACCACTGTACCCTTTCAGAGTCGTACCCTCTTTGATAACTCCATAGAAAATCTATTTGCCTACTGCGTCCCTTCTACGTCCTCATTGCGTTCCAAACGGTGACGTGTCATATGCCTTATGTATGCGACTGATATCCTTTTAATTAAAACGTGATGCATACCATTACATCATGTTAATAAAAGCGTGATGCAAATCATTACTAGCTCCACGGAAAATCCATTTGACTACTGCGCGCCTTCAACGTCCTCATTGCGTTCCAAAGGAGGACGTGTTACGTGCCTAACGGTGCCTTATGCATGTAAATGACATTTTTTTTTTAAAGTGATGCCAATCATGACACGACATGCAATCCGAACTCGTATGAAGTTCATTGGACACAGCAGGACCTCAAGTTCAAGTTCAAGGTCATTTATTTCGACACCAATAAATACAGAAAAGGATATAAGAATTTGGAGCTATGGTGAGCCATTGCAAAAGTTTTGCTCTCAAGCACTGTAGCTGGATACTAGCTGGATTTCTCCCAAGTATTATAGCATGTAAGGACGCAATGAAAACGTCATCAACGTAACTGAGACGTAATTAGAGCGCCGAACAATCATAGGGCATATACCATCTAAAAGGACGCTGTACCGTGGGGACTGTGAAGTCCATCTAGCAAATTATGAAACTATAAAAGAAAAGCACAACAAGACCTAAGCGTTACCATCACGTTTTTTTAAGGTTGTTTAATTTACTCATATCGTTATGTATTATTGATTATTGTTATCATTATTGATGCTTTGTTTATCATTTTGTAGGTGGTGGGTGAAACTTCTTGCCCGACCCAACAACTCAATCAGACAATTTGCGCTGTATATTGTGTTGATCCCAGAAAATAAAAACATCCCAATTTCGAATGTTTGATGACACGAAAGATAATACTATCTACCATTCTTGGCATTTCACACCGGCCATTGATCAAATTTACCCCCCCCCCCCCAACTCTGCCTTTTTCAACTCAAGAGCGATCCAAATTCAACAACAATCAATAAAGTACTCATACCAGTACAAAAATAATTATGAATCAGACACATCACAAGGAGATTCCTTTGCAACAAGCAATAACATGAATAAAAAAAAGCAATCATCTTCACTATATGGTCTTATCAAACGAGTGTAATTTCAAGGTTATAACATGCAGACACATACAAATTTCTCTCATGGAAATGCATTAAAAGAGCAGACTCAAATAGGATTTACAATATTTACATTATTCATTTAAAATGACGTATCCCTTGGCGTGCGCCATTATTCAGTAAGACCTTGCAATGTATATAGCAAAAATGACGAATATATCGCTTGAGGACCATTTATTCCACGTGCTCGTATATCTTTATCATACCGCTTTGTTGCTGTTATCTTTTGAATCCCCTGATGAATTTTCATGACGACATTAAGTTTGACAGGGCTTCCATTAAAGTACAAGTTAGTAATTGTTCGTTTATTGCGCAAGTCGCTGTTTCTCACCAACACGTATCAAAACGCCGCTAGCAAGTTTATGGAGTAGAAAAGGAGGAAGGGGAAGCGGCCTGTCGCTTGTAATATCTGAGCAATATGGCTTTGAATAATATGTCGATTGTAAGAAGAAGGTGCATTGCCCATGGATCGAATATGCTTTAGTAGTGATTGAATGAAAGCACTCTCAACAGTGCTGACGTACTTTTAATGTCAAAACACTATCACCAATACTAACGTGCGATTCTTGATAGTCGGTGAAGCAAGCAAACGAAGGGAAAGAGAACTTGACATGAACCACGAAATGATTTAATGATGACGAATAAATGAACACGACGGATTTTAAAACTTTAGACAACTCATTTATCGATTTGAGAGAAAATGATCATGATTAAGTAAAATTACAGAGCTTGTGTGAAATGACACTTCTTCAGATTGATGCATTCCGATTGGTGTGAAAAGGAAAACACAAGCACCTCACTATACAAAAATGATAAATGAATAATTAAAAAAATATATAAACAATAATGGAACCTTGTACTAGTCACGTTCAACCTTGACCATCCATCTTTCACAGATCAGTGATTCTGCTCTAATCAGTTGACATTTTTTTCTCTCAATCTGTTCAATGAACTTAAAAACAAACGAGCATCAAAATGCTTTTAGATAAATTACCAGTTTGTTCAAATTGCTTGGTAACTACAAGGTTACGTTTTGCCCGCTTTTCCTATACCCACCGCTGGTTCACGTTAACATCAAGGTTTCTTTTTGTTTGCTCCATATTGAAAGTAAAGCAAAAGTTGCCATGTTACTAAGTGTATAAATGGATTAGTTTGTCGCTAATTACACGTGTAACCTGTGGATTTTACACACTTTTAAGAAAATAAATTAGACCTGTAAAGGCAATCGCAAATTGTGTACGGAAGCGAGACTCTCTCTCTCTCTCTCTCTCTCTCTCTCTCTCTCTCTCTTTCTTTCTCCTTTTCCATCTAATACCCCCCCTCTCTCTCTCTCTTTCTCTTTCTTCCTTCTTTCATTCTAACTTTCTCTCTCTCCATGGACAATTATGTCTTACTAAGTATTCACTGGTATACCGACAGCCATCCCCCTTCCCCTGTGTCTTTCTCTCCCTCTCTAAAAGTCTCTTCCTTTGTTTTTGCATGCCCTTTCATTGTTTCTCTCTCTCTCTCTCTCTCTCTCTCTTTATATATATATATATATATATATCACTCTTTTTCTCTCTATACTTCTCTTTCTCTATAGGCTATACACCTATATTCCTTTCCTCCCCTCTCTTATCCCATTTTGCCTTCATCTATCTCGCAATCGCTTTCCTTGTTTTCCATTTTGTAAAATTGCAGTATCCACTCTCTCTCTCTCTCTCTTTCTCTCCCAAGCTCATCCACTATGCATTAGATTCCTTTTGGGATTAATCATATATTCACAATTTCACTCTTTTCAGATTTGAGTGTGAGGGCTGTAATGTCCTTTTTCTAGAAGAATACTACGATTTCTATACATTAAACATTTAAATTGATATTCGATTGGAAAGTCATGATTGAAAAGAACTCATACAATATTGCCTATACCTCGTATCTAAAAAAAAAAAAATGCAAAGTGTTATGCAGTGCATGATCCGGGGAAGTGGGGCACATGGGCCAACTAATCTAGCTAGTATATTATAAACCTCAATCAATGAAAGTGTAATCTTTAAATCTATGTTCAAACCAGGGAATCGTCTCTTACAATTGTTCATGGGATTGATGGGAAAATAATTTCTCAATATTATTTACCGTGTTTACAGTATTTTCATGGGAGTTGTTGTGTCACTGAGATTTTTTTTAAATGAAATAAAGACGGGGAACGTGGACAGATGACGTTGTATGTGTTCTATTCGTACTACAGAAACGTATGAAAGCGATATTATATTGTAAATGTAACTAATGAAGGATTTTGCTTCGTACGTAAAGTTCGTAATATGCTACAGTCACACGGCCATGTTACGGACCTGCGGATGCCTGCGTATATTTGGATAATGAAAATGCGTAATTTTTAACCCCAATACGGAAATTTGAGCAAAAGTTACCTATATTCTGCGGACGATACGGATTAGTTACGGATGTTACGTATGAATTACGGACGATACGGATGACTTACGGACGATACGGATGACTTACGGACGATACGGATAAGTTACGCTCGTGTCTGCGCATGTCGGCTTCCTCTGGCGTCCGCACCATCCGCATATAAACCCACGTGGATCGGAGCTTGCTTCAGTCGCATTTCATCAAGTCTGAGATCTAGTTCCAGTTATTCAACAGTTTCTTCTCCATCTTTTTGGACTTTCGTGTGCATCATGTCTGGCAGAAGAAGTAGCAGAATACTTTGTTTTTATAAATGTTTACCATAATGTGCTTTGATAGATTTACAGACTGCTTGGAGATATACAGACTGTTTGCAGATATACAGACTGTTTTTTTTTTCAAAGAAAGTCTTTATTCAATATTTCTCCACAAATCATATAACGTCGGTGGGCGTCCAAAATCTCGTAAGTCTGTTTTTTTGGAAAACACTTATGAACTTTTAGAAGCAGTATCACTCGACTAATTATCTGTCAAAATCTCGTATACCATAGCCAATGGAAAAGTGGATTTCTAACCATGTGACAAGATGGTATACGAGATTTTTACAGATAATTAGTCGAGTGATACTGCTTCCAAAAGTTCGCAAAAGTGTTTTCCAAAAAAAAACGACTTACGAGATTTTGGACGCCCACCGACGATAATCAAATGCAAAATGCATGTAATACATTACAAACAATATTATACATGTATAGAAAACAAAATATAGCAAAACAAAATTTAAATAAGCTCGATGTGCCTCGACCCATCAAGATGTACAATACACTTATTTCGTTGCGTGTTCATAACGCGTTCTATCTCATGCTGATATTTTAATTTCTTTTTAAATGATGAAAACGATAAATAACCATTTAAACACCTAGTTGAAAATATATAATATTTAGCATATAAAATATCAAAATTAAAAGAAGAATAATTTCCACCTGGTATGCCAAATACAAAATCATTAAAAGATAACATTATTTCACTTTTGAGAGTGTATTTTTCAAAATCATCTAAAAATCGACGATTGAAGGGGCATTCCCAAAATAAATGGGCAATAGTTTCAGAGTGTTTTGAACAAAAAGAACACAAATTTAATATACCAACAGTTTTCAGATACTTGTTAACACCAAGGATATTATGAAGAATTTTATATTGTAAATATCTAAGTTTTCTTGATAAAGAACATTTAAAAGGAATCATATAAATTTTGTCCCAAGTAACAATTGGTTTTGAAACAATGTTCCTCCATTTGTTTTGTGAAAGAGGAGTTTTAAAGATTTTCTCAACACTGATTTTATAAATAAATTTACATCCTTTCGTTACCTTGTTCAATTTTTTTGTTGTCAAATTTAAGCATCAAGAGTTGCATGATTTGTCTGTTTGTTATGTTTGGCCAACTGCTTAGGCCATGCGCTGCTGCCAGGGAACTGCTCCGGCGGTGCCATTGTAGTAATGCTTGAGGTACAGGCGCTGGCGCTTGGCAATCTTGGTGGTGTAGTTGCCAGCAAGCCTCTGTTGCATGTCATCCAGCACGCCCCCCTCTCTCCATGCACCCGGGATGATGTTGTGCTGGTCGTCCTCTCTGTCCATCATGCCATTCTGCTCAGCGGATGCCTGGTCTCTCAGGAGGTTGTGGATGCACAGGCAGGCGAGGACGATGGTCTCCACTGTGGAAGGCACCTGTGCCATAGCACTCAGAAGACACTGGAATCTGTTTGCAAGAATGCCAAAGGCATTCTCCACACATCTCCTAGCTCTGGAAAGTCTATAGTTAAATATCCTCTCCTCCATGGTCAGTGGCTTGGCACCAAAAGGCTTCATCAGGGTGGTGCGTAGTGCAAATGCAGCGTCAGCAATCACGAAATAAGGGATGTCTCGATCGTCATGAGGCAGTGGCTCATCTGGTGGTATTCCAATGTTCTCATCGTCAATTGCCTCTTTCAGACTGCACGTGTTCCAAATCTGGGCATCAGAACTCGCACCACCTGCTCCCACCTCCACCCACCGGAACTTGTAGTTGCCATCAACCAGGGCAAGGAGTACAATCGAGTTGTACCCCTTATAGTTGTAGAACTGGGAGCCACAGTTCGCGGGTGCCTTGATGCGGATGTGCTTGCCATCTAAGGCTCCCAGGCAATGGTGGAAGTTCCACCGGTCGGAGAAGGTCTGGGCAATGCCCTTCCACCCCTCTGGAGTAGATGGGTTGCTGATGGTCTCCTCGCCATACTCAGCGTAGATGGCCTGACACACGTCCAACACCAAGAGTGAGATGGTGTTTTGGGGTACATAGAATAGGTACATCAGGCTGTGGTAGGAGTCCCCACTGGCAAGGTAGCGCATGGTGATGGCGACCTTCAAGCCTACTGGAAGGGCCTTCCTGTACCAGGTATCATACTTCTGTAAGCGAGGAGTGAGGCGGGTGACCATTTCGGCAAACATGGCAGGTGTGATGCGGGTGAAGTTGCGGAAGCCCTGAACATCCTCATTGCGTAGCAGGTGCATCAGGTTACCATAGGCACCCTGGTGTGGTCGCAATGTGATCCAGTGACGAACCCAACACATCCTCTCTTTTCTCCTTTCAAGGATGGCTTGCATCTTGGCCATCAGGATCTTCATCTGCATCTGATTGTGTTGGATGGCAATCAAACAATCCAGCAACACAAGGCGGCGTTCTCTCTCCATCTTGAGTGACCTGTGAAAGTCTACAGTTGAAGAACTGACAATGATGAGGATGCTGGCAGCATCCAGGGTTGCATACCCAAGTGAAGACCATTTGGCATGGGCGACATCCGCCGAAATGAAAGAAGACATAGGTAAAAATTCCGCATATTATCCGTATCTCAACCGTAACATACATATCCAATCCGTAACATCCGTATCCCATCCGTAATATTCGTATCCCATCCGCAAGCATACGCAATTACCGCAAGTCCTATCGTAAGATCCGCAATATATATGTCAAAAATACGTTAAACATACGTAACTCCTACGTAATAGTGTTTACGTACCCCTATGTATCCGCAGGCATCCGCACACCCGACAAAGTGTGCGGATCAGTTACGTATCTAACGTATCCTGCGGATGAGTTTACGTATCTTACGTATGAGTTACGTATTTTACGTATGGATAACGTATATTCTGCGGATGCTTACGTATATTTCATCCGCAGCAAAATTTTGAGATTTTCAAAATTCCGCTGCGGATCTGCGTATGTCTGCGGATCCTGCGGATTGAATTACGGATGGATACGGATGCTTACGGATGATACGGATCCTTGCGGATGCTTACGGACTTTTATCCGTAAGCATCCGCAGCTACCGTAAGTGGCCGTGTGACTGTGCCATATATCGGTTGCTCTTTTAAAAACTTTCTCATATAATTTCGATTTAATGCAAAGAGATCAATGTAAGATAAATTTCTTGAATCAATTAGTGGACTTTTCATCACCATCAGAAGTAGAAAGAAATACATATATTTGTGGACAACCTACAATATTCGCCCAAGCGCGTAGCCAGGATTTCATTTTAGGGGGGGGGGGCGGTAGTGAGCGCGCGAAGCGCGCTCCATATAGAGGGGGTGGGTGCAGGAAAAGAAGACGATTCGTTGTACCTTTCTCGACTCATAATCCTTGTCTGAATTCAGTCCGCCCCTCTTGCGCATAGCGCGGAAGCTCTGACGTATTATTAGACAAAGAATTCATTATACCTTTCTCGACTCTTAAATCCTTATCTGTATTCAGTCCTCCTCCCGCACGAAGCGCGGAAGCTTTGACGTTTTATTAATTTATTACAGAAAGAAGACGATTCGATGTACCGTTCTCGACTCTTAATTCTTACCTGAATTCAGTCCTCCCCCTCCTCCTGCGCGAAACGCGAAAGCTTTGACGTATTATTAGACAAAGAAGACGATCCATTGTACCTTTCTATATTTTACCGGCTTTTTAGTAGCATAAACTTGATAAATATCATCAGACTCGTTTCAGACTTTTTACTTAAAGATAAAAATGAATTCTGGTCAAGTATTGGCGTGTACTGCCGAGGTTCTGGAATCATCAAATGATAAGAAATTTAGCCCAGTCTTGGTAAAAGTTTCAAGCACTGTACACAAAAAGATGTATACGGAACTACACAAACAAGTGGCATAACAATGATGTCCTCATTTTTAAGCTGTTACATGTCATACTAAGAATAGGAATGCATTTGAAGAGCCATGCTTTTCAGGGAACATTATTTCTCTGATGTTCTTCTACACTTGCATAATAGAAATGAAAACGCTATATCTATTATTCTCTTCAAATGAGTAATGGTGTTTTCCTCCGTATGCGAGCGTGAAAACGATGTTTTCAAACAATTTTCCACAACGTGTTTATTTTCACTCTCACAAAATACAAACATTTAGAAATCTGATGTTTTTTTAAATAAAATTGAAACAGACTTTTATAATGATTGCATTAAAGGAGTAAAGCTGTTCGCAGTTTGATCGAACGAGGTCTTTACTTATTCTGATACATATGTATCTCATATATTTAACGGCAGATGATTGCCTACATGCTCCATTAACCGCATGAGTTCATTAAATATTCATACATGACTTGTGTTTGTTAAAATGTTGATGGATCGCATATGGATATGTATGCCGTATACTTCGATATTGACGCATTGGCGACAAGAATAGAATCTATGAAAAGAAATTGCTTATTGTTCACAATGTACCTCTTCTCTTATTCTGGGCACACCATTCTTTCACTGTTTGTCCGTCTACTGTATCCTCCCTCTATCTCTACCCCCTCTCTCTCTATCTCTCTCTTTCTCTCTCCCCCTCTCTCTCTTCCTATCTCTCTCTCTCTTTCTCTCTCTCTCTCTTTAACAGTGTGTATAGACTCGTGGTAGTCTAGTATGAAAAAAAAAAGAGATGGCTCAGTAGTAGAGCAGTGGTCTCTTAACTGGGAGGTCCCAGGTTAGAAACCATGTCAATGCGCTCGTGCCCTTTGGTAAGGCATTAATCCTCATAACCAAGTCCCTATAGAGAAGACTTAAAGCCGTCGGTCCCCTGCTTGTTTACTTACAAGCATGTACATGCTTTCTTAGCAGTCAAGTAAAAAGAAAACCTTCAATCAACATCATCAATAATGAAATTAATAATAGCTCTTTTTTAGTATACTTAAAACCATTGGAAACTAAAGGCTTTTCTCCAGCATACTGTGAATTGCTAAATACACCCAGTCAATGTGTTCTATATATTGCATGATCCAAAAATGAGTCAAGTTTCGCTGCATCCCTTTTCAGAATCATCAACTGTTTTCATGATCAACACACATTAAAATAACTACTAACCCTGTTTCACTGAGCCTCAGAGCGTAATAACCTTCATCCACCGGCTTTAATTGATGAATGGTTGAACCTGATGAGTACTCTCCAATTCTTGTTCATAAATCTCATCTTGATCTCACGCATGGGGGATCCCTCATTAGAGAATCAGCAGGATATGAAAGCTAAAATGTGTTTTGTTTTTGTGCATAAATCAGTAAGGCCTAATTGCACCACCTTGGGAAGGCGTCACGGCAATGCTGAACAGACACCAAATAATAAGGCTGATATTTACAGCGGAAATCGTACCGTGAAGTCATATTCCCATAAGAGCGGGAAACTGAGCGTATCTTCTTTGATGCCTGTGACTGGGACAAGATTATAAACCATAGAACTTATGGAATCGGTAAGATCATCACCGTTACAAATGCAATATTTCTCGCCACAATTATGGCTAATTATCATGAGAGGAATGCCGGGGAAAAGGCTGGTTGGTAAAGTGATGAGCTTAGATGAGCCAATCATAGAGTTTTCATTGAGTGGAGCAGGGAAGGTAAAGGTCTTTCATGATAATAGCGATGATAGCTTCATGTTCATTTACGCTTCAGTTTTATTTAGAATGGCATAGAGAGAGAGAGAAAGAGAGAGCGAGAAAGGGGGGATTAGAATATATTCTGATATAATATGTAGACACTACACCAATGCACTATAAAACCATCTTCATAAGATCTGATAAACATCAAGGCACCTTAAAACCATCTTCGTAAAATAAAGGATAGACTACACCAGTGCACTATAAAGCCATCTTCATAAGATTTAAGATACACTAAACCAGTGCACTATAAAGCCATCTTCATAAGATCTGATAGACACTACACGAATGTGGCCAAGAAACCAAAATATACTACACCATTGTGGTATAAATATATCATTATAAGACATGGTAAACACTACACATATTCTGAACTATAAAACGATCTTCGTAAGATCTGATAAACACTACACCAATCTACTATAAAACCATCTTCATAAGATATGATAGACACTACACCAATCTAATCTATAAAACCATCTTCGTAAGATCTGATAAACACTACACTAATGCACTATAAAACCATCTTAATAAGATATGATAGTCATTACACCAATGAACTATAAAACCATCTTCATAAGATCCGATAAACATCAAGGCACTTTAAAACTATATTCATAAGATCTAGGATAAACTACACCAGTGCACTATAAAGCCATCTTCATAAGATCTGATAAACACTACACCAATGTACTATAAAACCATCTTCATAAGATATGATAAACACTACACCAATGCACTATAAAACCATCTTCGTAAGATCTGATAAACACTACACTAATGCACTATAAAACCATCTTCGTAAGATCTAAGATAAACTACACCAGTGCACTATAAAGCCATCTTCATA
Organism: Strongylocentrotus purpuratus; assembly: GCF_000002235.5. Taxonomy (NCBI): domain Eukaryota; kingdom Metazoa; phylum Echinodermata; class Echinoidea; order Camarodonta; family Strongylocentrotidae; genus Strongylocentrotus; species Strongylocentrotus purpuratus. The sequence continues at coordinate 31,105,046 of NW_022145612.1, read as the reverse complement.
AGATCTGATAGACACTACACGAATGTGGCCATGAAACTCAGATATACTACACCATTGTGCTATAATTATAATCATAAGACATGGTAAACACTACACATATTCTGAACTATAAAACGATCTTCGTAAGATCTGATAGACACTACACCAATGAACTATCTTCGTAAGATCTGATAAACACTATACCAATGCACTATAAAACCATCTTCGTAAGATATGATAAACACTACATCAATGTACTATAAAACCATCTTCGTAAGATTTAGGATACACTCCACAAATGTACTATAAAACTATCTTTGTAAGATATGATAAACACTAAACCAATGCACTATAAAATTTTCTTCGTAAGATCTGATAAACACTACACCAATGTTCTATAAAACCATCTTCGTAAGATCTGATAAACACTACACCAATGAACTATCTTCGTAAGATCTGATAAACACTATACCAATGCACTATAAAACCATCTTCGTAAGATATGATAAACACTACATCAATGTACTATAAAACCATCTTCGTAAGATTTAGGATACACTCCACAAATGTACTATAAAACTATCTTTGTAAGATATGATAAACACTAAACCAATGCACTATAAAATTTTCTTCGTAAGATCTGATAAACACTACACCAATGCACTATAAAACCATCTTCGTAAGATCTGATAAACACTACATTAATGTACTATAAAACCATCTTCATAAGATATGATAGACACTGCACCAATGTACTATAAAACTATTTTCATGAGACCTAGAATACACTACACCAACGTACTTTAAAACCATCTTCATAAGATATGATAAACACTACACCAATGTACTATAAAACCATCTCCATAAGATATGATAAACACTACACCAATGAACTATAAAACCATCTTCATAAGATATGATAAACACTACACCAATGAACTATAAAACCATCTTCATAAGATATGATAAACACTACACCAATGAACTATAACACCATCTTCGTAAGATATGATAAACACTACACCAATCTACTGTAAAACCATCTTCATAAGATATGATAAACACTACACTAATGTACCTTAAAACCATCTTCATTAGATCTGATAAACGCTACACCAATGTACTATAAAACCGTCTTCGTAAAAATGATAAACACTACACCCATGAACTATAAAAACACTTTCATAAGATTTGATAAACACTACATCAATGTACTATAAAACCATATTCATAAGATCTGATAAACACTACACCAATGTACTGTAAAACCATCTTCATAAACACTACACCAATGTTCTATAAAACCATCTTCATAAGATATGATAAACACTACACCAATGTACTATAAAATCATCTTCATCAGATCAGATAAACAATACAGCAATGCAGCATAAATAATGAAAAGGATTGTGATAAATGGGAGTTGTATGCAGAAAACCACATTGTATTTTATGAATGCATGTCTCCTCCTCATGACATCCCATCGCTTTACCTTGCCATAGTTACCCTTCAGATCAAGGTAAATTACTCATGGCGCCAAGCTTTCATCTTGGATTACATCTTCAAGATCGAGAAGATTCCCATTCGTGACCGCTGGCTGAAGTATTATAGTTGGTTTTGAGTCGTCCATATTTCAAGTCTAGTTTATGGTCAATTTGACTAATCTCATCCGGTCAGTGGGTCTGGGGAATGATTCTAGTATACCACACCTATCTCATTCTCACGCCATGAAGTAATATATCGACCGATGCATACAGACTGAATTTCTAATATCTTACGATGTATGCAGTCTGTATGATATCGTCTTTACTGTAAATGTACTTAGTTTTTACATAATTATACGAATTTCTTCCAACATCTCCACAGGATGATAACCGGAAACAAACAAAAACAAACAATAGTACACACTGAAATTATTAATTATATGAAGCTATCTAATGACAAACCAAAGATTCAGGAACTGAAATATGGGAATAGATAATATTGAAAACTAAGGGCATCGGTTAGTATAATGATAGAAGTCGTGATGACAGTGGTGCAATATAAACGTATTTCATAATATCTGGTCAATAATGGAAGATTGCCTGGATCAGGGCGTGTTATTGCTCACATCTTCACCCGATGACCGCTTCCTGTCAGTTATTACAGCTAACCAATAATAAACACTGCTCACATTGAAGTCTTAAACCTCATCAGATGAGAATCATCTCTTCTCCTATTATTTGAGCGATTTGAGCGTCTTTATTGCGCCTTTCAAGGAGGCAGCCATGGGATTTATTGCATTTTGTGGTAAGGTTAGCCACCAATGCAGGTCTATGCATTATTAGTGTCACAGCATCGCGCAGCTGTATTAACATATGGAACGAAACTCGGCCCAAAATAAATGCAAGCTTAACGCCCATGAAATAAGAAATCTACTCGGAGTGCACTTTTCATTACCATTCGCGTTATACCAACGAGCTGTAAAAACGTCAGCTTTGTCTTTCTCCAAGGTTGCGCCTTTGATGGAAGGGTATCATCCGAACAGAAGAGCATCATCATCAGATGACAAGGGTGTCATCAACAGGAGAAGGGTGTCATCAACTTGAGAGAAACTGTGTCAGGTCAGGGAAACTATTGGCCTTCGACAAAAACTCTACTCTCAAAGGAATCAAAGGTAAATTGGCGGAAAAAGCAAATGCAAAAAATAAGTCTGCCATAGACAAATAAGCTCTATGAATATAAAGAGTTTACCTAGTCAGAGTAGATAATCGCATCTTTTATGTGTGTTTTTGCTTCTTTTGTGGGTGTATGTATGCGTAATATTGAAGTTAAATTACGCCAAAGAATATATACTGATCCCATATTGTCAAAGCTACGTGGGCTTTAACTTTAAATATTTCAACTACACATACGTCAGACACTCTAAAAATTATATATTATTCAGATCTGACGATAACTCATGGACCAATTCCTAAAAATAGATGTTTTAGTGTCCCATAAATAAAAAACGGTTTATGAATGTGTATATACTGTAATGATAGCGAGAATGTGTATTCCATAGCTATTTTGGGGGCTTAAAAATATTGATGGAACGAAGGCCTGCATCTCAGTCACTATCGTATATTTACCATCTTATCGAGGTTGTGTGTTAGCATCAGAGTATATGCATGTTACTCTCATAGTCCCATTAATAGTAATTGGTGTTTTAGAATGGGTTTGCCGTACATCAATCACGCGTCGTTTATGAACTGTGATGTTGACAATAATTTTCCATCGTCATTGGGGCAAGACTAATTGCGTTTCCTGTCTGAGTATGATATTCGCTCAGGTTTAAAGTCGTCAATGGCAGCCACGCACAATAGGTTGTCGAGGAGTTAAGAGACTAAATCTGTTTTTCCGATCAGAACTCAGCGTAGCTATAGACCTGTCACTGATTTACTTGGATGGCGTCGAAATCCCTTCCTGTCATTTCTTCATGAGTAACATTTCCTTCAATACAGGATGATTACATTAATTATCAAACATAGAAGTATCTTCTTCCTGGAAAGAAATAAACATAGAAACCAAACAAAATTTCTGATAATGTAACAATAATGCCATTAACAGGAACTTTAGAATGGTTGGAAGCATTATTAAGATGAAAGCTAATCTTAAGCTGTGGTATGGGGATCGTAATATGTTGAGAGAACATGGCTATAGTTCATTCTGGATTATTTATTCTGCATTATATTGATTGTTTGAACCAATAAATTAAAAACGACCTCACAAAAGTTTGCTGGAAATCATCTTCAATAAAAACCACAACTCTCATTTGCACATAGTGACCTGTGTTATAAGCACATGGTGTCGGGCCAACGTAGGCCTATCTTGATTTCCTCATCTTTCTTTGCTCATTGCTCAGCTAGCGGCCTCAGCCCCTATACATTTTGTACCAAAATCGTGTAAGTTTTGTTGGATTCTGTAAGAATTTATTTTCTATCATTACCAGAACTGAAGCTTTATATCTTTAAGATTCTCCAGGGTATACACGCTGGTGATGGGCAATGTGTCTTTAATGAGAACGGATGCGCAACAATGAACACGTGATATGAAGGGCATCCAGAGAACACATCTTCGGTCTCTCTCTGTAATATTTGCGCGGGAAACCCCGTGGATCACATAATTGAGCTCCCACATCCATGGTGTCGTCTGCCTGGACTGGACAGACTTAGGCCCGTTCACACTAGAATACAAACACATCTATAGTGTGAAGGATTCATCTGGTATCATGGTTAGTTGGGCTTTTTAAAAATATATCGGAAGCATTTTTTCTATTCTGTGTAGGGGATCTGAATGTATCCCTTTAAAGAAAAGCTATAACAATGTCAAGAAAAGGCACCTTAGCCCTCATGTACAAGTCATTTTGTGGATGGATACACGATTCAACATAAAATCTTGAACGTTATAGACAACTTTAGATTGAAAAGTTTTGTTTAATAAAGTGGACTTAATAAAATTATATTTAAACAAATTCTATGACTATACCCATTAAACAATTTAGGTAGAATGAAGTGTGTATGGAAATCTACAGGCATAACATGAACAACCCCACATTTCATTTCTCAATCATGAAGAACAAAAATACTCCATTTCGAACTATCATTTGCAATGTGTGTATAGTATAGATTAAGTTTTGAGTATGAAGTTCAAGTGTAGTCCATCCGTTATTACCATTTGAGTTGATGGATTGAGGTAGGTTTATTTCGGATGTTGATTTAAGCTTGACGCCGAGCTCAGTGGACACCCATCACCCCAATGAAAACGAAAAGTAAGAAGAAACGATGACGAGATGAAAGATGATATCGTTGTCTTGGCTCAATGGCGAAATAAATGAGATAATTTTGGCAACAATTACTTGCAGCGTGCTGGTTGAGTGGTTGCGGCTTAGGAGCGTCAGTGGAAGAACCTCTCAAGTCATGATGATGGGGGAAAAAGATAAAAGACAGTTCAATATCGAATTTTGTTCCATCCGTACGATAATCAGTTCAATCTAAAGCATCTGAAATAGAACGTACTCGTTTCGCTTTCATCTTTACAGACCAGAAAACCTTATTTCACTAGGACGATACCTAGCCAGTAATTCGTATAATAAAAGAATACATCAATGGATAAAGCGATACATTAATATGTACTTGCCATGAAGCAACATTGTATTAGGCTGTGGTAATGTTGATATATTTGGTCGATTCAAAACTTTAAATTAGGAAGCTTTAAAATTAATATTGACATTGCCATGAGCAACATTGAGATAAGTATAATTCAACTTTTGATTGGTGCTAAAAATATACGACATTCCAAGGCATAATGTGATGATTAACTCTGCTTTCTATTCAAACACTGTTGGCTAGAATAAGATCGGGACTATAATAATATATTTGCACTGCATAATCTTAAACGGTTAAAGAGCTTGGTGAGACAAGTGAGACATGTGGGTTATGTTGTGATATTCAGCACTAACAGAAATGCCCTCATATTCCATAGACGACATTATCAGGAGCTTCAATTAAACGACAATGAAGATACACCTCTTCCTCCTCTGCAATTTCACAAGCAAACAAAAGAGCTATTTTGAGAAAATGCATTGACTAGCAGACGGTAATATCTTCTGATAAGTAGGTAACATTTTCCAGAATGAACCACATCATAATTTGATTTCATGAATGCAATATTTGAACAACAAAAAATAATGTGCCTTATTCGTTTTTAATCGGACTAGCCTTGGCTTGCCCCTTACTGTTCACTGTACTGCACAATATAATTAACTTCATTCATGATGGCTGAGTTTATTAATTGAATTACTTGGCGGCACATTGCATTCATTCATGTTCAAAGCTGATCGATGACTCTCCTTGCTTCATTTCGATCCCGTAGCTCGGCGGTCTCCACTTATCGCAACCTCGCTGCCATCACACACGGCCCGTAATTGGAAGAAAATAATGACGTTTCGTCGATCAAAATACGACTTGCTACTTCAAGCGTTCATTAATGGCAAACATTGAGTCATTGAAAGAACCTTCAAATCCCCGCCATTATGACCATGCACAGCTAAACGTGTTTCATGCCACTATTTGTAGCTTGAAATTCATCAGGGGTTGCTGGTTAATTTTCAATTGAATGAGATGAATAATTGCGAATGAAACTTGACAAGTTAAATGGAGTGTGAATCATATAGCACTTAGCTAAATCTGAATATGTCGTGGGTTACTTCAATACTAACTAGTCAATTTCCGGGGAATGAGCATTTTATTGCTATTATTTCACTTCATTCTTGTCACTACGGATTTATAGAACTATTTATAACGTGAAAATAGAACAAGAGACAAAGAAAAGTTACATTTTGATTTATTTTTGTTTTCAGGAGGTGAATAGTGTTCTATTTGTATGTTAAAAGACTGATACTTTTATTTATATTTACCTCTATGATTTTCTGGGAAAATGCACTGTACCCCGACACCCTTACCTCACAAGACCAAAACACTGTTGCATATGGGTCTATATCTATCTACATGTCTATGTATTCTGACAACTTCAAGATAGAGAATGAGAGAAGAATAAGAGTGATGGTGTAATATTGGAGGTTTGGACACTCTTTCCATCACTGTCAGAATCTCAGTAGGGATCCCGTACTCCCTGTCGCTACAGGCACGCACGCTAATGACCATTCGCCTTAATAATAACCCACCAAGAAGAACAGAAATATATAAAACACTATCACCAAGTCGTGACTTATTGGCCTATTTTTATATTTTTATATTACCCTATTCGACAATAACTTATAAGTCAACTGGCACCGCTGGCCAAACCGACTTCACAACAACATGAGACCTACCGATGTTGGCCATTAGCGGTAATATAAGTTTCTGTTCGGTTTGTAGTCGATCTGGTGTTGGTCTGGTTGGTGTGACCACGGTGTGACTGAGGTATTAGGGACTTTTAGATTTGCACAACGACTACATGGATTGCTACAATCGACGTCCTTTTAATGCACTGCCTTGTCCACGCAAATCTAAAAGTCCCTAGTATTCCGCATTTGTATTACCCCTTGATATGATCTTATACCCAGATACAATGTGATATGAATGCGAGATTAGAATTAGCCAGCACGGGTACACCGATTTCCTATATAGGTTGTCTAATCAGTCATTAGGTTACGAGAATACTAGAAAGAAGTAAATGCATGGCTTTTTTTGGTTGCACTTCAGACTTCTTTTTAAATTGGAATATCGATGCATCATAAATGCGAGCTGAGTAGACTTAATGATTCTAAAAAGTAACCGTCAAGTGCCATTGTCGTTTGCTAAAGCACTTTCTAACCTGATTCACTATGGATAGTTGTCATAATCTACTGATATTTGATCACAAATCAAGTACCAGCAAAAATTGAGAACTTAATCTAGGATAGAGATACTTCAAACAATGTAGAACGTAAGTAATATAGAGGGTTCTTACAATAGCAACAAATGGTTTAATCATTATATATAGATAAGGTTTATATCTTCTAATTATTGAACAATGTCTATGACTCTTTAAATTGATCAGTAACGCTCTGAGAAGATATGTAAGCTCTTAAATCATTAATAAATCACATTCTCACAATCTCTTCACGAAAAGAGCTAAACAAAAAACATTTTCCCCGACTCTATGGGAAACGGTATATACAAATCCACTGTTAATCACACCATATACAAGAGAATAACTACTGCTTTCAGGTTTCAACTACCGGATAAACTAACAAAATCCCACAAACTAAGCCGAAATACCTCCTGACAAGGACCTATCGACACGTGATGTCATTTATTTATATGCATAAATGATGCATATACAATAGCTTTGATAAATCACGCGGATTGACGATTGATACTCTGATAAGGTCATGGCCGATTCAGTAATCGCTTTAACTCCTACAAACAAAGCCAACCATAGTTTCATCATCAACAAGGGGATAAAAAAGAAAGATCATCGGGATTTTCATGATGATCACAGAGTACTTATGCAAGCATCATCGCTGAACAAAAACGTTAACCGCGACATAGTCAACCATTGATTGCAAATTAACAAAGCTACTCCCATGCCACGCTCGTTGAAACGCCCTCCGAGTATTTCGTCGGAATTAACTTCATTCATATTTTGTCATCATTTCTTCAGCAGGATAGAAGAGAAGGTTATCTGCTTTCTTCAAGCATATTTGAGAGTTATCTTAAACTTGTTCAATAACAGTCCTAACATTAAAATCTTGTTGCTATATCGGTAAAGCACGCGGTTTCCACACTCGACTTTTATCCCGAAACAGTATTAATAACCTTCTGCTAGTAACAAAATATAAAATGTATGCGATGTGGGGGGGGGGGGGCGTCCCATTGCTGTACATAATAATTGTACTATCAGTTCCGAAATCATGACGGTATAACGGGTGGTTAGAGGGGCCATCTTTAGGGTATAAATTGGCTTAAATTAACTATAAAGCTTAATAATCATAATAACGGGAGATTGTAATAATTTGGCATTCGTACTTACGCCGAACCTGTGAGTATTATCAGTAGCGCTCTTTAAAATCCGATCGTCATTGGGGCGATATCCGGCTGCTTGGATACCCGATTTGTTATATTTTTAGTGTACATACATGTAAATAATATCGTGTTGCATTCAATAATGTTTTCAAAGGAAGAGTGAATTTTCAGGGGTTATTTTTAGATTTAAATTCAATCTGATTCAGCTAGACATGAATGATAATGGCGTTAACATGATCAATACTGCAAACTACACACTTACATGATCTGTTGTTATGTTCGTTACAATGTTTATTACTACATGACTTGTATGATTTATATACACAAACATATGTTGGTTCGAAATGTTGTATCGACAAGCGTATTTCTATGAGGGTGTCATTCCCATAAGCGCAACATGACTTGCCAGAAAACTCAAATTCATTATTCTGACAAAAAAATATTTCCGTGACGTCATCTAGATGTTTAAGCTAGAACTTTCGAAGATCAGTGATAGGGCCTATGGATTAGGAATGAAGATCATCTATCGGGTGACTAAAATAGGTTAGGTGAAATCAGAGTTGAGGCAAAGGGCAATGAGTTCACGTAGTGATGTAACAGCGGGGATAGACTTAGAAAGAAGATTATTATGAAGTTGAAAGAATATGAACAGATGGCGCTTAAGTTATAAGGTACTGACATTTGGAGGTTTAACGTTGTATCAATCCAGAGTGTATACGGAACCAAGAAAAGAGTACGCGAGACACAAACAAAAAGATTTTTAAAAAGAGAATGATTTCGTCCTCTCTAAATAAAAGTTGACATCAAGTTCATGTACAGGCCATGGAAATGCATTGTAAAAAAAAAAAAAAAAAAAAAAAAAAAAAAAAAAAAAAAAATATATATATATATATATATATATATTATATAAATATTGAGAGGTTGATCATACAATAAATAGGAACAATTTTACTTACGTTCATAAACATATAGCAAAATATATCTTGCTGAAAATCACACGCAATGAGCATGTGAATACAGAAACATGCGGCATCAGAAGTCCAAAGATGAAAACTATTTCGACACCTATTCAAAATATGAAATCATGGGATTAGTGGTATAGTGGTTCATTCACTTGACTCTCAATCCAATGGTTGACGGTTCGAATCCCAGCCCGGCTCTATTAAACGCTCTTTGGCAAGACGTTAATTCACATTTGCCACTCTCAACCCAGGTGTTAATGGGTACCTGCAAATGCTGGGGTAATAGTAATTGCAGGGCCTGCAGGAACAGCAATTAATATTGATGTGGCTACCCTGGATTAATAAGACCTAATTTTTTTATTTTATGATTATTAATAACTTGCAGGTGGCATTGCAATCGTGATAATCTTCTTTATGTTTGCATGTAGGGATAAAGAGGATGAGAATGATCACAATTATTTTTTCTATTTTTCTCTTCATATTTCATCTTGATGGTTTGTTTATTTTTTTCTTCAATTGTTTATATATCTCATATACATAAACATACATTCATAGCAAATCAATATAATCGGTAATGTATACAAAAAATATGTTTCACTTTACAATTTATACAAACGGAAAAGGAGGACTCAATAAAAAAAAAAAACATGATGGCTTTGTAGACAAAGCTCCTAATAAGCTACATAAGTAATCGTTATTGACATTCTCTATAGACATGGAGATGACATAACTATTGCTTGAGCTTTAAATTAAGGGATTAAAAAACCTTGTAGATCTTGGGTAGTTTGTCGTAAAGCGAAAGAGCAATGATGTTCTATCAACCCAAGAAATATTTCTGGGGCAGCATCTACAAAATGACAAATTGAAGAAGAAAAAGCGTTAAAGGCATATTTGTCTCCGTCATTGCTTTTTTTCAGAAGAAGAAAAAGATGAAATAAAAAGGAAAAGAAAATGTAATTGAAAATCATGGTGATGCTCATCTTGTGGAACAAAAGATTAACTAGTCTAATTAGGAGTTTTTTTTCTGGGTCAGTTCGATGACTTGTCCCAATTTCCCTCGGTGTAAACCTTCTCTTGTTTTCTTTGCCATACCGGCCATCTTGAATTATTAAAATGGCCGCTCGTCAATAATTCACCGAGTGCCGGTGATGTAGGTGTCGGCCTGATATAGATTAACCGGGGTATGGGGGGGGGGGGGGGTAAGTCTGAAATGAAATATTGGAGAATATATGAAGAAAAAAGATAGGGGAAGCACACTTTCTTTTAAGAAATACATCTATTGTCGTTCAAGCCTCAATGCAGCATTATGCTATCATTTCGCATGAAGATGGGTCATCATTAATTGGATGATTATGAGAAGGTTTGTCCAATCTGGAGGGAATCTGTTGACATCTAGTCTACTCTAACACAACCTTTTTTCTTCTTTCTCATCCAATATACTCTTGTCTTCTCTCTCTCTGTCTCTCTGTCTCTCTCTTTCTCTCTCTTTCTCTCTCTTTCTCTCTCTTTCTCTCTCTCTCCCTCTCTTTCCTTTCTCTCTCTCTCTCTCTCTCTATCTCTCTGTCAGTCTACATGCACCTCTCTTCCACCCCATCCTCTAGCCATAATCATGATAATAACTACACGACATGATATATCAAGAAGATTCACCACGCATACTCTTGTCTGACATGGTCTAATGCGACAGTATTTCATCATAAACTGACTTGATGAAACCACGATCAATCGTGGATGACCGATGAGAAATGACCACACAAATCAAACTTGTAGATGGACAAAAAGAACAAATATTAGTCAAACGTGCCTGTTTCACTGCAGCATATCAGCAGCATCGTTTCTGTGTGTACGGGGGCGTCATCTGCGTGTACAAAAGAGTAGAATCTAGGGACACTGAAAGGTTATGTAGAGATTAAGTGAGTTTTTCATTTCCATATTAAGACAATAAACGGAAAGGGAACATACATCATGGTATAAGTTGTGTATTTACCTCATGAATATTGTTTTTCGTAAATTTCATGAGGAGATTAAAATTCTATAGAATTTTCGGCTACATCTCTAAAATTAATTCATTTTATTTTGTCAGTTGCTGCCCACGTTGTTGACTTTGCAATGGTATCAATTTTTAGAGGGATTACTTTAGGGGCATAACCTCTCGAGTCTTACCGGAATAAAATCTACAGCGTTCATGTTAAATTGTCTCCTTATTTTTGTTTACTTTCTTTTAATAGACACCTTATGAATATTACAACTCTTTGAATACAGTACTGGTAACAATTCTGAGAAAATGCATTTTTAAATGAAATAAAATTCGAATTTATTTGGTAATCTGTAAAATTACCATTTAAATTCACACGCAAAAATATAAAAACTAACAGACGTGTGACCTTATCGTTGGATTGAGATCGATAGAGAACGTTCGTGCATGCAACGCGATACATCGAATTTATGATCAAGCAATTCCCGCCTCTCTCTTCACTCATTCTCAATAATGAACTTTCAAGTCCAATGGGAAGTAATATCGTGAATAACAACCACCAAGGTCATCATAATTGCAGTAGAATTGTTGGATTCTAAACGAAAACCATAAAAATAGATCGGATATTACACGTAGAGATGTCCTCACTCATGCCGAGTAACCCAGATAAATTTGGATGAATTCAAGTTCCTTCAGATCGGTCAAGGTTTTCACAACGCGTACGGTATTCAGCTAATTAATAAGTAGGATATCAACTATTACCAGCCTTGAATATGATTAGTTTGTCCCTTAAATTGGCATAAAAATATCTCTACTGTGAAATGACAAAGTAATTCGCGAGTTTAAACATGTGAAATGCTTGATTTTTATGTAAGAAATATTGACGCAATGTTATTTTGTCCAGCAGGTTACTGTAGAATCTTTGATATTGTGAGAACAAGAAGATTTGATGCAAAGCAGGGTAAATAATTGTACTCAATGTCTATTCATGGGTCGACAAACGCACACAATAGGGATTAATTCCAACTGAGAGTGCAAAAGAATATGTATTGAATATCTCATGTATGCCTTGTAAAATCTGTTGTGGCAATAAATTCTGTTTTTCCATCCATGTAGAATTTATAGAATTTATAGAAACCATTACCACACTTGTGTTTTTCCATCCATGTAGAATTGATAGAGTTTACAGAATTCATTGCCACATTTGTGTTTTGCCATCCATGTAGAATTTATAGAGTTTATAGAATTCATTGCCACACTCCTTCTTTTGGTCGCCTGTGGGTCAAGGTTAATAACTTTTGATTGAAATCACACGTAATAGTCATGATTTAGTGAATCAATATTTTGATATTTTGGTCAATACAGCCATTGCACTCTCCTGTGCGCATGCAGGGAGATGGTGCATGCAGATGAACGTATCATTGCTTTCCAGTATCATTAATCATGTTAATCGCAAAATTTCTCAAATGTAGCCCTCTGTATCTATATATCTATATAATTTTGTATAGGATGGGGTCCTTGAATAGTTATTACCATCTTACCACAAATACCAGCACAACAACTTCTCATTACAAATGGCGTTATCTTGAATGGAGCACCAAATTGGAATCACTACCGTCGTCCGGTCATGTGATCGAGTAATTTTGTTATCATGGTCATAGTCAATTAAGAGCCTGTTTTTGTTGTTGTTGTTCCACCCAACTAGAATCATAATTCGCAGGCAAGATCAGTTTATTCGAGGGATTAATGTTTTAGTAAGACTGAAACAGAAATTCATTTTGATAACAAGAAACCCGGGATTTGTTCATGACCGCCAAGTTTTAAGTCACGCCCTGCGAATAAAAAGCTATGTGTAAATGCATTGTGGTAATTTGGACTTTGTTCATGACCGCAAATTTGATATTAATCTACTTTAAACACACCAACATAAACAAAGTCATTTTAGAAGTAATATAAAATGAAAGAACTGGCTGGAGAGTGCTTTGTAAACATTACTATCATTTTTAAAATATCGTTTACCTTTTAATCTAGTTTAAGAAACTCAACGAATACAGATTCGATTTCGTAGTACCAGTCATCTTTTAATAAAATTATCATTATTAAATGCAATATTGGACGCACGGTTTGTCTTTCGTTCAAGATAATTCTAAGGTTTGATAAGATCACTGCTCAAAAGAGATGCTAATTTGACCGATTTGACAGCCAACCATAAAACAAGAACAATAATCTAAACAAAAACAATTTGTTGAAAGACTCTCAACCTTGTGATGTTAACTCCAATGCATTGTGAAATTGTGAACATGCATAAATAGATAAATAAATAAATAAATATCAAGGACTGAAACCTTTTCGAAAGTTCAGTATAGTATAAGATCATTAGTTTCATGCTAATCCTTTGTCTGACATTTTTTTCTTCAATTCAGTTTTGGTAGTTGATTGTTTTCCATCATAAGTATTTACTTCAGGTCTGAAGTGGCTGGGATCAACAAGATCAATATGAAGAGAGTGTTGTATCATTGGACGTGAAGTCTGTGAAGGTACATGCATCTCCCTTAATCAATTACCATCACCATCCTGCGAATAAAAAGCGACATGAAAATGCACTATAATCATTCGATGCACGAGTAGAAGAAAGGTCAGAGAGAGTTTAGCTTTGGGTAAATGTCACCATGTTTTGGAGCATCACTATTACCATGATCAGTCGGACTATTTTGGTTTCCATTTGCGTCCCCCTCTCTTCTTTTTTCTCGAGGCTTTCTCCTGAAGTCTGGCAATAATTTAGTAGAGTAGTAAGCGTGGGGGCAATAGAGCATACCAAAGAAGTAGAATATCAACAGGAAGTGAATACATGAGATAGAGAGAGATAGAGAGAGAGAGAGAGAGGGGGAGGATATGAGGACGAAAATATATCGGGAGGGAGGGATACAGAGGGGGAGAGAGAGAGAGAGAGAGAGAGAGACAAAGTCAGGAAGGGGGGGGGGGAGAAGATTTTTTTTCATGTAAAAAATATGCATCTTATAATCTGTATCACCATTATTACAGGATTGTATCACCATTATTACAGGATTGTTTATTTCACAAGGAAGCTTGAACAAAATTGCTACATTAATAGGTGACATTACTCCCACGGTATCTATTTCATGTTTTTAATTTTTTTTTATTACTGAACTAATCTTCTTGTTTAAAAAAAAGTTTTCTGAATTAAAATTTGCATGTAGAGTCTCACATGGTTAAATCGCTGCCCCGGTCGGTACATCGTGATGGTAAAGTACCATCATACATGTATAATACCGGTAGGCCTATCTGTTGCCTTTAAAGACAAAAGCTCGGATGCCCGGAATGCTATTATATTCATCTACCAATAGTCATCTTTACTATTATATTATGTTTATACTGATTCGACACCAACGAGCACTCATTTAGGAACACCAATAATTTCGCCACACCGACTTCACCATTTCCCCATTAAAATGGTGACCAACATAAATGGAATCTTGTGAAGAAAAAACAACTTTGAAAAATGATTTCTACTGACTGAATGATCTTTCTCAGGTAGTTCGAAGATTTTCGGAACGGCAACGATAATTTATATTGGCTTATGTCTTCATTAACTTTCTGAGGTAACATGTTCCTTTTCCAAAGGGACACATCAAAGGGCAACCATTTTGTTTTGTAGCGTTCCAACACTTAAGATGTACAATAATTCACCTAATCAGTCAGCACGTTCGCAGAGAGCCGAGAACAAGCTTTAGGTCACGTGATTTAACACCTTCAGATCAGAGAATAATTATCTTCACCGTCCTCTCCAGGGATGACGTCACGACATCATCTCTTGAAAGCAGAGCGCGAGTGTTCAAAAGAAGCGCTTTGGTTTAACGAATAGTCCCTCCGTGAGCTGTCGGCAGCTTAATGGGCAACATCCCATAAAGCGCTTATAAATGAACAATTTATGTAAAATTCTACAAAAAAGTGGGGCACCGAGGTTTTTTTCCAGGTTTGTTGATCCTTTTTTTTGTTATACCATATAAATTTTAGATTGCGATTAAATATGACTAAAAGGAAAGTATTTAAATTAATCCCACTAGTGCTGGGATCAATAGGTTCCGAGAAAAAGTATTTTCTCATATTTGGACTCGAATCAAAGGATAATATATTTATATTCATTCGGGAGTGAGATGATAATTTGGACAGGGTAGGCCATTAGGTAAGCCAATAGAGAGCTGCTCATCTTCTTAAAAAGTTGATATTTGCTTTAAATTCACAACTTAAAGGTTTGACGGGAGTTTAATAACAAAAATTATATCCTGGCAAACCTTGGGACCTCATTAATTCCACTAGTGTAATTCCAAAAGTGTAATGTGTCTTAGGATCCACCTTAGGAGGATGTGTATTTTGTAAAAGCAAAGGAAAGCAAAACATCATTTCCAAGGAGAGGGGGTAAGAAAAAGATGGCATGAGGGAGAGGATAAGAAATCTAGAGAATGAATACGAGGAGGAGAGTTGAGAAGAGAGAAAGATCATGAGGAAAAAAAAAATATATTTATAAAGAGAGAGAGAGAGAGAGAGAGAGAGAGGGAGGAAAGGAGAACGAGGGGGGGGGGGGTTCTGGGAATGACCTGGAAGGGGCAGGCTTGTGCTAAGTCTTGTTCGTGCAGAAGTGATCTTCACCTGATATGAACACATCATCGAAAATCTATTTATAGAGACCAGACCCTTACCAAATAATTCTGAATCTTCATTGCTGATTCTTCAATTTCAGAAATAAGAAATAAGCATTGTCACTTATGTTTGAAGCTGTGTGGACTCATCCTACGTGCCTTGTATAGCTAACTAATGTTGAGCTTCCGAGGTGTAGACTGTCTGATTCCATAGGGGTAACCGTCATAATGTATTCGACAATGTCCTTGTAAATGATCTTACGTGCCTCTGCATGAAATGTTAACTCGTCTTTTGGTCAAGCTTGGTTTCCATGCCTCCTGGCGTGTATCGAAAGTAAACAGACTTCAACATGCATTGCACATGGACACATACATCAACATAGAAAATATGCAGATGGATGGGGGTACAAATAGAAAGAAAACTGAACAGGAGAGATGAGTAAGGAAATGAAGAGGTCAACAGAGGATGAACGAGGAGAGAAGATTAATTTAACAAAGAAGAAAGAGAAATAAATGAAGAAGAAAAAGAAGAACAAAAAGAAGAAGAGCAAGAAGAACAAAAAGAACAACAAGAAGAACAAGAGGAATAGGAAGAAGAACAAGAAGAAGAGGAGGAAGAAGAAGAAGAAAAAAAACAACAAGGTGGGTTAATATATTTGTATAAGATGTTAAAAAAGTGGGATTACAGCAGACATAAATAGATGAGAAAAAGATTATAAAGAGGTAATTCAAAAAGAATCACAACACAGCCCGGACTCACTCGATTTCAATTAAATTCTAATCCAAGCAATATTCATTTTCTCCCGGTATTTATTCATATTATGATATGAATACCTGCTCTCTACATCCTCCTTGTATTTTGGCTATGTTGATGCATGTGTACGTCCATCAGCAATGCATGTTAGAGTATGTTTACCTTCGCTACACACCAGAAGGCATGGGAAGTTGGAAACCAAGCTTAACTTATAAGATAATATGAGTTAACATTTCATGCAGAGACACACAAAATCACTTAGATCAATTTGAGAAACAGTACCATGATAATGACGATTTTGGTTTTCATTAAAAAAAAACATGAAAGGAGGACGACCGTATTGTTTTAAACTGCTTAAGAAAGCGACAACTGGAAATTAGGACATGAACTTATTATAAAATCCCGGTAACAGAACACTGAGGTATTGATATCTTTGCATTATGAACTTGCATATACCAGACTACTTACTTAAAGGTCGGTGACTTTATCATAATAATTGCAATATAATTATCTTAATCTCTCATATCATGGTGTTGAATAACAGGTTTGAAAATTATTAACATACATTTTGAATAATGTTAACTCTCTCACACACACATACACACGCACACACACTCGCTAACACGCGCGCACCCACACCGCACTAGCGCACACACCTATGTAAGGCAGGGCAGGGTATATAGACCACGTGACATTGAGGACGTTGGATAGGAGGCGCCATGTCGTTGTAGTACCATGATGGTTTAGTCTGTATTCTGTAGCGGTTATGATGGTAAAGCTATCTAAAAAATAACTAATGTCAGATGCTTGGTAGGGGCATCAATTCGGAGCTAGCTTTATCTTCATGCAGAAACGCCCCTGAACATATAGGCTTTGTATCCACTAGGGGATCAGGTGTTTTAAGAGCTTGTGTAATGGATGGGATGTATTCCGCTACGACCACAACAAGAAAAACAGAGGGCTATCTCTTCCATTTCATCAATGTTCCCTTAAATACCCATCATCCCATCCATACCTGTGGGGCATCAGAGGCCTGGTGACTAGCAAATTAGTCGCAGGTATCCGCCCATTACGTGGCAAAGACCATTAACTGCTTTCAATTCACTAAGCCCCTATTTTATTTGTATATCGTTACGCTTCACAACACGTTCTCACTGGACTTCATCGCCCGTTGTTCAGAGCCAGCGACGAGAAAGCCGTACCCTTTTCCTACATCGTTCAACGCGTATGAACTCACGAAATATGGAAATGTGAATTGGACTTTTCAAAAATGGGAAATGGAAACGTGCCACGAAAGGACTGGGCTTGATGTTTGATTTGCAAGAATAAAACCACTCATTTGCATCAGCAATCCCCTCCAGTACAGCGTGGAATTGAAAGCGAAATAAATGGCCGTGTTTTGCATTCTAGATTAGGAGTTCATCAGTTGATTGTTTATATACCCTGGGAACAAATGACATGGGCTGGAATACGTGTAGAGAATTATGTGATTCTTAATGGCACCAAAACAAAGATAGAAAAAACACACTACAAAGATGCTTTATTTATGCTGATGTACCAATTTCCCTAAACAATCAATCCACCACATTATGATTACACGATTCGTTATACAAATTATCATAAAAGCTTCTAATATCCCCCGCTACAGTTTCGTAATTATGGGTCTGTTTCCTGGACTCCCCAATTCCCAACTACATATTCTACAAGACTTTTCGTCTAACAAATATCAAAGAACTTACAACAGCCTACACTAATATACGAAACATAATACAAATTTATGCAAGGAACAGAACCCCAATTTTGATTTTGAAAATGTTTACTCAAAATACGATTTACGATTTCCAGAGGTATGAAGCTTAATTTTTGTTAAATAATTTTTTCCACTATTTTTGATTTGTTATGAACACATGTTTCCATCACTTATATCACCAAATCATAAATGGTAAAATGTCCATATGCCATGGTTTTATGAGACCATCTATTATAATATCATAATAAATCTGTTTCAAAATGATTTTGAGACATTCTAGTAATACATATACACTATATTCATCATCAATTCCTTTTTAAGTCTGACCAATCGCAAGGTGGGACAGGAGATTCAAGGATTGACTTGATTGGATTGAAATTGATATTTCATTTCCAAGAATCTCAGGATGAATGAATGAATGGTAAATGTAATTTCTCCTGCATGGATAATGTCAGGCAGCATTTTGTTACTGCCACTCAGTAGACACTTTCGATTCTGTATGTAAGATGCTGAAAAGGGTTTAAATTGAATTTCTTTGTCCTCTAATTTGATCCCAATACCATTATTCGTTTATAAGATACGAGTGTCATCAAACATGAACTATACCGATCCTGGTACATGAATGAAAATACGGTATGAATAGCTTTATTTGTTTTTCCGATATTCATGACATTGCCTGTTTGTTTCAATTGAATACTATACCGAACGAACAAAGGCTAGTCTGGCATTGAAAGGCTACATTAACAATATTTGAAAAACAAGAGTAAACACAAAGCGTGCCACGTGGAACACAGCAGCTCTGTCGAAAAGCTTCAAGCCGTTCGACAAAACGAATGGGACGATTCAAGAATAGTGGCTTAGGCTCTTGGCTTAGGCTCTTGGTTGCTGTGTACCTAAAATATAATTTTATTTCTTACAAGGAGTATTATCTGAATATACATGTGTAATATAATATATTCTCTGTAACTAAAAAGCGACAGAAAGAGAGATCGCGTATGTCCTAAAGATGGAACCATGTGAACAAAAAGACTGTGACAAAAATCGAAAGACAACAGTCACTTTGGATTTCACGATGAAAATCATGTGCGTCTTTAGAAGATAAAAGAGATTTGGTCATATAATTGGGAAGTTGAAAGTTGTATTCGTTCATTCATTCGAACATTCAGGGTGGTTTGTTTTGGGAAAATTGTACAACACTCTAAAAACTGTTGGTCAAACAATTGCCCAATATTTACCCAACATGAGGGCAATTTATGTGTCCGACCAACTATTGGGTAGATGAAAGATGTTGCATGATTTTCCCAGTGTTGGAGAAAAACAAAACCCCCAAAATGTACCCAGTCAGAAATTCACCCAATTCTCACCATAATGTGTAGCATATTAGACATCAGTTAGGCAAATAAGTTGGATAAAATAATGTTATTTAGAATATCTAATTGGGTGAAAAACATGTAGTAAATGGTTGGGAGAAAATAACCCATTTGTCGGGAAAAAACGGCCCTACTTTAATTTGCCCAATAACATTACCCAATTATTTCACCGGTAACTACATTATTGGTAGAAAATAACCCAATGGTTAGACAATATTTGCCAAGCATCGATTTGCTAAGTAACACCTACCCAACCTATTGTTTACTTTTAATTAGGTAACTTCATAAAGTAAATGGTTGGGAGAAAATAACCCAATTATTGGACAAGATTTGTCCAATAACCCAGTTATTGGACAAGATTTGTCCAACTTTGATTTGCCCAATTTTGATTTGCCCAACTTTTTTTTAAAGTGAACCGGTAAAATTGTTGAAGATTGATGAAAAAACTGCGTATTTTTTTTATAAGAAATTATACTTTTATATTCCTTCTACTGTACTTACCCTCCAACATGCAAAAAAATCCTGAAAACAATTCTCAAAAAAAAAGAAGATATTTATGGTTTGCTTTGAAGCATCACTGTGCAACACCCTCAAACAATAAATTCTCCCAACCAATTTTGAATTTTCCCAACCGTTTTCTCCAATGAAATAACACACACAACAGGCTTTTAAAATCTGCCAACACTTGGATGTTTTGAATGGCATATAGAGCCAATTCATTGCTTTGTGACGATTAAAATTCACCTAAAATTTAATTTAATTACAATAATATAGCTGGGAGTATTCAGAAATCGATCAGATCAGTTTTCCCAATGTTTATCATTAATAATGGTCCGTTTTCACTAAATTCACTCCAACTTTCAGATCATCTTCAATTGTACACCAAGCATTTAAGTCACTACTTTAGCACCATTTCATATCGTCCGAACAATGTTACCAAGCCCCTTTAGCGTGCATGTACATGTATATCCCATAGCCTTGTACTGTATACAGTATGTTAAAGTGACTCGGTAACATTGTTGAAGGTTGACGAAAAAAATTGCTTAATTTTTGTATAAAATGTTACTTACTATATTCCTTCTACTAAACTAACCCTCTGACATGCAAAAAATCCTGAACAAATTCTCAAACCACAAAGATATCTTTGGTTTTCTTTGAAGGCGTCGATGTGAGGCACCCTCTAACAGTGATTAACAGTAAATTCTCCCAACCATTTTGGAATTTTCCCAACCGTTTTTCCATGAGAAAAATACATAAAACAGGCTATAAAAATATGTCAACACTTAACTGTCTGGAATGGAATGTAGAGCCATTTTATTGCTTTGTGACGATTTACATTCACCTAAAATGTAATTAAATTGTCCTTGTCTTGATGCTGAACATGCTTTGACAAGTAGCAGAATAGGAGTAGAATAATATAGTTGGGAGAATTAAGGAATCGATCGGATCAGTTTTTCCCAATTTGTACCATAAATAATGATCCGTTTTCACTCAAATTTTCAGTTTATCTTTAATTGTACATCTAGCATTGAAGTCACTACCTTAGCACCACTATCTCTCATCTGAACAATGTTACAAAGTCCCTTTAATAGTGGAACCGAGACAGTGAACTCAAAGAAGCTTATTATGAATTATGAAGGATTTGTGAAAAGACAAGACAGAATGGGACGAGGTGGACTATGAGAATTGACGATTATTCATATTTTGAGCACTTCTGAATTACGCAGAGACAAAAAACGCGTCCCGAAAATCTGGGGCATGACGGCACATGACTAAAATTGATAAAACTGATCATTTAATGTTGGCCCTTTGTAGATTGAGTGCTTTTTTGCACATTGCTTCTGCTATGTAATTGTGTTGTTTGTTGACTATTATTTGAGGTGATAGCATAAATCGTACCTTTTCTTGCCCATCCCTCCCCTTA
The DNA here is from genome assembly GCF_000002235.5 of Strongylocentrotus purpuratus. Taxonomy (NCBI): domain Eukaryota; kingdom Metazoa; phylum Echinodermata; class Echinoidea; order Camarodonta; family Strongylocentrotidae; genus Strongylocentrotus; species Strongylocentrotus purpuratus. Next base: position 31,083,146 of record NW_022145612.1, on the reverse strand, counting down.
ACCTCCCACATAAACATGATGACTGAATATCAAATTTGCCCAGAAATGTAAGGTATGGAATGAAAAGTTAATTTGAGTAATCGGCATAATAATGATTTATTGTTGCTTCAGAGTGTACGGAGCTTTTTCCTCATATCGAATATTTCATGCAAAATGCAAACAGGGCGTGTGAGGCTTGGGTATCGCTTTATCCGTACGAGTTTCAAAAAGTCAAGGGCAGTCAGACGACACTCCCAACGATCCAGTGCCATCAGGAAAGGTCGTATGACTGTGGTGATTTTAAATAAGTGGATGAACCAGAGATAGGGAAGGAGCGAGATGGACGGGGATGTCACACATGTGTCAGGCGAGGACATCATATCGATCTGAAACAACGCCGTTACATATCGATTAAGAGAGAGAAAAAAGGATAACTGAAGAAATCCGGAAGTTTTACAGCATGTTGTACAGTAAAGTAGAGTACGAGTGCTCGGATAATTGTTATAATAGTTTCTTTCAAGGTTTACCGAAATTGACTGAAAAATCTCGAGAAAACTGTGAAGGATCTATAAGTAATAAAGAATGCCTAGAAATCTTACAAGAATTAAAACAGAACAAATCACCTGGAAATGACGGTTTTTCTTCAGAATTCTATCGTACCTTTTGGCCGGATATTGGAGATTTAGTTAAAGATGCCTTGAATGAAGCATATAGATTAGGAGAATTAGCATCGTCTCAAAAACAAGCTGTAATTACGTTGATCGCTAAAGATGGGAAAGATCCCTTTTCACTGAAAAATTATAGACCCATTTCCCTTCTTAATGTCGATTATAAAATTTTAACAAAAATTTTGGCTAAGCGAATCAAGAAAGTATTAAATGAGATCATTATGGGAGATCAGGTAGGCTACATGAAAGGGAGGAATATTGGTGAGGCCATTCGCATTATAGATGATATTATTTTTCATACATCCCGTTACAATTTATCTGGTTTTTTGTTAGCTATAGACTTCGAAAAAGCTTTTGACTCAATTTCACATCAATTTCTTCAAAAAGTTCTGTCGTCATTTGGTTTCGGTCCATCCTTTCAAAAGTGGGTTAAAGTTTTATACACGAACACTCTAAGTTGTGTATTAACTGAAGGAGGGTCCACTGGTTATTTCAAAGTAGAAAGGGGAGTAAGACAGGGAGACCCTCTTTCTCCGTACCTCTTTATCTTGTGTATTGAAGTAATGGCACACAAATTACGAATAGATAATTTGGTGGACGGAATTAATTTTGGAGATAAGGAAACTAAACTAGTAACTTATGCGGATGATATGACAATTTTTGTTCGCAATAAAAAATCAATTAATAGGTTAAAAGTATTATTTGCAGATTTCGAAAAAATTTCTGGACTGAAAATAAACAACGACAAGACTAAAATATTAAGGTTAGGTTTATGTCAACGTTTAGATTGTGATTTTGCTTTTGGCGAAATAGTTGACTTTCTTAAGGTTTTAGGGATTTTCTTTTCCCTCGATGAACACAAGAAAGAAGATCTAAATTATAAAGAAATCTTAAGTAAAATAAAAACACTTTTAAATTTTTGGAAGCAAAGAGATTTAACACTTATGGGTAAGATTCAACTATTGAAGGTGCACATTTATTCTAAAGTTATTTATCGGGCGTCACTTACTCCTGTTCCAAAATGGGTTTATGATTCACTGGATGAATTAACTTTTGATTTCATATGGAAAGGAAAAACAGATAAAATCAATAGAAACACCATGTTCTTAGACTATAAGCAAGGGGGGTTAAAGATGTTAAATTTTTCTGCACAAGTTAAATCGCAGCGAATTATGTGGATTCAAAAACTTCTAAACAAAGATGAAGACATGAAATGGAAACAATATTTTAACTTTGTCACTGAACACGTGGGTGGAGATTTGATATTTTCATGTGACTATATACCAAGTTTATTAAAAGTGAAAGCTCCACAATTTTATATGGATTTATTAGAAGATTGGGTGAATACAAGACATATAAGGAGTATAGACATTGGTGATGTGGTAATTTTTAATAATAAACTTATTCGATATAAAGGAAGTTGTATATACGATAAGAGGTTGTATGACAAAGGAATTTACAAATTAAAACATATTCTGGAAAACGATGGTAAACTAAAATGTGACAGGCATTTTATCGATTTAGGTGTTGAAGTAAATGAAATTGAAAAGATCAAGCACTTTTATGCCTGTTTACCAGTTTGTTGGAAAAATAATTTTAGAAAGGGAGAAGAAAAAAATAATTCTGGAACTGATTTCACTTTGGGGAAGAAAACAACTAATATAGCTGATCTAAAATCAAAACAAATTTATGTACAATTAATAAAGAAAGATGATTTTAAACCTTTGGTTTTTGAGAGAATTGGAAGGAACTATGGTTTTTCCTGTAAGGAAATAGAAAACATATTTTTAAGACTAAGACAGTGTACACTTAACAGTCGATTAAGAGAGTTTCAGTTCAAACTTATACATAATATATTATATACAAACCATCACCTCTTCCGTTTTGGTCTTGTCTCGACTAAGTTATGCTCATTTTGCGAAAAAGATGAAGAAACATATAAACATTTATTCTATACTTGTGAATTTGCACAATCAGTGTGGGGAATGTGCACGAGATTTTTAGACTTTGAAATACACAACTGTAGTTTGGAGGAAATTCTGTATGGGAAAGAGGAGAGTAATAAAGGAAAATATCAATTAATGAATCATGTTTTAATTCTTGTTAAATATCTGATTTATAGAAATAGAGAACTTAAAAAACCACCCTCTTTTAATGAAATAAAGAATAGTATAATAGGGGATAAAGTAGAAGAAAGGAAATTGGCTGCAATGAGGGGAACTCTCACTATTCATTTTTTGAAATGGGAAAACCTGAGTATTAGACAAACAATTGGAACCCAGAGCCAGTCGTCCACCGGTTAAGAGGGGGGGGGGGGGGGGGAGGGGGATAAGGGAGAGGTCGGGTAGGGTAGGGTTAACAAAAAGAGAAAACTTTTTTCTCAGGACAACAGTATAAAAGAAGTATAAGTTGCTACATTGTTAAAACAAAAATTTTGGATTATATAACTGCATATGTTTTCTTTGAAAATATGAATTTTTGTGTCGAATATGATGTATAGGAACTAACTATGTAAGTTTTCTTTGAAGTCGTTTGTAAGACAAAAATTTATACTGATTTATAATGTCATCACATTTGCAGTGAGTGTTACATATGATGATTGTAATTTGTACTATGATTATAATTTGTTTCAAGAGAGAAAAGAATAAAAACTGACCATAAAATAAAAAAAAAAAATAGACGGAGAACGTGATAAGAAATGTGAATGATACAATGTAAGCGTATATATATATATATATGGACATGGACATGTATATAATTATGTTGTGAGCGATGTATCGAAGATTAGCTCATACCCAGATGTTCTGAAAGTCGCAACTCTCATGATGGTAATGTTCTGTTTTCCCGACCACATGTACTAGTATCACTTCTGTAAGATTCAATTTCAAAAAGATCAACCGGCTAACAAGTCATGACAAAATATGAAATGAGAGATTAAACAACTAGTACATGGCTCAGTCTTTTTCACGAAAGCGACATAAAAACATCGAAAAATACAGGGAGGATGTGTGAAAGATATGGAATGTGACAAGGGGGGGGGGGGAGAGCAGTTATAATGAAAAGGCTTCGTGCAATGTGAATATTTATGAGATTGCCTGAGAGTGAATTTCAGATTGTGGATTATTTAATTATCAACTTCATCAAATACCTCTCCCCTTTAAAAAGAAGAAGAAAATACGCATGAATGATGTAACAAGTACCGAATACACAGAGTTCGTGTCTGAATGATAATGTGCAGTGTACAAAGTGACTTCTGAATACATTTTGCCATGGCTACAGATTACTTCCTTTATTCGTTTAAGTACATTGAGGAAGCATCGTTGCCTTTATATACTGTTATTTTACAATCTCATTATTTTTTAATGGCGATGACTTTGATACCCATTCATTTTTCGCAATGTGAAACATCCGTTTTTTAAAAGACACACACCGGGTGATAATGATCATGAAGCAGTGAATTTCCGAAAACAAATTAATCACAAAATATTCTTGCTATATATAGATGATATGAAGAGACATCTCAGAGAGAACTCCATGTGACAGGAAAGAAATGGATGGCGTCTCTCTTAAGCCTCATCAAGTACCTAATAAAGAACCTCGTAGGAATCTGTCTATTTTAAGGAAGAGAAAAACAATTTCATGTAGAAAACCAGACGCAAATAGTATTGAACAAGGAAAATTAAGTAAGATATTGATCTTTTGTTGGAAATATTATCATATTAGAACATAACCGACATAAAATGAAGTTGGCTGCTACTAAAAATATTCCTGAAAGTCTTGTGAATGAAACGGAAACGCCACCTATAGGATTCTAGAACATAGCCAGGACACGTGATGTATGCAATATTTTTCCAATCTTTGGTGAATATGATTCGTTTTGATTAAATCTGGTAATCATCCAATTACCATCCAAATCCTATCCCATGACAAGCACAACATTTTATCACGTTGCTCAAAATCTGGGGGGGGGGGGGGCGGGAGGGGGTTCTTAGACTTTAGTTACCCAGATGAACACGTGCAAAAATGGACAATAATAGGAATGAGAAAATCACTCGTTCTTCAATTTCAATTGAAATGTAATAGCACAAACAACATCAACAAAACACATGACCATAGATTCTGAACAGCTCTTAAACATTTTGTATTTCATAAGTACGATAAGAACCTAGAAACTAATGGCCGCAAAATTGATTACTTTATTTCTAGTAATGTCAAATAGAATATTGAATTTCAGTTATTAGTACATTACTAAAAAATAGTATCATGAAATTTAGAACTTACAAGTGGTTTTTAAAAGTACGTCTCAGTTGTCCAATTTGACAATTGATCTGTATACACACTAATTAATAAAGAAATCTTTTGGAACTTTCCATACCGAAGGCTATACATGTACTATAGTATGGTAGGACGGCTCTATCGCATACACCATCCTTTTATGACAGTTCGGCAAACTCACAGAGCAAACGCGGACTGAAAATTGACAGGTTTTGAAAGAAAATATTCTAGTTGGTGTTAGATTTCTTGAATGACTTGCTAGCTTTACCATTCTGGACAGATTCTTTCTCATGTCAAGTAAGGAATACTTATGCACTGAAAATCCAGTATTAGTGATGGGGGAAGCAATGAAATTAAAAAAGACATTACACAGCAAATATACGGACAAAATTATAAAACGGCAAGTCCACTTTAAACAAAATTACTTTCAATAGAAGCATAAAAATCAGACAAACCAATCCAAAAAAATTGAGCAAAATCGGATAGCTTATAGAAAGTTATGAATTTTTAATGACATAAAAAACTTTGCAAATCACAAGACAAATTGGCAACTCACTCATGAGTCTGTGACGTCATTGCCTCACTATTCACTAATAATTTGTTTTCATTATATTGATAATACCACATTCCCATTTCCCCCCTAAGAATCGTATTTCCTCACACCAGCATCAGAGTTATATTGAAAGTAATATGTTTTGTGTGGATGCACTTAAATGGAGTAAATCATGAAAAATGGGAATTTTGATAAACTATCTAATTTATTTATATAAAAATCAATGATTATGAACATACATGTACAATATTCAGAAAATAGTATAAATTCTTCAAAGTTCACTAAAGATAATGTGATATGTCATGCACGCAATATGATACAAATCATATAACCCGGGGACAGGCATGGGGAAATCAAGTTTTCGGGGATAAAAAGGGAAATTAATGGGAAAAAGATAAATAAAGCAATCGATAAATAAGTGAGGCAATGATGTCACAAACTGATAACCAAGTTGGCAATTTGTGTAGTGATTTCCATTGTTTTTCAAAAATTCATAACATTAGTAATCGGATTTTACCCAAATTTGTTTTGCTCCCGTTTCTCTTGTTTTTCTGCATCTATGAAAAGCAAATTATTTTTGGAGTGGACTTTAATAGCCTTTATATGATGCGTCGACGTATGTCTTATACAGTGGGAGCAGGTGTGTGGGCGTGGGTGTGCATGAGAGTAGGTGTGCTGGTGTTTGTGTATTAACAAAAAAGTATAGGTGGTACATGATAGGTAATGCTGCCCTCTGAAATGGTATTAAGGTGCTCACTGTATTTAATAAGCGGGAAGGGATATGTACAATCATCATCTTTGATAATAGAATAAATATTTCAGTAAATTTCATAGAAATGAAGATAACTGGAGCCTTGATACAAATAATTCAGGGTATACACAGCATACTGCGTCGGTTAAGTGCCAGGCAAACACTAGAGGAGAACTTCATCCTTTTGTCTTGTCAGATTATAGTTTAGATGATTGAAAAAAGCTTTTTGAGTTAATTAGAGCTACCATGCCAATCCTCTGAGCAAATATTTGAATTGCAAAGTACCAGTGCCTCCCAATTTAATTCGCCATTTAAGTGCATTTTATGCCTCGCCTCGTTGTATGGTGAATCAAAGTCGAGGCAATAGGTGGTTGAATTATGTAACGACTGTGTAGGATATAATTTAACAGTTTCCAATGTTTAAGCAGCAACAAAGGCTTAATAAATAATCTCACTAATGCATCTGCCTGGGTTTCTGAGCTACAATGTTTTATTTGTATCTCACATGATTGATCATAAGACTACAAATGTACATGTTAAGCTCAGCTAGGGTATAACATACGATTCTCTCAAGCTGTCGCACAACAAAGAGCATATTCAAAAACTTAATTGATTTTGGCTATTTCATCAATATATTTTATTCCAAAATTGGACAACGTCTGGAAGTAACAAATATAAAAAAAAATTCCCTCTTTTAACAGCAAATGAGCATTAATTGTAATTTTACGCTGTCTTTTAATGTTTCCATGTGATGACGTAGTGTAGTGTCCCTGATGAGATGTGCTCCATGATGTAGCTATTGTGTCAGTCAGCATGATGTGCTCGGTGCCACGTGTCTTATATAAGCCCTTATCAGTTCTCCGTCCAGCGCAATTTCAATAACATAGTATTCGGCCGGGCAAGAGAATGATAAGGAAAGATAAAAGACAAATATGATTTTCCTTCTGAAGGAGCTGATGACGAATTTGCCGACACGATCTGTTGTATCCAGTCACAATTGTTAAGATCAACTCGATTCATCACCGAGATAACTCGTTTCCTCCTCATCCCGTCACGGAATATGAACTTCTCGTTGTGCTGACTACCTCTCTTACAAAAACACGACAGGCAAACGATACTGAACAATACATTTGCCTCTCCTAAAGAAATTCATAAATATTCACACAGGCAGTAACAAGGTATTGATGAATATCAATGTAAATTCCAACAGAAAGTTAATCTTGTTGAGTGCACGAGGAAATTGTATTTGTACAAATCTGATTCTTCTATCATTTCCATCTACTAACTGGAAAGCACAATGTCATTTGTCAAAGTATTGTTGCTGTGTTATCTCGTAAGCGTCATCAGTGCTACGCATGTGATTATTCATACTGTACCCTGGTAATCCCATTCTGACGTAGAACATACCTGGATAATGGGGATGGGGTTCAAAGAAAAAGCAAAGATAGAAATATTAGCGCCAACAGGTATAATTCTTAAATTCATGAGATTACATTTTCATTTTGTTACTTATCCGTAAAAATGATTTGAATGCTCTCTGTTATAATGATCAAACCTTATTTCTTTGGATGCTAATACGACATATAACACTGGACAGCGGACACTCAATCCTTGATTTATGTGTAATCATGTCGGCCATGTACATGAAAACGAAAGAATCAATGACAATATTTCATGGAGACTTCCGAGAGTGGAGTCTGCAGTACAAACGCAAAAGCATGGACATCGAGACGACTTGTACAGAAGACACTTGAGCAAGAAGTGTTGAGCACAGTTTCCCTCTCAGAGCTGAAGTGCGCCAATCTCCTCATGTTGCCATGACAGCGATGTCTCTTCTCTATTCTTAGAACACATCAGTAGGTTTTGGGGAAACGGTGTGATAGGTGTTAAGAAGAACGGCAGAATGTATCAAGACAAGGAAAAACTCCATCTGAAATTAAATGTGAAGTGTCTTGAACAACACTTCGAATCTCTTGTACAGTAACTGGAGCACAAAGACATGTACGCCTTCTTTACAGAAACACAACGGATCAAAAAGTTTGCACTTCCTGTGAAGGGTAGACTCCATGTCGGATAATGAATTCCCTGCCAACGTTCTAGCCGGATTAACAAGAAGGCAAAGGTTTTCTATCACACATCACAGCATGATTTCGAAGGATGCAACCTTTGGATCAACTTAAAATGATAGAAATCAAGATTTAGATACACGTAAATAATTTTTCTAGCAAGTTTTTTTGACATACTCATACACGAATGTTAGTATACAAAACAAGAGGAAATTCATGTAGTTACCCCCCCCCCCAACATCAAATGAAGTTCTCAAACAACGGAAAGCATGATAACTCACTTATTTCTTAATCTGTTAAAAAAACTTTAACTGGCACCGTATGGGCACATCAGATGGGTTCTGTAGAGGGTTAAATGCTCTGAAGAACCAATGGATTCAAAACCAAACAGATGAGCCACATTTCATAAACCCACTACAATAAAATGATTCATAAACTGAAGGTGGGATTTTTGTAACTTGCTAGGAGTATCACTGTCCATCTCTATATATATGCCCAAGCAGTGGGAGATTTAAATGGAGCAGGACAATCTTCAATGACCATGATTGATCTCTCCATACGGTTGATATGTTTATGTTACAGGGGATGTTAGCTTCCTCTCCAAGCCACCTCGAGTGCATCTTCTTTGTCTGGTTTTCATTTCAAATGCCTCGATGGCGGCTTCAATTTACGGTCGTTTTAATAACTCCTAACGCTCACCCGATCTGCAAGTGTGGTATTCGTTCCAAACAAAAATCCGTTGAAAGCAGTGTTTGCTATATCTTTATTCAGGTATCGAGCGAAGTCAATCTCATAAACAGCCATATCATCTTGTAATGAAGAGGAGACTGGAATACGTTATATAACCATGTATGAGGTACGTTTGAATACAGGGACTAGTAATACCAAACAGAGTTTTCTTTTTGTATTAAAGGTAAAGACCAGTTATGGTCATGCGATTGCATTGTGAAAGAAACGTTGTGGAATCGATCAGAAAAGGTTGATCATCTAGCATCTAGCATCTGCAAGGTTCTGGAATCATCAAAATGATAAGAAATTTCGCCCATTCTTCGTAAAGTTACAAGCACTATACACAGAAAGATGTATATGGGACTACCCTATATCTCTCACAGACCATGAGAGAAACAAATTTACCAAATATATGAATTAGTAGGCGGTTTCCCGGCAAATTTTTTATCATCATGTATTAGTCAAAACATATTCTTTTACATGATTGGTAATGAGAGCTTCCATTTCATTTTTTGAAATTGGGGCGTTTCCAATACTGGTCTTTACCTTTAAGTTTGCCGGAACTCTTAGCATGCATCATGATAAAAGAAGTAGATTTTCTAGATGCGAACGCAAAACATGGTCATCACTCTTCAACCGTCACTTGATGCAACTTTCCGAGACGACGCCATTTGAAGAACATGTACCATTAAGCCAATCAATAGACGTTGAGTTGATCATTCTAGACTTCCATACAGCTGATGATATTACAGGAATAATATGATAATCGATAAAAGCATAAACGGTTGGTTCTTCTGGGAGTCGAACAATCGATTCCTACCCGATGACGTCCTGAGGACAGAGGATCAATATTCTAGAGAAGAGGCTGTCTCAACATCAAGCTTATATCTCATGGTTCTCCTTCCTAACCTAAATTCATACCAATAGGAATATTTGGGCTGATTCATGTCACTGGCAGAAAGATGCTTCATGAAAAACAAATTGGAAGATATTTCAGCTTATCAAGAATGCATTGAAATCCATAGAATTATCAGGATTTCGTTCGAGCACTAACATAAATCATGATAATGGTAACGGACTATGTTTTCACCAATTAAAGTATCCAAACATATATATGAGGTACACCTGATATTCAATTTTTCCTAGCGACTCTGGCGTCCTTACGGTTTTAGCAGTTGCAATAGTGCCTTCACCGAATTAGCCAGGTAGCAGAATCAACAGACCTAGCGACTTTGTGTTGTCTTGTCTTGCGGTATTTGAACGAGAGAAAAGGAACTTGCTTTCAAACCTAATTATTGTGCATACGATAAACATGTTTATCAGGTAATAAGTCGATCTAATCTAATCGCGAGGCACCTCCTACGCTAACAGTCGATCCTTTCGTGGTATCCACGAGTCTTTTGTGTTGTAGATAATTAATGACGAAGCTATATTGATTCTACTCACGAATGTTATCAGTAGCCGCCAATCTTATTTAGCCCACCAACTAGCTAGGATGGGACACGACGACTAGGACATTTTGTTTTGCAAGCTGTATTTCGTTATTTTTATTCAGATGAATATTGGTTTAGACCTCATGTAAACTGAATGATACAAACATACAAAGAGGAAGTTTTCATAGCAGACAAGACTACGTTGTGAAATCTGGAGTGAAAACTTTACGCGCCCATCCAACGGACCAATTAAAATCCATTTATCGTAAGAACGGAATACAAAACAATAACACGACACCATTTACAATATCATAATGTTGAATATGCCAAATACAACAGATCTGGTTTAACACATTCTACCTGCCCGACATGAATACATGTAAGACGATACATCAAACACCATTTTAGCTTCATACAACAATACATGTACATACTTATCTCCACGTCTATCCATTGCACGAATCCTCATTTTGATCAAGGTACAAAATCCACGAAGATTTATAATGGCAATATCATAGGATACTCACGTACTTTATGTTAGAGTATAGAATTCCTCTTTTCTGAATAATGCAGGTACCCAAGGCTTTTACGAATTATGCAGTACACAAGCAAGCCTTTTAAGTGACATACAAACACAGTCGTGACTTGAAAACGATTTGAAAACCGCCTCTGACATGCCTCACTTCTGCCTCAGAGTGATTATACATACATCGCCTCATTTAGCTTTCAAATATTAACGCGGAAATTTTTGAAGATGGTACTTGGGGCTTGACGAGTGTGACAAGTGTTGTATTGTCGTTCATGATAATTAGGTTCCTCTCAGAGCATTTCAACAAGGAAACGCTGAAGAACTAAATCCATTAACACAAGACCAGAACAGGATATTATTTCATACATTATTCAAGTCTATCTCTCGTCTCTTCCGTGCATTGATGCAGTCAACTGATCCCATTCAAAATCTTTCTAATTATACTGTTTAATGTTTTAAATATGGCGTCTCTTAAGCGGCTTAGGTAACAGTTCACATATTTTAAAAGCGCATGGATAACTTTTTATGTTAACGCTTCTATTCCATATTATGTTGCGGTAGACCAATCGCATTTCAATTAAATTTGTGAAAGAAAAATAATAGCCACAACTAGATAAAAAAACATATTACAATGTATACAATTTGGGGTTGGAAGGGCCGTATCTCATGAAAGACGTGCATCAAATAACATTTTGAGAAGGCGTGGAACAGATAGAAGTATGAAATTGAATACGGCATTAATGTATAATTTACGGCCCTTAAACCAAAATATTTATTCTTCTCCCTATGTCGTCTTAAAAAGCGTATGAATGGATACGACACCTCATTCCACGAACCTTGAAGAAGGGGGCATGTTAATAACCTATTTAAATTCCTTGAAGGACTACTCTACGTCACATCGGAAGACAGTACTCTATCGGATGGAGCAACATGGCGTCCTCCCTGGGACATATCTTTGAAGGTCTACAATACTCAAAGTTGAAGCATGTCCATAACCATCTTGTCCCTGGAGAGTTGTTCACCGTCACATCAAAGGATACCCTTTTGACCATAGACATTTCCTTCAGGCCATGGTCCCACTCATTCAAATTAGTGTGATTCGTAAGATCATGTTGCAGTTTGCCAGATAACGTGACACCTAAATAGGTCTAAGGAATATCGAAACCTCGAAGACACAGCAATTTACAATCGCTGTGTGGTACTAGTTAAACTCCACATCATGGACTTTGTTGTCATAAAATTGCGTTATAAACTTTTTAATGGTTCTGAAATTACAATGTTTAAAGCACCAACTCATGATATATTTTAAATCGTTTAGAAATGTACCCCATGATAGATAAACGTGCACAAATTTCGTGCGTTTAATCTTAGACAACTACACAGTACACTACTATCTTAAAAAAAAAATCTGTTGCACATTTTCGTTTATCAAAATAACAGAAAATAGAAAGTAGTCGTAGTATCAATCATGATGTTGCTCATACTACGACACGTGACTACCATTGATTAAAAGGCTGACTTCTGTTTTCAGAACAGCTGCTTCCAAGTCATGTGACATTATTAACTCGAGGTCACGTGGTACTAATTAAAGGCGAATAAATTGGAGTGGTTTGTAAACTGATGATACGACCTCCTCACGTTCTTGACCCAAACAACATGATTGAAAGACCAGGAGAGTTTGCTATGCGTAATTGATTTTCAATCATTATATTTTCCCCAAAGGAGACACACGGTCATACAACCGTACATTTAAAACATTGGTTGTACCATGGAGCTATAAGAGAGATCTCCATGGTTGTACCATGGAACTAAACGGGCGTGTACAAATACTGAATGATATACCAGGAAACGGTGTGTCAAATTATGTCTGATTACTTGTCTACTCCTGAATCAACTATCCTGATATATCATGTTTAATTAGTATTAGCTGACAAACACATAACATAACGCAATTAAAATATTAGGATTTCCCTTTTTCTTCCAAATTTTGGTTTTATGTTCATGATCACCTAACTTCCCAAGGTCTCTTGCACTGCCACGATATTATTTCGGCTTGCAAAGTTGCAATATAAGTGAAATGTCTTTCCAAGTTCCACACAAAGTTTAATTAGCATGAATAAATCTATTAGCTGTTAATTTTTAAAAATAATGTCCGCAAAAAGCTTTTCATAAAATATATGTAAGGTTATTCCAATAAGCTTAATTGTAAAGGTTAAGGCTAATAATGACAAGTTATTTCATTGCTACAGGATATTTGAATGAACAGGAATGCACATGTTGTAACCGGATAATTCAGTAGCATGTACAGCATGAGTATTACATTTAACATAATATATCACTAAAATGGGCTCACACTACATCGTCATATTAGACGAACGATGTAAAAACATTGGGGCCTATAGCCCTATACAGTTAACATTAAGTAATGTTTTTATTAGAAACCAATGGTACAGTATAGATGATAAATATATACATGAATTTCAGTTTTTGTAATAAAGGATACGTAATAAAGAATGGCAACGACGGATATCAGTATAATGAAAGGTAGTATCATTCTGTCCAGGAAAATAAACCTTGTACTCAGCTAGACAGAGAAGGTCATCAATCTTGCTTGTCCAACATGGCACTCAAACTATCACCTGCATTAAAGTCCTTCATCATCAAAGACAGGCCCGCATGCATGCATGGGGGATGATTTACTCCACCTATGGACCATTGCACATGTACATCGAGCTAATATGGCTGCAGTACCAGCAGCCTTGATATGCAAATAACCTGGCGTGATAGTCCATGGATAGACCAACCAAGCACATCGCATTCATTCATGCATATCCTAATATGTACCCAAGGTTATATGCGACCCTGACTCAGAAGTGAGAAGAGAAATAGAGAGAAAAAATAATAAAAAAGCTTTAAAAAAAAGAAAAAAGTCAGCATTAATATTTGCATTTCTGAAAGCGTGCACGCATAACTAACAGGGATTGTGTGCAGGCTCGATTGTATGCATCTCTCATACACGCTACAGCACTCACCTCTCCCATTAAAGCGTGTAACAGGCTTGGTTCTTTCTCTTTTCCAACCCGACAACGCCCTCCCAATTTCCACATGCAGAACGAATATGAAGAGAGGGTTCTCAACTACGATTACATACCAGGAAGAAAAAAAAGGAAGAACACTGCGTGCAAAGGGATTTAACGGTACTTTGATTCTATTGAAAATGACAGGATAAAAGGTATAGGTAGTGTGAAAGCTCCACACCCACCCCCTCCATTATTCACATTAACCAACCATACCACGTACGCTACTCCAGCAACAGACTTTTCTAATAATATTCAATTATATACTTAGGAATAGGATGTACAGTGCATATATCCACTTCAATTTGCCCATTTACAACCAAGCACTTCTGAGAATTATACACTTATTCAAATGAGTAAATTAGTTTCACACGCTTTCAATTTCTTGGTACTAACGCCTTGAATAGCAATATCAATTGTGATTCGTTAGCTTCATGCACGGGAGAGGTTGACAAAGCATGTACATCGTATATGGTACTACAATAGTGGGTATTTGCATAATAATATTATCTGGTGTGAATTTGCACAGCTGGTCCATATTAAAGCTGTAGAGTCCATTATGAAATCTTTGACAAGAAAATTGCTCCATTAATGGAATTATAAATTAAACTGCTTCATCACTGGCCTTAGAGGTAAATTACTACCAATTCAAAGATGATCCTCTTATTTTCTTTCCCTAGGTGTTAAACTTCTTATTAGGAAGATGACTAATGTACTCTCACCAGATGTGCAAATAAAGTATGGACTTGAAGTACCTTTAAGTACCATTAAATCCCTTTGAAACCACATACCAGAATCTCTTTGTTGAGAATACATTTCCATTTTGGTTGTGATTGCAATTAATCTTGCTTTTATTTCATGTAAGCAAAATACCTGTCTCTATATCAATCGTTTTCTGATATATACAGTAATAATCATCCCTCTAAAGCATAGTGACAAACAGAAAGGTAAAAATGATACCGAATAGTAGTAAGCCCACGTCCCTGACTTGTAAGCAGGATTTGAGACAACTGGCCTTCAGTATTATCCATATCCATTGATTCATGATAAGGAAATACTGGCGAGGTGAGTATCAAAAGTAAGCTGATTCACACCAATGACATGCAAAGAATATCCACATGGAAAATATTTACGACAAACACAGACATTACTACAATAATTATGGATTAATGACATGATATACATCGCACATGTTTCAAAATTCCACGTGCATATTTACATCGCACATCAACAATGTTTGTGCATGATTGACAGAACTTGGGGAAGTATTCAAAGCAGTCATTCCATACATCACAGGAAATAAGTACAGGAAGCGGGAAGCTCGTATATAATCGTGGTCAGATGAAACAAATACCAGGAAGACGGAAAGATTTACAAATCATCATGGCGGGCAGTTGGGCGTACAGAGTATACGATAATAATCACAACTTTATCACCTGATCTTTCACACACTTACACACAAAATACTCCCTATGCAGTATGCATGCCACTATACGTAATATTCATGTTAAATCATTGTTCTCATTTCATTAAGAAACATTCTTAGATTCATGAGGATCCGAAAATGAAAGATTTTACACGTAAACATTCTATTACAAAAGGAGCTTCATTTTTTCAACTTCAGCAGCTGCGCGTATGTGAAAAGGAGAGCAAGGCTCGAACTCCAGAAAGCTCGAACGTGCCGAATAAACAAACTGTTTAAAATCGTATTAGATGTAGGAATGGCAAACACGAGGTTATTCAGTCGTAAATGACAAACATTACTTGAATTCTTTCTTCAAATTGAATCAAACTATACACAATGGAGAATTTACTATAGAATATTCTAGCACAATGAAATCTAATTTTCATCCCCCACCCACGCGAAACCGTTAACAATTATCAGCGGAACTACACCAGACAACCTCGCACTGAAATCTTACCTCTACCTCACATCATTGTGATCATTGGGGTATCAACAATTCATTTATATTTCAGCTTCACACAATTTTCCTACCCAACCATACCACCTGCTTATCTCAATAATGAAGCTCAACGACCACAGTAAAGTTTGTGCTACTACAGGTCAATGTAGAATAGCAGAAGACTTGATGTACAGCGACTTGCGTGGTAAAATACTTCCCGCCGCATCCGAGCTGTGTACACAGACCATGAAAAGGCAGCGAGGCTCCTATAACAATCTAGCCACGTTTCACGTCTGGACAGAATTAACAGTTTTCTCAAACTCTTTCGTATATTCAGTACTATTCAGCTATGAAGTAGATGATGAAAGAAATAGGATGTAAATCGGCTGCTTCAATGTACATACCATCATTTAAGCTGCAATACTCCCGCCAATTTCAGAGCACAGAATTCGTTGCTGGTATGGGATGGGCATGGCATCGTGAAGCATTGCCTACACAAAGGATACACGCGTGCGAATAACGGCGTGTACGGGGTCACTTGTTCTCGATCTGTTCATGTTACAGCGGGGGACTGCGGGCGGACTGCGGCTAAGTGTTCCCACGTTGCCTTGTAATCCAGGCAATGCGATGAGAGTGGGGGTGAGAGAGGAATGAATATATATATGTACACTGCTCCATGCATGCACGCACGCGCCTTGGGTGATATATCGTAGCACGGACCTTTCCCTGGCAGACAACTGCTTCTACCCATGAGAGAGATCAGAGAGGCAAAGATATAGGCAACACGACATGTCAAGCGTAAAGAGCCGACTCCCAAATGCGCGCGCTTTTCGCTGTCAATTTGTCGTAATGAAATGAGTGTGTCATCAATACAATAAGGTCGGCTGCTTTCTCTCTTCAATCTGTACGAACCAGTCATGAGAGGGAAGGTCAGCGGGTCTCCCGGTGCGCACTCTGTTACAACTAACAATACACCTGACCTTGCAGTCGCTATACAGCAAGGTACACATTCCCAAACCATTTTGATGACTTTCTGCATGAGAAGATTGACACCGCAAGCGAGGAACCTCATTTTATAACAACTTCGCCATGATACCTGAGTTGATACTGATCTGAAGCGATGAACGAACAGCTCCTCCAAGTCATCGTACTATTCTATCGTGAATGTATTACGAGCGAACACCACAGTGCGGCGTTGAGGGCTTGGTATTTGGTGGGATCTCTTGGGAAAGGGGTGATAAACGGTGCCTTGAGGGGGGCACCATTCCCTCACACACTCCCCAACACTCACCGCAATGAAGTGAGTATAATTAGTGAATGATGACGGAGTCCCAAGAGCCTACCGTCAAACTCGACAAATTATTAGACTCAATGGAAAAAAACGAGAATGAAAACAAGTCCTCTACATTGATAAAAAATAAACCCACAAGTAAAGAAAATCCAACTTCATCAATCTCGCAAATCGAACTCCCCGACATCCATTTTAAACACATTTTTTTCTCAAAATATCTATTAAAAAAACCTCACACAAATTTCTTTAAAAAGTGGCCCAATGAATAGGAAGGATGTCTCGCGAAAAAACAGTCAATATAAAACTTACATATATATATATATATAGAACATGCAAAATTAAGATATTATGTTATTGAATAACCAATGAAATAATGACTTTTCGGTAAGATTTTCATCTATACGTACGTGAGAAACAATGGAAACCAATTCCTCATTTACCTAACTGCACAAAACTCAAACACCCTCTTCAGTGTCTGCCTTGTAGGTGGATGAATTGTTTTTTTCTCTCCACTAAAACAAGAGGACATTAGCGCCATTTTGAATTGCTATCTTACCCCAGATCATACATTGACTACTTGAGGCTGCTTCCCAAGCCCTCTCTAAACCATCAATTTTATTTCCTGGTCGACAGCGTATACGCTTGAGATTTTTTTTCTCCTCCTAAAGAGGGGACCCTTCTGTTGTGCCGCCAAAGTGACTGGTGTTGCTTTTACCAGCATTATCCCGAGCCGAAGGGCATATAGAATGCATTTGGAGAAAGACTCATCGTATGAAGCAGACAACTGTAAGTAAATGACGCCACGGTTATTCCCACGATGGAACTGGATATCAAGATCCCCATAGATAAATGGTCGTGAATTTCTTAATTGAAGGTAATTGGAACAACTGGTAATTCCAAAGAAGCTTAATGTATTCAACAAACCCCTTTGGTATTCCAGAGAGAAAGAAAAGCTGATGGGTTTTCCCTCCTACAGGAGTTGAAGTATGATTGTGCGAGATGAATGGTACTAGGAATTGTGTTTTAAAAAGTATTTTCTTATTATTTGACTATTGTGATGAATATCATAATGACTGATTGTACGTTACCCTTTTGCATGTAAACTCTGAAAAGCGATATTAGTTATTGAAATGGACAGTGACTATAGGTTGTAGCATCTGCTAAAATCAATCAATCAATCAATCAATCAGATATCACACATGATAGCTTCAATCTTCCTATAAAATACAACTGTCCTTTCTCGTTTATCAGTCTCTCTCTCTACCATCAAAGGAGTTAATCGGCACAGACATGATATCTTGAAGATCATGCATTGATTCTGTCCATCAAGGCTCATTTGATAAAAAAGGTAACTTTTACGAGTGCGGTAAAATGATTCAGAGTGAAAGATTGGTCATACACCGATGCCCCCTATTAAAACTTCCAATGCACCTGCCCCTGTTCCAAGCATGCACCCACCACCTGAACACGGTGGTGCCATTTAGAATCTTATTCAAGATCCAAGGATACATCTCTTTAAATGGATGATTCATACGTATGTAGTTTTTAAATTCCCAATTGTTTTCTTCATCTTTTCCTCAGCGACTGCCTACACAATTTAATTTGAAATCCGTATATATCAAATTACACAATTATCAGTAAGGATATAAGGTTGGAATTAGGTTGGAAGAGGATATCAAGCTGCTTTCTATCCTTTGCAATGGACTTAAAATTACATTTCAAGCTATGCTGTCATTTACAATACACATTTTTTCACTTCAGATTTTTTGGATAATATAATAAAGACGGACAAATGTTTACTGATAACGAAGCAGTTAATCTGCTTGCATACATTAACTTTGATGCAGTTACTTGGCACTACCATTTCGACAACAACTCGACTATTCGAGCAGTAAATATGTCTCGACACTACTCCGAATAATGCTCCTTTCAAAACAACCAAAACTTAAAAATATGACATGCCTCCTACATCATTAGTCTCTTCCTGCAAATGTTTTCATGAAACATCTACAAATTATATTTGGAAAACCAAGATCTCGAATTGCCATTTAAAAAGAAATATGCAAATCTGCTGATATTCAAATATAATTTTACAATGCTTATAGTAGGTCTTATAATCTCATATTTTTGCAATGTATACACCAGCGGCAGATGGTCCGAACACAAAGAAAGAAACTGTAATCTTAAAGATTTAAAATTGGCTCACAGCTTAGTGTCATTCTACGGTGTACTATTACTATTACTAGGGATACAGAGAAAGTGGCCACTGAAGACAGATGGCCTTTCTCGACAGGTTCTGCAACATACATTTCTTTCTCGAGGTAGACAAAATACATGGCCACTTTAGACGGGTGGTCTGTATAGAGAGGTGGCCACTAAGGCAGGTTTGACTGTATATGCTTTACGATACGCCTCCCTTGAAACAACAAAATAGTAGCGATGTTCCCCTTAAACAAGACCTGCTATATCACCTCCATCATGCAAACTATCACATCCTGTTTTCCTGGAAGTGCAAAGCATAGAATACCCTTTGATATCCTGTTCACAGCAGCAGGTTTCGGGAAGTCTCCTCCGTTTTTGCAGTATAAAACGTAAACAGGAGGTACTCACATTGCACTGCGTAAATTATCAATCTGGCTTTTAAGAGATCGACATTACATGTGGCACTAGGCGTATACCATTTCACTGTACGATGAATCGAAATGGTAATGCTCATAATAGATACAGGATATATTCATTCTTTACTAGGTCATTACCGTAGATATACAAGCTACATATTTCTTTAGCCATTTTTATATTCTCCTTTCAAACTTCCTGATGATTACCATATTGCCAGCATGTCGGTTTCTAGGACGTATATATCTAAGGTTCACGACAGTCGAAGGAGGCATACAAACCAGAACAAGGTGGCCTCTTACATTATACAGCATGATGGATGCTAATGGATATCGTGTAGAATAAAACAAAAAAGAGAGACATATACAATCCGAGGGTTGATTTGTCGGATCCTGTGTATTAGGACGATTTATCGGAAATGACAGGGAGATAAGGAGGCTTGCACAAAGCTGCAGGTACGTATAAAATGATAGCTGATGTAAATACTTACAGGAAATAAACAGAATTACGTCCTCTGTCGTAATAACGTGTAACAATAATTTATACCTCTTTGTATGCAACTAATGTTTACATTTTTAGAAATTACCTATTTAAAACTATGAAAGAAAGTTAATGCATTTTTTTTCGTTTAATGGTCGTAATTATTGGGCTACTCTCCTACCCATAAGGGATCCTACTACGGTTCGGATTCAGATGATTCTGCTCTTGGTTCAATAGCATGGAGAGGCCAAACCCATTTGATAACTCTATATAAGCGGCTCGATCATTCCAGAATCTATATTAGTCAGGGAGGCCAAATCTCTTTAGGGATGGAACGACGCAATAAAGGAGGAGATGTCCTCACATTAAACTGGGACGGAGGAAAGCAAGGGAGGGGGGGGGGAGCTGAGCATCTTCAGACAACGATGTGCCATTGCCTTATAACCATTCACAGTTAGAGATCACTTCGAATCACTTGGAGACCTTGCTATTGCTTTTCAGCCAGCAAATTTAGATATCAGTTAAGTAAATGCAATTACAGAAGTATATTAAATTTGCTTTGCTTTGATTTGCTCATTAATTTTGATTGCAATACGATCAGAAATCAATCTTCATTAATAGCTCTAATTTATACAGTCGTATAATCCAAAGCTATTTTACAATGCAAATGTAATGCATGCATTTGAATTCTTCATCCATTGTTGGGTGTAGGGAGTTATAATTGCTACAAAACAGATTGCAGTTATTGCAGTCAATTTGTATTTGTATCATATTGGGCAAAACGCAACGATATGTACACAGTAGACCCTATATCTTTTAGAAGCATCAACAGTGGTAACATGAATTATGTGAAAAATAGTTATGTATGAATTCAGGGCCAAATTTACCTTCTTCTGTCGTTTTGTTAGCCATCTTCATCCATCCTCTTGCTCTTGACCCCCTTCTATCATATCCGAGGACTACATATGGTGACAGGTAAGACTTCGGCATCAGGTCCATGATCACACTGACCTTGTGTAGTGTAGCAAATATGAAATAAAGGTTGAATACCAACAAGTTGACTAGTCCGGTGCGTACAACGACTCCAACTTCCATCAATGATCTGAGCAGAAGGAGAGAGAGAGGTTGAGGTGAAAACGGGGTGAAAACGAGGAAGAAGAGAATTATCGCCTGATGAAAGGAGCTCATCATATTGATGAGAGACAGGAGACAACAGGGATTACGTGTCAAACTAAACAGACCAACTAATAAAGAACGACATATGAGGAAGGTATCAACTTCCGCATACGTGTCTATTGTTCGTTTTGACATTGGTGCCTTCAAGATCCCTAGCCTTTCCTTGGTCGACTAAGTCCCTTTACAAACAGTTTGATTGAATCATCGAGTTATCCCCTTCTATTCTCTCCCTTGCGATTCAAGCACAAATATAGATTTTTCATCCACGAGAATAAATTAATTTTCACTTAATAGAAAAATGCTTTGTTTGATGTTGGTCATGTGTGTAAAGGCTTTATCACCAGCTGTTACACGGGGCAAAAATATGCCTATCAATGAAAAGCAACTAATTTCTGAAATGCTGTCTTTGGTCCTCGGTCAAGAATCTGAATTCCAGGTTACCTTCGAGCCTGGTCTTTTTTTTTCCTTCTTTTTTGTTGTTGTCAGATGCCAATTTAGCAGGGGACCATGGCAACATGTTGACATTGTTCTCGAGAGCGTTTTAACCCCGAAATGGATTCGGCTCACGCGTCCAAATACGTGGACACTCCAATGCAAATCGTTCGGCTAGAGGATGTTAATTGGTTGGTAATGCGACCCTCGTGATCGCACGTGCCTCGTTTCAAGAGCTTCCCTGCTCGGAAAGTCTCAGAAGAAATACCCAAGCCACTTGAAGCGCGCCCTCTTATGTGACCTATTGCAGGCCAGAAGATCATAGGATTGAAGGCACATCTTGTTGACCGCAATGTCACGCCTGCTTGTGCAGCGCAATGCCTGCTTCTTCATACCCATGTATATTCAATTGCTTTTTTTCTTCGAAGAATTCCCCTTAAAGGTGCAATATGAACTTTCACTGAGCGCGTTCGATTACGTATTATATTCAACTGATACTTGTTAAACCTAAAGGCATAATGTTCCGAGGGGTGATGCCAGTATAAACAAGCAAGCATAATGATTCACCTGATATGAAGACGTTTATTCATAGCCTTGATGAAATACGGTTTCAACATCTTATACGTTTAAGTCCTGAATATATAATACTGAATTCAAATGAACACAAGTTTATAAAGGTACATCACATTTGTTGACACAAGCTATGACGATGAAATTAGAAATTGACACGACTTCATTTACACATATTTGCAAAAAGGGTTCACCAATCGAAAAAAACTACTTTATATTGTTGTACAAGTTCATGACTGCTAATGATAAGTCATAACTTAATCAGCTTATGTTGCTTGGGATATAAATTTAGAAACATGTTTTTATTACAGTTTAATATTTGACTCACGACATACACATAAAATTATGTTGAAACAGTAGAACATCAATACTATGATAATATAAAATAAGAATAGATACATAATTCACAATCCTCCTCCTCCTCCTCCTCCAAAACCAAGAATAACAATTTCCTTTTCAACATTATCTGTGAACACAATATAGTAGAGAAAAGTGTTTCCCCCCGCATCTGTCTCTTTGTAAATAAGAATATCTGTTTTTTATAATTTAATCTTTCAATAATTTGTATTTAAGAAAGGTATATGGGTATTCTGATTAGAACTCTAGTGGCGTTCCGGCCTTCAGCATTCAACACACGGGTGCATATAATGTATAATCAAGATCAGGTGTAACCTATGATGGCTTTGAAGAGTCATTTAACAATGTCGGATGTCTCTGCGTGCCTTCCATTAAAACCCTTAATGTCCGGCAATAATGCATGTATAACGACATACGAGGGTCATGTCCTCTGCATTATCTATAGAAATGTTTGGTATGATTAAGTGGGGCATTGATGTTAATATGGGGAGACATCTTCTTCTATACTTAAGTTCGGGTTAAAGGGAAGTCCAGAGACTTTTTTGTAGCCACAAACTGCCAATGATGTACAATGGAAATCCTTTTCGATTTTAAAGTTTTATTGGAGTCATTTTCTAAGCTCAAGTTTCTGGCATTTATTCACGGAAGTGCCTGACGACGCATTAGATGCAATGATGTGGCACCACCATTTCAATTATAATGACCAACCATCCAGTTCGAATGTCAGTTGATAAATGTGGCTCCTACCAAGTCTACTGAAAGCAAGACAAGCATAATAAGACAACAAGTCATTTTCTAGGCCATCTTCTTGTCATATTTGCTGTACAATTATAAAAAACAAGAACGAGAGAGAGTTTCCCTGGTACGATAACGTTTAAAAAATACATTTAAAAATGACTAGAATTGCGATAATCTTACATCAAACGTATAGGCGTACCCTTTGATCCTAAGTGGTAGACCTAACTACTAATTATATTAAAGGTTTAAAATAGTTTCCAGCAACTAACAAAACCTAGCCTTAGCTCATCATACTTGAATGCAAAAGGAAAAACAAAAAAACGGCGTAACGTCGCATAAAAGGGAATAAAATTCTAAAAGTTTAGTAATAATTCATTTACGTCTAACATCAGCGCACAATCAATTCTTAACATTTACATTCTTCTTACTATTCCACCATCTCGTTTTTTAACATCTCTCCTACATAATAATGAGAGCGGGTTGTAAGAGTAGAATGCTCACAAAACCAAACTAATAATGCATCGATTGCTTTTTAAAAGTCTTGTTATGATAAGTGCGACAGGCAAGCTAGCGGTGTGATTGATCGTGAGGAAGGCAAGTGTGAAGACGTGAAATTGGGAGCGAAACAAGATGATATATCAGCTTCATACTATAGTGTACAGCACAAGTCAATAAGTAGATGGTTGAAGGTGTGTTGCTGCGGTTCAGCAAATCTGTAGCCATGTTGAGTTCACCAGGTCGAGACATTGAACATCACATCCAATGTTACAGCATTCTCATCTCAATAACATCACAAGCTAATCAGAGGAATGAGAAGTGTGACAATCTCGAGACACGTTGTTTATTTATCTCGCATTATCATGGAATATACATTCAGAGTAAAGGATTATCAGCTTAATATTCGCGAGATATTAGAAAATAAACAGAAGTGTTACAAACCTAATAAACTACCTCTCAGACCGAACCTTCTACCACGCATGTATGAAGGCAATACAGTGGCGGATCCAGGGGTGGGGGGTTGGGGGGGGGTTGCAACCCCCCTTGGGCGGCCCCCCCCAAAAAAAAAAGGGAAAAAAAGGGGAAAAAAAGAAAAAAAGAAAGAAAAAAAGAAAGAAAAAAGAACGCACGCTGGAGAGAAACCCTTTCAAGTGCAAATATTGTGAGAAGATATTCAACTCATCTGGTAACTTAACCAAACACATGATAACTCTGGATATAACTATGTATTAAACTGTTACTTGATTTAAAAAGACGTTATCATGCACTGCTTTTTATGGTCTCCATTGTGTTAATAGATGCCAGGAAAACATCACTTACGGGGTTCAAATAAACACCCCCAAAAAAATCGGCTCGCCGCTTCGCGGCTCGTGGACGATGCTCCGCATCGTCATTATTTTGGTCAACCCCCCCTTAGCAAAAAGCTAGATCCGCCCCTGCAATATACGACATGATCGCCATGTGAAGTATTGAAATGACGCCAAATAGGAACAAAAACTAACGAAAAGAATAACGAACACCCCATCCCGGAAAAAATAATAAACAAACACAACATCAGATCACACACGCACACACAAAACATACTCAGAGTCTTCATGATATAGCCCGAAGTTTAAAATAAAAAACTTGAATTTTAAGATGGAGTATAGGATGGTTTCGACATTTTTCCCTGGCTAAGATGGTATGAATTGTCGTTTGAAAGACGCGGTGAAGCTTTTGATGATACTCCCATGAGATTGAAGCGGTGGGACTGAGAATTGGTAAGTGCGCACGATACTCTAGATCCACATGAAATGAGGGTTATCGAGATGGATGGGAATACCCCGGCAGCACTAATTTGCAGCTAACCTAAACCCGCACAAATAATGAATAGACAGCCTGGAGTAAACATACAAAGTGTATATGATAAATAAAATTATATAGTAAAAAATTGTTTCAACGCAAAATAAAATAAAAGGAAGAAAAAGAAGAAGAGTAAAAAGAAGAATTAAAAGAAAAAGAAGAGAAGAAGAAGTATCGGTTTCGAAGAACTATTTTAATTTCAAAATTTCCTTAATCGAAATCTTCAAAGCGGTTACCACCCTGCCAATGATATCAAAGGATTGTATTTTAATGTATAGTTTACCCTCACAGAGGTTTCACACACACACACACACAAACACATACACACCTTTTTTCCTTCTTCTTTTTATTTCCTTTTCAGAATTTCTGATATACAATTTGTGATAAGTTATTGTTGCAAAAATGTCATTCTACTTGATTATCGAAATTAAAAAGGAAATCTCATCATCTGTTGAAAAGTAATAGCAATTGGTCCACATTTCTTTCTCTCGATACTGTAATCTGGTCAAATTTTATTCATGCAAACTATAGTCATAGGCTAGACTTCATTCAAATAAGTATAATCACGCGTCATTCGGGGCTTTCAATCTACGTCGATCGATTTGCAACCATCAATGTAAAGCTATATCTGTAGTGAAACTTGTTATTTGTGCCCGAGTGCGCTAGAAATCAAACTGGTGAAAGTATCTATGTGAACCTTTGATTTCCTAAGAGAGATTACTCCGATTCACTAAAACAGTGACACGAACCTTTATCATTAAACGTTTGGATTTAGAAGGTAGGTTCGTGCCCCGCATTAGAAGAAGACCATTATATGTAGGTCTAATGTAATGACATATTGAATTTGATGTGAGCCGAATGTCTTCCGCTTCGTGTCTTCATAATGGCAGTAATAGCTATCTCCCTTGAATAACTACTTAAATGGATTTTGTAAATGAGTTGATACAGAATGGAAGAGGAAGAATTGTTGATTGGGGACAATTGTATTTTGATGACTTTCATGTGATTACATATTCTCGTTAAATGAGAATGAAAATGACATTTTTCTCATGTCCAACATGCATGGACTTCATTTCTTGATCATCAATCAGGAAATCATTCCGAAACATGTTTCGTGCTCTCAATTTGGGTTATATTCGCGAAATATCTTCATCCCACATTTTAGGCAGAATCCCAAAATTACCCCTCTTTGGCCATTGCCACAAAGTCCTGACAAGATATCTCACATTCGCTACGTCGAAAATGACTGGACAGCAATATGAAGGCAATTAAGTAAAATTGAAATTAATGATTATTCCGGTTTGGTTCGATGGTTGCATATTATTGCTGACGGCGATGTTATTTATAACCGTAGAAGAAGATGGGTTTTGTATCATCGTAATGCATTCTCCTCCTCCTCCTTTTGACCACAAAAGAAGGAAGTGTATCAGTTCAGTCTTTTATTCCTTCCGTAATGGCAGAATTCTAAGAACGCTTCCCCTTACAAGGCAAGATGATGAGTAGACGCATAAATCTTCATCGGCCATCTTTTTCTTCTTCGTCCTCCTCTTCTTCTGATTCTGGTAATCTTTAAATGGCTATGCAGCCTATTAAGAAGATGAACATAAGATTACAAGCGTTGTGAGGAAGATGATTTTTAATGGGGAAAGGGTATTAGATGCTTCAGGAGTAGTTCCTTTCGTAACGTATAACCAGAACCCCTCTACAAGCATGACAACGTATCTACGTCTTGATTAATGTCTTTAAAATCCAGATTTATTTCATGAAATACTGATTATCTTAACCTGTTGATCCAACATTATCGTATTACAATGAATAATCCTATTTTACATGTTCGATTTTGAAGGATGTCCTATTGGGTTCATCAACCCTTCCTGTTCTTTACCCAAACAAAAATCTAGCTACCGTTCGATGACATTCGTTCCTCAGAGTACGGATTACTTATTTTATAAGTGAAATCGTGTCATGCATGTACATTGTACATTAAAATGTCTTGCTAAATGACTTTAGTGTCATGAAAGGGCTCGGACCACGACCTTCGCTTATCTTGGGTCAACCTTTTTTCCACTTTCTTAGAGGTTATTCCAACTTTTTGCGAAAAAAAATAAAAAAATCTCCAATTATCATTTTGAATATACTGTAGATATATCTGTTGGGGTTTCGGAATTATTTTTTCTCCTTCTTTCAAATTTGAAATAGTATGAAGTAAATGGAATTGAATGTAACAAACTGGAATTCATCTGTCCCGAAACAGATACTTGTTTTTTAGTCTCCTCGGTTTCTGAAGTGATAAGGCACACGACTTTCGCTCGTCAGTCATCGTGGAAATACAAATAGGAAGGGAAGTCGACTATGTCACGTGATCAGAGATCCTGACTCTGGGGATAAATGTAACTCAAACTGTCGATATCATCGATTCATATCAAAGTGTACACCTGTAAATGGAGCAAGACTGATGCATGATGCCCAGCCATAAGATGCAATACTAGACTAAATCGGAACAGTCAAAGGGAGGAGGACGTTTTTTGTTTCTGTTTATCACCTCGCCTAAAGCCAAAGGATTATAGGAGTCCGAGTTAGCATGTACCTCCTTTTTCAATGACTGGTTCTCAATACTCGAAGACTTGCAAAAAAGACAAGTGAATATTAGCAATCTTTTTTAATGCATGGGAAGAGGAGAAAAGGAATGGATGGACAACCCAAATAAACAAAATTAATTAGTTATTTACCGCTTTTTGGAAGTTCCACAAGGCACATCATTTTTTTCCTTCCTGAATGCTATCTGATGAAATTGACTAATGTATAGCAGCTGCTATCTACGCCTGATAGTAAACCATTATCGTTCTTCCAACGCTTAAACATTACGCGTGGGACTGTGTTGATGTTACAAGAGGTCAGTAGTTCATTCGTTAGGCAATATGAAAAGTAAGGGATTGAACCTAATGCGGCTGTAGGTAGGGTAGGAGAAGAGTCAATAACTCATTGAAAGTCGTTTACATTGTATGTATAAGTATTAGGACCCAAACGAACATAGCCTTCAGATAAAGGCATAGCTCAATACAACGAGGACAGACGTCCTAATATAAATCCTCTTTTCCTCTATACCAGGGCAATGCCCCATGAACCAAAGAAACACACAGGTAGTCTTGGGGCCTCAAATAGGGGAAAACCAAGTCAGACTTGAAGCAAATATGTCTCGCCTTTATTACGCACTGATCTGTCAATTGGTGGCGGATGGATGAAATAATTACTAGACCGCGAGAACCTCTCCGGGAATATGTTCCGCAGGGATTGACTGATGCTTCATATGTCTCTGAGCGATGCATCCATTTTGCATTTCCCTTGCCAGTCTCCTCCTTCCTGTGCTCCATATATTGTCAGTCTACAAGCACCACTCTCCTTGTCTCGCGGCTGTTCTGATAAGAAAAGCAGAGTGAGCCGCAAGCAGGCCACGGTGTATTGCTCCCTTATGGTATAAGGAATGAATAGTGCTCAAAGCTATTACTACTAAAATTTTCAACCCTAAATAGAACTGCACTTCTTGCGACAATTACTAGAGTGTGGCCTTCGTGCGTGTAAGCATAATAAGTCGATTCTTATTTTAAAATTCTTAATTTCTAAAGCACCACAGGAAGCATCAAGCGCTTTTATGCATTTCTATGGTGAATGATTCTTTGAAATAGTTCTATTCTAACCTTTCTCCTTTTCTTCCGCCCAGATTCACACAAGCTACCGTTGCACAATTTTTACCCTTTCTCGCCTTTTCTAAAGCGTTTTATTTCGTCTGCGCCTCACAAGTGCATAAAATGAGTAAATGAAATGCGTAAAGACATTCGTGTGGAAATTGTTTACGAGCTCGACTTTATCATGATAGCAGCATTATGGTCTCGTTCCAAACATCTTTCTGCGCGGTTGCACAAAAAGGGTGACGAAAGGAGAGATAGAAGGCGAGGGAGAGAGATAAAGGGGGCGGTAGAGAGAGAGAGGAGGGATGTGTGCGAGGTGGGGTTGGGAAAAGAGAATATGCATTGCGGATATGGGGAGAGGAAGTATGGGTAACGAAGAGGGAGGGGAAAATCGCATTATAATAAGTACACGAATACAAAATTAAAAAATGTGGGTAAAGTAACTTAGGGGGGAGTGAGGAAGATAGAAGAGACAGTGAGAGGAGAGACAACCAGAGCCAGAGAGAGAGAGAGAGGTTGGAGATCAGAGAGAGAAAATGGCCAAAGTTGTTCTGGAGAGAGTTTAAGGAAAAGAGAAGGATAGGAGAGAGAGATGGGAAGGAGAGACAGAACTGGAGAGAGAGAGAGAGAGAAAGAAGGTGGTTAAATGACTCTGGAGTGAGATTAAGGAAAAGAGAAGGATTGGAGAGAAGAAGGAGGGCCGGGGGAGGGGAAAGAGAGAAGATATGTGACGTTGATTACTCGTGTCCGCTGTGGTGCGGATATTTCAGAGAGCCTTGGGCTTGGGGCGACTTTTTTCGCGCTGGATTGAGCCTATATCGGTGTTCGGCCAACAAATATGAAAGTAGATGGCAAGGCTTTTAGAAAGATTTCATACCTTATATGAGTAAAGAGGCCTATTGTGATTGAAATATGACGCTCAAAGAATGGATGGATGAAGCTTGAGGATAGAATCGGTCATGTATAATGCCTCTTGAAGAATACGAAGAGGGGGAAATTAAGAAGATGAGTGGAGACGGAAGAGGGGGGGGGGGGCAGGACGTAAGGCGGAGAAATAAAGATATTCACCCACCTATGTGAGGCCTGTACGATAGCATTTTCAATCTAATGATTGTGCTTGCTTCTTTAATTCGGTTCATAACCATCGGGCATTCACCACGTTATTATACCGAGAATATAGAAAACCTGATATACAAATAATATAGATAACGAGAAAATCATTACTCCTATCCACATTTTATTCAATTAAGTTAAGAAATGAAATGGTAAAGTCGAACTTAATATTATGTTTTGCATGAAAAGGCAACAAATCTACCGTTACAAGAAGAAATTTATCATTCGAGGCGCTGGAAATTGCTTACAAATTCAATTTATTCGATCAGTGTATCAGCAAAATCTCCAATTTAGTTTATTTGTGGCACCAGCATGCAATCCTATAAAACGTAAGTGTTTTTTCCTCTCCGCACAAACATCCCTTCACCCTAAAACGTTAAGGGTGGGCCACTGACAAAAGGGCACTTTCAAACAAAATAATTTGTCATCATAAGAGAGTTAGAGAGAGAGTGAGAGAGAGAGAGAGAGAGAGAGAGAAAGAGAGAGAACAGAGAGAGAGAGAGAGAGAGAGAGAGTACGAGAGAGACAGAGGGAGACAGAGAGAGGAGGGGTGGTCGGTATAATTACGTGACAAGGGCCAGACATTATTTTCGTGATTAAAAGAATGCTTACAATTATTATGTACTTTAAACACGCAACCTCCTCTCTCCCCAACCATCATCAGGATAAAATTAGATGATGTGCTATGACATCTGATTTATACCATTTCACCATTCCATATCCTATGGGAAATCAGGAGTCAAACATTCAGGTTTGTCATTCCAGACAAAACCAGGTGAAATACACGCTCTTAAAACAAAAATGGGTACCGAGACAAATTTAGATTGGCCGCTTTTTCCCCTGTAGAACAACATGTTAACATGAAATACAACCTTGCACGTTGGAGCTTTTTTTTAATTCTTTTCTTTTTTTCTTCAATATCTGCACAGAAGATTGAAAATGTGAAAACAAAATACTCGAGATAAATCACCTCCTATCTAGTATCCTTTAATGTAGTATCCCTTCTCCCCCATCTCTCTCTCTCTCTCTCCCTTCTCTCACACTCTAACACCTTCTTTATCTATTTCACGAAGTTTCATAAAATACCTAAATTAATATTCCTAACTTAATTGTAAACAAGTATCATCTCAAATATTAACAACCAATTTTACACATCATACATCATTAGTAAATAATACAAATTTTGGTTTTACTTCATAAAGATTCATATAAGTCTTAATTCCATTGAAGGTAACGTTTTGAAAGTGAAATCCGCACAATTAGTAATAAAAAAAACACATGCCTAGTTGATGTCAATGTACGATGATCAGTTGTAAAGAAGAATGCAGCTATGACAAATCGAATCGAAACGACTGACACGATTGTAACATAATGCCCAGTAACATTTCTTCAATAATTAACGAATAGCTGGAACATAATGATGGAAAGGTGGGAGTGTGTGAACCCTTGCCATCCAATAGCTGCCCCAATGACACCGTATTAGTCGGTCAACCACTCATAAAAGGTGACATCTCACACTGTTGGTTAATTAGAAACGCATCTTATTAATGGGGTTTGTGATGATCTCAGCGAACAGACATCCCAAATGATTAAAGACCGAAGGCTGACTCAACCCTACAGTCTAACAGTGATGGACGATGGCGGTCTACGCTCCTCTTAATTTCAACTTAGATGAAGTCTGGCGTGGACTGGAGAAAGAGAGTTTGAATTACATCTAATTCATAGTCAGCAGTTAACCTCAGCTCAATATTATCAACGTAACACCAATGCCATCCACTACAGGCACTACATGCGGCTTATATCCTCTTAAATATCATGCATTCATGACTAACGCGAAAAAATGATTGCTCTAACACCATATAAACTGACAAAGGTCAAGGTTCAACGTGAATATTGATAAAGCTTACTAATAAAATGGATCCGCCCTTTCAGTCTACCTTTTCTTTCGTTAAACCGTGGAGCTGCATCTCCATTGCAAAATAAGGAGAGGGTATTTATCTAATTTGAGAAGCGTTCTCTTTGTTATTCAGTTCCCGCAACAGAGAGGCATTTTAAGACAAGTTACAACATCAATTCAATCAGACCGTCCATTAACAATATTCAACATCACGCGTCGTGCGGACATGACCCGACTACAATATCGATTGCGAGAATAGGAAACGGAAGTTAACCCTGATAGCACGACGTAAAAAAGAAGAAGATGGAATCAACAGGATAAAAAGACCAAGCACAATGCTTCATCTCCAAATGAAGTAAAGAGAAATCAAGGATAAAAGACTGCATCTAAAAGTTTCAACTACAAACACACTCTTCTCATCAATACCTCACTTGCGATAAGTGGCGTCATAATAGAGGCGACTTCTAAATGATGATGACTATCTCCATAGCTACGGTTAGCGCACATTTTAAGCGACCCGTGGAGAAATGGGGAGGAGAACTGTTCCCGCTTATGTACGTAGACAAAATCATGAAGATGGATATAAAGTTAAAGGATTTATAGGGGTAAAACTCGGCCATGACTATAATCTTTACAAAGAGAAATGATAGGCAATGGCACGCTAAATAACGAAAAAACATGAAAACAGGGAACATTTCATGAAACCATTAATTTCAAACTCTATCCCGCCCTCAAACAAAGACATTATAATAAATCTAAAATAAATGTTATGATTATTTATCTTTCTTTGTAGAGACAGACGTACACGTTGCTCCATTGCAAAATCTTATAATTGTATACCTTTTAGCCTCTTTAGTCTTTTCAAGTTCGACATAACACAGAGACCTCTAATTTATCAAGCTGTTGAATTGTGCATGATTTTGGAAACATCGTTATTCGGAAGTTTTCATGGCTAATATGTGAAATAGCATCCTTTAATGTCTCGATCTGATACCCTAAGAGCCTTAATGTCTGACCGAGTAGGCAAACTGAAAACCAAAGAGCACTTTAATTTATAACTAGAATTATAAATCAAATAGTGACGCGAACTATAGGGGTAAGGGGGAAGTACATTTGAAAAAGAACAAAGAAGGGGAACGAAATGGGATAAAATAGGCAGGGGAATTTTTTCGGGGTGTTTCGCATAAGTTCTTCAGGATTTAATGTAATATTGTGCCCTTTATCAGGGGTTCACGGCAAAAGGAAAAATTTGCCAGGTCTTTAAAATGTGAACAATTTCTCCCTCACATGCCTACTGCAGACGTTGCGTCACTTGCCTGACCTACATTACATGTACATTAACTACGTCTCAGATGGGTGCGGCTTTTGAAGCTCCATGTCAGAACGATGGCTTTTGTGATCACCCTAAAACGAATCTACGAAATTTCGCGTGATCTTCAGTTTTCGTTTCGCGAAAGGCCGTGTAACGCGACCACCCGACAGGACGCGATGACCTGCGGATTCGAAGTAAGCCCCAGAGCGATATTGTGTTTTAAAAAAGTGTTTTAAAAAAGTAAAATGAACAGTGCAACTATTAGGGTGAATGACTGGTTCATATACTAATTACCAACATAGGCTTGATTAGCGTAGGTAATTACACAGTCGAGATGAAGCCTCGTGTGCAATATCGCGCCGTTAATTACAGGGTCTAATGCATATAACCAAAAGGAAACGAAAACTAGCCGATGAAAATGTGTAAAAGATCGCGAAAACTCGGTCGTTCTGTCCCTTTCAAGCGGAAATTTTGTTCGAATTTGTCCTCAATTAAGGAAAAAGTGCACCAAATTACTGATTACTAGGTGATATACGCTTTTGATTACGACATTGACTAATTTGACAGGTTTCTGAGCAGATATCCATTATTGACTGCAGGATGATGTGATGTTAGTGTTCCCTCGCGGCGCCATTTTGCCTGGATACGCCACTGGTTATAAAGGTGAAGGCTTGATTTAGTAAGCAGTATACCAAAGAGGCATTGGAGGTACATGTAACTGGTTAATCATTGGTCGCATATTGTTTCTGATGAAGGAAAGGGGCGCACATAAATCCCGTTCGTTGGCTTGCACACTCATAATTGTTCTTGAGACTGGCAAGGATATAATAACAAGCGAGACACCAATATCCATTTTCATGGGAGGTGTGATGGAGTTTGATGTCAAACTGATACCTATCCGATACTCCATCAGAGTCCATCTCATTCAGACTATGACTTGAAGAGCGTGTTACACAGCAGATTGTGTACTTGACATAGGTCGAAACAAAATGTTGTAAGAGACAGGTTTGGAATGTACTAACACTGTTCCACAAAAAACTTGATATCTTTCTGGAATTGTAATACCCATTTAATATCCATAATACCCATGTTATATAATATCCATGATATATAATATCCATTTAATATCCATGATTATGATCAATTTCATTAACTATTTTGTGCTTTGCATATATTTAGGGTGAACAAAGTATGTCGGTAAAATTGTCCAGGTTTTCTCCACTCGTTGTCCAAGACTTTACTCTCAAGTTAGTGGGGTCAAGCAAGAAATTTAAGACGTTTGATCATGGTTATTGTTGTAGTTCGCTACTGTGAAATGAGTTAAAATTTCAATACATGCAGGGCTGGTAAACTCCATACATTTGGTTTGTTAATTCAGTTATTTTGGTATCCAGCTGCCTTCGAGCTCCGATAATTTATCCTATCCCCCGTTTGATGACAAACACAGATCACTACGCACTTGTTTGTGAGCACATGCTCTCCTTCTCCTCCACTCTTGCTAGCCTCTGAACGACCTTACATGTCTATCATCTTGATCAGTTGACGAAGCGACATGACACGATAGAACAGAGATCCCTTCTCCCCCCTCTCATTTTGTCCCTCTCTCTCTATATATATTGAGCGCCAATATCTTGCCTGTCAACTCTGGTGATGAACAGTTCAAACTCATGGCACCTCAGGTTTACACGCTTCGAATGACTTTCGTCTCTTCTGCTTGTTTATCCTTCGATTCGAGAGGCCTACTTAAAGTGAAACGCGCTCGAAACCTCCGAACGTCGATCTACATTATTAAAACGATTTTGTAGAAAGAGCAGTTTTCACAGTAAGAAGTGGATAATTGGTACTAAAAACAAGGGACTGACTTCAATCAGGCTGACACTTCGGAAGGTATACAAGGTTATAAATATATTATAATTGTGAACTCTCAAGTTTTGCCCCCCCCCCCCCCACCTCTCCTAAAAATGCCCAGGTTGACAACAATTTTGTACTACAACTTTCCCTAGAAAGGCCATCATGACCATGATATGCGAAATGAAACGGTTAAATGCAGTTAACATTCTCCATTAGAAAAATAGGCAGCCATTCTAGAGGCATACATACCCCTGACACCCCCCCCCCCCAAACAACAACAAAGAAAAATGGTGGATGCGCATCCAGCTTTATACAGTATACGATCTCAAATGTTTCTAACTGTTATTACACACATGGAGACATTCGTTATAACCGTAATTAAAAAGTCACATTGCACAATAGTTCCCTGTAACTCATGAGAAAGTCAATAATGTGCAATTGTGCATGTTTTTAGAAATTGGCAGCTGGAATTAAGGACGAGAAATGTCCTCTCCGACGACAGATCAATCTTACCTTCCACCCACACAGTACAGATATAGCGTTTATCGAATATGATATGTCAAATATACATGCAGTATAATACTAAACTCACATTTATTGATACACGAAGGCATTCAAGATAATTATGTTGGTCGGAGAACTGATAAGAGTTTACATGACATAATATGCAATCACACTGTTTACGGGTAAACAATTATTGGTAATATAGGTAAGATTGATGTGACGTGAATACTGTAGACATGCGTGTCAATACCAGTACATGATAGGCCT
The DNA here is from genome assembly GCF_000002235.5 of Strongylocentrotus purpuratus. NCBI lineage: Eukaryota > Metazoa > Echinodermata > Echinoidea > Camarodonta > Strongylocentrotidae > Strongylocentrotus > Strongylocentrotus purpuratus. The sequence continues at coordinate 31,047,053 of NW_022145612.1, read as the reverse complement.
ACACATTGGACTAGCCTCACCGTTGTTTAATTGTAACCAAAACTCGAAGGTGGATTTCAAATACAAATAAAAATACAGATACAGATACATAACAATGCTATACATAATGTACTCAAAGTCAAATAAACCGTAGAGTCTGATACATAAATATATAAATAACAACGTGCTTTTTTTCTTCTAGCGACCTTCCAAGTTCCCTCCTCTTCAACAGTTTTCTTTCAATACACGTCTTACGAGCACATCCCCCGCCCACTCTTCTTCCTCAACTTTCTGTCCTATCCGCCGTTTTCTTTACACCTGTATATCTAGTATCTACTCTATCACTATTATCAATCAAAATGCCGCCTACTCGTAGAATATTGCTACACATCTCGTCTTGGTACCTGGAATTATACTAGAAATCGAGATGTCTCATATAAAGTCATAATAGTTGAAAGATTTGGTAAATAGCAAATTTGTTGATACGTTTAGAAACATCTCAAATTTCACACAGCACATGCTGCATTCTGTGCCCCACCCCAAGCCTCTGTAGGCCTATTGGATATGCTTTTCATCAATACAGATGTCTTTTTGTTGTCTGTTAATAGTCCAATCATGGCAGGAGGGAAGGAGGGAACGTCTGGCGGGAGGAAACTCACAGGTGTGGAAGTTTGCTCAAGATGTTTGCTCGTGCATTTCTACGTATTCCTAAGCTGTGAAAAGGTTCAAATCAGGATTAGGGGGCCAATCCTGGGCTTTGTCCCGGTCAATGGGTAACAATGTATCCCCGTTGGTATGTTTACTGGGTCAACGCAAGGCCTCCGATCCCTATACATACTTGAGACCAGTTTGCGTTGGGTAAATGCTAATTGTTGGTATAGCCTTCGTGCTTTTCAGTACTCACGAAAAGCTCTCATTATTCATGGGGATGAATCGGCCATAATTACGTCGAAGAAGCGGGTATTGTAAGGGGTCATAACCAAATGTTATATTATAGGCCTACATGTACATTAGGCCGTTCAATTAATGTGCGAGGTTATATCAAGCTTCTCAAGAATAGAAATTAATGTAAGTCATGTTAACCTTTATCTCACCGGTTATTGACCCATCCAATGTTCTGCAACAGCAAGTGCTTCAGGCTACAGAGGACGCAAGATTATGCTAGTTTCGAACATTTTCATTATCTTTGCTTTATTCTTGGTGAATTTTTGAATATATATGTAGATCCTATACCATAATCGTATTTGCCTTAATTCAATCAACTCTTGGGATTAATGAGTCTGAACTCACGAATGACAAAGCTGCACTCGTTATATAGGACACATGACGCTTCCCCATCTGTTTTTCCTCTTTTGTTTGAGTTTTTTCCCGCCCGCCATATGGAAATCTCGCGTTGAACGTGAGTTAGACTGTACTTCTGCCTGCGAAGCACGGGGGAATATAGCCACAGTCAATGAAAAGAGCATTTTAGATCAAACGACGAGAATAAATATTGATCGAAACATTATGCACATGAGATAAAAAGGCAAGTTTAGCTTCCTGTGCACTTTAAACTTTGTACTTACTGAAAGGCTTTGTTCGACTGTGTAATGGGTACACGTGTCTTCAGGCAGCTGCAACATAGCTCATTATCAGATTCGGCATGAAACAATTATAACTCGTATGATTTGAAGATGGATAATTATTGTATGGCACACATTGTCAATTATGATGAATGGGGGCGGGCAGACGTAATGTATTCGCCGCGAATTAGCTTAAAATCGTCAATAATTCAATCAACTACTAGTTTATCATATAGGTCGAATATTGTCGAACAATTCTAAAATCAAAAGGCTCTATAGTTTCACAGACGATTCGTCGAGTTTAAGTAGAATCATCTTCTCGTTCGTAAACGAGACGTGGGCGTGCATTGATGTCTCTCGCTTGAGATACACGAGCTATTCCTGAAAATCAGGCAGTCTGGCTTCCCCTCAACCCGTACCGTTTCTAATAGATGCACAGACAGGCAATCCATCTGGTGACTCAGTTTAAAGTAACACAAATCACTACGAGGCTATTATAGAAACATGAAGAAGAACATCATTACTATCGAAAACATTTTTCGTCCTGGAAGTATAGCGCTTCCAACTATAAAATCAGGTACTAACATGGACTCGTTAATGGATTTAACCCTACTAGAACCCTTTTAGCTTACCTATCCATAACCAGGGGTCGTTCTCGAAGACAGGTTGCATTTCAGGAGGCATTGCTGGGTATCAACATGTAGACACTAATGATGGTTGCATGCTGGTGCTCTTACAACATACGAGAGAGAAATGTCACATTGGTCGTCTTCTCGCAACAGTTCCTCTTCAAATGAATACTAACTGCTGATGAGTGGTGTAACTTATGACCCGTGGCGGCGCTGCTCTAATCTTCGTCCTTTAGGGTAAGAAGGGCTCGTGCGGACCCTCCTACCATGGTAGGCCCATGCTCCTACCAGCTCGACTCAACCCTCTTTGATCGTAGTTATCATAAACAATTTGATGGTGCATTTATGACGGGACGAAGATGAGCCTTCCATTTGTGTCTCGTTACATGACATACCGCTATTTTACGACACCACTTTTGAGATATAATGTTAATTATAAAGCTAAATAAATTCTAATTTAGATGAAAGCAATATCTAACTATCACTAAACAGTGCGAGTCTTCTCAAGTTATAGTTCTATGTTGGCGCCAATCACAACTGGAGGAAGGGTGGGGGATGCATTCAATAACTTATCCACATTATTGCTACTAACATCAAAAGTCAAAAGATTATGAATAACGTTCATCTCCATCAAACAATTGAGTGATACCTGTATATATTGGAGATCAATGAAGCATAATTCCTGGATTTTCTTCCATAATGTTCTTTCTGAGAGAAAGGTTATAGCATCAAAGAGATCAACTTTGATGATTTTGATTGACAGGCCATTAACGCATTAGATAATGGGAATACCATGTGACAAGCAAAAGTCTGAGGGATTGTATTGTCAGAGAATGGTGTTACAAAACTTATTTTAATATTTTTTTCAGAAAGTTCTCATTTCATTTCAGTATATTCCTGATATCCCTCTGCAAACGAATTTTCATGTAATATCACGAAATACATTTAATGACTTGCAATTGGCATCAATGATAAATATAAAGCTTCAGCCCATAAGATTTCTAACACGTTAAGTGAAGAGGCCTATACGCTTGAAAACGATAAAAGTCGCGAGTAGTATATGCAATTAGAAGCCTAGTTTCTAATGCACAGCTCACATATTTTACTAGGAGATTTTAAACAAATTGTAATTGAAAAATATTGACCCCATTTGAAAAATACTAAGGCTAAAATAATTGAGTCAGGTAAAACTTTACATTACATCCAACACAAATTCTCATCACAGATTGGTTTAATAATTGTCCATGTTTGGTGCCTCTTCACGAATCAATTTGTTTATACTAACGTTTCATAATGAACAGTACAAGTAAATAAGTAAATAAAACAGTTTTATTTGTCCAATCCATGTTTACATAGTAAATTTGCACCCACGTCATCCGATAGGGGAGGTAACATTTTCGTCAACAAGTCAAAAGGGTGTTTGTTCTACAGAAAAGGGCTCATTAGTATTCAAAATACTAGCGTAGACATAAAAATTCACTTGTCATTTGAAAAAGAGTCCTTGGAAATTATACTGCCTCACAACGATTTTGAAATGAATGCATACAGATGGGCAGATTTTAAAAACAACAAGAAATGTGAAAGTTGAAATAATGCATGATGTCTGCTTTTATGCCTGGGGCTGACGTGACCGTGGTATGAATAATGAATAATGTATTACGGTGTTAACTACTAAGACGTGTATAATACCGTATGTATGTACGACTTGCAGCATATTAGATATAGACAGTAGAGAAATAAAATTCATATTTTTCTTTCGCCCATCTTGCTAAAACACTTCTTTAAGTTGTCGAGGCATTGAACCATATGGACTTATAGATTAGATAAACCAAATTTAACCTTTTACTAAACTCAAAGAGTAAAGTCTTACATTGATATAATACCTATAATTAAAAATGTGTGATATATACAAACAATTAAAAATGTGTGATAATATACAAACAATTTTATGGTCACTAGCTCCCAGATTGCTCAGGGTTGCGCTTCAAGAGGAATAAGATAATTTGTCAATACTATTCAATAACTGTTCAAATTGGATATAATCACCTGATTCTAAAGAGTGTTCTTTAAATAGAAATTCTCGTACAAGTCCTTGTCCTCGCTCCTCTTCACTTCTATACCACTTCCGCTGTTTCTCTTATTCAAGATAAACCACACATTTTACCCACTGATATCAACCAACAAAATCAATAGAACGTTATTAACGCATGTTTGCATCCCAATAAAAACCAGTTCTTCTATAAAGCGGGCTCTTTTGTATTTCTAGCTTACGCTTTTAGCTATCTCAGGCCAACTTCCCGCGATGCAGATAATTAAATAATATTTAAAAGGATACTTAGGCTTGATAGGGTAATGCATTTGACACAGCCATCGGTGAGGAAAAAATTCCACCTCTGATAATATCTTGAAATACGTGTGCATCATAATAGAATATTTCCGAAGTATTTCCATGTCGTTTATTGATAGGTGGAGAAATTCAACATCTACCCGCGAGCAGACATTCAAGGGGGGGGGGGGGGTGCATGCACCATACACATTAGTCATATTCTGACTATCTCCACCGAGATCCTAAAAAAGTACGTGTGCCATTCCCTCATCGCTTCTTCCTTCCATTCTTTTCTTTTCTTGCTTTTTCATCGCTTCAACACCACCATCATGATCATCTGGATCCATCTGTTCAGGACCCAAGAGATGTAATCTTGATGAAATGATTCTTAATCTTGCCTTGGGGTTCCTTTTTCAATGAAGGAAGATTCTTACAATGAGGGAGATGTGTCACAGGAATAAATATAGAAAACAAATACAGGTATCAATACATATCTTACAAGTAGAAAATTACGACATAATACGATTGTAACGTATTACACATGCACTTAGTTTAAATACCTACAGAATACATTCAGAATTTGTCGTCAACCTTTTGTCTTCTTTTCCAATGTACATTACACATTAAAAACATGGGGTTATGTTATAAGCTCACAACTTTGTATAACCCCCACATTAACATTAATTTGTTTGTAGTCTGATTTTATTCTTTATTTCTGCCTTGTTTGTTTTTTTATTCCCCCTCCCCCCTAATGTTTATTATGTCATTTATGTGTTGAATAATTTCTATGTTTTTCGTGTATATTGTTTTGTTATGTTTAAGGAAATGTGGAAATAAATCAATTAAATTAAATTAAATTCATTATAATGATCATGCAACAATACTTGTACACGTATTACACGGCTAACATGCATGGTTTTCTTTTTAATGTTCATCTCCTTTGTAACGCTGGGCGAAAATGTAAGCGTTGCCCAATAATATTGTACACATATCATTGGAATATAGCAATATGCCAGAGAGTAATGGAGAGATTGAAAGAGGGGAGGGGGAAAGAGAGGGCGAGAAATGTACAGAGAGACATGGAGAGGGATATACAGACACGCAGGAAAGGGGGGGGGGTGAGAGGAATAGTGAATGAGGGGGGGGGGGGTAGTAAGCTATCATTACATAAGTCATCTTAGGGAGGATGATGAAGATGATAAATAATATGATGCTGTCATATCAGATAAGTTGATGACATCTTCACAATTAGTCAGCTTCACACACTGCAGAGACATCGAATTATTCGATGACCTTTAAAGTCATGTGACTGGTCACATGATGCCTATAAGCATTAACAAAAAAAGGAATCAGTAGCAAGAACTTGATGTCGATAAACATTTGCATGCTCGCGTTCACACCAATCAACGCCTGCATAAACATACTTGTAAGATTTTAATAACATTTGAAACCATCAGGGGTGGGGGGAGACAAAGGACTGAGGGAAAACGAATGTTTGGAAATTAATAAATCGAAAGTCTAATGTTATGAGAAATGATATTCAAAATCGAAATTTCATATGAAAATATTGACATTTCTCAGTCTGTGTTGACTTGAAGTAATGTGAAATTTTAATGGCTTTTCTCTCTCCAAAATAATATTGTAAACAAGCATAAAGGTTTGCACAAGTTAGACAAATATCGTTTGATGTAAAAATCACACTTGTTTAAAAAATACTATGGAATGGCATTATTTACAAACGAGAGAAGAAAAAAGAAATAAGTTTATGTGTCTGTGAGAAATGATATTGAGTTTTAAACTAATTGGTTCTGTTAATGACGGGTGAAAACGAAATCGAAATGATAATATGAATGATTATATATGCATAGTTGATTTAAAGAAGCAAAGAGAAAGTCGTATTTCATTTCAAGATAGTGCGAAATTCAACATGAGTGTATCTCACCTGCACGTTATCTTGTCCTTCCGTTTCTTTATTCTCGTCTCATTTCGATTACTGGTAATAACTGGAAGAAACTGAAGCTTTCGATTGTCTTTTCAGCATCCTCGTAAGGCCATATTTAGTGTGAAACGAATCACCATGGTGCTCTTCGCGCAGACGAACACCCGGTCGCAGTGGTGACGAATTTCCCGCCAAAACACCTTTCATCTGGTTGGCAGAGAGGAGAGTGGAGGAGAAAACGAGCGGATGAAAATGAGAAGATGGAATTTTACGAGGAGGGGAGTGGCACCTCAATTGATCGGGCTTCGAAAAGAATGACGCCGTTTTGTTGGCGAATATCACGGCCTCTAGCTCACAGTCGGGTTTGTCAACGAGGTTCTAACGATCCGTGGTCGTATAATATGATCAGCGCACACGATGCTGCGACTGAGAGCAAGATGCACAAACAGACTTCTTTGATATCGCATGGGAGAGTTTGAGAAAGAACACGCTTCAATGACGTGCTTACTGTATTAAGGACATACGAGTGAACATGCTCTCTTCGCGTCGTGGTAAAGGCTCAGATCGTGGTGCAAATTATGCCGGCTGCTTCGGCATATTATTTTGTATTTTATGTTTAATTTCTGTCATACCATGGCGGCCAAGCATGATTCAGTACAGAACACGCTCCGATGATTACTTATAAACCTACAGTCGACCTCAGTCGCATCGTGCAGACATGATGCCTGTATAGAATTGCTTCTTTAGAGCAAAGAATTACTAGTCACGCATAACTCCTTGTTCGGAGTTGCATTAATGACACAAAAAACATTCCCAATGCTGAATTACAAGCGTATTTTCCGCGTTTTAACAGGATTAAATTTATTATGCGGACGAATTTTCAACCTCGTTAACATTAAGTAATTAAATACGGGCCACTACTTAAATACTGCATGGTGTATTTAGGATTTATTATATTTGGAACACAGTAAAAGCAGAGCCAGGTATTCCCTTTCCCGAAATCGATGTGAACAATTAAAAATTGCAAATTGATTTCAAATCAAATTGCTATTTTACTTCAAATCTCCTCTTGGAAACGAAATATGAAAGAGAGTAATATAAGTAATACAACATTTTAAAGTCAACAATTAAGTCCAGTGGCGAAGCATGTGTCCAGGATTGGCTCTTGGGGGAGCACCAGCATCATGGTTCTTGAATAAAGAGTGAATGAATCAAGATGGCGGGAGGCCGTATAGCCTTTTCTCTTCACGATCCAGTAATCTCCTTTCCTCTTTTCACCTCTCATTTTCTTGTCCCCCTTTTCCGCCAATGCTTTGTGGGCATGTTCCCCTGTGCCCCCTGTAGCCACGCCATAATCTGTAAGTTACATGAATTACCATAATGTCTGTCAATCCAAATGAAAAAGTAAGACCAGAAAACATGATATCCTAGATTCTTGCACTTTTATGATTATACGGTCATAAATGCACCGGTATAAATATACTGTGCTAGGTGCATGCACGAGTGATGCCCTCAGAGTTCAGATGAAGGAAGCAATAGTTCTCGACCACTAATCCTCATAAGCTGATCTCCCTGACCAAAACCAATGCCTCGTGACACTTCCAATTTCATTCAATCCGTCTTTCTTTTATTCTCTTTAGGAATAGAGTTATTGCAAAACCAGTTTCTGTCAAGATTAGTTACGCTTCCGTTGGGATAGAATATTGGCATTAAGGGTGAAGTTGTAATGGATTGAATGGGATCTGAGAGGGTGGGGGGGGGGGGGCGGGGTTGAGGAGGCGATTTTAAGGTAACGGGTGTCATCAGATTATTCTAGTGTTTTTCAATTAATATTATTTTTAAGTTTATTGCCTATGAGATGCTGGTGGTTTCTGTATAAAAACCAATGTGCGAGAGAGAATTCAGTACAGTGGGTACCGTGAATAAATTTATAGGATGACATAATCTCAGAGAATACGAACATGCCACGAAAAGATAACAACTAAGATGGCGCTTTTCTTTTCACTTTCTACTTTTAAGCGCCTTTTGATTTTTGATTTTAGATTTTTGTTTTTTTGTTGATATTTTGATTTTTTGATTTTTTTTGATTTTTTTTGGTTTTGTTTGGGGGGAGCACAAAATTGCTACTTATGAACCGTATTATTATGCTAGATTATTAGGTTGTAGAACACACAAAGTCGGTAATGCTGTTATGTGATTGGATAACCCCTCATTTCACACATCTATCGGACGTTATCATGCTCCATTATCCTCCTCCTCCATCTTAATAATACTTTCCCTTCATCATGCAAAGTGCAACGATGTACCGAGGCCACAATGGGAGATGACTAAATCCTAGAACAAAAAAATAAAACATCGCTCAAAATGAGCGGCTCGTAGATTTGTGAAGCAATCCCTTAGCCTCTTCCCCCGCCATTCAAGAATAATGAGACATAATGTATAACATGTCGCAAAAGCTTTTTGGTAGATTAATTTTCAAACAAGTAGATTCTATGGGGAGCTTTCGTACTATCTCTGTGTTTACCATTTGATCGTGTCTCTGGTCTATGAGGCGCCACCCAGTACATTAAAGGGATACATCACTTTAACCAGCTTTCATTGAGATATGATCAATTAAATACAAAATGTATTATAACGATCATGCATCTATCATATTCATCAGGGTTATTAATTTTGCCGGCGAATATTGAAGATGACTCTATAAAGACAGAAATAATAATTTCTTTGAAAAAAAAGTAGTACTAAATTATATTAGCAAATAGATGTAAAAAAATAAAAGACATAGTAATATCAATGATATCTTGTGTAACTGCTAAAAACATCTCTAAACAAACGGTCCGAATACTCTAAATTTATTAAAAATTCAACGTTGGACACAACAATGTCAAATTCAGTATCAGTTTGTCTTGTCCAGCTGTTAAACTGTAAACATTTGGTAACGGGATAATCTGTTAATAAAGCAAAAGTTTGTTTTCCCTTTTGTTTTGTTTTGGGGGTACATCATAATGCACTTTTAATATTCCATTAAATTATATTTGATATTCTTAAAATAGTCTATGTTTGGTTTGTACAATGTATTACTGCCATACTACATGCCATTCAAATTGACCATAATTGTATACTGTCAATGGCGGGTGTAAGTTTTCGATAAAGGCAATAGTAATTACTAGTCAGCTAATAAAACCTTGATATTAAAAACAATCAATCATATTTTTCATTCACTTCCAAGCTAATTTCACAACCCCGCACCCCCTCTCTCCCTCTAACCTCCCATCTATGTCTTTCTATGTCTCTCTCTCTCTCTCTCTCTCTACCTTTCTCTAGCTATTGTACTTTCTTCCCTTTTCTTCTATTCCTCCTCTTCACCCATCTCTTTCTCTATCGCTTTCCCCCTCTCTCTCTTCTTCTTCTTCCTCTTCTCACTGAAATCAGGACTGATGTATAGAGACAAGATTGCAAGCAAACTCACCACACCTTCTAACCCGCAGGTCTGGAGCTAGACCGCACAGCAGATTAATATCAAAATCTGCTCATCCAAAAATGGTTAATCTCCCGTGTTCAGCTGAACCAGTTCAGAAAATCCTCAATCTTTAAAGATTACTTGACACGACAGTTATCAAGTACAGGAATAAGCTTTCCTCTTCTTTCAAAGAGAAAATAATTTCTCCTTCTTGAACTCAAAAAAGTGGGGGAATCTGTCCCATTTTTGCAAATTGTAATTATGCAAATATTGATATTTCAAACATAGCTATGATCCATCCTTGCCCTCCGTGTGAGGATGCTTACGAGGTGAGCCAAGTTATTGCCGCACGCTAACACTTTCCAAGTAATAGTATATAAACCATTATTTGCCGCAACAAAAGCTTTGAGTGGGAAGCAAATGAGGACAAGGGAAATATTGGGAAAGCAAATTTTTCTCGATCCACAACCTAAAAAACCTATAGATATCTTACCATTCTTCCTTCCTTAATGAAATGATAATGATAATCTTAGTGACAGTTGGGGGGGGGGGGGTGGGCGTCAATAGTAATTTAAAATTCGTTTTTTCTGGGCACCACAGCCCTTTTATAGTGAAGGGGTTTGTAATTATGTGCAAATTTGATCTTACGGAATGTGAAACTTTAAAACCCTGTCATGATAGAGAGATCAGGCTTCATCTGATAAATATCAAACTCAGGAACTATTTCAAAACTGACAAATTGAAATGAACATAAAGAAAGGGGGTTTACACCCTCAGGTTTACATTCCGTGCATGAACTAAACGGGTGGGAAGGAGGGGGGGGGGGGTAGGGGAAGGAAGCTAGATGCTCTCATGCCTCCATATAGTTTGCTATAGATTTTGGCTATAATTTCAGATCTTGATTGTAAAATCAGGCTTTCCTGTTCTGCATTTTAAATTACGCTTTTGAATTCGCCAAGTCACAGTAGAATGTAATTATTTTTGTACAACTGAAACCCTTTCATTACTGATGATATATCATATCTGCTGATATTAATAACTCCCCTTTCTGTGCTCTTCCTCGAGGCCCCAGCTTAAGATGCAATTAAGATACGTAATACCCATTTTCTTCCATCGGATGCCAAATTTAGCAATTTATAGGCTTGTTATAAGTCGAGTGATCAACCAAGTGTTTCGTGCTTATCATCAAGTATACCGTGTGACAGGCAGGAAATGGCGATCATCTCTAACAATGATTAATTATGACTAACTTAAGTCTCCTTAATCACCCTTTCATCTAATACTGGGGTTTGCATGCGAATCCCGAGTCCACGTACACAATTTCCATAATTCAGAAACTGGATACCCCCCTGTAAGAATCATGGCTCATGTTAACTACTATTCCGCGATTAATATATGTAATTGAAATTGATGGAAAATAATCAAACGTGATCTCTTCGCTTCCTGTCACTGTAAATTCTAATAGGGGTTCAACAAGGGTATAAATTATACCCTGGCTGAAATGTTCCACTAGAAAACAATGAAACAGCAATTCTCCATGAAATTACCAGGCACCGATAAATTGTCTCTGTGAATTTACAACAGCGCTCATTTATTAAACCGAGTTAAAGAATTTTGCAACAAATCGTATAGGGACTCCATATTTCATTTACATTAACTTGTAATCGTTTCAATTTGTGTTAGGGTTTTACTTCTGACTTCTGAATTTCACTTAAATTCCATCTGTTATGGTTTGATACATATTCAAGGAAAAACGTTTTTAAATGTTTCTCCTTGCTCAATGACGTGCCACATCAAATATTCACCCATCTATATAGCTGTCGTTTTTCATAATCACCTCGAGTAAGAAGCAATAAATTTTTCTCTATGGTTCAACAAACGTATTATATCAAAGTCTGTGAAATTTTCTACTTTTTTTAAACCAATATCACAAATTGATATAAAAACAACTTGATTAGATGGAAAAGAAATATGCTATTTGCATGCAGGTTATTGCACCCTGAACAGATAAGAATGCATATTTGATTTTAGATATAAATGGAAACGGGGGAGGCCGGGGGAATAGTGCCATTAAAACCTCATATCATAAAACAAAGTTGCGGGTTTCATTGATTCATTAGATAATGACCCAGTTATCATTCATGTCAAGTCAATAATGAGGGTCATAATAACCCTGCAGACTGATAACAATCAGACATATCTACCACTTCGTTTCATGACTTGTTTACAGAGATCACTATTCGAATGACACACAGTAAATGCACTGTAGACATGCTGTATGGGGACGAACTTTGTATCATTCATTTTTCAGAACTCAAATTGAACATCAACGTGATATGCGCCCAATCTGGGCTGTATAGGATGTATAATAGAAATATTAATAGGATACATTCATTATTTGGCCATATTGACTGTGTTTATATCGCTTTATATAATCAGATCATGGATCGCACAATACATGAAAGGGCAGCCTAACCTTTCCAATAATTTAATTTGTATGAAAGCGGAAAAATAAGAGAAACTGAATGGCGAAAGTTTGAAATCAATCCGACCAACAATATGTAAACTATGATTGTTTGAAATGTGAGATCACTTAAACTACGCGAATCTCAAGTCGGCTATTTTGGGTACTGGATTGTGCTTTGTCTGCTTTCTTTTAGAGCAGTTTGCTATCAGGTTTGGATTTATATATTACCTCATTATTTGTGTTAAATGATCTGTAAAATTGAGTGAAAGATTTATTCTAATTAGAAGTCATTTCATTTGAAAATATTTGAACAATAAGGTGGGGAGAGAAGACGAGAGGGGGGGGGGGGGAGCGTCAAGAGTAATTCAGGTTTCATTTTTCCGGGGAACCACAACTCTTTTTAGAGTGGAGACGCTTGTAATTGTGTGCAAATCTGATATCAAGGAATGTCAAACTTTTACTCAGAAACTATATGGAACTAAAGCCAAATAATTCGGAGTTAATTGGCTTTTATCGCAATGACGTAGCGTTACCAACAATTCAAAGTATTGGAATAGTAAATGTCATTATTTCTTAATCAACTCCAATATCTAAACAAACAAGATTTATTCATTCCCTCGTGGAAGTACAAGAAAGTACAGTATATATCCCAGCAAAGCATATTAACCTCACATTCTTGCAGCATACAATATCATGTATAACTCAATCAGCATGTAGTTCACAATTTGCACAATGACAAATGCAAACAGTTAGATCGAAATAGGTCAGTATTAGTTGACTTATCAAACATACTTGACATTTATTTAACTATGGAATATATATAAGCCATTTGGGAACAGTTTAATCTAAATGATCTGTTCTCGTGCAGATAGTCGCATTCATGAAGTACATATACTATTGATTTTGCTGAATTCTAAATGAAAATTGTAAACAATAACAAGTCATTATCAATGTAGGCACGCTGTTGAAACGTGCCTTTCTCTACGTGATCGTCACTGAATTCATTACAATGGATTTATAAGATATTGAATTACTTACACAATCCATTCAGAGATATCGATTCTTGTCTCTTTTTCAATGTTATTTTTTATCAGATGTATCTTTTCATTAATTATCATTCTCTTTTTCTATCTGAATGATGACAGAAAGTAAAAGAATATTGTCACCTTGCTTGTGTTTCTAAACAGTTTTAATAATTTTTTTGAATTTTGCTCTTTATCAATGTGAAATCATATAATACCCATTGATGCCATTGATTGTATTAATGATGAGTATACAAAAAGTAGGCCTAATGTCACCTTAATGTTAGACCTTGTTGAATATGCAAACAATTATATATATCACTAGGTCTGTATTAGTACAATTATTCGAGATCATACGTATATTCATAGGACGCACGTTAAGTTGATTTTCATTTAAGGTTATCAGCATGGAATTTTGTTTCATAACCCGCACATTATGATTGCAATACCTCTGGATGTAGGTTACGCCAGCTTGAAAAATGACCTTGAACTTGTTGTAAGCTGTTTTTCCCCTTTTTTTTCTTCTCTTGGTCGATGCTTGAAATAAATCGACGACTCATTCTCGGCTCATTGATTCCACAGAGAAAACACGGCAGACCCCCTGCTTCCTCCCAAAAATACTTTCATACATGTATTACCAGGGAAAGAGAAGGAATTATCGGTTGTAATTAAATGTTGATTTTCCGTCACTTTTAATGAAAACACAGCACGTGTACGGTTAGGACGCCACCTGCCGCATAGTTAAGTCCAACCAAGCGTGAAGTTATTCCTGATAAGATCGGGCAATTTAACCCTTATACTACCATCTCAAAAAGTATGTCATTCGAAATTGCAAATGCGGGCTACAGTGGATTAAAACAATTAAAAAAAAATTTGGTCCCCGTCGGCTGTTCTTTATGCAGAGGTTTTCTGCCTATGTCACCTTGAGTATCGAAAGAAAAAAAGTAACTGATTGAATTGAAAACACACACAAACACACACAAACACACGCACTCACACATAAAATACAAACCTTCCATAATAATTCAATTTGAACTTCTGTGTAACTTTCAGGTAAAGCAATGGGTTCTGTATGATTTGTCTGTTGACAATATCGATGCATTCGGATGGCGCTTAATGCAATATAAATACAGTGGGTCTATAGTACATCTCTCTTCCTTTCCTTCTTTCATGTTAATGTTAGCTGGCGTGTCTACATTCCTTATTCATTCAACTGTGTTTGCACATTTGTTCAATCTCTCCACTGGCTTGGTATGAATGATTTCGTCAAACATCCCTCTCTTTTTGGCGGGTATAAGTTTTCTTTTATAAATTGACATTTTGCATCGAAATTCACATTTATTTGCGAATGTGTCATTGTGGTTACTACCATAGTCATGTAGATACATACATTTTGCAAACGTTTGGTTTAAATAAGGTCTTTGAATGATAATCAATAAATGTAATGTACATTCCATTATACAATTTTGTAACAGATATAGATTTTATTGATTATTTGTGAAGAGGTGTACATGTTTTAAATGAATTTTGCCATGAAAAATACCCTTGCTCAATACAATTTTCTGCAGTTTGTTGTAGTCAAGGGCCAAGTTTGCTGTTTGTGACTTTAAAGCCACTCTAAAGTGTTGGGAGCCCCATACTCGCAAAACATTTTATGGCAAAATTGCACTTAAATTGTATCATAATGTGAAAGAGGGTGTCATTTAAAACAAACCTCTCCAAAGATTTCAACAACAAAAAACATGTGCTGGGAAGAAAAATATTGATAAAAGAAAAAAAAAGGGATATCTGTTGTACGCAAAAAATAAATAAAAATAAAATTGTTTTCCTTCATCAAAATTAGACTTCAAACACATTTGTTTTGAAATCCTTGCAGAAATGTGGTTTAAATGACACCCTCTTTCACATTATGATACAATTTAAGTAAAATTTTGCCTATCATATTTACGGGACTCCACACACTTCAGAAATTAGAGTGGCTTTAACGTTAAAGACCTCTTCACAGCTCTCCACGTTGCTGCACATTGCTCAACATAACAAAACGTCTCGGTATAGTCTTAACTTGCCTATACTGCTGCTGCTTTGGCATGCTGCTGTTGGAGATTTAATGTAGAGGAGTCTTGGTAATTGAGTCTTTACATCTCCTGAAGCCTGTTTTGGCAGGACAAACCTAACCGTATGATTTAATCAAGTCATTTGGATGGCAGATGCTTACTGGTGACTCGCAGAAATTGGATTTTTGCAAAGAGGCACAGCGCTGGAGGGAAAGCAGGTTGTGCCAAGGAAAGAATATGAGATTTAATGGAATAATTTCAGCTTTAAGAAGGCGTCGGGATAGTCACGTGACCAGAAGCGACCTTTCGTCAGGACTGAAAATGAGATTTGTTTCATGAGGAAGGGGGAAAGCATAATAATCTATCTTGCTGGGTTGAGTTCAGTATGGGGCCTACAACGATGTAAACCTACTCCCAGTACATGCAGTAAAGAGAGTAAAAATAGACAAAGAACCTTGTAAAATATTGTGACCCTTTTCCTGTAATTGGATCAACGATTCAGAGGCAAACTATATCATTTATTTTAATTTTTGAAACTTGTATATGAATTAAGTAGTCACATTCAGCTAGTAATATTTACGTCAGTATTAAGAGCGGGGGTTACTGGAATAAAACAGAGAGTAGAAGAGACATACAAGGAAAGAGACAGAGAAACGGACAAGAGATAGAGAGGGAGAGAGAGAGAGAGAGAGAGAGATCAATAAGGAACAAGAGGAGTGCATGTTCGTCGATGATAAAATGATAGATATAAAGAAAATGAGGGTGAAGTATAGAGTTACGAGGTAAATTCCAGTTTGAGTCTTACGGGACTATTTTTCACTGGTTTCCTCCGATCCACTTATTCTGCTCACCCCCACACTACGAGACCTTAACCAAAGAATCCTCATGATCAGAAAATATTCAAAAAGTATATGCTTCCATATTGAAGTTTAGGTGCATCATACGAAAATCGTAGTTATGTTTATGTTCAAGTACAAAATTCGTCAGATTTCGATTTCCTTTTGTTACATCCCTGTTCTTCATGCTCTAAAAAAAAAGTATATATCCTGTAATATTTTGTTTGTGTTATTTTTGATCAATCTATTTTGACAAATTAACACCTACCATGAGAGCACTACTTGTTTTCATCGTATCAAGGGCCCGTTGGGTACCAAGGGCAATAAAGGAAATGAGTTTGGGAAAGGAAATGAAGCTTTCCTTCTATCAATTGTCATATCAGAGGGAGGGTGACAAAATGAAGAAGAATAGTCAGGTCTAAAGTGAGTGGCGCCGCTCAAGATCACGTTTGCTGAAAGCTTTAATCAAATCATGGATTCACAGTCGAAATAGATTTTGACAAAACAAGGTTTTCTCCTTTCAACTTGCCACGAAATACATTGAAGGACTGAGATGTAGTGTTTATATTAAACATGTCAGGTTAATATCTGTCGAAGAAATCATTCAACCTTATCTTTGCATGATATAAAGATCATAACAAGTTTAGGCAGAGGAAGGGGGAATAATTAAGTGCATTGTGTACCCTTTCCTTTATTATATTCTTAATGCTCGGTTGGTGACAAGCCCACAATAGCCATCGTCACATTTCGGTGTTTTCAATCCTGTATAACGCGGAAATATGTTTACAAAAAAAACTCCTGTCGAATTTTGTCCCTCGTACGTTTCTTGATATTGATTTCGCATATAATTAAAACAAAAATGACCGGATGATGTTGAAGATGATGATGAAAAAATGCCCCCCCCCCCCCAAAAAAAAAGAACAAAACAAAACAACAACAACAATAACAACAAACAAACAAACAAACAACAACAACAACAACAAACAAACAAACAAACACAGCGATAATAGTGAAGTTCGGGAAGGAAGTAAATAGAAAATTATATAAGTTAAATGTTTTTCAACATCCGGGCTGCAATGGTGATTACCATTCGCTCTCCTTTGTCAAATCAATATTGATAAGATTTAGGGTAACTTGAGACATATCTTTCATCGAGAGGAACAAAAAGACCATACGTTAATTTATTTTACTGACGCATTTGCAATTATTTGACATCATTAAATAATAAACTCGGACAGAATTCTTTTCAATCTATTAAGATTGATGCACAAAAGATGTGTTTACCTGTCTCTCCCCTCCTGTCTTTGCCCCCTCTCTCTCTCTCTCCACTTTCCTTCCATCCTCTCTCGACCAATAATTCTCATCTATCTGTAACCTACTCTCTGTCCCCTCTTCATCTCCCTCCCTCCCTCCCTCTCTCCATAATGTATATCTATATCTGGCTCTCTATCTATCTATATACATAATATCTTCTCCTCCTTTTCTCGGCCAAACTCTGTTTTTTAAAGTTTTTTTTTGTGTATTCATTGAGTAAAACACAAAGAATCTTCAAAGGAAACGAGGAGCAATGAACTCGGTTCATGGTTATAGAATGAACTATAGGCCTGTGATGTTTGGCCAAGAGGATAACATCCAACCAGGGCAGACAAGAGAGAACTTAACATTTCTCTCTTTCCTTCTCTCCTGTCACTTCCTCTTTAATGTATTTTACACCTACCATACTCAATTTGCGATGCTTTCTTGGCTCTATTCTGCCATTTATGGTGTATAGCACACACACACACACACGCTCACGCACACACTCACACGCGCGCGCAATCATGAAACACCAATTTAGCTTCAACCGAACTGGTTACAAGATGGATGATGGAAGAAATTGCCCCGACAGACTCCGGTTATTAACATTGGCCAAATATACATAGCCGGATTGTGTGCCAGGAAGGAACGTTAAAGGTTAAATTTCAGTTTTTGGAAAGAAAGAAAAAATTGTAGACCAAAAAATGAGAGGGAGTAATGCCATTTGAGTAAGCGATAATGGTATCTGGGGTTTGTTTGATTTTACTCCTCTGGAAATGCATATTAGACTTTGGAGTTATTCTTGCAATGGTCATGCCGGTACATATAGAATTCTTGTTAATCTTATTGAAAATAAACAAGGACTTCCTATTTCATTTTTTCTTAAATATTTCAGGGGTGCATTTTCGTAGACTCTAAGCTAAATTCTTAAACAATAATGCAACTAGTTTCACGACCATATCAAATTGTTCACGTGGATAGAGGGGGGAAAGGACAAGTCTGAATGAGAGAGGTGGGGAAGAGAGAGGGATGGTGAAAGACACGAATGAGAAACAACATAATATGGCAGATAGGGAAAGTTAATGCTACTAAGAAAGTGGAATAAAGAGCCAAAATTAATGATCTCATTGGCATTCTTTTACCTATCATGTAAACTCTGACACTTTCATAATTGTTACGATTCTCACTACATCTATCATGTCTATATCCCCCTGTCCACACACAACATTTTCCGTGACTAATCATGATTAGCTATACCGTTTCGCGATAGTGATACCGTTTCGCGATAGTTTTACGACCAAAATTGTAGGTGTGGACGCTCACTAACGATACGTCGTATAACGAAACTAGTCTAACGAAACGCAGGTTTGGGCATCGTTTCGAACTGAAACTCAATAAAGAATCACGCCTAATCACGGAAATGTTGTGTGTGGACAGGGGGACCCCCTGGGGGAGTGTAACTAGTGTAACTAACTGGGCGGGGCTTAACGTGACCTCGAGCGAAATGAGACCAGACCTCTTATCACTATCGCGAAACTCTATAAAGAATCACGGAAAATGTTGTGTGTGGACAGGGGGCATTTTATACGATGATTCTTTAGTGACGACGTTCCTTGTGTGTGGACATCCTGGAATTTATACGATGATTCTTTATACGACGTATCGTTATAGAGTTTCGCGATAAATTGTTTTGTGTGTGGACACGCTGTATGTAACTTCTTAACTTATTCCAAATAGCCTTGAAGCAGTCATGTTTTATAAACAATTTATTTTTGTCCTTTTATAATCAAACCTATTTTCTTCATTCCCCATGTTCCTAATAGAAAAAAAGTCCACTGCAGCAAGACATGATCAATGAAAGGAGGTAGTAAATTCGTTCAGTTAAATAAAAAAGAAACAATTAAACGAATTATCATCTAGCGTCCAATCCGCAATAATACTCTCTAAATACACGCTTCCTTGGTTCTTTAAGTAGCCGTAAATGGGCCGTAAGTCTAGCGGTTCATACATTCGCCGGGAAACTCGAAAGTCATGGGTTCGAGCTCCAGCACAGCACCAGAATCTTTTTTGCAAGACAGTAATGTGTATTTGCCTCTCTCCACCCTGGTTCAGGAAATGGTTACATAATAAGACGAAATATCTTGAACGCTGTATTACCACCAAAGTCGATGAAACCTGACGTAATATCGGAGCATCTTGTATTATGAGGTATATGAGGGTTATAAAAAAGCCTACTTATAATCACCCTCCTTTTCACAGTTTCTTTCCCTCTGTCAGCCCCCTCCCCCTCCGCCCCTCTACCCCTTCACTATTCTTCCTCCTTCTTTTTTCTGAAAAGCTTCAATCAAACAAACATCACAAGTCTTGGTTCGTCATCTTGATTCAAGTGAACGGATTTAGATCACTCGGACAACGAGACACGACAGCGATAAACAAAAAAAGGGGGAATTGAGTAACAGGGAACTACTAGCTCATCCTATTCCTCATTCAACCTTGTGTGACTATATGCCAGGTAACCGATTAGTGTGTCCTACTTTCATAATGGATACACCTTGCATGACATCACCTCAATTCACAGACATTAACCTGAATTTTTATTCCGAAAAGCTCAATCATTCCAAAAGAAGCTAGTTCATGCAAAATCTTGCTGAGGCCTTCCCAGGGACTTGGTTCGATTCCAGGTCATGCTTTTGTTCTAGTTTTTCTCGCACGACTGACAAACGCTATGAATAAAATGAGATGTTTCAGGCTCCACCCGACACTGCCCGAATTTAAAATATATCTCATGGCCAATGTATGGTCATTTTTTTCAATCAGCAAATAATTAGTTTTTCCCTTCTGTTTTTGGTTATTGGAGATTTTTTTTTTTAAACTCCCTTTAGTGAACTCGATCCGATTTTGGTTGGTCACCTGCCAAAGAAAAAAAAAGGCCCGTGAAAAATGTCTTCTTTAATTAGGTTTTCTATCATATTTAGTGATAATAACTTTTCTCCTCCTTCATAATTATATTCTGCTATTTTTTTCTTTTACCATATACCCCGCCGTTAGTGATGTACACCTTTTATAAGGATTGTTCGCTCACTCATTATCTGACAACAGTACCCTGGAGCATATCATTAATGCGTGATGATTCGAAAGTAGAACACAAAGACAGCTTGTGAAAAGTGCCCACAAGCGATTTAAGCTTTCAGAAATTCAGGCTGCTCACTTGTTAAAGGCCCGGTCACACAGCCTTTCGCGTCTGTATCGCGGGTAAAATTTCGCGATTTTTTTTTTTGCCCGCGGTTGCCCGTGGTGGAAAATGTGCAAAATTGGCTTACCCGCGGTTTACCCGTGGTATGCCCGCGGAACAGACGCCGGCGACTGTTCCGCGTCCTTATCGCGGGTGAAGCGCGGCGGTACCGCGGCCTACCACGCTTACACGCGGTACACACGCTAATGCACGTGATAACAACGCGGTACAGACGCGGAACAAACGTGCTATGACCGTGCTCCACCCGCGATTACCCGCTAAAATTTCGCGTCCAATTCCGCGTGTAACCACGTCTTAACCGCGGCCGTAGCACGTCCTAGCACGTTCGTTCCGCGTCTGTACCGCGTCTTTACCGCGTGTGTACCACGTGTACCGCCCGCGATTACCCGCGGTCTAAATTTTTGGGCAGCCCAAAACTTTTTCGCGCGGCCAACCGCGTGTGAATTTCTTACCGCGTGTAACGACGGGTAAAGTACGGCTGTATCGCGTCTTTATCGCGACCTCAAAGCGTCCAACAGCGTCTGCTTCACGGGCAGAAATTTTTGGCCGTGATTCGGCCGCGATACGCCCGTGGAGGGCAGTGTGACCGGGCCTTAAGATAATGAAGTACACGCAACTGGCACTCCAGTTGAGCAGCGATGGATAAAATATTGTTCTTATCCACAGCCAGTGGGGTCCTGGGGCGGAGGAATCCCAATGATTATTCGCATACAATCACATTATTCTTCACCAGCATTCGTATAACACATTAATTAGCTTGTTTTTGTTTACGATCATCTCATCTTAAAAACACTGATTGTTATCACTGTTTGCAGCATGCGTTATTATGATTGTCACAGCAAGATAAGGTATGCATATGTCATATCACCTTATTCAATCTGATGTCATGTAAATTCATGCACTGGACGCGCTGTAGGTGGTACCACATAACACAAAGCATTAAGGCGCCATTCGGAGTGATTGGCCACTGTGGCTACACGTGTAGTTATCTCGTGATTATCGAATATACACACACTCACATACGCGCACACACTCAGTCTGATATTAGCACCATGACGTGCTTCAAAATGTCTTTGTTCCTTTTTGTTTCTGGTCAATTTTCGAAAAGACAACTATTTCAAGCCAAAGAGGAACGCAAGAACACTTTTAACAATGCATTTTGGAGATTGCCAAAAAAAAACTAGTGAATCGAGATTTACTTTGTAACTGTTCCCGTTGTTTATGAACTGTTTATTGTCTTGAAATTTCGGATATAAATTTGGCAATGTAATTCATTACAGACAAACAGATGATTCGGCGGAATATAGGTGATTTAATTTTACAAAATATGATTCCATTATTAGGCCTAGATATTTTTGTATTCAATGTAAGTCTTTTTTGTATTAAGAGTTCATGCACGTAGCTTACAGGGCTCAAGGGTGAAGTTAAGCTTGAAGAAAACATGTAACTGCTGATTAATAATACATAAGGCAATTAATCATCTAAACTCAGTTAGATTGAAATAATTCGGTCCGGACAGCATCAATCGAGATAATAAAGGAGGTGGGATGGGGGGGGGGGGTGGGTGGGATGGGGTAGGGTACATTGGTTGTATTGATCAAAATGTATAGGGATGTAATGCCATTGTTCAGGAAAATGTTTGCTTTACTTTACTGGCGAATCTCATCATTAATGCATATCTGCAATGTCGGTAGC
Organism: Strongylocentrotus purpuratus; assembly: GCF_000002235.5. Lineage (NCBI taxonomy): Eukaryota > Metazoa > Echinodermata > Echinoidea > Camarodonta > Strongylocentrotidae > Strongylocentrotus > Strongylocentrotus purpuratus. The sequence continues at coordinate 31,024,535 of NW_022145612.1, read as the reverse complement.
GACAGGGCCGTCGTCAACATGTTCAATGCAGTAATTACCTAGCGAGCTAGCAGACGAAACCTCCACCAAAGACAAAAAAATAGAAAGAGAGAGAGAGAGACAGAGAAAAATAAAAGTACGTAGACCCTAGCTCGCTTGGTTAGTGATGCTCGTCGGTTCAAGCATGGAACAATTCAACTCTTAATCATACAAACAACAAGGTTCGCCAGCAGCCGACCTATATATTCTCGCAAACATTATTGCAATTTAATGCGATTAAACTCAATGTTCATTTTATATTGGTGATATGATAATGAATGTAATCCTAGGGCTTAGCTATCATCACTCTCAGACTCTTCAATTACGTAGTCTATAGCTGTGAGCACAACGAGAAAATAATGTTTGCATAGTTTTGTTATAACTACTTATATGTATAGCTATTTGACAATCGAACTTCTGTATATTTTAAGCAAACCGGTTAACGATTTTATTAACTATGTAGTTTTATGCGAGTAGAACTAGTCTATAGCTTTGTAAGTTTGGAAGATGAAGGGTTAAAACCAAGGTCATTTTCCTTTCTTCTTTTTTTATTCTGTGTTTTTCTTAAATAACCGCTTTCCTGTGATTGCATCTTGCAAAGTGTGCCCAAACCAACAAAAACACACTGAGGGTTAGCTGTTTTGAGTCTCATGATTCTATAAGTCACTTTTAAGGGCAACATGCTAAAAAGGTTATCATAGTTTGAAGTTCAGACTACATGACCCTTCTAGCTACACTTTACTCAACTATGCATCAAGCCTGCTTAATACACTGAATGTTGCACTCATCCCTGCCAGAATCCAGCCTTAATCCTCCCATGATTTTCTCACAAAATTGATCATTTAGTCGGCTTCGGTGAGATTAGTGTGATGCTCTTATATCATATTCATATTTGATGAAAGGTTTTCTAGCGGGACAAAGCAATCCGGATCTTCGGCGATTTGGAGGGTGACTCACAAACAAATGATCAATTTCATGTCAAAATCTAGGACTCACCATCAGCCATTTGCAAGAATTATGTTCCCCACTAGAGAGTTTGTCTTTACAGGTCCTACATGACTTGTGTCGTAATTCTTTAGACTTCAGTGTTAGAGCGTAGACCTATCCACCGAGTCGCACCAGCGTTTTGTTGACGCTCAACGCTCCACCTCTCTCCCCTCTTTCTCTCTCTCCCTCTTTCTCTCTCTCTCTCTCTCTCTCTCTCTCTCTCTCTCTCTCTATATATATATCCCCCTCTCAATCATTCTCTGTTTCTTAAAAAGTTTTTTTTTTTTTTAGTACCAATAAGTTTCCTTAAATACATTTTACAATAGTATTCAAATTCAAATTCAAAAGACTTAATTTTCATTAGATATATATATATATATATAAACATGTGATATAGAACAGACAGTTCAAAATATGTAAATCATGAGCATTATGTTAAGTTAATTTAAACAAACTGTGATAATGAGCAGCAGGAAAAGGGAGCACCTTTAGAAAGCATGTTTTAGCTTGTTGATGCAGGCATCCAAATGAACAAAATAGTTAGACAGATTTAATAACAGAATAATGAGTATTGCGCATAGATTCATGTACCCTTTCCTCCCCACCACCTCCCCTCCCCCTTCTCTCCCATATCATATGGTAATTTACAAAATTATATTTGACTTTAAAAAAGGGATTACACTAAAACAAAGTAAATGGAATATATATATTTTTACTCTTTAAGGAGTTCAAGTAAACACATTGTGTGACAGAAGATGGTAGTGAATTCCTTACTGTGGGCCCTGTATATCTTACCGATTGTTGCATGTACTGTTTATCAATATTCCAGATGTGTAACTTGGACTATTTCGAGTATTATATTTATGAGTTTTTAAAGTCAGTTTGGAACGTAGTGGCAAGAGATGACGGTGCATTACCTTTAATACATTTGAATACAAAAACAGCATTTTTATATTTATTTAGGCTATATATATTGAGGGTGTTTAATTGTCTAAATAAGGGTTTAGAATGGGCCAAATAATGAGAGTGTGTACAATATTGTAGACAACGCCTAAAAATAAGGGTTTCAACTAATATAAGGACTTGTATTTGCCCTTACGATGTTACCATGACAAATATGAGAGAATGAGTGAATTATAAATCATAAACAATGCATTTCCTGGTGAATAATACTTCAGCTTTGACAAGAATCTTGTAGTCTTACTCATCTTTGTAGAGATCATGGCAATATCAGATTTCTATGACAGTTTTTCATCTATGAGAATACCTAAAAATTGAATATTTGTGACTTTCTCAAAATATTGTTTGATCAATATGCAATGGTGGAGCTTGATTTGTTAATTCTCAATTGTTACTCTGAGCTGTTCTGAAAATAATTCATTTTTTTTTTTTTATAAATTAAGCAATAGTTTATTCACCTTTAATCACAGAGATACATTCTTCATCTGTTCATTAAACTGGTCTATCAGTGAGTATTAGTTATTATGGCTTAAAATCAAAGAAGTGTCATCTGCAAACTGTACAAATTTCAAGGAATGAGAAGAGTTGCATATGTGATTCAGATATAAAAGGAAAAAAGGGGACCTAAATTTGACCCCTGTGGAATTTCAGATTTAATCAATAATTTGGTAGAACTGTATCAGTTATATTCAGTAAATTGGTACCTTTGTGAAAAATAACTCTCAATCCAATTTAACGCAATACCTTTAATAACATAATTACCTAATATAATTCTTTTATAGCGCACTTTTTGACAAAATAAGTCACCCAAGGCCCTATAATAATGTATAATTGTACTTGATATACTATAAGTTATACTAGAAGTTATACAATACAATTCAACCACATTCATGATAAGAATTTAAGGCATAAACATGCAGAGGTGTAGAGGAGCTGTGATTTGTCACAGCGATGTCGTGAGATTTTATTACTACGAAAACAAGTCAGTTGATATCCGATATACAAATTCGACAACGAAACTACAAGTCAGAAAGAAAATGGAGACGATAGTTCACATTTTTAACCTAGATAAGTTGTACGATGAGAAAAAAAAACCCACTGAAAATTCGTACCTGAAAATATTGGATGATGCCATCTGCAACTCTTATTTATCATGAATTGATTTCGGCTATTAAACATCTTTGCACTATAAGTTTACAATCGCCACATGATGTAAAAACAATCATCATATCAAAAGGAAATGATAACATGATAATGAAATAAAAAGTGGATTCGCATATCCAGTTTTATTGGTCAGTGGCTGCTTGCGTAATATTTACTCCCATAAATTTCTTAAGTTACATTCTTACGAACTGAAAGTTTTTAATACTTGTATGAGTACTATTTTTCTTGATTGTTTCTTAAAAAATGCGTGTTGAGGATTCATTTGGCCATTTCATGGTATTATAATTGAAGTTATTATATCAATTTCGGCTTACAAATATTATCTTTGCAGACAAATAGAGACAAGAAAATGGGCTTAATGATGTTACCTCCTATGCTATATACTTTTATCATTATCAAGCGACAATAAACTTTATGTCAATATTCACAACTCACTTGACAAATGTTGCCCATGCATTAAAGATACTATGTCCCATTTGCAGGCCCCAAAAAATGAAAAGGTTAAATTCCACCAGGCATTTGAAAGATAACACTAATTTAGAACTTCCCTCAAAATGAAAGGGCTTGAAAAAAAGTTAGTTGTCAAATCGATTTTAGGGATTGCAATCCTTTTAGTAAATAGTCTGATTTTCAGACCCTTGTACCGGATGATGTACGTTGTGTGCTGCACAAAGATTCAAGCAGTTTAGGGTTATTGTTGTAGGCAAATGCTCATGTACCCTGAGCAGCTCATTTTATCGATGTTATTACCGAAGGAAAAATGAAGTCAGTCAGTCACTCAATAGTGTCTGACAGTGAAGTCTAGAAAGTAACCGGGTTTCCTTGCATAATTTAAATACTGGGACACCTCTGACGTTTAAATTTCACAGATAGGACATTACGTGCCATATTCATAACTCCTACAAAGTTCTACAGAATTTGATGTTGGTTGCAAATGGGACATAACTCCTCAATATTAAGGAAATATTCGTCAAACCATGGGTAGATATAGCTTTTTCATATTAAGTGGTATGGATTTAAAGACTAATAAATTGCTGGAGGACAGTGACCGTCAAGGTGTCAAGGGAGTCGATTAGTTATTCATGGAATATAACACCAAGTCCTTCTATTATTCATCATGGAAATGTGATGAGATGTGTTTCTATCAACCTCTTCATCTTCTCATTCTCTCATCTCCTCAGAGAAACAAACCTGTCCCTCAATCATCCACCATCCATCATTGATGTCTTCAAAAGGTGCAAATATGTTCCATAAGAACATGCAACATGTAAGCATATTGCAATTTCTACACAACAAAAGGTCTTTAGAACGGGGAACCTCGATTGCAGCAACATCGCTCAGGGTAATTGCATTAATGATTCCATCATGGCGTAATGGTATTCGATTGAATAGATTTTATTCTCTTTCGCTCTATTGAATACTTACATTGAAAGATGGAGATAAGGAGACGTATGGAATACTTCCATCGACACGATCAAAGGATGATATATTACTTGATTACCAGAGGTATTCTTGATAGATTCTAGTGGGTTTAATCAATGAATTATCTAATTACGCAAATGCACCTATATAATTATAATTATGAATTAACTCATATAGGAGAGGTATTTTATTAATAATTTTAGAAGAGATGTAACAAAAGAATTTTACAAAGGCTGTCCTGTTAAAAGGAGGTCTATTGATGAAGCAAAATATGACGTATATGATAATTTGTACGTTTGCCATGGAGACGTATTCCCCTCCCCTTCTCTCGCTCCCGTTCTTTCTTGCGCCCCCCCCCTCCCAACCTCCCTATATCAATCTCTCTGTTTGCCTGCATGTATGTCTCTGTCTGTCTGCCTCTCTCTCGACTGACACACATACACACACACAAGCCCGCACATACCCCCCCTCTCTCTCTCTCTCTTTCTCTCTACCTCCACTCTCCAATTTAAAAAAATGAAACCTACCACAAACACATTTAAAGGGATAGTTGAGTTCTGTTGCAGAGGGCGCTACACAAAATAATTATTTTGTGAGATAATGAAAAACTGAGTGTCAAATTTGAAAAAAACATACAATTTGAATGACAAAATCATCTTTGTTTGATCAAAATCGGTTCAGAGACGGTTGAAATATCTTTCGTGTTGGTTATATTATGTACAACCATCCAGCCCATGTATTGTTATTATTAATTAATTAACGGATCACTGTATTCATTTGAAAGAGCCGAATTGGTATGATCGCATTGGCTAAATTTCGCACATTTTAGGGTCTAAACTTACCTCCATAGCGATTTTAGGTCCTAAAGGGGCAATAGAAATGTCATAGATAAGAATAAGAGCAATAACCATGCACTTTGGAGGCATTTGCTATCTGGAAACAAAACTCAACTATCCCTTTAACCGAATCATCAACCATTATGCAAAAACATCATTATCATGGACTATTTATAGTAGGAATGACGATATACATCCTTAATGAGCGCATCTGTATGTCAATGTGTATATTTTCGGACTAGCTTGTTTCGTTTTACTGAACTGCAGAGCGAACTCAGATGTTTGATCCCAATAAAACATCAGGAGATTGACAAAAGAAAAGGTCATGGAAAAAATGCAACCAAAGTTGCAGTTGCTCGGTCTTTCCTTCGTGTGCAAGATCGACGGTTGGTCTACAAACCCGTTCACCTGTAAGAGCAGACGACTCTAAATACTTATTGGCGGGAAAGAATATAAAAACATGCCCTTTTGCTATCACATCTGATTCCCACGCGTCAATCGAATAAGCTCAAATTGACATTTATACACTGCCCACTGCAGATGTCATAATTACAAGACGTTGTAACAGGACCTAGGATTTCGGCTGCTTGGCGGGTTAGCTGTTTTCATGACCAAGGAAATATATCATCTGATCAATGCTGGTTTCGTTTACAAATTAATGTAGTTTCCGCGCACCAGCTAACTGGCTCAGTGTTCTGATTTACGATATGATTGGAGAGGATGAGACAGCCATCTCAAAAGTCAAACAGCCCATCTTCGTCATACTAGCCAGTGGCGTAGCTTCGTCGGGGGGAGGGGTGAGGGGGCAGTGTCCCTCCGAGGAAATGAATGAGAAAGGGGTAAGGGAGGGAAAGGGAAGGGAGGGGAGAAGACTGTTATGACCTACTCAAGTCAAAGGCCCTACCCATCCCCATTTAATATTTTCTCCCCTTCGCATTTCTTTCATCCAGTAAAGACTTATGCCCCAGCCCCCTCATAGGCCTACACTACACTATACGGGAATCCAAATACACAACATAATAATGCATGGAGTGATCGTGCAATTAACATGATATTAATGATCAAAAAAGGAAAAAACCTTTATGTTTTTCTTCAAAATGGTTAATCTATTGGAATCATTTTCCACAAACGTTAACCATTAAGTGTCAAAACATATTATCATTGATCTTAAAAGAATGGCTTCGTCTTCACTTATTATCATGCCATGACTGATATTCAGAGCATGGACATAATATTGGTGAACAGTGTCACAGCATTCGACGCGCTGTATACACGGTTTATTATGCTATTCGTCTCTTCTCTTCCCGTTTCCAGGTAAGATGGTGGATATTACAAGACATACTCACCCAAGGACAAGCAATAGGTTACAAAGATGACTGGGCAAGTGAACTGAACTGGAAGTTGACGTAGACCAACAATTCCTCAAAAATCAAGCGGTTGTTTGTCAAATCGATGATTCAATATTGCCTACGTATAGTGTTTTTCCTCGTCGGAATTGGCATGGAAAAGAAGGAAAGTTACCCGTCTGTGGTTATGTATCGTATAAAGACAACCTGTTGAAATTTGGATCAAGTACTCATGAATAATCCAACATGTTGCGGCAACCCGTGGATTACAGAGGTAAAGGCTCCCAATCTGCCTTCTCAATAATATGAGGACACCTCGCGAGCATGTAGTGTACGGCCTGAAAACAGATTCATCGCTTACACCAAAGCCCGGCTGCATCCATATGAAATAGTATTTCTGGCTTTGGAATTGACCTTCACATACCACCCAGCCTGATGTTTGACGGAGACAATTTCCAAACTAGTTTACCGCCTGGTCCTGGGGTCTATTCGATCACCTGACCTTTCTCCAAGATCATGACCTCTTGCATGCCATGTCAATGGGAAACTAGTCCTACTACCCGCAGAAAATATAGGATTTTTGCTCTCTACACATAGATGATCCTCTATAGCTGCATGTCATTGAATTGAGCTCTTTTCCTTTAATAAACGTCACGACCTTTGTGTTTACACTGTTTTATTTACTCAGGAGTCGATTGATATATACTTCCGAAAAAATTATGCATTTGATAACATTTTTTTTATAAAAGAGTCACATATATCATAATTATATGTACAAATTCACCCTCTGAATCATTAAGTCAATACTTTATAGTTTCTACAAGGTATAACAAAATATAAATATCAAACACGAAAAACGTAAATCTTCCTCTGCAACTACATTGAACTATATTATAGTTCAATGTAGTTGTAAAGGAAGACAAACCGCCTTTTCTGTAAGTAGACATTCTTTTTCAATTATGTATGATAGAGTATGATAGGTACATCGTAGCTATATATTCAATAACATTTGAGATAAATTTAATACGGTTCCCTTACCCGATTGCAGCACTTTGCTTTCGTCACAAATTGGTTGTCGTCACGATAGTCGTCGTTGTCCTCATCGTTTAGTTTCTCCTTCTCTCTCGTGATCCCTCCACATGTGATTCAAGAGATCTTTCCGAGGGAGTTTGATGGAAGTCTTGCTTTTCAGACAACGTCGAACGATTGTTCTATTGACCGAATTCTCTTACGAACCATGGTAGCAAGTCTTCAACACTGTTGCAGGGAATTATTTCAATATATAAAATTTGCAAATATTTCATTCTATCAGTATGAAAGTGAATAATCTAAAAATTTGATGGGGAGGAAATAACCATGAACAGAAAAAACATCTGACGTCGAGTCACAGATACAAAAGAAAACAAAGAAACCTTAACAATGATAAATAACTTTATCCAGAAATAACATCCCGATTTCATTTGGATTGACGCTTTTACACTGATGTTATGAGAAGAGATGTGTCGATGAAGTGATGACGTTAGTGTGCGGTGAGCGAGTGATGTGAAGTAGAATCTGAGAGGAATGGATGAAGTATTCGATTAAATACTGTATGCAGGACCACGTACTCTCCTGGAAACCATAGGCAATCAACAAACACCGGTAAACACACGTTGTGAAGCGCCATGATGTTAAGCAAACTAATCGAACCAACCTTTAAACTTTCATTGCGAGGACTACTTTCTGACGGATTTTATTCAGATTTCTATGTAAAATAATGGTGTAAAACAGATGATCATAATACAAGGAGGACCGACGGCTTAGTTGTAGAGCAGTGGTCACGTAACGGGGAGGTCCCGGGTTCGAAACCAAGTCGATGCGCTAGTGCCCTATAGTAAGGCAGTAATCCTCATTATCAAGTCCCTCGAAGAGGACTCGAAGCCGTTGGTCCCCTGGTTGCTTACTTACAAGCATACTATACTTTCCTAGTAAAACAAACAAATAAACAAATATTGATTCTTCTCAAAATTATATAATTGTTATACAATGGATCGAATGAAAAGCATGTTTTTGTGTTGTTGCTATTAAAACATTATTGTTGATGCATGATAATTATGTTTTTTTTTAAATTAAATGTGATTTTATACGCATGTCTAAAGATTAAAAACAAACTGAAGTTAGTACCTGCAAAAGTATCGTTACTAATTTTGAAAGAATCACATAATTTCACATTTCTTCTTAATTGACATTTTCACTGTGTAACATACGTATCAAATGATGCACTCTTTTATCGAGAGGTATTTAGATTCCTGTCCTATGAATCATCAAGACATGTTATCTTTTTCTGGTTTCCTTCTTTTCTTATCTACCTTCCGAAAGGATGTTGTCACTTTCACAATTACACCACTGTATATAAGCAACGTTGTCATTATACACATACTATCACCTGCTAGAAATGGGTACCTGAATATTCAGTTACACTAATGATATGTTATCTTTTTAAGTTGCTATTACTGTCATGACTATGTAAAGTTATTGTCAATAGCGAGTGAAAAGAAAAGTGTGTTTGCGTGTGTCAAGTGTGCGTGGTTCCGTGGGTGCGTGACTATGTGTTAAGGAAAATGTATAGATACAAACAACATCGTCAACTTTCTTTTAAACTGTGAGACATGAAATGTAAAATATAGCATTACCGCCTTCCACTTTTTTTTAGAACACAAAACAGACTTAAACCCCGTATGTTCATTATCAGATGAGACAATATGTGGTGCTTTCGCGCTATGTCACTAAAATCCAATACAAATGCAATCCTGCTTTGTCACCGTTGCCCTTGACATGTGCCCTTTACCTTTCAGTACCTGCTTAGCTTCCATGCCGGCCATTGTCAAGAGTCGTGTAAAGTACATAAATGTTTGGCTTAGAGAGCAAAGATCATGTTAGAATGATTATATAGGCCACTATTCTATGATTGATTATATTCATTATATTACAAACTAAACTTACTGTTTGCCTTCCACCATCAAACCTAGGTGAATTATGTCAACATTACTTCATCAAAATCATTGGCAACACCGTTTGTTTCATTGTTGCATAGCAACCCCACATCTTCTATCCATCACCAATAATCTAAAGTGGTCGTCTACCTTTACATCATTAACAAAAAATACTAATGATTTAGAATGCTCCAGTCTTCCTTCCAAATAGATCAATGTGTATTGATTATTTTAACGTGACATAAAACAGCATGTTGACTAATCATGACGACATTGCACTTTTTAATTGAGAAGCTTTTGAGGTCGAGCGTATCCTTACATTTCATTAACCAGACAAAGTCGTTCTATAGATCCGTTGCAAAGGCTAATTCCAGCGTAATTTGGCGGAGTAATGGAAAATATTCAGCAGGATGGGCTGTCTCAGCTACTACGCTGACATATTAAGAATTTATTGATCATTTACTTAAACGACGAACGCCATAAAATCCATCCAGAAAGTTGAAGGATAATTTTCTGCTCTTATTGACTATGTCAGGTCGAACACCGCAGCGCCGATTGCAATTCTTCCCGCCGCTTGCTTGTCGCCTGATTTTTATGAATGAAAACAGTTTGCTACCATAGAAACGGCACGACAGGCAAATTATACATCACCAGTGTGTATTAAACGCAGATATTAATGAGGACAACGTAATATGCAAAGTGTTAATAATGAAAAAGGTTGTACTACAAACTAAGTGGTGAAACTGGAGGTAATTTAAAAATTGCTTTTAATTCTTTTCGACCTCGGAAATACAATTTTCCCCATTTACTATGATACTGTTTCTCCGAGAAGTGATCATGTTTGATAATCATCTGTGTGCACGTGAATGAACGTTATCATTTCTAACTATTATTATACAAATAATACACAGCAGTTAGGGCATTAGTAAGAATTACCCACACAAGGTGCCTTTGGAACAGTCTAACTCGCCCAAGGCAACAGCCGATGGAGTTTGGACCGTTTCGAAGGTACCAAGTGTGGGTAATTTTTTACTAATGCCCGAACAAAAGGATGTGTATTTATTTGTTTTATAAAATGATGTTTTGTTACGTGATTTTACAAATGACCGGTCATTAGCATTTGATAATGACCGGTCATTATCAAAAATTACGTGTTGGGTAAAATAAATGCCTGGTCACGTGTACGCTCTCAACCAATCATTTGATTAGGATCCGCTTCATCATCTTATAACTGTTATTAATCGTTTTACTCTTATAGGTTTTTATTTGTTTTACCTGCATGAATGCTTAGAAAGCATGTGTATGCTTTTAAGTAAGCAGCCGTTATTAACTTTTTACAATTATGGCATACAAATAATCATCTTGTGCCACATTATCTTTATCATGAAGTGAATAAACCAAAGGCTTAACTTCAAGATTATTCAACCGTTTCCAATACCACATTAATCTATACCGATGTTCAAAGGGTCATGAAGCTAATCAAGACCGGGATTGGGTAATTTTGAAAATCAATCATGTTGCACAAAGCTTTTCCTCCGTTGGTGACTATCATTTTGTGCAAAAATGCACGTGTGACAAACGAGCGACCATAGAATATGGCAAAGAAAGCAACTGAAGTGTTAATACTAAATGAATGATGGCAATGAATTCGAAAACTCAACTTTGTTTAATTTGTATTTTCTTGCGGCTCTCTTATCAATAGATTGTAGAGAATAGAGTCAATTCATAACACAAAATTGATTGGCTAGACAAACTATCAGATGATTTCACATTACAGGTTCACCTTTTGATTATTGTGGCATGGAGGTATTGAATTTAAATACTTAAAAAGAAGAAAAAAGGGAAAACAGGCAGAATTTAATTTGAAACCCAAAATCATGGTACATTGGTTGGTAGCCGACGATGTGTTTTCTTGATTTCAAGGACCCTAGAGTTAGATAATGTATCAAATCATCGAGCTTGTTAACTCTTTAATAGAGAGGGAGAGAGAGAGAGAGAGAGAGATAAAGAAAAAAAGACACAGGAGAGAAAATAATAATTTTTTTTATTCTCGATCAATCAAACAGTTTGTTACACAATAGACTTATAATCAAGAAAAGCTATCCCATTTTAAATATCGATTTAAGATTAAGACATAATTTATGGGAGATTTTGATGCAACTCTAGAATTGGCCTACTTTTTAAGAATTCAGAGGTCTTTCTTTTAGATGGAGAAAAAGCAGCATACATGCCTTTGTACGTTCTTTTATTTTTTAACTATGTTCATGAGTCGCTTTTCTGTGTCTTCAAATATGCCTACCGTCATAATGTATTCATATATTAAATTATGTATGCTTGTGTCAGGAAAGAGCAGACAAAAAAAGAATTCATTCGGAAAAAATACCATAATTATGATTAGGATTTGGGAATGCAGATATGCATGGTTACATAACTAATATACAGACAGACCTGTACATAATAGTAGAGGAAGGAGAAGGACGATGGTAAAAGAGAAAGTTGAAGAGAGATAAAAGACATGGTTCCCACTCGTTAAAACAATAGTGGCAATTAGTGGTAGAATGGTCTTGATGGATAGCGTGCTATATACGATGGAGCAAAACACGATATCTTTTTACCGCCACGCCTCGCCGCGCATCACGTGATACGCCAACTAGATTGCCAATTGACCAATCAGAAGCGGCGGAGCTGCATCAGCGCTCACAGAGGCGCTCTATCAGCTTATTACAAGAATCTAATCTAGTTAATTCTCTTCTCCGCATTTCCCTTACATGCTCAGAATATTGTCTCTTAAGATAGTTAAGTGGCTTGTTCAGCGAGTCGAGGCACGATTGAAGCAAGCTATCCTTGCTATTGCATGACTCCATCAATTTCGGCTAGATAGCCCTCAACCGCTCGTGTTACTGGTTTGATGCAATCATGCTTTCATAATACGGCAATGCATTATCTTTTCAGGATTGTGTAATGGCTTTACTTGAAAAACAACAGCATATACAGCTAAAGATGAAATGTCGGTGAAGTAATATGTTGCAGTGGGATCAGGGTCCGTGACTATATTCTAAAAAATGCTCTTGTACAAGATCTCTATATCAATGAGTTATAGAAATGATCCAACGGATAGTTTTCATGATAGCTTCCTATTTTCCTAATTCTAAAACTGTTGGTTTTGATCGTTGCTCTATTTCTATCATCCTTAATAACGAACATAATCTGCTTTCCATTTTGAATTATCAAAATGATAATTAAATTAGCTCATCCCGTAAGCCGAGTCTAACATTCGAAGTGAACAGTTACCATGCGAACCCTAATGTGGGCACAAGAACTTAATGTTCAAAATGTAATTTGATAATGACGAAGAAGACAGATCAAGCTAACGTTGCAAAGTGATTTCAAAGCTACCCCTTCCATCATTTTCGCCTACCAATCTGGTTTGGGCATGACTGTGAAGTGTTTTGTGGCATGTACGCCTCATACCTATGTCCTAACCCAACAGTCAAATGTAATTCTTCTTGGCTACTCTAGATATACCCCCACAAACATCGTGGTGCTGTGACCTCATGGTATACTCATTAAACACCCATGAGATTGTCAAACAACTGATATGCACAGACAATTGTTTCTATCTCCGTCAGCCTCACTCTCTGTCATTTTAAACCATAACCACACTTGACCTTCTAGATTGAAATCATCATTACCTTGTGTTGAAGAAGCCAGTAGTCTCAAATAATATAGTATTCCGGTTTGATTGATTACTTTATATTTTTTGTTCTGTGTGTATTTTGAAGGTACTATGTCCCATTATTTTGCAGGCCAAAAAAATGAAAAAGTTAAATTCCAACAGCATTTGAAAGACAATACTAATTTAGAACTTCCCTAAAAAAAAAGGGGGGGGGGGCTTGAAAATGTCTTTCAGTGGGAAATTAACGACTATTAGTTGTCGTATCGACTTAGGAGCTATAGAGCCAGTAAGTAATAGTCTGATTTTTCAGACCATTGTACCGAATGGTTGTACGTTTATGCTGCACAAAGATTCAATCAGTTTAATTTTGGCCATTACAAGAAGTGGGTTATTGATGTAGACAAATGCTCATGTCCCCTTTACAGCTCATTTTATGTATGCTATTACCAAAGATGAAAAAAGCCAGTCAGTCACTCAATAGTGTCTGACAGTGAAGTCTAGCAAGTAAACGGGTTTCCTTGCATAATCTATAATAAATCAGGCCTTCTCAACTGGCGGCGCGCGCGCCACTTGTGGCGCTTGCGGTCAGTCGGAGTGGCGCGCGACTGTTGCAACAACAAAACAAAAAACAGAAAGAAAGAAAATATATATTTTAGAATCAAATACTCTGCCAAATCAAGAAGTTGCAGTCGAATTTGGTCCCAAAATGCCTGCTTAACAAACATGAAGAAAGGGGAATTTATTGTTTTTTTACCATTTTATATGAATCTAAACCTAAGGTCTGAACAACAATTAGCTTACGATTGGATACCAATTTTAACATTGCCAATCTCTGGAAACATCTTGTTTTTTGTTTGTTTGATTTTCACTTTATTTTGACATTTCCTATGTTTATTGCACACAAAACACTACATATAAATATACCTCCAGTGTAATTGTACCCAGGAATTGTACTAATTTTGTCACATCAATATGAAATTATGATTGATTATAATTATTGTGGAATGAACTGGTGCTAAAAATGCCCCATTAGGGCCTTTAGAAAGCCCTAAATCCACCAGCTTCAGGGGGCTCTGCCCCCTGCTACCCCCGTTAGGGCTTCGACCCTGGACCCCAAGCATTTTCGGCTCGGTCGCTACGCTCCCTCGCAGCACAGTCAACCATACAGGGTGACACTTCAACTACAAATTCTTTTCGTTTTGGCACTTCTAATAAACTAGTTGAGAAGGCCTGATCTATATATTAGGACACTGCTCAAGTTTAAATTTCACAGATAGGACATACATAACATATTCATAATTCCTGCAAAGTTCTACAGAATTTGATGTTGGCTGCAAAAGGGACATAGTATCTTTAAAAGGGGAAATAAATTGAATTGTAGAAAGATTATGAGTTACTAGGTAGATATTGAAAGATTAAATACAAAAATATCTCAGAGGTGGATTCAGGATTCGTTTTCCCCGGAGAGGGTGGGGGGGGGGGGGGGACACGTATTTCTCCCATGCATGTCTTTCCCCTGTCTTTGTTGTATTACATTCATAACATGCTTGTGCTCGTGTAAATATAAAATTGATTCCATACACGCTATAACCCAATAATAATACTGAACAATAACTAATATCTGATGTACTTTTGGTCTGATTCTGGTGTAATTTAGTTGATGTTTAATAAATACATTGGCTACTTTCCAGGTGTATAGGCTTATTTGCATAGACAATTTATGAATGGTTTGTCTGTTAAAATACTTGCTGATTAATACTTTCCCCTTAATATCTAAAATGTCAATCAAATCCACTGCGGAAATTTATCCAATGAGCCATGAATCAATAGACCTATTTTTTTTCTTTTCCGTGTAAAAAATAATTACCGCAAAATCTAGCATTTGCAGTTCAGGCACTCTGATGTGTTATTGTCAATACATGGATTTCCATTCATAGATATTAAAGCCATCCATTTATGACTTGAATAGCCAATTCAATTAATCCTGGTTGCTAATACCACGGTCATATTAACTAGCAGAGCACCAAAACATTGACTGAAATAAGCTTCTCATAGACATTCCATAGCATCTCTATACAAGTCATATGTTTACCTGTTTCTATGACAACTCACCCTAAATTTACGTCATCTACACATTTGCGATTAAATTTGTACACCTTCCCTTGTTTTGTTATCGTATATGGTGTTCGGGCTACCTGACATGGCGGGTACCTTAACACACGTTACCTCGGTAACAAATTATTATTGCGAAAAAGAATATTGTGAAATGGACAGAAGTAGGTGAATTATGCGCATTTTTAAGGGATTTGATACGGCTTATCTAGCCTGGGATCTAACACTTCGAAAGATCGCATCGATGATTATAACAATACTGACAAGCGTACTGACATTCTAGAAAAGAAAAATGGAATGATAACCAAACTAAAACAACAATAACAACAATGGTGATGATAATAGTGCTAATAATAATAATGATAATAATTCTAATAAAGATCATAATAATGATCGAAATAATAGTGCTACTACTACTACTACTACTACTACTACTACTACTAATAATAATAACAATGATAATAATGATATTGATTATTAATAGCACTAATAATACTAATAATATTGGAAAAGGAGGGACAAGAAGAAGAATTAGAAGAACTCGAAGAAGGACAAGAAGGAAAATAATGAATAATCTATAAACTGTGTCATAATTAATTACAAATGTAAATTACTTTCCTTGCAGGATAAAGGTTTTTAGTAATAACACTAATCGTATACTTCCGCCTGGACTCTGGTTTACATTGTTGTGTACTCTTTCAGGGAATCTATATCATTACATGATTATACACATATCAAATGGAATACAATGATGTCCAAAACAATGTGGTCATGGAAACTTATAAATAAACAAACAGCTTTCTCGTTAGCTAGTTGATCAAGGTCAGAATCCTAGCTGAGCGATTCATCATCAATGATAATTAAAAATCAACAAACATCGCAGCCATGAGAACACGATGATGACGGACGAATTAATAGAATGATGAAATACGATAACGGACTTATTGAAACAGTGATCAAACACTTTCTCCATAATAAGCAATATTATCTCTGTTGCATTGCATGTCTCTGACTTGGATGTGAAATAAAAGACGCCATTCATCAAACCGACAAAATTAATTATATAAATCAAAGTGAAAAATAGCAGTTTCCGGGAACGTAGGTAATGTTCAATAAACGACGATTATAAGCAGAAGGTTTTAAGCGCCACACGGGGAAAAACAGAGAGATGTTACAAAAGTATACATACGTCTTCAGTGTATGAATCATAAAAATAAAAATAAAAGGATAGATTAATTCATGTCTATGGTAATGTGTGAAGGTGTCGTGTTATAGCGGTTCATTCACTTGACTCTCAATCCAACTAAGGGTTGAGGGTCCTTTGGCAAGATATTAATCTATACGCTTGCTACACTCCGACCATGCATGTGCATGTAATGGGTACCTGGAAATCGTTAGGGTTAGAGTAAAGCAGGGCCCTCGGACGGAACAGCCTTGAAGCTGACGGGGCTTCCGTGGGTAAACAAAATAATGTTTATTATCATTGTTCATATTCAACGAAAAGTAGTCAATACAGACTCATAAACGCCTGAAAATACACAATTTTTTTCAAAGCTCAATAATTTAAGACGCTGATAGATATGATCAATGGAGGGAAGGATGTGGAAATGAAGAAACTAAAGAAGAGGCTTTGTCAGTAGAAAAAAAAAAAAAAACGGGAGAGGCAGGTAATCTATTTCTGAATTGTGAGCGGAAATGTCTTGACTCACAAATGGCCATAGATCATAACAAGACATTTTTATTTGTTCATTGTAGAGAACATCACATTTTTAACAAATATAAATCAAATTTAATTGAAATTCATCTTTCCCCATTACTTTCATTGGTGATAATTTTAATTTCAGTTCTCTCCATGCACATATCACAAAACAGAGGAAGTAATTATTTTCTTTCCAATTATTTCCAAACCGTTATACCTAGAATTTTTAGGAAAAACACGATTGCAAAAGATTTTTTGAAAAATCAATCTGGACAAATTTTGATAGCTTATTAGCTTAAAGAAATCTCAGATTCCGTCAACAAAAATGGATAACCAAGGAGCCGTCCTGACCAACAAAATATGATTCGTTTGGATTCTCAGAGGGCGGTATAGCGTATCTTTGGAAGACACTCATTGATTACTGAACGATAACAAGGAAATCTCTCTCAATCTCTCTTTTGCTCTCTCGTCCTCTCTCTCTCTTACTCTCTCTCTCTCACTCTCTCTCTCTCTCCCTTTCTTTCTTCCCTTGTTTGCACAGTCATCACCACCAGTCCACCACCAACATCACCACCATCCAGGGGCGGCGACAGGTTATTTTGTTAGGGGGCGAACGGGCGCGCCACGCAGGGGGTGTCTGAGAGGGGGTATGCCCCCTCGGAAGATGAAGAATTGTTTGAAATTGATGCTTAAATGGCTCGCTTTGGTGCATACTTTTTGCCAAATTAAAAAAAAAAAAAAAACAGTCTTTAGTTCAACTAACATGAACAATAACGGGGGGGGGGGGGGTCACCATATTTCCTCAGAAGGGTTGTTATAGATGAATTTGTCGTTTCCATTGAACAATCAGCCATAAGGTTTAGGAGATACAAGGGATTAATTTTTTTTTTTCAGTTGGTGAAAGGTTTTTCCTCGTAAACCAATGTTTGAACTTCCGGTAATGTGAATGTAATAATGACGCGTCTATTAATACAATCTGATTTGGCTTGCTTTTTCTCTTTTTCTTTATTTTCTCTATCTTTATTTTTTTTTCCTTTCCCCCCGCCCTCCCTTACGTCATAATTTACATTTTATAGTTCTCTTTCTCCTGGCCTTCCTCCTTCTTGTCCCCTTCCTTTTCTTTTTTTCTCCTTTCCTTTTCCTTCTCCTTTTCCTCGTTCTCCTTCCCTTCCTCTTCCCTTTTTTCAAAATGATAGGGGCGGCCGCACCCCGTGTCCCCCTGCCACCATCACCATCAGCAGCAGTATATCACCATAATGTTTTGTATTCATCGCTTTTAATCAAATAAGAGCAAATGATTTTAAAACTATGAATACATTTGTAAATTTAGAAATAGCATAGCTACCCAACAGTCGTCCGAAGATCAGGTATCGGTTATGTATCGGTAATTCAAATTGTAATAAATATGATCAATATTACATGTTACGATAGTTTTTTACTTCAGCATGCTTTAAACAAATTTTAAAATGAGGTTCTAAATTATGAAAATCACTCATGTTATTAAAAACATACATATTCGTATTGACTAGTTCCCAGAGCGATATTTTAAAATCAAACCAAAATGCCATCCGAAACCTCATAGACTCGTGAGATAGAGGGAGGAAAAATAATGGAAAAAATGGAAAGAGTAGCTCTACTCCCTTAGCAATTTTCCAAATTAAATCGGGTAGATCAGAAAGAAAAAGACTAATGCATAATTAGAATTCAGGTTATATATCTTCGCGACCAAAGTTCCCCCTGCATTGTTTATAACAAAAGAAAAGTAATGTACTCCAAACACTTTTTTTAAAAAACATCCATACGTTTTACATTTCTGTTTTCGCCTATTACTATTACACTTTTCCCCATCCCAGTCAGCATCCCTTTCAAATCGGTTTCCTTTTCCAGTCTCCTTTTCAACTCCCATTTTCACCTCTCTCTCTTTCTTTCTCCGTCTCTCTCTTCATTATCTCCTTTCTACATTTCCCATGATGTCCATGGCTCTTACTTTTTGCTGTTAAAAACTTTCAATTTTCCGTCTCCCTCTCCCTCGAGTCCCCTTTCGCTTCCCGCGGCCTCGTCTCACTATCATAATTTCCTCAAACTCTGACTCCTAGCTTCTTCTACTTGCCTCACTCATTGCCAATAAAGAACTGTGATAAGTCCCTAAGGGGGTATCTCACTGACCGGCGAACGTAGCAAATTTGGAGTTTCGCCAGGATTCGCAAAAGGTTGCAAAAGGCTCGTAAAGGTTGCAAGAAAGTTCGTAAAGGTTGCAAGAAAGTTCGCAAACAGTTTTCATTGTCGCAAACAGTTTTACTTGTTCTTTGCGAATTTATTTTTCCACAAACAGTTGCAAGCATTTGCAAACGGTTGTAGGACGATGTCTCTGAAGTTCTTTTTTGATTCGCCAATACTAGCTACCACGTTACCATATGGGTCTATATCAAATCGACTCATTAAGTAGTCAGCAAAAGGTCCCAAACATTCACAAATAGTGGCAAAGGATTGGAAAATAGTTGCTAATCTTCGCAAAAACTGTCGCTAACATTTGCTTACAGTCGCTGCCTTTCGCAAACATTCACTCAAAATGTTGCCAATCGTCGCTAAATGTCGCAGAGGCGAACCCTGATTTTTTCGACAACATTCGTCAGAAAAGATGGCGAATCCAAATTCGCAACGTTCCAGGGGTGATAGTGTCAGTGAGCACTAAAGAAAAAATAGGTTTTTTGTTTTCCCCTCGACCACGCCCCCCTTGAGTAAAAAAAAAGAAGAAGAGGATTCGCGGGGAAAAAATGGCATCTAACAACATTCCCCCCTTTCGAATAAGAAAAATGGGACAAAATTGGGGAAAAATAGGGAAGAATAGAGATAATCAGAGGGAAATCGGGAAAATCAGGATACAATAGGGAAGAAAAAAAAATGGTTTTAAAAAAAAAAAAAAAAAAAAAAAATGGATTTTTAATTTTTTTTTTTTAATCGGGAAGAAAATGAAAAAAATCGGGAAACAAATCGGAAAAAAAAAATCGGAAAAAAAAATCGGAAAACCGATTTAAATCGGGTTTTTATCAGGCCTGCGTTTGTAAGCAAACACCGCTCAGTGAGATACCCCCTATATGAGAAACCTTGGTTCAGCACTGTTGTATAACATTACCTATAAATTGTACTTATGTAATCATTCCCCCTAGTAAACAAGATGCGAAATCAGTTTGGGCATACCCTAGCCATTAGTATGCGCTCAAGCAAAAATTGATTTTTATTTCTACCAAGAACATTTTAACCGTACTCGATATAAGAGTGAAAAAGGGATACCATTGTCATTACCTGGGCCCCCATCTTATAACCAGTTGCGATTAATTTGCAACTATGTACATAAGAGATAGGAGACTGTAAACTTGTCATTGATTGGAGAACTTGCGATTGATTCGGATCAATCGCAACTCTTCATGACATGGGCCCCTGGTTTTCAACTTGGACTAATTAATACACAATCAGGTAACATATCAACAACAAAACAGAAACAAACAAAAAATGATTGAACATCATCAAATTCGTTTTCTTTTAAGTTTTAACTTCTACAAGTATTTCAATAAAACATACGACCACACATAAATGGAATGGAACGATATATTTGATTTCTTTGAAGTTTTGAACTAATGTAAAATAGCTTTGATTTCTAGGCAATTACAAACACATTTGGTAAATGTTGGAAACAGGTAATTTCTGCTCTTTTAACAATAGTTATTGAAATAATTTTTCTCAGAACTAGAATTGTACAAGAGCCATAAACTATCTCTACCTCTAAAAAAAAACACCCACAAAAAACAATAACAAACACATAGGCCCGAATTCACAAATTCACTTTTGTTCTTTACAAACCAGGTTTGTAAAAAACGCGTAAAAACGCGTCATATGACGTACGAAAACCAAGGTTTGTCAACAAACCTCCTTTGTGAATTCGGGCCACAAAGTATGAGAGAGAGGGGGGGGGGGGGAGAGTATTTATGAAGGGTTAATAACTGAAGACAAACTTCCACTTTTTCTATTTCTTCCTCAGTCTGTAAATTTCTGCAGGGAAAACAAAATCTAACACCACCAAATTTGTATCTATTGTTAGTAAAGATTCAAAATAATATTGTTGGCATATACAACATTTCAAACAAGGGTGCCATACATAGAAAGGAATGCATGGGAGCAAGCCAATATAGACCCATCAAATTTTATTATGAAAGAAGGGTTCAATACAATATTTGAGTCATATATGGGAATATATATCTATGGGTAATATAACACTTGAGTAATCTAATAACTGTAAACAGCAGATAAATAAAATCTCTGAATTGGCCAAGGTCGTTACAAACTTATAGCACACTGTACAGTGATACAGAAAGCGACGGTGCATTGAGAAATAAGAAAAAAGAGGGTGCATTTATGGCATACAGTCTCTCAATAATGCAGAAAGAGTCCAAGAGCTCAAGGATTCGTTGTGCATTGATTATGAGCCATCCGAGTGTAATCAACGGTGTGCTTTCATACAAATATGAATGATAAAATGTTATCCATAGTTAAGCCAATGATTGCATCAACTGTGTGTGAATTCTGGTATACAATGGATTTTGTGCTTTACACACGATTCCTGTTCATACTAAAAAGCCTGGCTTTCAAAACAGGATTTACAAAGAATTTCAGAGGTGGGGCAAACATGGAAACAAATAATATTGCACTGCACACCATCCAGCTTCAACCTATGACTGCTTGTTTCAGTTTTATACCAAACTATAAACTTTGATTTCAATGTGGAGGTGGAGGTGTAGATGAAGAAAAAAAAAGTCTCCCAAACTGTATACATGTACACTCTGATTTCAACATGGAGCTGTACATGAAGAAAAACTTGCTCTCATGTGAGACATAATAACAAATAAGCACATTGTACTTCTCTTCATCTCTTGAGCAACCAGTATTATGGACTCTAAAGAGGGAGGGACACTATTATTTCATATAATACATGAAGACACCAAGAAAATGTGAGGTGGAGATTTGAATAGTCTTGTGAGCAGGTTTGAAGGGGTAACATTTCCAGTATAGGACAAAGGGAACTGTGCAGCCGTTAAGCCGTTAATCATCATCAGACGGAATGAAATAAATATTATATACCTCATACATAGATTGTCATTCACTGATTGGTCAAAACTCAATATTTGTATACTCCCCCCAAAAAAAATAATAAAAAGAAAAGAATTAAACCTTCCTTGTACACTCTCCACTTCTCACTACGAAGGTGGAGGAGGTTTAATGGCTTCTTTGAACCATTCTGTGACCTGATCCGCATACTTTTCTCTCCATGCGATTCTCATCCTGATGTCTTCCATGGTCTGCTTCAGGGTACGCTCTGCTGTTCCAGCGGTGTGCTCCGAAAAGAAGGGCTCCACCTGTAGACAGAAACATACATCGTATATTGTGAAGTGTCAAATCTTTGGGCCGGGAATGTCTACTAAATGTCAGAAAGGTAGAGCTAAATAAATGCAGTTTATGCGTGTAAAGTAAATGCTTGGTATACTTGGTAGATTAGTCCTCTTTTCCTAAGGGAAGGGCTCTCAATTGACTCTTAAAAGTCGCCACTGTAGGTGCAGACACTACTTTTTCTGGTAGGTTGTTCCAAGGTTAGACCACTCTGTTAGTATAAAAGTGGCCAGCCAGTTGAGTTCTGGAACGTCTTTGGAACTCAACTGGCTGGCCACTTTTATACTAACAGAGTGGTCCTTCTCTCTATTCACAAACAAAATGTGACCAAGCAAGAGTGAAACAAAGAATGATAATCTTCTAATTTAGAATAGGTTATGAACAAAACAATATTCCCCGCCTGTATCTATTCTAACAACTACATAACAATAACTTTTTCTTCCAACATTCAATTTGCCGCAAATCATAACTGGAATAAAACAAGAACATGCCTACTAATAAGAGAATACATTTAAATCTTACATATTTATATTCGAATTTTTTAGATATCCACCATGTAGTCCCGGTAATTAGACTTGACATCACAAATGGCTGCAAACCAATCCTATAATGACATGAAAGGAGAAAGTCATTGTACCTCACTCACTAAGGATGCTTCAAAAGATCAATACATCATATCATCATGTAACAAGGAATCTCCCGCAGAATGTTACTATAGCACAAACATCAAAATATCTTACTTTCAATGTAAACTAATATTATACAAATACCGCACGTCCCAGAGTGCAATAGCGGTGAATGCAGTACACGAGAGGTTTCTTTAGATTGGTGCCGCTCTGTGAACGAGCCGCTTGCGGCGAGTTTACGGTGCGCACCATCTGAAGAAACCGAGCGTACACTGAAACAGGCCTAAATCCGAGGCAAAAGTAAAATAAAAATTTGCTTTTTAATAATACCCCGCTCTAGCTAGCTAGCTAGAGCTAAGCTACGCGTACGTTGCGCTGGGGATCATGGTGGAGCGTGCAATATTAGCTACGCGTAGCCTGCAATAATTGCAATGCACTCGAGGGAGCGCGTACTACACGTACGCGCGCGCACTGGATCGCCATGGTCACGTGTATTATTACTTTTTTTGCGCTTTTTCTGCACTCATTTCTGCAAAATCGTGCTTGCATCAAATTTTTTTCAATGTCATGTGACGCGTATTGACCAATCACGATGCTTAAAATACTAGAGCCATTTTATAATCATTATTACCCGTATCAGACATCTGAGCAGTGGTTTTACAAAATCATATTACACTTGTTGTAATCCTAAAAGAGAAAATCAGTAAATATTAGACCATATAACCCTCTCATGAAAAGCCTATGGACTTTACGAGTTAAAAAAGCAGGAAATAAAGTCTCATATTCACCGCGCCGTATTTTGTTATTTTCATCGCGCATCTATTATTCGTACGAGAATCTGCGCACTTTGCGCGCACTCTATTGTGACGTAATAATCTCACCAGTGATGCACAGTGCTGGTTTGACAAAGTTTGTTCAGTTCTATGAGAATGTCATGGTTGATTTATGTATCTGCTCTAGATGTCTGATTTGGATAACAATAAAAATATTGACTGGCTAAACTTTCGGGAGATACCACATATATTGCCCTCATAAGACCCATATTGCCCTCGTCTTTGACTCGGGGCAATATGAGTCTAGTTTGGGAAATATATGTTGCTTCTCCCTCAAGGCCAGTCCATATTAAATAATTATTCCATGACTCTAGATAATGTATTGGGTAGACACAAAAATGAACTAAATATAACAGTAATGCTAAATATACAAACAATTAAAAAAGGAAGGTTAAACAAAATATTCTCAAACTTTCAAAGAAAAATAATTTATTCTGCATGTTTGCAACTAAACATAATTTAATGTGGTATAAAAAAAAACAATGATAAATTATAGAAGGTTAACTAATTCATTTTATATTTACTTTTCCCATTTTGTGACCATAATCATCTGTACTTTAAACAAATTTCTCTTGTAATGCATGCTGACAAAACAATTCTCTTCCCTCTTTCTTTTTCTAGGATTCATACTGCCAGAGTTCATGATCATTCACGTAAATGCATTGCACCACTTTGAAACTGAATACAGACTCATGAAGCAAGAAATGAGTGGATAAGTAAACATTACACCCCGACCAAGGATCACACATACTACAATGACTTACGATTTCTGAATCTTGTCCCAGTTGTCGATGACATAGCGAAGAGCTAAGTAGGAGCCAGCTCGTTGGTAGGCCACCAATGTGATTACGGACACATAATCCTGCTGAAGAATCTTACTACCGTCCAATGCAAACTCAAGGTACCTGGATAAGATCAATAGATGAAAAAATAAAAAATAATTTCTATTACATGTACATACATATCAGCAGAATCCTAAAGAAGGATTCTACTTCTGTATGGTTCTAACTGAAGCCACCTAATGAAGAATATTACTCAATTTCTAAAATTTTAAAATTATAAGAAACATACCGTATTTGCCGGAGTAAAGGCCGCAGTATTTTTGGAAGAGAAAATATCAAAAAGTCAGGGTGCGGCCTTTACGGCGAAAGAGTAAAAAAAAAAAAAAAAAAATCAAGTCAAAAACCAGCACGAATTTGCACACATGGGACTACGAACGGTACAATAACTATACCACTATGGTACAGGACATTTCCACACATCTTACCGACAATTTATCTTGCATTGTTGGCATGAATACGAAAATAAATTGCTAAACCAACAGTTGCCGATAGATCTTGATCTCAGTTCGTGCCAATGCATTGCAAAAGTAAAGGAAGGGACCATTTAACGGAGCTGCCGCGAAGCATCCATCCAAAGTCGCCATTTTGTTTTCCATTCATGCAGTTTCGCATTACACTGTACATTGTGGTAGGGGTATATATCGGACACCAAATCTGCCCGCGATCACTTTTTTAACTAAACTTCCGGTAAATTATAAGAATATTGATGAATTTGGTATCAGTTTGTAAAAAAAAAATAGTGTTTTACGAGAAAATTACGATTATTTTGTTTTGTCCGTTTTTTTGTTTTTTTTTCCCTCTTTGAAATGTTAAAGTTGGGGTGCGGCCTATGCGGCGCTGCAGTCTTTTCTCTTTTTGTAACTTGCCAAAAACTGACAATCTAGTCTTTGAAATGATTGATGATTTCTTAATTCATCACAGCAACGACTCACTACTCCTAACTGTAAGAAATTCTCATATGCTTCCTCATCAATGAATACTTAACATTTCAGCCGACTATATAAAATCAACTAGTATGCTTTCAAGGAAGTTTGCTGTTGCTTCTTCCGTCATTTGTGAATTCTGCAAACATGAACAAAACTGTGAAGGAATTTTCACAATACAGCTTGATATTTGTCAGGTCTATACACAGTACAATCTAGAGATTCTAACTTGTATAACATTGACTAACCTGCTAAGTATATCTGGATCCCGCGTGCACGCTAAGACACTTTGAAGCAATTCTTTCTCTGTAGGAGAGGTTGAACTCTGGTATTTATTCCAAGCATATTCCCACTCACGTCCTCCTCCAGATTGTACTCCTCCGCACTGTACGATACCCTGCAAGTTGGCTCCTACAGTACTGAAAGAAAAACAAAAAAATATACCAACAGTTAGTACAAAATTGTGGGAATATCATTGGATGAGGACAGATTAAACATATATAGAAATGATTACCATATTTCATACAAACTGAACACGACTATAACACTACAATTGCAATATTTGTTTTTCTGAAAAAAATTGATTGCAACAAATAAAATGAGATGAGGTTAGGAAACGTTGGGTCTGTCCGATTACCATTCAAGTAATAATGCACTCAAGTTAGAAATAAATCTACATTTGCAACTTTACTAGTATCATCACATAAACAATATGATCATCCTAACTTTCGAACTTATCCTAATACCTCACTCAATGATACATGTTCGCAAAGCCCGAGTGTAAAGCAATTCTTTACCTGTATGCGTGACCGAGGCTTGCCCGACATAGCAACAAGTAATGTATGCAGACTGGATTCCAAGTTCAACTCGTCACTAGGTCCTCACAAGAGAAACATCCATAAATTTGAATATGTTAGTATACCGGTCTCTTGATT
This sequence comes from Strongylocentrotus purpuratus, assembly GCF_000002235.5. Taxonomy (NCBI): domain Eukaryota; kingdom Metazoa; phylum Echinodermata; class Echinoidea; order Camarodonta; family Strongylocentrotidae; genus Strongylocentrotus; species Strongylocentrotus purpuratus. The sequence goes on along the minus strand of NW_022145612.1, from coordinate 30,997,745 downwards.
TGCTGGACGCAATGTTCCCGGAACCACCGGTAGGTGGCGCACCACACGACTAGGGCTTTAACGGATCACTCTCAATTACTTTCGTAGTAAAATACCAGGTAATGACCTAAAATGCCCCAGATATGTATGTTGTAGCCAACATTTTGACATTGTATCGCATGGAACGCCTTAGAATGGTTTCAAGAGGGTTAAAACGCTGAAAAACATACGAAACAGTATATATCTGAGCCAAAAAGTGAATTTTATTGTTTTATTTAGTAGACCTGTGACGTCACACAGAACGTCATCTTCGGCATCATAGGTCTTGGAAGCAACGTCTTCGGAAGCATTCGGATGCTCGGAAATGTCACCCAAACAAAGTTGAAAGTTCAAGATGATCATGAGGCAAATGGCATCGATGATGGGTAAGTGAAACAAAATTGATACAAAATTTGAGCGATTTTGAGCGAGTAACTTTTTAACTGTTTAGATTTTACACTACTCGAATCATTATTCGCTACGCAAAAGTGTAAATGTAGAAATCGCGTGAACTTGACCAGATTATTTAGCATGTTGGCGCTTAAAATTAAAATGCCATGCACATGGTCATGGGAAAGTGTACCCACGTAGATCTAGTCCCTGCACGTGTTATGATTCTTATTTCGCGGCGCTGAAAATCGACCTGTATTGCCGGACACCGTGTTATGTCTATGGCGAAACGCAAAAGTCGGGAGTCGCGCGAGAAGAAAATGCACGGAAAACAAATAGCAAAATGACATTCTCAAAACAAACTTGACAGCCATTCACTTTGCACGGGCATTAGGAAAATTGGATTATTTCATGAAAAAGGCATGTATTTGTCACTCATACGTTAGGCTAAGTTAGATGTGTAAATTTTCTATTTTTTTTTTGGTGTTCTTACGATGCGTCATACATTTCTTGATCACCCCACTCGACTTGCACATTCGATACGTGTAGTCCCGCGCGTAGAACGCGCGTCCGGTAATTCAATAGTGTCCGGTAATACCATACGTGGGCATACGTGTTCATCTCGTATGACGGGGGCCCTATTACCATTACCGTCCACAATTATTTCAGGTCCTCAATTTGTCGATCAAAACATGAAATCTACGAGTAGGTTTATGATAAAAAAGAAACTTCTGTATTTTTATTCCCTGAAATGGCACTCCGTATCAACCTACCAGTTTGTTTATATCGCTGTTCAAAATGACCCTAACCTTGTCGTAGTCTTCTTTTTCGTGCTCACAAAATCGGTATCATGAGAGGTTGTATTTCCGGACGGGTTGAGTACCCGGACACCGCGCATTAGAACGGCGCAATACGCGTCGGGGAAACATCGCGCGCAGTTGCAAACAGACACCCGGTGACGCAGCTGTTATTTTTCTTCGCATAAATCCTGATTTTGCATGGAAATTCTAATGCTGATTATTTGGAAATTACGTTTTTTGGCAACATATTCTGAAAAAACGCACAAAATTAAGTGTCCGGTTACTCAATTATGTTTTTTGGCAACATATTCTGAAAAAACGCACAAAATTAAGTGTCCGGTTACTCAAGTCCCCACCCTACCTATTACCGTCCAAAATTTCCTTGAGGTGTTGTTAGGTCAGTCCCCTCATACAAAGGACAGACATCATTACCAGCATATTTTCATGCGCGTGAATTCACGTCAACCGGGCAGGATATGAACTATTGCTTGTCAGGCGGATTCCTGACCAGGAGCTCTCCATGTTTGTGCTCACCGAGATCTTAACACGATATTAATGAACATTTACATCACATATACAACCATTTTTTACTTACGATGTCAGTGTTTTCAAGCAATTTCTGTCCATAACGGGCATCGCTTGAACACTTCTTCTTCGTAGGGAACTGCTGAAACTGAATGCGCATGCACGATACTGTAATAGACATGTATACTCTTGAACTTGGCGTATTTATGCATACATTCTATATTAATAATTTACCAGTGTCTTTCAAAGACTACTTCAAAAGGCGCTCTGATACTTACCATTACTAAACAACACAAATTAATGATCTTTCTCATACACTCAATAAGAAAGCTTTCTCTGATCATGGTATACAAGCAGCCGGCCTAATCCTTTCGAATTCACTCCCAAAACTAATCAAAGAATAAAAAAATACAAAACACTTTCGAAACCTACTTAAACGTTAGCTGATTAGTAATTATGAGTAATTTCTTTAGAGCATGTCCACATTTGTCTTTTTGTCAGAGTCTTTTTTACGCGTTCAACTTTTGTTAATTGTTTCTTTTTTCTGTGTATATCATGCATTGTATACATATTTTTGTAAAGGTGTGGGCTACTTTCGGGCCTTACTGGCTCTCCGGCTCATTCCTCCATTTGTCAGTCTTTGTATTTTACTGTTATTTTGAGGTGTTTAGGTCTATATTTTATCATTGTAAATTTTGTTGGAAACAAGGAAAATCAGCCATTTTGACAAAAAAATTGGATGAAAAGTTGCGAGTGCAGTGAGTGAGCGAGAAGCTGAGAACAACTAATTTCCATGCTTTTTAATCGAAAAATTTAATGTCAAAAACACAATAAAAAATGCTGACTGACCGACCCTCCCTGGAAGGTTTGACCGCCATTTTTGTTGTCACCTAATAGGTATAATTTTGTGAAAAATGGATGTGTATTAACAAATATTAGGGCGTGTGAAATCACTTTCACCTTTGGGGCTATTATACATGTAAGACTATGTATTTCACCATAAATTTACCTCTGCACCTCTGACAAATTTGTTGTAGGCCAGAGCATATGAAAAAATATGTTACAAACAACACACTCACTTGGCATGCTTTGTTGTCATTGGTTGCAAAATCTTGCATTTTCCTTTAAAAGGTCATTTTACCAATTAAAAATTATTTAAGGTTCTCATAATTTTGTAGACTTTAAAAGAAAAAAATCCAACTACCCATAACACACATTGTGTAATACCAACATCTCAAAAGTTACTGCTGGCTACTTGAGTGCACATAGCAATCAGTGATTCTTAGTATAAATTGCTCTCTCATCATGACTACCATGCACTGGTACACTCATAGTCATCTTCCCTATCCTTTCCACTTTCAGCAATATGTCGCTATAGTTTCTCAGAGTATGTGACAAGGACCATGCCGACTGTCTTTTTTGTGTGTGGAATACATTGTAAATCTGCCACCTTGTACTGACACTTTACAATTAAATATAAACTTTTGGTAAATGTTTTCCATGGAAGATCATTTGTTATGTTCATGTGATAGTCTTCAACCGCATGCGTCTTCAACCGCATGCGTCAACGCTACCCAAATCTAATTTGGGAGGACTTCGGACAATTTCACCCATGAACAACTCCAGCCAATGTGACTACAGACACTATCCCAACATTCACTTCCAACATCAAAATCAGTAGGTGAGAGGATGTATTCCCCGTATGGGTAATGCATCCTCTCACCACCAGAATCCTTCATCAACAACAGTCATCCTCCAAGCACAGGAACATTACACAAAATTATGTGCAACATCAAAACAGTTCAAGACATGTACCAGTAGGCCTACATTAAAATCCCTTCAGCATGCCTTCAACAAACACTGCATGTAGCCAAAGTAATTGTACCTGTTGATTTTGCTAACACCTTAATCTTTTAATTATTGTCCAACACTAGCATTAACCTGTAACTCATACCCCCAAATCTTCGGTTGTTCATCATTTTCCTCATGAACAGGTGGATGGTAGTCCAAAGCAAAAGTCACATCTTGGTCGTCTCGTTATAAAGAAGTCCTTGGGACCCATGAAATTGTTTCTTTATAACGAAATTTCTTTATATCAGGGCTGCCAAAACAATAGAATACAAAGGAAATCCAAGATATGGGACCAGAGATTTTACTTCTTTAAAATGAAATTTTGTTATATCAGTGTTCTTTATAACGAGAGTGCACTGTAAGTGAATGAGGGAACAACTTCTTGAGGGGAGTGTACCTGTAAGGGCATTCCAATACTGCCACGACACTTCCCCCTATACTCCTCTCGAGAGGTTGTTCCCTTGTTCCAATACTTGCTTCACTTGAGAGTGATGACATAAATCATATGTGAATGAGGGAATCGCCATTGTGAAGGGAGTGTACTTCCTCCTGGCCCATACATGTACTCCTCCACCAATGCTTCACGTTTGGACCATCATTGATAAAAAAAAAAAGTCTTAATCATCTTAAATCATCTTAAATACTGTATATACTTTGGAGGTCAACAGACTTTTCCTAAATATAAACGTTACACTTATGTCAGACCACTCAACACACGGTCCATGGTGTCATTGTCTTTTATTGGTCACTGCCACGGGCGGGGAGGGATATCTTATCCACATTCTTAACATCCTGCATATCCTTCACCTCTAGAACACCATGTACAGTGCACTCTCATTATAAAGAAGTCCTCGGGACCCATGAAATTTCTTTATAATCAAATTTCTTTATACATGTATCAGGGTTGCAAAAACAATAGAATACAAAGGGAATCCCACATATGGGACCAGAGATTTTACTTCTTTATAATGAAATTTTGTTATATCGGTGTTCTTTATAACGAGAGTGCACTGTAAACGTTTCTCCACCACATTATCGCACATCAAATAAGCACAATTCCAACACGTAAAAAAAACCCCGAAGCGCCCTACGAAGTTATTTAGAATTTTCATTATTGTTGGGATATCCATGCATAATAGGATTTGCACATGTCTATACCCATCATGCTTCCACCCCCCCCCCCCCCCCCGGATGCACCGCAACATGTATAAATCTACAGGTAGCCCCTTTCATCTGGCCAGACGCAACACATGGCATCTATCTCTAGTTCCGAAAAACTCTGGAAGTATTAAAGGTGCTTTTTAACTAGTGAGATTTACATAGCCCAGAACCAAAAGGGATGATAGCAGTTGTCCTTCATAGAATACATTCAGACTTACGTTGAGCCGGTTTCCATCCATGTCTGGTACTCAGCACTGGCCCACTCTAATGTATCTGGATCACCTAGATCTCTGAATGTTGATAACAGGCTCTTCCGTGTCAACCTATGGAGGAGATTTTATTTTATTTATTTATTTTATTCTATTTATTTATTTACCACTTGTGGGATGAAACACCATCATCAGCACAAGTGCTGTGTTTCATATGAATTTCAAAATTAATCGAGTGGTTCTTGAGATATCATGTTAAGGAGAAAGCGGGACGGACGGACGGACAACCCCGAAAACCCAATGCCTCCAGCACCATAAAAAGGGCAGAGAAATTGCACGGTTTGGATTCGTTTTGGCGGTATGACTAAGGTGTTAGAATGAAGCAGAGTTTCCATTTATGTTACACCTTTTCATGTTTCAAATTAAAAGTTTACATACAAGTACACTGTATGTATAACAAAACTAACACAAAATTATTAAATTGGCATTCAGAAGAAACAAGTAAAATAAAAGAAAAGACATGAATAAACCTGAAAACAAGATTATTCCTGTGCTGTATCTATTCATCATGACCTCTGCTAATTGTAGAAGTGCTAATAAAATTGTATTCAGATATTGATGCTACGATTCACATTTCAAAAAATATTTTTGTGATACTTAGTAAAATTAATATTCTATTTTCTACTCATTGCTTTCGATAAGTATAAGGAGATATGCTTCCTAAAAAAAATAGCTTATCAATAACAACCAAATAAAATAACATAAGAATAAAGCATTATGGCAGTTTATGAACGAACAATCCTTGTCCCTGCAGAAATTCTCCTTAAATGAAGGACACCTTTCAAATGAACTTTTGAACTTTAGCCTATATCTAAGACCATAACAGGCCTTTTTCTGCACGCTCACAGATTCATTGTAAATTACATTCCTTTTTGTTTACAAATCTAGCAAGAAATCAACTCCTCAGGTATTTCTTGTAGATTTCTCCCCTCCTGTAATTTACAAGCTTGCTATTGTTACACAGCTGTTTGTGTGAAGTTCACACTCAAGTTATGTCCTGTGTAATATACAAACTGTCAATCAATGACACCTGGGCCCTGGTTAGTGAAATTTCACAGCCAATCAAATGCAGCAGCTTCAGTAGCTTTTAACAATAAGACAGTAGCTTGTAACAAGATTTGTTACTGATATCATGCAGTAAAGGAACTTCCGTCCAAGATTCTGAAAGATCTATCAATATCATTAAATAATCTGTTTTACAGTATATTAAAGATTATAAAACTCACTCCTAGATCATATTGCTCCGATTGTCTCATTTTCGCTCGCGTGAACATTGCCAGCACAAACCACTGACCTCTGCCTCCTGAACGGATCATCGCCCATTCCATTCACTTATTACGTTACGTACTATAAAGGCTGTATTGTCTGACCGTTCATGAATATTCATGTTTTTGCTAAACTCGGCAAAATGTTTGCTTTTACTAAATGGAAAAATTACGGTGGGGGGTTGGATGAAATGGACATAATGAAATAGGCAGAAGTGATCTATGATAATTCATGCTTTTTATGTTTCGTGTGCTCGACCTATAATCTTCAAATCGCTTGGTAAACTGAGTCCAAAGTTAGACTTGTTTCACACGTGTATTATAGGCAATGACGAGCTTGCAACCTATTTTGAAAAATTACGGTGGGTGAACTTTTAAAAGTCAATGAGACATGAGGGCTCCAATGAAAGAGCTAGTGATAACGTACGTCGGGGTGGATGTGCTTTTCGTTTAAACAAAAAATGAATTTTTAACGATTTTTTTAAAAAACGTCCATAGGCTAACATGTTAGGCCGCCGACTCAGATCATGCTCTGACGATAGGGGGCGTTGTGAAATGAGACTAACCGGAGCCATATGCCTAATCAAATGATTGGTCATGCGCGGTCACGTGTGATTCATTTAATGAGACTATTGCACGTTATTTCAAGAAAAAGCGTGCAATAGTTTCCAGTACTATTCCACGCTTTTTTTTAAAGTGCCAGTACACGATGCGCAGTAGTGCACATAGAGGTTAGGGCGCTTATACTGCGTGTGGGCCTATTCTTGCGCAGCAATATACATAAATGCATATAGAGGTAAGTGCGCGCTAAATTGAGCCTTATCAAACTTGAGATTTATTTGTCAGCTATACGGTCACGAAACATCTTGAAGGAATTCTTTTTACATCAAATAACAAGGATCTAGGAGTTTTGTTGTATAAAACAAATGCGTGTTTTCATTAGTTCATTATACAATCTATCCGCCCTCGTTAATGCTGTGTGTATCTATCGCACTCAGCCTACCGGCTTCGTGCAATAGATACACACGGTCTCAACTCGAGTGTGGATAAATCGTATAATGAACTTATGCGCATGCATCATTTGTATAATAACATCAATGTCGTGCTCTTTCTCTCAAACATAAGACCATATATAAGAACACAATCTTACCTGTCAAGATGTTCTCCTGTATCTTCTTTCCCAAGAGAGGAAACACGCTCACGAAATAGTTTGAACACGTAATCCTGAAGCATAATGGAAGGTAAAACATAATACATGTACCTGAGTCCCACCATAGTAGAGCATACATACTTGATTCCATAACTTTGCATTTTGCAAATTTCTCTGACATCTACACTGTACAGTGCGTCCCAGAAAAAACGAAAACGAGAATGTCAATGCTTTATCATAACTTAATCACGATTGTAATTAATAAATGACACATATTTGTAATTAAAGCTTAGATCCTCCTTTTTCATTTGATGCAACTCACATGAGTGATTAAAATCAATTTGAAGAAAGGGGCCCAACAAGTCATTTGGCGATGGTATCTAAATTTCAAAGAGAAAATTAAATTTCTAGAAAGTTCCATTTCTGCTCTTTCATATGACACCTCAATCTGGAAAAATGAGCTAGGAATAACAAAGTTCTGTTTAAACTAATGCTTGCATTTCCATAACTTTATTAAACAGATTCGGTTTCCCTGGCTGCCTGCCTGCCGTAGCAACAAACATAATTGACAAAAGACTTAACTCCGTTTCATTGAAGATCAGCCATAGACGAAGGGCTTCATGCATGGCCGATTGTCAACAAAATGGAGATAAGTCTCAGAGAGAGATACGCAGAGAAAAAATGAGAGTTAGAGAGAAAAACAAATAAAATGGGAAGAACAAGAAATTTGGAACGCAAGTAGAAATGTAAGAATAATTGCATGATTTGAAACAAAGACAAATTGCATACATTACCTTGTAGTAGTAGTATCCCGTTGTTCCATAGAGCAAACTTCCTATAGAAGACAGTGAATCAAGACCCGTTTCTATGGGAACATACTCCGTCTCATTAATGAGGTATTTTGACAGGTCAAGAGCGATGCTGTAGTTCACGTGCCCAGCCCTGAAGCAAAAATGAAAGGAAAACATGTATTGAATATAATACAGATTTGGTACTTCTGAACACCAAATGAAATCTGTGAATTGTTTGTAAGCCTAAGAATAATATTTTAGTAAAATATCTTCTGCACGGTCTTCTATGTAATAACCTGGCTGAATGAATAGAAGTGTATTTCAATTAAAAATACAATGAAATGCAGATGCCACTTTCTCATCATGGAAGGATGTCTAAAGAAAGTAAACTTTGTAAAAATTGTTCTCTGTTCTACATAATCAAATGGACGCTTGTTCAATTTTGATACAGGTTTGCCTTGTTTCATTGGACAATCTGCTGTTGGATTCATGCTCTTATGACACACCGGGGTCTATTCGCTATTCATAAGGTCCGCTATTTATTAGGTCCGCTATTCATAAGGACCGTTATTCATAACGTGTAAATTCCCGTACTTCCTGGTCCGCTATTCATAATGGCAAAAGAGGGTCACTATTCATAAAGAAATAAGGTTCGTTAATCATAAGGACCGCTATTCATACCGTGAGATGAGAGTCGCTATTCATAGTGCATATTAAGGGTCATTAATCATAAGGACCGCTATTCATAATACGACGAGAGGGTTGCTATTCATAATACGAAATGAGGTTCATTACTTATAAGAGTCGCTATTCATAACACGGGAAGAGGGTCGCTATTCATAATATGAAATGAGGGTCGCTATTCATAATAGGAGAAGAGGGTCGCTATTCATAATAGGAGAAGATGGTCACTATTCATAGTACGAAATGAGGTTCGCTATTCATAATAGGAGAAGAGGGTCGCTATTCATAATACGAAATGAGGTTCGCTATTCATAATAGGAGAAGAGGGTCGCTATTCATAAGGTGGCAGGTAAAAATGTCAGAGGTAAAAATGTCAGAGGTAAAAATGTCAGATGAAAAAATGTCAGAGGTAAAAATGTCAGAGGTAAAAATGTCAGAGGAAAAAATGTCAGAGGTAAAAATGTCAGAGGAAAAATGTCAGAGGAAAAAATGTCAGAGGAAAAAATGTCAGAGGAAAAAATGTCAGAGGAAAAAATGTCAGAGGAAACAATGTCAGAGGTAAAAATGTCAGAGATACCAAAAAAATGTCAGGTACAAAAACTGATGTTCATGTTCTGAGGATAATACAATGTGGAAAATAAATTTGAAACTTATATTTTGTGATCAGGTTTGCATATATTAATTTCTATCATTTTTCGATATTTTAAATTGGTTGATGTTTAATGCTTATTTGGTTTTGAGGAAGTAGGCCTAAGTACATAGAATATTAATATATAATGAGATAAAACAGGGAATCAGTTATCGCACAGAAATTCCACAAATTCAGTAATTAGACCCATCTTCATGTCCATCCCAGCAAAGACTGTTATAACAAGAAAACATTAATTAAAAGACACGGATGCTTTGTTCCCCTCAACAATACTTTATTACAAAAGTTTAACAAACAATATCAAAGATTCGCTTGAAGAATGTCAGATAGTAGGCCTACGAGTGGTAAACATTGAGACATACATGTATCTACCCGGGTATTTTTTTTATGTGCTTTCGAGTTTCGACCATAACACTGCGTAACTTTATATTTAAAAAAACACGTTTGTGATTAAGAAACGTGGGACAAATACAGTATAAGTCCCTCAATTTAAACTGTTTTTGTTCTGCCAAATTCATGATGCATTTTGTTTAATGTGTAGACTTTTACGAATATGTACCTGCTGGAAACTGTCGTATACAGTGTTTGCCAGCACACCTTTTATAAATCCTTCACCAAATATCCTTAATTTTTTTTTTTAATGATTACAAGCTGTATCATGATCAGGGGCGTCAATCCTGGGGGGGGGGGGGGACGGGGGGACACGCCCCCCCCCCCCCACACGAATGTTCAGGTGGTGAAATGTCCCCCCCATGTTTTGTGAGAAAAGAAGTTCTTTAATAATTTAATGAAACGTCAAAGCTTCCGCGCTTCGCGCGGGGGGGGGGGGGGGGGGTGGGGGGGGGGGGAAGGGGGGAACTGAATTCAAACAAGGATTAAGAGTCGAGAAAGTACATGCCGTGAAACAGAATAACTAGAGAGAGAGTGTGTGTGTAGCAACATAACATGGTATAATTTTGAAAGTAACTGTAAAGGTGACATGTAATTGTGTCCCCCCCCCCCCATGCTCAAACTCTGATTGGCGCCCTTGATCATGAGGGGTCTATTCGCTATTCATAAGGTCCGCTATTCATAAGGACCGCTATTCATACCTTGAGATGAGGGTCGCTATTCATAATTCATATTAAGGGTCATTAATCACAAGGACCGCTATTCATAATATGAAATCAGGGTCGCTATTCATAATAGGAGAAGAGGGTCGCTATTCATAATAGGAGAAGAGGGTCGCTATTCATAATAGGAGAAGAGGGTTGCTATTCATAATAGGAGAAGAGGGTCGCTATTCATATTAGGAGAAGAGGGTCGCTATTCATAATACGAAATGAGGGTCGCTATTCATAATAGGAGAAGAGGGTCGCTATTGATAATAGGGGAAGAGGGTCGCTATTCATAATAGGAGAAGAGGGTCGCTCCCTGATGACATCCCTGCAGTATTTCCGTGGTACAAGTACATATTACTGACAATTCTCGTCCAATTAGTTCATAGATGGCGTAAACTATTTGTGTTTCACGGGGGGGGGGGGGTGCGGTTGGGGTATAGCAGTGTTGCCACCAAGGGGTTGATCTATCATGTCCCTTACCTTCAGCAAAGGATGGAAGCGACAAAAACGGGGGTTATAGGCAGGGGCGTCGCTAGACCTTTTTCAGTTTGAGGTGGGGGGGGGGGGGGGTGAAGAGGCCACCGAATACCGACAAAAATACCTACCAATTATATATTAACATATATATATGTTAATGCCAATGTCCCAATGTCTACAAATTTAACCCTATAAATCCGGGGCCAGGAGCTTAATTATTTTCAACCCCCCCTTCCCGTGCGAAGCGCGGAAGCTTTGACGTTCCATTAAAATATTAGAGAAAGAAGACGATTCGTTGTACCGTTCACTACTCTTAATCCGCGTCTGAATTCATTTTTCCCCGTATAAGTGCCCTTCAAAGCTTATTTTGATCCCTCCCCTGTTGTTTTCTAGAACTTCCATGATGACCTAGTACATTGTATAATGCTTTACTTGCAGATGGTTTACCTAGTAAGATGCATGTGCTTGATTGCATTGAGGTCATTTGAGGTCTTACATATTGATGAGCTGTTTGAAATTAACTAGAAGGTATGCGCGTATTGGGGAATGTGGCTCGCTGCTCTACTTTATTTTAAAAACTTCCCACGACATGTAATGAGTGTTTAGTGTACTTTTTTTTTATATGGGACGTACAGTGATAGATGGAAAGTTATTTCAGTATATTCGAAATGACTTTTAGGTAACTCCTTTTTTCTCCCACATCATCATCAACATTCATTCATTTCATTTCATCTACATTAGTTCATGAAATGCATTCAGAAAATGAAGAAAATAAGAAACAAAAATAACCCGTTAAAGCGCGGAAGCTTTAACGTTTCATTAAAATATTAGACAAAGAAGACGATTCGGACGATTCGGGCGACTCTTAATCATTGTCTGAACTCTCAAAAATGTTTCTTTATCCGATAAAAAGTCACACTTCGTAGGGGAAATAAAATCTCACCGACTTCAAACTTCTACATAAATATAGTATACGAAGATCGAGCAAGAATACCGACACAGCGAACCCGACACAGCAACAAAATTATCTATGCGTATCTTTCTTGGTCCCTCGACGTGGCGACTCCACCAAACATACCCCTCTCTCTCTTTCTCTTTAATCCCCTTTTTCTTTTGCTCCTTTTCTTTGCTCCCTTTCTTTCTTTTTTCTTCTTTTCCTTTTCTTTTCTTTTCTTTCCCTTTCCCTCTCCTTTTCCCCCTCCCCCTTTTCTCATTTTCCCGACAGCAGCGCAATTTTACCGATAATATCTTGACAGGTGGGGTTGTCGCACCCCACACCCCCCCCTTAGCGACGCCCCTAGTTGTAGAGAGTTAGATTATATACAATATTCAAGCTTTTCGTAAATATATAATATTGCACGATTTTTTTTCTCCTCATAAGTAAGGAAGTAAGATTTTCAAGATTTAAAGTCAAATAAGGTACGATTTTGCGACCGTAAAGCATTATGCAAACGGTGGCGTCCCCTTTATTATGTCTTTTTTTTAAAGTAGGCCTATATTTTCTTTTAAGCTTTGATAATTATATACAAATACACCCCCCTAATCTAGCTAAAATATTTCCCCCGCTCCAGTGGTGACAAAAAAGGGAAACATAACACACACATAATCCTATCGTAATTTGTCCCCCTTGTGCAAACCCCTCCCCTCAACTGATAGTCAAACTTAAGAAAATTTACTTTGGTGACAAGACCATATATATTATAAGGAAACCACCTCAGTCCCCCCCCCCCCCGAAAATAAATATTAAGGTCCGCTACCTGAATGTCCGAGTCGTCATCATAAAGACGAAGGCGGCGGGTGTTGGGGGGGGGGGGGGTGAGCTTGAGGATATTTCATGATTCAAATGTTATTGATTCAAATTCTCAATTATGTTTATAACATTAGATAACAAATTTCAAACCTACTTAAAAACAAGACAAATATTCAGGGCCATGTGTCGTCTTGGGGGTGTCCTCCGTCCAATATTTCCATTTGTTATGAGCATTTGTACTATGAATAGCGACCCTCTCCTCCTATTATGAATAGCGACCCTTATGAATAACGACCCCGATGTTGCATTATGAATAGCGACCCTCTTCTCGTATTATGAATACCGACCCTCTTCTCTGATTATGAATAGCGGTCCTTATGAATAATGAACCTTATGAATAGTGACCCTTTTCTCCAATTATGAAAAGCGGTCCTTATGAATAGCGGTCCTTATGAATAACGGACCTTATGAATAGCGGACCTTATGAATAGCGACATTGACTCGATCATGATGCTATAATAAATGTGTACAGTAAAACTATGTTTCTGATATGTTACTCATGAATAAATATTTGTCAATTTCAGAGTTTGATCTCTCACAGCAAATAATTATAGAACGATGTAGAGCGCGCGCTTCTCTAAGATGTGATGGTGCGGTTAGCATTAGATGTAACATGGGCGGCTTTCTGCTTTGTATCAAGGTATCAAAGTATCAAGCCCACAAGAAAGTGAAATTGTTGGAAATATGCATTTGTAGGAAATTACATTTTATAGTAGTCATTGCCACGTTTAAAATTTCCATCAATCTTCAGAAGGGACGGTGAAGTGGAGGCGGAGGCAGCCGGATCACTATGCCCCCAAAAGAAGGATACACCCCCCGTCTCACCTCGGCTATAATCGGACAAAAAGTCACAATTTCGGGCAGAAAGGTAAATAAAAGTTACAGAAAGAAGAAAATAAAGCAGCGCTGAAATTAATGACTGCAGAGAATCCTTCGTTATATCTTTTCGATAAGCCTAATATACAAACATTACCAATATTCAACCTGTAACATGATTTTTGTAAATATATTTTAGCTCTTACATTTTTACCTCGACATTTTTACCTCTGAAATTTTTCCTCTGACATTTTTACCTCTGACATTTTTACCTCTGACATTTTTTCCTCTGACATTATTACCTCTGACATTTTTACCTCTGACATTTTTACCTCTGACATTTTTCCTCTGACATTTTTACACCGAGCCATTCATAATAGGAGAAGAGGGTCGCTATTCATAATACGAAATGAGGTTCGCTATTCATAATAGGAGAAGAGGGTCGCTATTCATAATAAGAGGAGAGGGTCGCTATTCATAATAGGAGAAGAGGGTCGCTATTCATAATACGAAATGAGGTTCGCTATTCATAATAGGAGAAGAGGGTCGCTATTCATTATACGAAATGAGGTTCGCTATTCATAATAGGAGAAGAGGGTCGCTATTCATAATAGAAGAGGGTCGCTATTCATAATACGAAATGAGGTTCGCTATTCATAATAGGAGAAGAGGGTCGCTATTCATAATAGGAGAAGAGCTATTCATAATAGGAGTAGAGGGTTGCTATTCATAATACGAAATGAGGTTCGCTATTCATAATAGGAGAAGAGGGTCGCTATTCATAATAGGAATAGAGGGTCGCTATTCATAATACGAAATGAGGGTCGCTATTCATAATAGGAATAGAGGGTCACTATTCATAATACGAAACGAGGTTCGCTATTCATAATAGGAGTAGAGGGTCGCTGTTCATAATACGAATGAGGGTCGCTATTCATAATATAGAGTTAGGGTCGCTATTCATAATACGGGATGAGGGTTGTTATTCATAAAATTAAATAGGCCTAAGCAATATCCAAAATGCTCATAACACATGGAAATATTGGACGGAGGACACCCCCAAGGCGACACATGGCGCTGAATATTTGTCTTGTTTTTAAGTAGGTTTGAAATTTGTTATCCAATGTTATAAACATAATTGAGAATTTAAATCAATAACATTTGAATCATGAAACATCCTCAAGCTCACCGCTCCTCCCCCCACCCACCCCCCCCCCCCCCCAACTCCCGCCGCCCCCAACACCCGCCGCCTTCGCCGTTTTGATGACGACTCGGACATTCAGGTAGCGGACCTTAATATTTTTTTTTTTTTTTTTTTTTTTGGGGGGGGGGGGGGGGGCTGAGGTGGTTTCCTTATAATATATATGGTCTTGTCACCAAAGTAAATTTTCTTAAGTTTGACTATCAGTTGAGGGGAGGGGGGGGGGGGGGTTCGCACAAGGGGGACAAATTACGATAGGATTATGTGTGTGTTATGTTTCCCTTTTTTGTCACCACTGGAGCGGGAGAAATATATTAGCTAGATTAGGGGGATGTATTTTTATATAATTATCAAAGCTTAAAAGAAAATATAGGCCTTCTTGCATGGGGTCTATTTGCTATTCATAAGGACCGTTATTCATAACGTGTAAATTCCCGTACTTCCTGGTCCGCTATTCATAATGGCAAAATAGGGTCGCTATTCATAAAGAAACAAGGTTCGTTAATCATAAGGACCGCTATTCATAATATGAAATCAGGGTCGCTATTCATAATACGATGAGAGGGTCGCTATTCATAATACGAAATGAGGGTCGCTATTCATAATAGAAGAGGTTCGCTATTCATAATAGGAGAAGAGGGTCGCTATTCATAATACGAAATGAGGGTCGCTATTCATAATTGGAGAAGAGGGTCGCTATTCATAATAGGAGAAGAGGGTCGCTATTCATAATACGAAATGAGGTTCGTTATTCATAATAGGAGAAGAGAGTCGCTATTCATAATACGAAATGAGGTTCGCTATTCATAATAGGAGAAGAGGGTCGCTATTCATAATAGGAGAAGAGAGTCGCTATTCATAATAGGAGAAGAGGGTCGCTATTCATAATACGAAATGGGGTTCGCTACTAATAATAGGAGAAGAGGGTCGCTATTCATAATACGATATGCGGGTCGCTATTCATAATACGAAATGAGGGTCGTTATTCATAATAGGAGTAGAGGGTCGCATTTCATAATTCAAAATGAGGGTCGCTATTCATAATAAGAGGAGAGGTTCGCTATTCATAATGCGAAATGAGGTTCGCTATTCATAACACGAAAGAGGGTTGCTATTCATAATACGACTAGTGGTTCGCCATTCATGATGCAAAATGAGGGTCGCTATTCATAATACGAGAAGAGGGTCGCTATTCATAATAGGAAATGAGGTTCGCTATTCATAATAGAAGAGGGTCGCTATTCATAAAACGAAATGAGGGTCGCTATTCATAATATTAAATGAGGGTCGCGTTTCATAATACAAACTGAGGGTCGCTATTTATAATATGAGTAGAGGTTCGCTGTTCATAAGAGGAGTAGAGGTTCGCTGTTCATAATACGGAATGAGGGTCGCTATTCATAATAGGAAATGATGGTGGCTATTCATTATATAGAGTTAGGGTCGCTATTCCCTGCAGTATTTCCGTGGTACAAGTACATATTACTGACAATTCTCGTCGAATTAGTTCATAGATGGCGTAGACTGTTTGTGTTTCACGGGGGGGGGGGGGGTGCGGTTGGGGTGTAGCAGTGTTGCCATCAAGGGGTTGATCTAACATGTCCCTTACCTTCAGCAAAGGATGGAAGCGACAAAAAGGGGGTTGTAGGCAGGGGCATCGCTAGACCTTTTTCAGTTTGAGGTTGGGGGGGGGGTGAAGATGCCACCGAATACCGACAAAAATAGCTACCAATTATATATTAACATATATATATTAACATATATATATATATATATATGTTAATGCCAATGTCCCAATGTCTACAAATTTAACCCTATAAATCCGGGGCCAGGAGCTAAATTATTTTCAACCCCCCCACCCCCCTTCCCGTGCGAAGCGCGGAAGCTTTGACGTTCCATTAAAATATTAGAGAAAGACGACGATTCGTTGTACCGTTCACTACTCTTAATCCGCTCGGTGTAAAAATGTCAGAGGTAAAAATGTCAGAGGAAAAAATGTCAGAGGTAAAAACAAAATATATGAGTGCCGTCATAATATCTCAGCACTTTTATCACACAAAATGTCGAGACGTACAGCTACTGCATGGGCTAGTCTATTATATTCCTTTCTTCCATAATGCATTTAAAGATAAAGTTGAGTCTTATTTTCCGATTGCATTGTGAAAAAAACGGTGTGGAAGCAATCAGAAAAGGTTGATCATCTAGCATAAACTTGTAAGTATTGGTGTGTAGTGCAAGGTTTTGTAGTCATCAAAATGATAAAAACTTTGGCCCAGTCTTGGTAAAGTAACAAGCACTGTACACGGAAAGATATTGATATGGGACTAAACTGGGACTGGAGGGGAGGGGGGGGGGGGAGGAAGGGGGGGGGAGGAGGGGGGAGGAGGGGGGGAGGGGAGGTGAGCTTGAGGATGTTTCATGATTCAAATGTTATTGATTTAAATTCTCAATTATGCTTATAACATTGGATAACAAATTTCAAACCTACTTAAAAACAAGACAAATATTCAGGGCCATGTGTCGCCTTGGGGGTGTCCTCCTTCCAACATTTTTCCATTTGTTATGAGCATTTTGGATATTGCTTAGGCCTATTTCATTTTATGAATAACAACCCTCATCCCGTATTATGAATAGTGACCCTCTATATATATATATATATATATATATATATATTATGAATAGCGACCCTCGCTTCGTATTATGAATAGCGACCCTCTAATCCTATTATGAATAACGACCCTCATTTCATATTATGAATAGCGAACCTCTACTCCTAATATAAAAAAGCGAATCTCTACTCATATTATGAATAGCGACCATCTACTCTTATTATGAATAGCGACCCTCTACTCCTATTATGAATAACGAATCCCTACCCATATTATGAATAGCGACCATCCACTCCTATTATGAATAGCGACCCTCTACTCCTATTATGAATAGCGAACCTCATTTCATATTATGAATAGTGACCTTATTATGAATAGCGACCCTCATTTCGTATTATGAATAGCAACCCTCTACTCCTATTATGAATAACGAATCCCTACTCATGTTATGAATAGCGATCATCCACTCCTATTATGAATAGCGACCCTCTACTCCTATTATGAATAGCGAACCTCATTTCATATTACGAATAGTGACCCTATTATGAATAGCGACCCTCATTTCGTATTATGAATAGCAACCCTCTACTCCTTTTATGAATAGCTCTTCTCCTATTATGAATAGCGACCCTCTTCTCCTATTATGACTAGCGAACCTCATTTCGTATTATGCATAGCGACCCTCTTCTATTATGAATAGCGAACCTCATTTCGTATTATGAATAGCGACCCTCTTCTCCTATTATGAATAGCGAACCTCATTTCGTATTATGAATAGCGACCCTCTTCTCCTATTATGAATAGCGACCCTCTTCTCCTATTATGAATAGCGAACCTCATTTCGTATTATGAATAGCGACCCTCTTCTCCTATAATGAATAGCGAACCTCATTTCGTATTATGAATAGCGACCCTCTTCTCCTATTATGAATAGCGACCCTCTTGTCCTATTACGAATAGCGAACCTCTACTCCTATTATGAATAACGAATCCCTACTCATATTATGAATAGCGACCCTCTACTCCTATTATGAATAGCGAACCTCACTCATTTCATATTATGAATATTGACCCTATTATGAATAGCGACCCTCATTTCGTATTATGAATAGCAACCCTCTACTCCTATTATGAATAGCTCTTCTCCTATTATGAATAGCGACCCTCTTCTCGTATTATGAATAGCGACCCTCATTTTGCATTATGAATGGCGAACCACTAGTCGTATTATGAATAGCAACCCTCTTTCGTGTTATGAATAGCGAACCTCATTTCGCATTATGAATAGCGAACCTCTCCTCTTATTATGAATAGCGACCCTCATTTTGTATTATGAAATGCGACCCTCTACTCTTATTATGAATAGCGACCCTCCTTTCGTATTATGAATAGTGACCCGCATATCGTATTATGAATAGCGACCCTCTACTCCTATTATGAATAGCGACCCTTATGAATAACGACCCCGATTTTGCATTATGAATAGCGACCCTCTTCTCGTATTATGAATACCGACCCTCTTCTCCGATTATGAATAGCGGTCCTTATGAATAATGAACCTTATGAATAATGACCCTTTTCTCCAATTATGAAAAGTGGTCCTTATGAATAGCGGTCCTTATGAATGACGGACCTTATGAATAGCGGACCTTATGAATAGCTGACCTTATGAATAGCGACATTGACCCTTTTAAACCATGGGTTAAATTTCAACTTCCTTTGTGAATTCGGGCCTATGGGTATGGGGTCTTCATATTGGCTGAAGGCAGGCGCGTACGCAGGATTTTTTCAAGGGGGGGGTTTTAACATTTATAAATCGGTCCGAAAATTTCGCAACGACTCAGCCAGCCGCTGAATAAGCGGGGGGGGGGGGGGGGGGGGGGGGGGGGGGGGGTAAGAGGACACATTTTTTTTTTTTTGGTCCCAAAAAAATCGCAACGCCTCAGCCGACCGCTGAATAAGCGGGGGGGGTAAGAGGACACTTTTTTTTTTTTTTTTTGTCTCGAAATTTGGAACTTTGACATTTTGCTCCGTTGGGGGGGGAGTAAGGTCACCTTTTTTAGGTCGGCCATGGGAATAATTTTTTTTTTTTTTTTTTTTTTTAATAATTAAATAAAAAATAAAAATAAAAAAATAAAAAAATCCAAAAGGGGGGGGTTTTAGGTTTTTTTTAGGCTGAAGGGGTAATGTCTCTGTGATGTAGTGGCGGACAACTTTTCCTATTCGTTACAACACATAAAATTTCAATTTTTTACAAAAAAGTGTCCATTCTCTTTAGAAGTCCTATAATTTGAATAGTGCCCCAAGGAAGAAAGCACTTAGGAGAAACACATACATTAATGATATTCTTTTACTACGACAAACAAACATCACACTGCACTGACCAAATCGCCAATTTGAGATTCGCGCAGACTTAGTGATTCTCATATATAATTCCCTTATTATTGGTCCGATTTATTTAAAACTTTCACCATTCTGTTTCTCTTATTTTTCTGCTTTCATACAGATGAAAGTATAACAAGGGTTGGATTGCCCCTTCGGTGTTTTTAACCATGACTCACCAAGCCAGATTGAATACATCATTGATGAGGTTAGCTCTATCAGCAGCACTCAACACAGTGTGGTTGGTCCGGAGTTGATCTATTAATGCTCTCCAGGTCGATGTTTCGTAGTTCACACGGTACATCCCAGACTGCTTTGTGTTGACCTTGAACCATTTACTAGCACCTTCTACATGCAGATTCACACTTGCTATGGTTTGTAGGAAAACACAGAGAAATGTAAAAGATTTATCTTGCACTGTACAGTCCATAACAATACACGGGCGGGTATTATTCAAAGAAATATAAACAAACATGAGCCTGCATGTTCCGTGTAAGAGTGGGGGTGATGCAGATTTTTTTCTGCCCCTCAAAAAAATGTTTTTGCTCATTACGCCACTGCTCCCTCATCCCTCACATTCCGTCCCCCCCCCCCCGGTCATGAAAAGAAATCACTGCCCCTGCTATTATGTAATGATCCAAAACACTTGAAATCATAAATTTGATAGACATACTGCTGTATACAGATTTGTTCACAACAGGATATATGAAGAGAAAATTATCTATTCTAAATTAAGTTTTATTTACCTTTCTCATGTTCCATAACGATAGTCTTGGTTTGAGGGTCAGTATCTGTGAAGTACGTGACAGGAACAGTCCACTTATACCTGTAAAAATAAAGAGTGTGGTGGGGAAAGTAACTGATAATTGCTTCAGTAGAGATGTACTCCATGTACCAGATGCATCACAATCAGAGTGCGTCTCATTGATCTAGAATTTTGATAATGTTCTTAGTTTAACATCCAGCAAATAAATATAATAACTGAATAACAAAGAACATATGAATGTAAAGGTATAATACAGAATATACAAACAATAACTTCATGTCAAAATGGTTTTTTAACATACCGGTATGTACATATAATAATGAAACTTAATATTTCTATAACATGTTGTTATCATTATTCAAGGATTCGTTTTCAGGATTCATCACATGGATTCTGTTCTGATATTTCTTGTGTGAAGGGTGTGTAAGCACCTTCTGACGATAAGACTCATTATCTACCTCATTAAATTTCAAGCATGTGTAACACCTTCAAAAGCATTATGAGTCTAAAAGACAATTGATGATTTTATTTATGATTTAACGATGATGGAATAAGGATGAATAACTTACCCAAACTTTGAAGAGGCCTCATTTGAAGGCTCTCCCTGAGGATAAATCAGAAACCTTTGTTGAGTAGCCAGGCCTGCCTGGGTGACATGGATGACTGGGAATCCCATCTGAAGTGTCCAGGTATCCATCATAGCAGTAACATCTACATTA
Source organism: Strongylocentrotus purpuratus (assembly GCF_000002235.5). Lineage (NCBI taxonomy): Eukaryota > Metazoa > Echinodermata > Echinoidea > Camarodonta > Strongylocentrotidae > Strongylocentrotus > Strongylocentrotus purpuratus. Next base: position 30,976,312 of record NW_022145612.1, on the reverse strand, counting down.
TGTCCATTCTCCTTAGCGACCTGATGATGTTTTAATCAAACAATGTTATATCACCTAAGTGGTTACTACTCTTGTTAAAGGTATAGACCAGTTCTGGTCATGCGATTGCATTGTGAAAGAAACGTTGTGGAGTCGATCAGAAAAGGTTGATCATCTAGCATATAAGTATTGGTGGGTACTGCAAGGTTCTGGATTCATCAAAATGATAAGAAATTGGTAAAGTTACAAGCACTGTACACAAAAAGATGTATATGGGACTACGCGATATCTATCCAGTCCGGATAGATATAATAATTTACCAAATATATCAATTTGTTGGCGGTTTCCCGGCAAATTTTGTATAATCACGTATTAGTCAAAACATATTCTTCCACATGATTGGTATAAGAGCTTCCATTTCATTTTTTGAGAGGGGGCGTTTCCAAAACTGGTATTTACCTTTAAGACTAAATAGCCTAAAATGAATTCAACATGAAATGAAAGAAGTTATGCCAAAATGTTTCCCATGTGCTCTTTTAACTCATTGCCAACTGGAATCGGGTTGTTCATGTATTGAACCTATGGGGGGAAATGACAATTCAGTAGTCAATGGATTAACACATGGAGTACATAATTGTCTCATTCCCATATGCTTAAAGAGAAGGTCGAGTTCTGGGAAGAGGTGAAAAAAAAATTGTGAGCATTAATCATTCTTATAATATGCAAGTGTGGAAGAACATCAGTTAAGACATGTTCCCTGAAAGCATGGCTCATCAAATGCCTTCATATTCTAAATATGCATGTAACATCGTAAACATCGGGGGGCCGGCTTTTTACGCCACGTGTTCGTGTAGCCCCATATACAGCTTTCTGTGCAAGTGTTTGTAACTTTACCAAGACTTGGCCAAATTTCTTATCATTTTGATGATTCCAGAACCTTGCAATACACACAAATTCTTATATGCTAGATGATCAACCTTTTCTGGTCGGTTCCGCACCGTTTCTTTCACAATGCAATCGCATGACCAGAACTCAACTTCATCTTTAATACACAGAATCTATTCAGTTCATGTGGACTACCGTAAGTATTAGGTCAAAAGAATACTTAATTTGTCAAAATCTTTATGTTCTATATTTTCTTCTATAATCACAATGAATATATTTTCTTCTATAATCACAATGAATGTGTTGATGGTCAAAAGATGTGATGACCTACCCATCAGGATGAAAACAAACAAAGTATTACAGTCAGCGTGTTTCCACAAAAAACATCGACACGGTATTACCCGTGTAATCAGGCACGTAGCCAGGAAATTATAGGGGGCGCGTGCCCCCCCCCCCCTTCCCCCGTGGCTACGTGCCTGCGTGTATAATACCGTGTCATACCGTGTAACTTTTCTGTGGAAACACAGGCGTGTCGAATCGTGTCGACTGAGATACGGATTATCATAACCACAAACCGTGTCTGGCGGATCAACAGAGCATGCGAAGCCCCAATCACCACTGCAGCGTGATTGGTTGAAAAATACTTTGAAATATGCGTACACAATAATATGTTTATATATGCGCTGTACGTAACAATGAAAAATTCACGTCACAATAGAATAGCGTGGATCCTGTGTAGATCTGGATCCATGATCGAGGTCAAAGGTTGAATCTTGACTTCCGATTGACACAGTATTTGCCTGACTTGGAACACGGAATCGGGGCTAATCGGAATGCTGCGCTCTGCGGAAACAGATTGGTTAAATACCGTGTCGTCACGACACAGTATTTCAATTCCGGAAGAGATAATCCGTGTTCCACTTTTTTTCTGTGGAAACATGCTGAGTGACTTAGCTCTAGATAATTCACAACAAGCTTTGGTTGAAAAGGAAGAAAAGAATTACTCCAATAGGAATCTCACAATAGGCCATTTTCGTAATGTAATCAGATTTAATGCACAAATCTTTATTAAGTGCCTCGTTACAACTCATTTCATTCACCTGTTATGAATAATTGTACTTCAGTAGTCATGATGCGAGTTGCATACATTACGTCTTGTTAGGTAGGACAAGCCATAATGGCCATGTTCACACGATGGCAATTTTGGTCGGAGTAAAAGTCGTGTTTAGAGCTAGTTGGCGTAAATATGGTAAGGTCGGCGTAGTGACCGTCTGAACAATAGTCGTGTTAGCTAAGCCGACCTTTACGCCGACTGATACTCCTGGATTTTTCCAGGAATGCGTGGGTTCGAACCCCGGCCGCGTAATACCAAAAGACGGGAGTTGCTGCTACCTTGTTTGGCGTTCAACAATAAGGGATAGAGCAACGTCGATCTGGCGCGGCTCAGTGGCTGCCGGGTCTCACGATCAATTGGGCAAAAAGAATTTCCATTTTTGGTTTAATAAAATTTGGAGTGAACTTTAAAAGATTATTATTATTATTATCATTATTAACACGACTAGAGGATAGTCTTAGTTGACTGTGTGGATGCTCGAGTATCTGTGACCTTTCACAAGGGTTGTTTGTTTACGATTGAAAATGAAGATTAGATTTTGCGTGGTTTAGATGCGAAAGCTGGGTTGAGGTCGACTAGGGCGGGCACAACCACTTCCAGAAGTTATGCTGAGTAAGACTGGGTCGGTGGAAGGAATAGCGTAAAGCGTATGGATAACTAATGGTGTATGGAATATTTAATGCTGCAGGGAAAACTTACGCCGACTAGGAAGCCCGTCTGAACATGGCCAATGTTTGTCCTACCTATCGACAATTAATGTATGCAGTTTGCATTCTGACTTTTGAAATACAATTATTTGTAACAGGAAAATTAAATAATTTGTAACATGGCACTTAACAAAGATTTATGAATTAAATTCAAATACATTACTAAAAAGGTCATTTGCTATGAAAAACTCATCAAAGTGCTCTTGTCAATATTTTACAGAGATAGGATACAGAGCAATGTTTGAAACAATTATTTGCCAACTTTGTTTCTCCAGCATATAAAGCATGTTTACCGTTGATAAGGCATTCCAGAGGTCAGATGTCACAGCATTTTTGAATTTATACTGCTTGAGATAACGTTGGATTCCCAGCATCATGATATCCTGGTCACCGGTCATCAAAAAGCTTTGTAACATCTTCAAGATTGTTGCACCCTGGATAAAAAGAGATATTGAAGAGAGAAGAGAAAGGAAAAGAAGAGAAAGGAAAAGAGAAAGGAAAAGAAGAGAAAGGAAAAGAAGTGAATAATAACACAAATTGTTAATAATCATATAATATTGGTTGGCTTTGGGAGGGATATTAGAATGTATTGCCTGCAACCCAAACACATTGCCACTTGTCAAAGATTGGGGCGATGTTTGCGATATTCCCTGAATGTGAAGCCAGCGAATACAATCATCATTAGTTATATCAGATATCTGTCTATTTTGTGGCCATCATGAACAGGTTTGTTTGCTTGTGGGTTCCTCTGGTTTTATGTTCTTCATACCACGCATCTTATCTGAGCTGAAAAATCATGTCATGCTTTGTTACGCATGTAGACTAGAACAAATTTGGTAAATATTTGAGGTTATTGTACATAATTATTGTCAATGGGAAATTTGGGGGATTTCCCCAAAGATATTGTACATCGGGGAAAGATTGCCTATTGTAATAGTTGTCATGGAGATGAGGCAAAAAAACACCTGTTGAATTGCCTAGCTCAGAGGCCTGGTGTCATGCAACCTCTTGTGAGATAGGGAAATGTAATGAATGAGAAAGAGAAAGAGAGAGAGAGAGAGAGGAGCAGAAGGTTGATGAAAATAAGATAAAAAAAGGAAATAGCACAGAAGACATCAAACCAAATTTAGACGGATGTGATAAGACTTCAATTTAGTGACACATATATGCCATTCATGTCATTCTCTTTATCAGATATTGAACTGAGGTAATGAGGTACTGGCATTTTATAAGAGATTTTTTTTAAAATGACTAATTTTTGTATCTTTCTTTGTTTATTGCATTTTGTAACAGACTTCCTACAGCTGAACATGTTAGGATGATAGATTTAACTAAGAAAGCAACTTACTTTACTGTATGAGATGTCATCAAATATTTCCTGGATTTGACTAGGATTATTGACTGTCACTGAGATAGGATGTGAATTAGCCTCCTGGTCTTTGCTCATTGCTCTACGGGTAGTTAGTATGATGAACTTATCCATCTGATCATGGAATGAAAACATTGAAACACAGACTTACAATCAATCAATATATCAGGTGTGGTGCCACTACTTTAGTCTCTAAATAAACTTTCAGAGGTCGTGATCAGTAATTCTATGATAAATGATTGATCATTTATAGTGCGCTTCTTTCTAGTAAACGATTTTGAGGCAAAATGAACACTGAAGTAAACGGTGACAGTAATTGTTACAATGTGATTTTGTTCTCTTTGTGGCATTTAAACAAATCCATGACCCCACTTGTTGGAGTTTTCCTTAACTAACATCATAGAAATATGACAACGATAGATTGAGAGCAAACAATGCGAATGTTTATGTATAACAAACATTTTAAACGTGACAGAAATTCCAACTAGTCCGGCAGCCATCTCGATATACCTTGTTTTAGGGTCTATAGTTTTTTTTGGGGGGATTATAGTTCCTTAGACCATCAATTTGAAGAATCCGATTGCTGACACTCTGTCAGCATTGAGCAATTTGACATATGTGACGTCATACAAAATGGCCGCCAAAATCCCCTTTTTAACAAAAATTAATGATATAAAAAGTGTTAACAGCATTTTACTACATTAAATGGCAGTAAAATATCTTGATTTTTTTCTAGAATCATCACTAAATAAAAATTGCGATGTTGTATGATCACAAATGATAAATTTGCATAATTCAGAATGGCGCCCTCTATAGACACATTAACTTGCATAGTTCAAAATGATGGCCAAATACCAATTTCTAACATGAGATTATCATATGTCATGAGTCAGATGCACTGGATACAGTGAGTAAAAATAGTGCTGCACATTTTTTTTTTGTAATTTAATACTCGAAGAAAACACGATTGAATTTTATGCTCTCTGTCCCATAGATATGAGGTGACATATGGTGATACATGCCCGTTTTCAGTGACAGCGTTAAGAAACTAGATTTGTATTTTAAGGTACTAGATTCTTTTATATGAACCTAAAAATTACGAACTACCAATACGATACAGGACTATATCCGTTTATAAGTTTGCTTCAAAATCTTGAAATTTGTTTAAAAGCCTCTAAAGTGTTGGGAACCCTAAAATATTCCATGCGGAAGAGGGTGTCATTTAACACTTAATTCTGCAAAAATATTCAAAACAAATGTGTTCGAAGTGAGATCGTGACTGTAAGGCATGCTCCCACACACATGTTTGCAAATGAGCTCTCTTAACATTTTCTACAAACGCTTCAGTAGTTTGAGGTAGTGAGGCAAGGTTTGGAGTATTTGTAGCTCCTAGTCTTCGGACCCTTGATAGCCACACGTTGATACGAGCCTCTGACATTGAGCTTGTTGTTGATTGTCCATAACATGAAGCAAAACATTGAGTAGGTTGAGTGATGACATATGGCCATGCTGCATCAATATTGCCAACTGAGTCCTAAGGGAGTCGAATCTTCTGCTTCATCACTTTCAGCATTGTACCCTATCCGATGCCAAAGTATGCCCCAAGAGTGTCGCATCCCGTCAACGCATGTCCTACCAACATCGATGGAATGATATCTCCTAACTTGTCTACAGTGGCAGGAACATCAGTAACAGTTCGGTCTGTGATGGGCATCTCCATGGTCATTGGCGTTTTATAAGTCCGTCATGTAGATAATGATGCAAAAGTAGTACGTAGACGTCTGTGTCATCCACTATAGGACCCTTGTACCTCTTCTCATCAGCATCAATTCGAATCGCTTGCTGTGCTATGATGTTGCCCGGGGATGTTGCCTGCTTCTTTATAATTATGTTGTGGACAGGCCTTTCCTTGGCATGACATCACTGCCTGGAATCACTTCAACAGGAACCTCATCTTGACGGTAATGACCAGCTTGTGCTTTTGCCTATTTCTAAACACCCAATCATCCTGTAGACTCGCGCATATATGATGTCGATCAACTGTAGTTTGTTGTCATGAAAAGATAGTGAAGTTAGCAACACTAGAGACATGTTTAAACACATCAAGTCACTGACCAAGAAACCTAGACCCAAACTTATATGTCTTGCTGGATGAAAATGGGAACATTTTAACAGAGGATGAAGATATAAAGGCAAGGTGGAAGAAGTAATATTGTGTAAAACCGTATACTGCAAAATAAACTGAAGAAGTTGATGCTCATGAAGGAGTAAGCGTCGAGGACGAGCCAATGCTTGAACCTGACATCTTACAAAATGAAGCGAAGGAAGAAATAAATCATCTGAGACCTGGGAAAGCACCTGGTATTGAAAATTCCCTGCGAAGCTTTTCAACGAGAGTGGAGAGGAGGGCGTAAAGGTCATGCATAAGCTGTGTAACAAATATGGAGACAGAGAATATGGCCACAAGACTGGAATAGAGCTGTTTTTCTCCCACTCCCAAAGAAAGGTGTTAAAAATGAATGTGCCAACACCCGCACTATTTCTATTACTCCGCATGCCAGTAAGATTCTTCTGCACTTAATTGCTGAAAGAATTATAAACAAACAGGGTTCAGAAAAGAAAGAGGGTCAAGAAACCAAATTGGCAATCTCGAAAATTCGATGGAGAAAAGCAGATAATTTCAACAACTTCTCTCCCTAGCTTTATTGATCATCCAAAGCTTTTGACTGCGTGCAACATAAACGCCTATGGAAGAATACGAGCTAGATGGGCTTTCCAGCACATATTATTCAACTCATCCAGTCGCTCTACCAAGACCAAGAAGCAACAGTAAGAACAGAGAATGGCTACACCGAAAGGTTCACTATTGGTCAAGTTGTCCGTCAAGGCTGCATCCTATCACCATAACTTTTCAACATCTGTGCTGAATTCATCATGAGGCTTTTTATGGTCAAGTTTCTGTTAGTGGACGAACGATCATCAACCTAAGATACGCCGACAATACAACACTCCCTGGCGTACTGATGGGGGAGGGAGGGGGGGGGGTGGGACAGTTGACCCCCAAATAAAATTCAAACTGTTTTTTCTTCATATTCGATACCAGTGATTTACAAATTTTGCTGAAATGACATGATTTTCCTGTTTTTTTTTATCACTCTTTAGTAAATTATAATTTGTTAAGCGTATGTTGGAAAATGACAAATCCCTAAATTCACAGTCAAGCAAAAAATATGCTTATTTAAAAGCCTACATGTCAGGGTCCGCGGAACGGCGGGGCTCAGGGGACTTAAGCCCCCCTCACTTTTTGTATAAAGAAAGTGACCCGAGGTGAAATGAGGTATCAAAATATGCTCATCTGACAGTTATTAAATGCCTAAAACCCCTGAGCTTCCAGGGGCTGTGCCCCTTGAACCCCACCTAGGGCCCTAAGACAGGCCCCTGCATGGATGCTCATCTGACAATTATTAGCTGCCTACAACCCCCGAGCTTCCGGGGGCCCTGGACCCCACGCCAATTTGCGCTCCTCTCTTCCTGATCGTAAATACTTTAGCCCCCCCCCCCACCCCCGCTCTAAAAAAATGGTCCACGGGGCCTGTATGTAGCATGTATGAGTGGTGGTGATGCAGATTGTTGTTCTGCCCCTCTAAGTGTTTTTGCTCATTATGCCACTTTCAACACTTATAACAAGAAAATCAGAAGAACTACTAGAACTCCTTAAAACAGAGTGAAGGATGCAAGTGAATAATTTGGAACCTACCTCAATGTGAAAAAGACCAAGATCATGATTGGTGGAAATTAACTACATGTAGCAGAGCATGGTGGTTGATGGAGAAGAAGTTGATCAAGTGGACAAGTTTATATAATGTTCTTGGGTCAATGATTGTCAAGGAGGGTGGAAGCTCGGTAGATATCAAGAGACATCTGGCCATGAATAAAACATCGGTCTCAACACTGTCAAATATCTGGAAGGACAGGAACCTCACCTTTGCCACTAAGATTCGTGTAATGAAGGCATTGTTTTTCCAAGTAGGAACTCTATGGCTGCGAGACGTGGGCATTAGGAAAGGCAGACAGGGCAGCAATATCTGCCTTTGAAATGTGGTGTTGGAGGAAGCTACTTGGGATATCATGAAGAGATTACATCACCAATGTACACAATTAATGTCTATCATCGGAGATCAACCGCCACTTGCTACCAGGATTGACAAGGACAAGCTACAATAGTTTGGTCACGTTAGCAGAAGATTAGGAGACAACCTTGACAAATTATCATTCAAGGTACCTTTGAAGAAACACGTAACAAAGGAAGACTCAAGCTCAGATGGAGTGACGACCTTAGGGAAATCACTACCCACCCTCTAAATACTAAATACACTCTACCGGATTGCAGGAAACAGATGCCGATCGAAAGGTCTCATCAAACGGGTCACAAGGGTGAGCCATAATCTATATGACAACGACGACGACGACGAACAGTGTCTAGTACAGATGTCAACTGCTTTATCCACATTCACTGACGTTGGAGCAATGCTGGTCTAAATAAAGCCTATCGATGGAATAATAATGTGTGCCGTAAAACCACTTCTCACCGATTTGATGACAAATGAATTCTTTCATAGGCATTTTTGTTTCTTGAAATATGTAGGGTAGGTGTAGGGAATTGGAGACCGTAGGGAATTGGAGACCACCAAGCTTAAACCCATCACTGTCTGTCCGTATTGGCTCCAATATTGCTATAGCGCCATATGTGGCGTTTAACAACACTACTGCATTTATCCAATTCATTTCGAAGACTACATTGCGTTCTCTCTCCGAAAAAAATAATTGGCAAAATTGACCAAGATAAGCAATTTTGATCGTAAAATTTTGCTCTGATATAAAAAAACACAATTTTCACTGAATATTGTGGTGTATGTATATATTTAGGGGTGGCTCTTAAAAATTAGTTTTAAAAGGAAGTTTATGAAGTGTGCCAACCATCACAGAAAACTTATGTCCATTGTGTGTTGTGAATGGGTGTTGCAACGCACATTATGAATGGTGTCTGATCAGAAATGTGTGTAGGCAATGGGGGACACCAGGTCCAAGATGGGGGCCTACTTTCCCCCAGTTGTCCATTTCATGTTGAAAGGCACTATCATGAAACATATTTGGTTGTTCGTGTCACCATTCTAATTTGAATGCATTTCATTTTAAGAAGTTGTGTCTATGCTGTGAATTTGATCAATGTAAAAGTCACATTGCCAGAACATTATTCTGAAAGTATTTAAAAATAATTTAAAGCACCTTTATTACTGTAAACAAAAAACTACAGACATAATTTGGGCCACATTGTTTTAAAATCGTTTCAAAATTACAGTAAGTTCATTGGCTGCATGTATCTCTTTCAAAAAGTGTTTGAACTAACTATAACAATCCCATTTTCATTCAAATTGTATTTAAGATGTCTTGATTTGTAACTGTCCCTTATTACCTACACATGTAGGTAATGAGAGACCTTTGGTGATGACGTCATTAATCATTATCTTATTAATCAGTTACACCATGACCACAATTTTGTTACCAAATAAAAAGAAAAAGTTACTGTAGAGAATACAAAACTTTCTGTATGTGTAACAATGTTCATGTTTATGTAAATTATGCAAATGTGCTTGAGGGTCTCCAATTCCCCACACCTACCCTATCTAAATTTGGACCAAACAAGATGACAGATGAATGCTGCACAACTGCAATTGTTGCCCCCAAAAAGCATTTCATATGATTTCAACGTGACATAGATTTAAGAAATTGGCATTTGGCTGGCACACATATTTTATTCAAATTAATATGTTTATAGAGGGCGCTATTTCAAAATATGCAAATAAGCTGCTCATCTATGGCCATGCAACATCACAAAACCTTTTTTTAGTGATGGTCTTAGAGAGATACAGACATTTGGCTGCACAAAATTGTAGAAAAATTCCTTATTATATATTTATTATTTATTTTTAAAGGAAAATCATGTACTTTGGCGGCCATTTTGTATGACGTCAAATATCTTAAATTGCTCAAGGCTGATAGAGTGTCAGCAATTGGATTCTTGAAATAGAAGCTTTAGGCAATCAAAATCCATTGAAAAAAAACTATAGACCATAAAACAAGGTTAGGCCAATAATCTGGATTTGGCTGCCGGACTAAACCATGATTTCCTGCAATTGAGCCACATCCTGTTAAAATACTGAAGAAACAATGAAATGAAACATAACATTTAAAGGCATCGTTTAACAATGTTAGATCTGAGATGCATAGCTCTACATGTTATCAGTGTATGTGATGTGGTGTAATAATGAAGCCCTGAACAAATTGCGCTTCATAATGATCATGAAGTGCTTCAAGAGGGAATTAAATCTTTGAGTGACCGGTTTTACCATACTCATTTTTTCCCAATAGACTGTAGTGTTATGAAAAACATTAGGAAAACACAAAATTTGATTTGGACTTCCAATCATATCTCAATAATCAGACAGGCGATCGGCTTGTAAAAGTCATGGGGTTCCTTACTGACCTTAAGGTTCATAATTATCATTGCAGCATGAGCTAAATCCAGTATTTTGTTTCAGAATCTGAGACAAAGTTACCCGATCCCTTTAAGTGAATTGTTGCTCTTACCATGTGCCATTCAGGTCTGAAATGATCAGCTCCGATGTATTCCACAAACGATGCAAATCCTTCATTGAGCCACAGGTCACTCCACCATTGCATAGTTACCAAATTACCAAACCACTGCGGTGCAAGATAACCACATCAAACAGTCAATTGACATTCATCATGGTATATTAAAACTCATACAGAAATTAGAATGAAGCATGCAACACTCTTATGTATTCAATTCACATTTTTGTTTTGTTTAGAAATAAAAATGGTCTTTCACTGAGCTCTTGCAGCTCTTTGTATTGGGAGAAAGAGAAAAAAGTTTGTTGTTTGACAAAAACAGAAACATTAATTTCTTCAATCTGAGAATACAAAACTTTGCAGTGTAAAATGATGTATATGCCGTATGGCATACTATTCAGGAGTATCATTTAAGAATCACATCCATTTTTAAAAATGATATCAATAACATGAAGCACAATCCTATCAAAGCCATTTCGTTTTCTGATTGTTCAAATACCTGGTGGCTATAATGGAATATACTGTAAGACCAGGGGGGTGTTTCCCAAAGATTTTAAGTCGAACTTAACTCTAATTTGGACTTAAAAGTTATGGAGAGCCATTTGTAGCCTTAAAATAATATATATTCAAATATAATAACTTTTATAAAAATATTTTCATAGTTTTTCAGTCCAACTTAGAGATAAGTTCAACTTAGGATCTTTGTGAAACACCCCCAAGAACCTTTTGCGACATGAACCTTTCAAAAATTATTAAGGACGACAAATTTTACACCAAGAAACTTGAGCAAAGTGAAGGATGTCAACTGGGATACAATTATTTAGTAGTGGCCTGATACTTCTGTAAATTTGAAACACTTGTGATATTTGAGAACATTTGATGAACGTACGAGAGAGTTTCTGGTTTTAACAATTATCCATTACCTGATGTGCCAATTCATGTGTAATAGTAATAACTATCAATGCTTCTTGCGGAGTTGATGTGACATTAGGTTTGTAGAGGACTGATGCCCCTCGGTAGGTGATAAGACCCCAGTTCTCCTGTGCTCCTGAATCAAAGTCTGGAATCGCTATCATATCTATAAATATTTATTTTAAAAAAACAAAAAAACACTGAATTAATACATGCATGAAGATTTCTTCAAAACAGAAAGAAAAAATTATTTAAGACAGGTAAGAAAAAGATGTACATAGAAACCGTCTAGAAAAAAAAAGGATAAACTTGACTTTGCATTTTACGTTGCATATTAACAATAATAATAGTTTGTTTTTTTATAGCGCATCTCAGGACCGAAATTATTATTATTTCTCATTGATTAATTACCATCATTGTCATCATAATAAATGTACATATTTAGTCATCAATAGCTTAATTGGAATTGCATTTTATCAAAATCTGCAACATAAAAAAAGAGGTCAACTGTATATCTGCTGTTCATGCATTTCCAACAATTTTAGAAATAGTAATTCTCATAGTGATTAAGCATATAAATTTTAATATTTACAAGTACATGTACATCCAAATTTTCAATAAAATTTCACTGTATCAGCAGTATCTTTTCCATCTAAAATCAATTCTAATTGACATAATAGCAAATAATCCATAACATAGGTAACTATTGCTTTCATGTAGCCAATTAACATTCATTTAAGGCATGAGATTGGATAAATTAGAGCCACATCTGTATTCATCTTAACTGTTTCTTATTCGCTCAGTGTACATGCACTGTCAATACATTTTGTTCCTCCTTCAGACAGTCAAAGCAATCAAGCATCAAGGGTAATGCATTTCTGAAGGATAAAGCGTCTCGATCTCTCTCTCGAGTGCGAGTGTGATAAACATGTTTTTCTTGACTGTCACTGCATAATCTCTCCACCCCCTCTTGCTTATGTGCTTCTTCCCCCACTGTCTACTGTCGACATCTGTCTTTTTTCACTCTCTTTCACTCTCGCTCTCTCTCTGTCTGTCTGTCTCTCTCTCTCTCTCTCTCTCTGGGCCTGTTTGTCCTTGGTCTATTATTGCCTGAAGTGTAATATGACTTGGGGATGAGGAGAGAGGAGATACTGAGGAATAATTATGAAATTATGAATGTAAATGTATAGGCCCATTTACACAGCCCCGCAACCATTCCTGAAAATGTGTACTGTTATTTTACACTAATGGAGAAAAAAACCCATAAGAACATACATGTACGCAACCTGGCTAGTGGCTACATGACCAATAATGGGCATTTTCATGTTGCATATTAAAGAAGGATAATATCTACAACACGACATGCCCAACATGTTCAAAATCAATACCAACAACACTACAATAAAATATGGTAAAAATGAAGTGTAGAAATGTACATTGTTGATTTCATAATTTAACATCTGACACCCTTGTCACTTGTTAATGAATGGTTCTAAGTTTATTTAATGTTATATTGCTGAACACAGCACAAAAAATAAAAACAAAAGTGTTCAGAGTTATTTCCTTTCCTAAATATGAGTGTAAAGATCAAAACAAGGGTCCATTCTCATTTGATGACGAGTGTTTAAAGTACATTAAAAAAAAAGTTTGAATAACAGGACAACATTTACTTCATTTGTGGTATTTAAAGTAACTGGATTTGAGGTACCTTTACATTATTACAAAGCTCTATACTAACTAAAGTATGCATAGGAAAAATTGATCATTCTCACAAACCTTTGAAGAACAATTTGGTATTATGTCGTTTTTTTTCAAAAGCTTTCACACAGTATCTATCATGCTCTTTAAATACAAGAGATGCATTGATAAAGAAGCACTGAGAAGCAGTGCTAAGTTAAGTTTATATCTCTATGGATAACCATCTTGAGGATATCCTATAATCGCTTAATTTCTTTCTTATCATTTTTGTTTCAGTTTAAACTGAAATACCTAGAAGCAAAGAGAGTGAAAGACAACATGTTAGAAAGGAAATTCATGGTTTTAACAAAACATACAAAAAAATAAAACTTGTTCAATATCACTTTCATTTCATATTATTCAGCTCCTTCACTCATCTTGATCTCATCAAAATCTTCAATACTTCACAATGACTTCTGGTACATCCACACTCACAATTGAACAGACTCCATCCATGCATTGTGATTACCAGGCATCCAAGTTACTGCTTAACGGGTAAATATGTAAATCTTGTGCCTCCGTGATGCCATTTCTTAGGCTTAATGGAGCAATAATCCAGCCTCAGAACTGTAATTGTTTTTCACACTTATCTAGGAGCGTTCATCTTTATGTATCGGTAGTCTCTAAATCAAGACAATATTATCTAGTTTGCTTGTACTTTTTAAAAATTATTCTCCTGCTACTTACATTACAGGACAAAATCATCCTCTTTTATTTATAATAATAATAATAAAAATATTTTATTTTTATATAGCGCTTAATACAAATGTCTCTAAGCGCTTTGCAAATATACTATTACCCCGGTCATTGGATTCATTTTTATCTTATTTTGTCCTTTCTAGCAGATGGCAATGCTGTTTATTTTAACTTTATACACATTTCTCTGAAGATTGCCTCTGTAATGCTATTATCTGTTAATGAAATACAATGTCTGGTAAGGCTAGACTACATTCCATTACGATCACCATCGATGGTGCATTAGGAAAGCACATGTACTGACTGAACAAAGAAGATAAACATTGTATTGATAATGCCTTTGAAAATGAGTTGACTGAGTCACTGTTTTCAAAGTAATATTAATATAAAAATTGCTTTTCACGACCGAGTATTATATAAATGGCAAATCATCTTTCCCTTTAAGTTTAAGTCTAAATTGTACTAACAGCCCCAATTCAGTTTCTTCTATATATACATGTAGATCATGTGTGACTTGCATACACACATGTAATCTTTATTCAATTGCGGTTTTGATTAATCTATTGATATTACTCTGTTGTGTATATATGTTATGCATCTTGTTTTCATTGAGAGTAAATAAAGATCGAACAAGAAAACCCCCTAGAGTCAACAAACTAAACAAAGAATATATTTGTATTATGATTATAAATGCCACAGCTCTCTAGCAACGATAAATAAATATTGTAAATTATTCAGTAGATTTTATTAAAATTCACTGACAAAACTTCATTAATACCATTTTTACTATTCTTTTGATAAATAGGAATTAAGCATGGAGATGAAATTACACTGATTGAATTACATCTGTTGTGAAATGGAGGAGGAAGATCCAAAGGAGCAGAATGAGCAATTCTGTCATGCAGGCCCCCCAAGCTCCGCCATTTTGTCCGGATCCATTAGAAGCCAAAATAAGCCCCCTTGCATAATTCATGAGCCTTATGAATTATGCATTCTGTAGGATGCTCCCCGCGAAAAGTGTACTGGAATGATGTTCACTACATTGTAAAAGACAATACGCGTATCAGCGTAATTAGAGAGGTCAAATAATCTACTGTACGGAATTATGGGTAATTTATTCATCACGCTGCGCGCTAGCAACGCAAGTGATTCAGCGAATCAGCGTGGATTATTCTGATGCGATCACCGTTAGGTGAAATACGCGCTCGAACTTGTATTATCGATCACCAGTATTAAACAGCTGGTGTACCCAGGATGCATCGGGAAGTGGACTTTCAAAGTTCCTCTCGTTGTTGTGTTGTTGTTGTTTTTTAATATGGGGGAGTGGCCTTAACTTCGTTGAGAAATACTGATATTCTTAATGTTTCGATCTTATTCCCTTTTTAGTCTATCAATAACTGGGTCTGTTTTTGTTTTATTAAATCAAACATGCTATAAGCCATATAACAACACATTCTATGGCTATGATTATACATTTCAAATATGCTTATGTTTAAAGTTTCCTTATTTTAGACAAACAAATTATGTGGCAAAGTGGATGGTTTCTCTCCACCCACTCTCATCGTACCTAAGTTAATGATTCCCTTTCTCTGTCTTTCTCTGTCTTTCGTAAATAATTTTCTGCAACTAACGGTTTGTTGTCTTGACTGAACAACCTGTTGCAGTTCTTTTCTGTCTCACTTTCAGTCGTAATACCACTCATTTACATTTACTCGTTATCAACTACGATCAACCATTCCATATTCACTCCATTACTGTCTACATTTCACTTGGATTATCTTCACTTTTCCTTTTTGCAGCCTTTGCAGGAGCTTTGAACATTTTTAATGTAGAGACCAGAGAGATCGGAAAATATGTTAATCATTTTATTCAAATTTTCTAACTTGAAAATGGAAAGTGAAACATTGTTTTTCAACATCTTGACATCATTTTTGTTTAAAGACAATGGAATTTAACACTGGAAATTTTGAATTGGGTTGCCCCCTTCCCCCCCCCCCCAGAAGTGGTACCAGGGTTAGTTAGTTAGGAGGCCCATGTCCTTTATAATTTTATTGTTAAGAATAGTTTTCTCTTTTTTTTAAATTAATTTTACATTGGTATACCATTAATTTCACTGGGAAAACCACCCCTTCCCTTACACATCAATACTACCATTACTTCTAGCAACAGTAATTCTATAATTCAAAACATTTTCATTTTCTAAATCCTTCTAATATAAACATATAACAAATATAATATTGTTTACACTTTTGCAACCCGTTACACGGTCCATGTAGAAACAGCACCAGGAAGAGGATAACAAGCCCCCCCCCCCCCGTTTTCTTAAGCTAGAAAGTACCAAAACATGATTCTATTAAAATTAGCAGTTTTGATACAAAGGCAATGATGATTAGCAGTTTCCATATTTAGTGCATTTAGAGGGTTGTCTTTCAAACCTTCTTACATACAATACTTGAAGCAGCAATAATGTAATAATCTACAAAACTTCAAATACAGAAGTCCATAGACCGAGGTAAATGAATTTCAACATGTATAATTATATTTGAAATATCATTGATTAATTCAATCTTTGATATAGACTAATAGATCTTTATCACTCACTCAAATTTCAAGGAAATTTCTTTCTGCCCAGCCCTCAGTTTCACCCTATAAGATGGAAGTTGACATTGTTAAAATGTTAATGTTTATTCATTGATGATTAGTTATCTTTAATTATTTGAAAGTTGACAAGATGATAAATTCATGAGCTTTTTTTAAATGTGGTATTCTACAAACATATAATACAAATAATAAATAAATAGTATGTAAATATTCAAGTTTAAACCCATCTCTACTGTCCTCTTTCATTATATGAGGGTGGCATCTTTAAGACGTAGTCCCATGTAGATGTCTTCTGCATTCATTGATGAAGTTGTAGCCTAGTTTTCAGAAGAAAGGGCTGTGATGATAACCCAAGTCTGTTGAATGGAAAAATGAAATAAGATACAGTGTATAAGAAAATAAACAACAACTAATAACATATACCCCGATACCTGCTCTGACAAAAAGAGGAAGGACTAATATTCACTTGGGATTCTAGGGGGCAAACCTAAACTATTTTTCCTACAAGACTAGTAATACTGACCACATGATAGATTATTTCTGATGATCCCATTAAGACAATAGGCCTGATGGAACTTGGATCAGGCAAGTATGAAATAACTAATACCGGTACATGAACAATGTACTTGTAATGTAAACTCATGGTCATAATTGAATAATACTTGGTTAAGTATGGGCCATAAAATGACCAAACAACTTGGAACAGAGAATGTACTGGAAATAGCTATTGAAACATACGTTATGTAGACTTATATTTCATGTATACGGTATTGACATTTTATTTTTAATCTAAATCACAATTGTGATATTCAGTCATGTATTCTTTTACAAGTCAATGGACAATGAAAAATATAATTGTCAGATCTATAACTTTCTGCATGATAAATGTGTTCTACAATAGTTTATTGGGGGTACCTACATGGTATATTAGCACACTTGCTTGTATGAAGTGCAGTAGGCCCACATCTCTAGATATGATTCTGTCAATATCTGTTCTTTATTCCTCTCCTGGGTTTGTAATCAGCATGCTTTCATCATCCACTGTAGAGAAGCATCATCCTACATAAGAGAAAGCAATGTAGGTACTTCAATTAAAAAGTGATAATAATAGATACATATCAACCATAATTCATCGTATAAATTGACTTTCGTTAATCTTATGTTGTGTTCTTCTTCATCTTCATTGCTCAAGAAGTGAAAGGACCACTTACAAAAAAAAAGTAATGAGGGGTCCTGTGTATACCCTACATGTATGATCATTATCATTATTATGTAGTGCTTTGAATGTGCATTAGACATCGTTCTTCTACACACAGGACCTCCTGTAAATAAGGACAAATCCCTTTGTAAACAAAGAAAGGGAAGAACTATAATAAAATATTCCCTCCACTATACACACTTGAAACATACTCTTAGTTCCATTTCCTTTTTAGTGAATTAATAGGTGGTGGTTTAATATTTGTGTGCTAAATATCCTGAAAATTTTACCTGCATGGGACTTTCAGCTTCATCTTGAAAATATAAGAAATGTTGTAATGTCTACTCATCAGTTAACTCCTTCCAGCTCTTCATCAGTTTCCATCTGTTGGAACAAAAAGAAAACAAAATCAATACGACAATCAAGGCGTCCCTTTCTCCTTAACAAAATAAAAATAGATCTAGCATAAAAGCTATTTTTCATGTCATGGTTGGCCTTAATTTTAATATAGTGTGGAAATCAACATTCCAATTTAATGAACCACAGTACAAAGTAAAATCAAATGGAAGATTTAACTTGTGCCTCAAAAAGTGTTTTATATGGCCTATAAATATAAAGTAGTCTTAAGTAGAATTGGTTTATTAAGACAAGATGAAGTGGACTTCATAAGTAAACATAATTGTGGACAAGGGGTCTTCTCTTACACAAACATAAAGATTTATCAACATGAACTGCACAATTCAGAGAAGAAAAAAATCTCCAATATATTAAAAGTAATAACAGGAGTCAGGAGCGTACGCAGGGGGGGGGGGGGGGTAAACCCCCCTACCTTCAGTTTTTTTTATGTGTATGTTTTTCTGGAACCCCCCTGTTTTTAGTGTTGTTTGTTTTTTTGTTTTTGTTTTTTAATACAAAACAAATCCAAATGGATGACCTAACCCCCCCCCCCCCCATGCTTATTCAGTGGCTGGCTGAGTCGTTGCGAAATTTTTGGTCAGATTTAAAAATGTTAACCCCCCCCCCCCTCCCCCTTGAAAAAATCCTGCGTACGCCACTGATAGGGGTCTAGATCTAGATAGTAAGGTCAAGGTCTAGACGCTAAAAATTGACAAGCATGCTGGACCCACACAAAATCTTATTATTAAATAAACAAATCCTAGTGTTGATGTTTTTTTAATACTTTTTATTAATAAGTTCCAGGTTTACATCTAAATGAAATAAGATTTGGAGTTGTTTGATTATCAATGGTCACAGATAATTTTGGTCTAAATAAAGTTGACACGGATGCAACTGAGCGAACGGATGGCACTGCACTGATAAAAATAAAGCCATCTAACAGTTAGAGTCAACATCTACTAAAGATTTTAACAAGAATTAATCCACTTGGATTATCAAAAAAATCATGCTTCAGAGATTATTGTAAGGTGTAACGTTAAATCTAGATTTAAATTAAATCGATGATTGGTGAATTAGCTAGATTCATGATGACGATCAAATCTGAAATAAAACTTGATTAGAAAGTTTGATCTTGATGCAGATGAGCACCGAAATTCCCCGGGGTGGGCCTGCCGGAACGGCCGGGTCCCTAACTGGAGTACTAGGGTGAAATGACGGCAAACCGCAGTCAAACTACTTCATGACGATGAAAATCAAAGTTCAATTTCAAGAGCAATAATTTCCTAGTCTTTTCCCCAAAAATCTGTTGAGAACGGTCTCACAATGTAACGAAATTACCGTAGATCACAAAGATTATTGCAGCTTTTTCAAAATTGATGACTAAATTCACTTAATCTACTCATATTTCAATCAATTACTCACCCATTCTCAATGAACTAAATCTTCTCAGTTTGTGCGAGTAGCCTGCGTCGTGCAT
The DNA here is from genome assembly GCF_000002235.5 of Strongylocentrotus purpuratus. Classification (NCBI taxonomy): domain Eukaryota; kingdom Metazoa; phylum Echinodermata; class Echinoidea; order Camarodonta; family Strongylocentrotidae; genus Strongylocentrotus; species Strongylocentrotus purpuratus. The sequence goes on along the minus strand of NW_022145612.1, from coordinate 30,956,590 downwards.
AAATCTGCATAATTAAAGTGACGCAATGAGGTCAAATATATTATCCGGTTTCTTAAACGATACTATCGATAAAATACATATTCATGAGGCTCATATCCAATCAAAACGCCGCCTCGGGTGCTTATTTTGTCTTCAAATGATCCAAAAGAGGCGGAGCCTAATCCCATTCGTGTAATGGTTTCCGCGCGTGCTGCTTTCCGTCTAGTAATTATATTTAAACGTCTTTGCTGTCATGCATTATTCCAAGTATTGATCAAAACCTAGTAGGGACAGGGCATGTACTTAAAGATATCCAATACTACCACTTCTATCTAGATAATGGGTCACGATGCAAGACGTCCAAGTATTGATCAAAACCTAGTAGGGACAGGGCATGTACTTAAAGACATCCAATACTACCACTTCTATCTAGATAATGGGTCACGATGCAAGACGTTCAACTGCAGGATCTATTAAAGATAGCTGCTGATAGCATGAGCCTTCTTACATCTGATCAACAGAGAGCATAATAGATTGGAGTACTAAAATAAAAGTAGAATGTTACATCCTACGCAGAATGCAACACTATTCATCTTAACATCCGCTTTTCCTCTCCATCTAATGCATATAATAATAATAAATAAATTCCACAAAATAAAACACCTTTTGACATTTTATGATTTCATGAGAATGACAAATACCTTGCTTGGGTAGAGGGTATGAGATGTCAAATAACGTCTCATAGAATGGAATAGTTTTGTTGACGACTTCTAAGGCTAATTGTGCTTGGTTGATCTGATCCACAGGAGCATACATGGCAACCTTGAAAAACAACAACAAAAACACAATAGTAAGTGTACAACATATATATTATCACTTAAGGGGAGGGTTTCACAAAGACTAAGATCGACTTTAAGTTGGAATTAACTATGGCAGGCCATTCGTGCCACTGTTTGCTCTTACCAAAATGATCTTTAGATAATATTTTTTCCTTCAAAAATGAATTATCAAAAAATGTAAATCCTGTGTAGATTTGTGAGAGACCAATGCCAGTAAATGGTGAGAGGAAACAGTGGCATGAACGGCCTGCCATACTTAAGTTCGATCTTAGTCTTTGTGAAACACCCCCCTGGTCTATACAGCATTCTGACATTTAACATGTAAATGAAACTGTCAAAGTGAAATTGCCCTTTTGTAAGGCATTAATCCTCACTACCAGGTCCCTAGGAGAGGACCTAAAGCCGTTGATCTTATAGTTGCGTTAATACTTACAAGCATTTGTTGCTTTCTTAGCTGTCAGGTAAAATAACTACCATTATATACCTCACTTAAGAAATCCAGCCATCTGATTGGTCGAAATTGCATTCATAAACTTTAAATATTCCTTTAAAATTCATAAAAATAGTTCTAAAATCCCAGTTACCATGGTTACCGGGAAAATAGTTCTAAAAATAGTTCTAAAATCCCAGTAACCATGGTTACCCATAGGTTTACATGTTAAAAAATGGTTTGAGCGATCGAGGATACCGTACAGTACGTGTGCGAAGAATTGGTCAGTATTTTCATACAAGACAAGACAATTCCAAACAAGACAAAAATGGCTAAAGAAACTCTCCCAAGATTTCAACTTATGAAATGCAAGACTCGCTGACAGCAACAACAACAAAAAAGGGTACGTGAAATTATCCATAAACATGTTCGTTTAGTTGAAAATGGAGTACCAGCATAGACGTAGACGAAAATAGATCTATAGTAGTCAGGGTGTCTGATCGCGCACCCGATGTTGTGTGCTAAGTTCTTCCCATAGAGTTTGCACGCAATGCAGTCTCTATGCAGTCTACGTGCATTGCGCGACCATGCCAAAAAAGTCATTTTTTTTTTTAATTCGAGATTCAAACCTTTATCTGTTGTGATCCTGAAGGTGATACTCAATAAGTGAGGTGTCATATGAAAGCGCAGGTTCTTCTCCATATTACCCACAGGGCCGGCCCACCCCAAAATTGTAAAAATATCTTGCTTAGACTAGAATCTAGATCTAGTCTACTCTCAAAGATACACTCGTAAAAAACAACCGTGCAGATAAACTAGAGAAAGGCCAAGGTGGTGTCATTAGTTGACTCTTGTTTTCGGCATATAAAAGTATTAATGACGGCTTTAATATTCGAGAAATAGTTGTTTTTATACGCTCTCGGGAAGGTTACAATTGGGCTATTGCCCTCGGCACGCCTCGGGCAATAGCACAATTCTAACCTTCCCTTGAGCGTTATAAAAACAACTATTTCTCTCAAAGCAGTCATTATACCATTAGATGTATGAGTACCTCAGGCATTATGAGATTACAGGCACCATGCTACTAAATGATGTGACCTGATATGGGTTTAGTCATGAGAATCATGCCCGGGTTTCACTTAAAGCAAAACTCTGAGCCTACCAGGATGCATGGTACTTGTTCTCACTTAAAGGTACTATGTCCCGTTTGCAGGTCAACAAAAATGAAATGTTTAAATTCAAACGGCATATGAAAGATAATACTAATTTAGAACTTCCCTCAAAACGAAAGGGCTTGAAAATGTCTTTTAGTGGGAAAAATAATGACCATTAGTTGTTGAATCGACTGAAGTGATTACAATCACCTATTCACCTAAGTAATAGTCTGATTTTCAGCCCCTTATACTGAATGGTCGTACATTTTGTGCTGCACAAAGAGTCAATCAATTTAATTTTGGCCATTATAAGAAGTGGGTTATTGATCACCGGTAGACAAATGTTCATGTACCTTTACAGCTCATGTTATGTATGTTAATACCAAAGAAAAAAAAAAGAGTCTGTCAGTCACTCAATAGTGTCTGACAGTGAAGTCTAGAAAGTAACAGGTTTCCTTGCATAATTTGAATAATAAGGCACTGCTAACGTTTAAATTCCACAGATTGGCCATACGTGACATATTCATAATTCCTGCAAAGTTCTACAGAATTTGATGTTGGCTGCAAATGGGACATGGTACCTTTAAAGCAAAGCTCTGACCAACCAGGATGCATCGTTCTTGTTCTCACCATTTTTTTCTCACTCCTGTCTCTTCTCACTTACTTTAAAAAAAAAAAAATGTTGTAGACATTCATCATAAAACGAGTAGAATCAATACAGAACAGAACTGATTGGAAAACAATGATTAAGCAAGATGAAGAAGATTCACTTAGTAGAAAAGACAAAGAAATCATGGTGTAAGAAGAATCTTTTGTCTTGCCCTATTTATTATTCCACAAACTTGTTCTCATACAGATCATATCCCCTCTTTCATTTGGCATACTATACTCACCTTGGTGCCGGTGCTTGTGACGTCATCAATACTGATGAAATCACACACAACAAATGCTACCAGGTAAGTGCTCATAGGAACGGTGGTCTGGTAGGTATCCAAGAGGAGCGCTGTCTCCTTATAGGGTCCATCCTTGGTTTGTGCTGGCATGTTGAAGAGTGTGATATGATCCTTATCATGGACTATCTTCAGTGAGAACTTGGCTTTCATGGCTGGCTCATCAAAGCATGGGAAAGCCTGTCGAGCCGAGGTCGACTCAAATTGTGTGGAAGCCATCGTTCTGAAATGATATCAACATCGCACTTTACTTAATATGATTATTCAAAATACTGTTACTACTAGTATATTTTTTTAATAAAGTATTTACAATTCAGAAATAACAAAGATTAGATTTATTAAGCACCCTGTTCATTCATACATTTGACTTTTAACAGTGGTGGTGGTTATTTTACCCGACAGCAAAGAAAGCAATAAAACATTGTTAGTAAGCAACCAGAAGACTGACAGCTTTAGGTCCTCTCTGAGGGATCTGGTAACGAGGATTAATGCCTTACCAAAGGGCACTATAGCACATGAAGTAAAAATTGTCAACCACAAAGTACATTCATCTGATAATAGCCTACTGTGCACTTTACTTTGACATTTATTAGAGAGCAACAGGGAAATCAGTATCCCATGAAATTGTGAAGATCTATTCAAATACTCAATACTGTACATTTATATCTGCACAACCTCAAAGTACAAAGATACACCAACAGCATGGTGGCCTGTACTTCAACAGAAGAAGAAGAAGAAGAAATGCCTGCATCAAATACATACATATACATGTACAGTACATTAATACCTAACATACTGTACGTGGCATCCGTCTCCATCCGTGTGGTTGACATGATCATCATCATGATTTTGTTCATTCCACTGATTTCATTCTACTTTTACTTTAAGGTTTGAAAAAATAAATTTAAATTTATTTTACATTGTATTTACTACAATGTTTTTCTGAATGGTATCAGAGTGAAATAGAAAGGTTTATCTCATTTTGTCCCCTTTTTTTGCTACAAATAGATATCTATGTTTACAAAGTCATCTTATGTGTAGCTTTCGATTAAATAACAGTTCACTTTTGACTCTTTCAAAAGACAACAATATTCAACATTCCACTTAAACTTAAAGGGTGGTCAAATGAGCTTTTCTTTATAATGTATATGTACACTTAACTAAATTATTCATACCACGTTTTGTAATTTTTCAAGTACTTGTATGTGAAAAATGTATTTGTGTTGATTTATGATTCTTGTGAATGTGGCATAAAACATGTACATCTATCTAATGTATTCAACAAAGGCCCTAATTGAACCAGTCCACATTTTATTCTTAGGGTTATGAAAAACACACATCGATTTTTTTTTTTTACAAGAGGGATTAACTAGTTGTTAACTGTATATTATTATACATGTACATTAAGTAGGTTAAAAAATAAAGCCAATGTTTTCTTTGAAGTGACCACTTTGTCACTTGTTCACAGACCCCACGCCCCAGCTATTTGTTAGGTGCAGGTGCTTCTATTGTGATTGATGGATTCTATTCAACAAAATGGTGACCTGACATCTCACATACAATTTATGTTTATTTGTTTGCACAGGAAATCACCAACGTCATTCCAGCGTCTACTCGTATTGATTGACTGTCATGTCGTCTCTAGACCTGATTTGGTAAATGCCACAACTACAATATCATCCCACGCCCACTGCCACATCGAAAAAACAAATCTTTTTCCAGAATTTTGTCCACCTACATGTAAGGTAGCTTTAATCATTTATTTCTATTTATCATTACTTCTTTTAATTTTTGTATTTCTTTATTTATCATTACTTCTTTTAATTTATGTATTTTTTTTATTTATCATTACTTCTTTTAATTAATGCATTTGTTTACAATATTTGTTTGTTTATGTGTATTCTATTTTTTTGGCCTATAGAAATAATATGGTTAAAGTCTGATCGAAATTATAGACAAATTTATGGCTAAGTTCTATATACAAGGACCAAATACCGGTAGTGATTTAAGGCAAGCTAAGAATTATCTATCAACAATCAAGGCAAATTCAAAGACTCTTGTTAAAAAGTACGACAATAATTTTTTTTTTTAAATATTAAAAAAATAAGAAAAACAGAAAAACAATAACAGAAAAAACAACTTAAAATTAACCATACCATAACTAACATCAAGGAAAGAAAATAAGTAATGTGGAGGGTCAAAAATTATTGGATAACAAAAGTACCAATCTCAATGTTTGTCGTTGATATTATTTTCATCAAATCCTTCCTTCATTGTGACCCCAATTATATCAATGTCAAATGAATGATGTACAGGTTGAGACAAACACCAGTAGAGCAATGTGTATTATGTAAGAGAACTTTAGAGAAGGGAAAATCAATTTTCATTGATGGGGAATGTCAAATGACTAAAAAATCATGAAAGGGAAGCTACATACTTTATGTTTAAGTAATCATACCCTAAAATATTAGTTTACGGCATTCAACGATTCATCTGAGAGATCTAACACCAAACTAACAATGGACCGAGCAAGTATACAAACTAAAGTGCTTTATAAAACAACTTTCACTTTCAGTCAGACAACCTATTTGATATCAGGAATATATTGTCTATTAGGAGCCAGACGGGCATTAACTTATAAACTTCAATACAGAGTCAATGCCCTGCTCAGCTCTACAATCATTAATACTTGACACTCGAAATACAGGAAACAAGGGAACGCTCTCGGCGGTCTCGCCTGCATAACGCAATTCAATATGATAAACCAGAACTTCAATGACGTAGCGCTCAGCATCTCGCACAACAAATATCATAAATTTTATGTGGTACACTTTTGAACTGGTCAAAAAATTAAAATTTGATGCCCTGGAAGGGACATAATTTCATTTCATTTGCATAAAGTACCATAAATAATCAATGGAGCAAAATTTCAAAATTCTGTGTAGAAGTTTAGTGTACCAAAGTTAGCTCTACGATATAAAGCAAACCAAATCAAAATCGGTCGAAATATGAAGGAGAAGAAGCATTTTTTGTGATTTTTAAATTATTTTTGGAATAAATTTGCATAAATTACCATAATTAATCAATGGAGCAAAATCTCACAATTCTGTGTAGAAGTTTAGTGTTCCAAATTTAGCTCTACCAGATAAGGCAAACCAAATCAAAATCGGTCAAGAAATGAGGGAAAAGAAGCAATTTTTGTTATTTTTGGAATAAATTTGCATAAATTACCATAATTAATTAATGGAGAACAATTTCAAAATTAGGTGTAGCAGTTTAGTGTACCAAAGTTAGCTCTACCAGATAAAACAAACCAAATCAAAATCGGTTGAGAAATGAAGGAGAAGCATTTTTTGTGATTTCGAATAAATTTGCATAAATGAATTTCACAATTCTGTGTAGAAGTTTTAAATCCCCCTCCTAGCTAGCCCTATCATATGAAACAATCAGAATCAAAATCGGTTGAAAAATAACGAAGAAGAAGCACTTTGAAAATCTTGATGTTCATGACACAACAAAGTCTAAGTTTGTTGACCTTAAATGACCTTTGACCTTAACTTAGTGACCTGAAATTCTACTCACATGATTGGGGAGACTTGATAACCCTATAGTCCAAGTTTCATTGACTAAGAACTTATACTTTCAAAATTATATCAAAAATTCAAAAACTTAACCTTAGGTTAAGTTTTCGATGATGATGCTACAACATAGTCCAAGTCTGTTGACCTGAAATGACCTTTGACCTTGACTTTGTGATCTGAAATTCTACTCACATGATACACCAGTTTACAGTTGTGTGCGCCATTTTAATTGGCGAGTAAACAAAGCCAATGACCTAGAGGTCATGTATTTATGCGTAAATTAAGATTGCGCCCATGCAAATTATGATGATATCACTGCCTGCGCGCTACGTTGTGCGCGCATATCATCATTTGCATGGGCGCAATCTTAATTTACGCTTAGCCTAAATACCACTGACGTGACCTCGGTTCATTGGCCCTGAATTCAGGGCCAATGACCCGAGGTCAACTGTCTGCGCATGGGCACTGATACAACTGTAAACTGGTGTATTGGGGATACTTGATTACCCTTTAGTCAAAGTTTCATTGACTAAAAACCTATACTTTAAAAATTATATTAAAAATTCAAAAACTTAACCTTAGGTTAAGTTTTTGATGTTGACGCCGCCGTCGCCGTCACCGGAAAAGCGGCGCCTATGTCTCGCTTTTTGCTACGCAGGCGAGACAAAAATTGTTTGCTATAATGTATTTGCATTTTTATTCTCGATTATTAAAACCTTTAAAAACCTAAATATTTATACCTGTAATTAAAAATTTGACACATAAGCAAGTGCACATGTATAATTCAGAATTCAGGGGCCCGTTCCTAGAAACCGTCATAAGTCTAACTTCTTGACTAAATCAGCGTTAGTGAGCAACTTTTCCGCTACGTGTTTCACCAAGCCCTCTTTGCCAAGATCAACGACAACATCCTGACTAAGGAGTTATGACACCTCTGACACCGTCGTATCTCTGTCATAACTATTTAGTCGAAGGGCAGCGCCGTCACATGTCATTTATTGACAAAAGGACAATAAATCCTCCAACTATGATTTTTCTACACATTCACTTAAACAGTGGGTTATCGTTTTTTGTATTTGATAATCTTATGAAAATATGCCATGTTTGTATTTAAGGATTTTCCCACTTAAATAAACTGATTATACGCCTTTATTTCCACATTGTAAACTCGTCGAAGGGATATGTATTTTGCCACGGCAGGCAAGCCATAGTTTGAAGTGTATTCTTCAATTTTCAGACACATATATTGCTTTCGAGATAAATTCTATCTTCAAATGTGTAAAATGAATAGTTTAAAACATGTTTTGTTGACGTTTGGAATGTTGAAGTTTTGTCATTTGATTATTCAACTGACACCTAAAACATTGGACACAAACTTCATTACATCGTATTTTTCTAAGAATAATATATTGGTGTATTTTTTATAAACTATCAAACGAAAATATCCGGGGGGTACCCATCTCAAGAACAAAACTGATTCACCGGTCATGTAATGAAATACTCACAATTATATTTTACAAGTACTTATATTGTATAATCTACACAAATTTGGTAGTATATTGCATCTCTTATTTCTTGGTATCATTTTCAATCTTTTTTATTACTAATTCATTTAAATAATTGCATTTTCCCTAATATTAATTTTGTAATAATCCGGTGGTATTGCGACTAAGTCTAAGTCTCGGCTCCTATTCTCGCCGATAGTATCGATCTCACGAGATACTAGCTAGTAAGCTCTTCGTGAAACGGTTTAGGAAGATCAGAGACATCTCCGTAGTTGGCGGATAAAGTTATGACTGTCTTGTCGGTGGTTTCTAGGAACGAGCCCCAGGATCCCACCTTGCAGTGTTTTCTTGACACTGACTTAACCTGGAAATGTAATACACAATATTTTTTTCCTTTTTTCCTCCATTCTATTCTTTTTCTTGATACTTGATTTATCCTGGGACAAATTTTTTCCTTCCAAACTCCAGTTTTTTCTTCCATAATGGGGACCTTACCAAAAATCATAATCCCAGTTCTTACACATACTGGGGATACAAACAAATTTAACTTTTGCTTCATCACAAGATAATGAGAATAAACCATTATCTATTGCAACCCAACTCGTAATCGATATAAAACTATCACGCACTGGATTTCATACTTACACTGGATTTCCGTTCTTTTTATAGGAGCTCCTGTAGAATCCATCCAAACCCTCTGCTAACGTGTAGTTGAACTCCAATGTCAGGATACAGTGCACATCGTTGCTGATAGGTTTCTCAAAATGAACAGATATCTGATCGTTTTTCTTGAAGAAGAGGAGCTTCTCAACAGCAACACTTGCCTCTGGTTGATCAACTAACTCTATTGATTCTGGCTTGAGGATGGATATGTCCTTGGCATGAAATATGAGGAAGGATATCTCCTCTGTCGTGTTAAAGTGAATGACAACATTGCCCCGTACTTCAAAAGTTGAGAGGTTAGGATGTAAGAAGATTTCGTACACAAAGGGATTGGCAGACGATGGGAGCCGAATTTCATTCCATGGAAACAGTTCGCCATTTGTTGCAGTTGCTTGTGTGGGAGCCACTGCAGTTGGTGGTGCTACTTTAGTCGTTGTAGCTGCTGATACCGTGGCACTGGCAGGTGGCTCTTTTGATGGACTAGTCGTTGCTTTGATTTCCTGTGCATTGTTATGGCACTGAACGCCATGTTTGTCCAGTTCATAGATTGTAACGGATGCTACAAGAAACATTACCAGGAGCATGATGACTAGAACAGCGATCACCTTGTTCTTTGTACAGTTTGTGTTTGGGAGTCGCACCCGTGATTTGGTTCTGGTTCTGATGGGCTCGATCTGTACCTTCACCTCTTCCCGTGGTTTGAAAGCATCTGGCTGGGAATCCAGATCAAACTGATCACTGACATCATCGCTCTGCAGCTGTCGGTACGACGTCATTGTGAATGCTTGCCCTGCTCCAGTTTGTTGCTTGAATGATTCTGTGGTGAACCTGATGAGCAGGCACTATTGTTTAGAACCAGTAACCTGTAGATCCCCCAAAATGTATGCATACTTCTTGAACAAAAGTTGCCATTGAAAGTTTTTCTTTTCTTTTCAAAAGGCCAATTTACAACTGCTTTAAAATTGTACAGATTATCCATGAACAAAAGTCGCTCTTAAAGACCCTAAAGTTTGCCACATACTTGCCTGACAGAATTACAATGTAAATTTAAGGGGAATTCAACTGATGTATACACAATTCTATCATCATACATAATAGGTCAAGGAAATAGTTTGCCACTAAGAGTTCTGGAAAGAAACATCCATAAATTTGATTGGTAAATAGGTTAAATAACAGACCTTGTACGCTACATTATAACACTTACAGGGTGTATACATACTGTATGTTGTATGTTAACAATGTCAAGAATGTCTTCTTATTTTTTCAAAAAGTCTGACTGTTATTGTTTGTTCTTGGTTTGGATGCTTTTAATGGTCAGAAAATGGTACACCTGTTCTTGTTGTTGTAATACTATTTCATATTTCATGTATACACAAAAAAGGGGCGTTAAGCATAAGCTTGAAGTGACGTCCTACAGTATCTAGAATAAAAATAAAAATACATACATTTACAACATGAAGCGATGCATGCAAATTAGGTTTATAGGAAGGAAGAAGGAAGGAAGAAAGATGGAAAAAGAGTGAGTAGAGAAATATTTACAGAAGGTAGCATTGACAAAATTTATTCAAATTATATTCTATACTGTAGGTAATTTTCTTGATGTAATCAAATTGAAGGCACAAAGCTTTGATAAGTGCTTCGTTACAAATTATTTCATTAACCTGTTCAATTACAAATAATTGTATTTCAATAGTCAGAATGCGAGCTGCATATATATTACATGATGTTTTAGGTAGGACAAGCCAAAATGTGTGTTCTACCTGGCAACAATTAATGTATGCAATTTGCATTCCCACTATTGAATTACAATTATTTGTAACAGGTGAATGAAATAATTTGTACCGAGGCACTTATCAAATATAAGTGCATTCAATTTAGAGGGAGTGTCGTGGTTGAGTAGTTTAAGGTGCTTGACTCGAGATGCGAAGGTCGAGGGTTCAAATCCCGAAACGGCACTAATATCCTGTGGCAAGATATTAACCTGCACTTGCTACTCTCCACCCAGGTGTTAAACGGGTACCCGCTAGGATGCGACCGTTAATGTTGGTCAAACAGTCTTTGAGCATCAAGTAATGCCTGGCTGGAATGCTCCCCAGGGAGTGGAGATTGTGCACACAGTGTGTGCAGGCAAGCACTGAATCCAATGACTGGGGTAATAGTATATTTTTAAAGCGCTTGGAGACATTGCATAAAGCGCTATATAAATGCTAAATATTATTATTATTATTAATGTATACAAATAATTTGTAATTATACAATTTATACATGCACGACTGTTAAAACTAACTATTAAAAAAAGCTAATGGACAGGTAACCTCTCACTTAATTTTGTTTAAAATGTTGGAATATTATACACATTGTACACGTAACTTAATTTCTTAACATATGAACATGCAGTTTATTTTTTTCAATTCATTCTAAGTAATTTATCAAACTGCTTTGTTTATTGGCAAGTCTCACAGGTTATCATACATATACAGTGCATATTCTTGTACAAAATGATGTTTTACTTTTACACATGTGTATACTTGTATCATTGCTGGTTACAATATTAATAATTTGTTTCAATCATGTGCTGCCACATCTGCCTATGTCGTTGAGAGCTCATATCAAGGATATCTCAACGACATAGGCAGATGTGGCAGCACATGATTGAAACAACAGACCTAAGACACAGCAGCAGGAAAGCGTGGGCCACAATACGCAGGCTCGGAATTGACAGCACCAGAGCTCAACAGCATTATAATGTTACAGCAGACGAAGTAGCAAATCAGCTGTTGAAAAATGGAAAGGCCCCCAAGACGACTAATTCACACAGGCACAAACTACCTGGAGTTGACCAGAACATGTCTCTTTTCACAAGACCTATTTCTGAAGAAGAACTACAGAAAGGTATCTCCACGCTACACGTCAACAAGGCGGCAGGCATCGATGACATCAGATCGGAGCAGATCAAACACATGGGCTCTGTAGCACATAAAATGCTGCTAGACATGTTTAACAACTGCATCGAGAACACCTGTGTCCCAAAACAGTGGCTCCGAACCAAAGTCGTCGCTATCCTCAGGCCAGAAAAGGACTCGAACGAAGCCAAGAACTTTCGACCGATCTCGCTCCTGTGCCAAACATACAAGCTGCTTGCATGCATGAACGCCTTATTCTCAACAGAAATGGGCCTCACGTCGACAGCCAACTAAACTGTGAGCAGGCAGGTTTCCGACCAGGAAAATCCACCACGGGACAACTTCTCAACCTGACCCAACACATCGAAGATGGTTTTCAGAACAACCTCATTACAGGTGCAGTATTTGTGGATTTATCTGCGGCTTATGACACTGTCAATCACCAAAGGCTTCAGACAATACTTCATGACATCACAAATGACCTCAAACTCACCAGATTCATTCAGAAGATGATGCAGAACAGACGCTTCTTTGTCGAACTTGATGGGCAGAAGAGCAGATAGCGGTAACAAAAAAACGGTCTCCCCCAGGGTGGCGTCCTGGCACCAACACTCTACAACATCTACACTGCTGACATCCCTTCAACAGAGAACACTCGAAAGTTCATCTATGCAGATGACACCTGCATCACAGCCCAGCATAGTATCTTCGAAGCTGTTGAACTCCATCTCAACACAGCGCTCGCAAGCCTTTCGGAGTACTACAGAGCGAACTACCTACGGGCAAACCCATCCAAGACTCAGGTGTGTGTTTTCCACTTGAAGAACAGGGAGGCTAAGAGAGAACTGAAGCTAAAGTGGAACAGTGTGCAATTTACTTAACCACTGCGAGCATCCAGTGTATTTAGGTGTAAAACTCGATCGCACTTTATCCTTCAAGAAACATATCGAGAAGACAATAGGCAAAGTAGAATCTCGAAATGCCATCATCGGGAAGCTAGTATCTTCACACTATGGCGCTGACCCCAAAACTGTACAAAGTGCAGCTGTTGCTCTATGCATGTCATCTGCAGAATATCCTTGCCCAGTTTGGAGCAGATCAGCCCATGTGAAGAAGCTTGACACCACACTCAATGACACATATCGAAAGATAACAGGCTGTCTGAAACCAACAAAAGTTGAGGAGATATATCACCTCGCTGGCATTGGATCTCCTAACCAAAGGCGCACTTACACCTACCTAAAGGAACGGATGAAGCAGGCGACAGATGACAGACACATGCTACACGCATACTTACAACCCCACAAACGACTTATATCCCGACACAGCTTCCTCGATTCTGTCCCACCACCTGAACAGAATCCTCCACCATCAGTCAAGCCCGTACTCATCAAAGGTCTTAACCTAAAGTGGCCGGAGTGGCAATGCCTAAATTGAATGCGGACGAGAATGGGACGGTTTAAGGTCAATATGGTAAGATGGGGCTATGCCCATAAAGGAGATACTCTCTGCGACTGCGGAGAGGCTCAGACGATGGACCACCTCTTACAGTGCGGCGGAACGGGTTGCACAGATGAAGACCTGTCCCTTGTTAATGAAACGGCCATAGCAGCAATCGAGCGATGGAAGAACTTAATTTAATTTAATTTACTTCTAATTAAGGAACTTTACATAAATTACTATATTGATCTAAGGAGACACGAACGAACGGACAATATTAATACAAGTGTCTACATGTACTTCACAGGGGAATTTCACAGCTAAAATGGTACATTTAAATAAATAATTCATCATACCTTAATCCTTTAATGAACTTCATGTTGTTTAACTACAGAGTGTGTGAGCTTGATGAATATGGCATGCACCCAATTTATAAACACAATGACACAAACCTAAATAATCCAGGATGCTAGGCCATGACAAGCTTTTCTCTATCTTTATGCCTTTTACATGTACATGTATGTTAAAAGCACACTTATTGTTGGCAAACTCAAGGTATATAATAAATCACGACCATGAATCATGAGTGTTTATTTTCACTGTTACATCTGTTAGCATATTCACAGTTCAGCAGGCGCATTTATGCTAAATGTAATCTTCAGTTATTAAATCTAGCATCCAAATATATCAAAATTGTAAAGATTCACTATCCACCCAATTTTCAAAATTTCCCAAAACTTTGCATTACCTTTAAGTTTGCCTACCATAGTATAAATGAGTAGTGTGCACCTGACAGGCAGTCCCTCTCTGAGCTCCATAATTGATAAGTTGTTATTTCATACTAGTTTTTTTAATGTATAGTCAGGATCATCCTAGTTCATTTTGGGTCTGTTGGCTACACATACTTTGGAAAATCTAAACGGAACTAGTTTAGCAGCTTGTCAGATTATTGACTGAACCACCATTCCATACATGTTCTCCATGTATCCTGTCTTGGGGTTTCAAGTTTGCTCATCGTGATCCTCCATTGTCTTCATGAATAGTTTGTGGGCCTTGTTTCATAAAACATGTTATTAATAACAAATGCTAAATATCTGTGACATATTTGCTCTCGGCCAACCAAATGCCACGATCTCAGTAGCTGATAACAGTTATCATAACTTGTTATTGATATCAAGTTTTATGAAACAGGGCACTGAACACAACAACAAAGTCAGTCAACCTGCTAGCCATTGTGCATAAAGTGACTACACTGGGAAGGAATATGAGCTGGAGTCCTAATGTATATATCCACCCTCAGGCGCGTACGCAGGATTTTTTCAAGGGGGGGGGGGGTTTAACATTTATAAATCGGGCCGAAAATTTCGTAACGACTCAGCCCACCGCTGAATAAGCGCGGGGGGGGGGGGGGCTAAGAGGACACTTTTTTTTTTTTTTTTTGACCTCGAAATTTGAAAATTTGACATTTTGCTCCGTTGGGGGGGGGGGGGGGGGTAAGGTCACCTGTTTTAGGTCAGTCATGGGGATAATTTCTTTATTTTTTTTTATTTTTTAATAATTAAAAAAAACAAAAGGGGGGGGGGGGGTTTATACACATAAAAATACCAAAGGGGGGATTTAACCCCCCAAACCCCCCCCCCCCCTGCGTACGCGCCTGTCCACCCTCATGTATTCAAGCACAGTAGCAATTACATTATATTCATTGCTACTGGGCTTTAATACATGACTTAGGTCTAGACTTATGTAATAATAATGTGTAATAATAAATCAAAGTGAAAAATAGCAGGTTCCGGGAGCGTATGTAATGTTCAATAGACGACGATTATAAGCAGAAGGTTATAAGCGCCACACGGGGAGAAACAGAGAGATGTGACAAAAGTATAGGCCTATACGTGTTCAGTGTATTAATTATGAAAATAGAAATTAATGTATATATTAATTCATGTCTATGGTATATGTGTGGAGGTGTCGGTTCATTCACTTGACTCTCAATCCAACTAAGGGTTGAGGGTCCTTTGGCAAGATATTAATCTATACGCTTGCTACACTCCATCCATGCATGTGCATGTAATGGGTACCTGGAAATCGTCAGGGTTAGAGTAAAGCAGGGCCCTCGGAAGGAACAGCCTTAAAGCTGACGGGGTTTCCGTGGGTAAACAAAATAATGTTTATTATCATTATTCATATTCAACGAAAAGTAGTCAATATAGACTCATCAACGCTTGAAAATAGACAAGTTTTTCAGTATGTAATGCAAATCGGCCTACTAAAGCTAAATAATTTAAGACGCTGAGAGATAATGATCGATTGAGGGAAGGATGTGGAAATGAATAAAATAAAGAAGAGGCTATGTCAGTAGTAAATAGAAAAAGAAATTGGAAAGGCAGGAAATCCGTTTCTGAATTGTGAGCGGAAATGTCTTGACCCACAAATCTCCGTAGTTCATAACGAGACATTTTTCTTTTTCTGTTGTATAGAGAACATCACATTTTTAGGAAATATAAATCAAATCTAATTGAAATTCATCTTTCCCCATTACTTTCATCGGTGATAATTTTCATTTCAGTTCTCTTCATGCACATAGCACAAAACAGAGGAAGTAATCATTTTCTTTCCCATTATTTCCAACACGCTACCTAGAATTTATTTGGAAAAACACGATCGCAAAATATTTTTTGAAAAATCAATCTGGAGAAATTTTGATAGCTTATTTTGCGTCGTCTTATACGAACAGTACAACATATATCACAATATATGCAATGCTAACATGATTTCTAAAGGCAATAGAATAGGACAACGAATTTACCGTGAAGTCGATCTTATGTAGTTTCTTGCGATCGTTATCATGAACGGTCCTTTGTCGTACCCAGTGGCGTAGACAGGTTCGTACACCTGGGGGGGATGACTCAGGGGCGGATCTAGCTTTTTGCTATAAGGGGGGGGGGTTGACCAATAATGACGATGCAGAGCATCGTCCACGAGCCGCGAAGCGGCGAGCCGATTTTTTTTTGGGGGTGTTTATTTGAACCCCGTAAGTGATGTTTTCCTGGCATCTATTAACACAATGGAGACCATAAAAAGCAGTGCATGATAACGTCTTTTTAAATCAAGTAACAGTTAAATACACAGTTATATCCAGAGTTATCATGTGTTTGGTTAAGTTACCAGATGAGTTGAATATCTTCTCACAATATTTGCACTAGAAAGGGTTTCTCTCCAGCGTGCGTTCTTTTTTCTTTCTTTTTTTCTTTTTCCCCCCTTTTTTTCCCTTTTTTTTTTGGTTTGTTTTTTGGGCCGCCCAAGGGGGG
Organism: Strongylocentrotus purpuratus; assembly: GCF_000002235.5. Classification (NCBI taxonomy): domain Eukaryota; kingdom Metazoa; phylum Echinodermata; class Echinoidea; order Camarodonta; family Strongylocentrotidae; genus Strongylocentrotus; species Strongylocentrotus purpuratus. The sequence continues at coordinate 30,939,838 of NW_022145612.1, read as the reverse complement.
GTTTAAACCCCCTAAACCCCCCCCCGTAGATCCGCGCCTGTTTAATCTTGTGGTTATCTTGTGGTTCACCGTGTGAATGCGGCTAATAACAATAAACACAATTACAATAATGAATAGGAATATTATTATCATCATCATAATTATTATTATTATTAATATTATAATTGTTATCATTATTATTATTACTATTATTATCATCATTATGACTTATTAAGTAAGCAAATATCATTCCCCCAAACCTGGGGGGATGATTGTACATGCCATCCCCCTCATCCCCCCCCCCCCCCCCCCCGTTGTCTACGCCCCTGGTCGTACCAACCTCAATATAAGATAATTTGTTACTGTTAGTGCATGGAAGAGATTCATCAAAATAAATGTGTGCGTTGTGAAAACATGTTACTAAATGTTACTGTTCCATCCGTATTTAGAATCTAAATGTATATACTACATTTAACTCTGTAATGCATTGACTACCTTTTACGTTTATATCTAACTGGCAAATATGCCTTTTCTGTTCTTTTTAAGGAGGGATATAATATCGCCACCTTCACTCTTCCTTACACTCGATAAGCATTTCCCCCGTTATGTACAGGTGGAAAATCGGCAGGAAGCTCATGATCTACACAAATGGGAAAACGACATTTGGTTTGGATTTATTTACCGAGTAAACAACAAATGAAATTGAAAAGAAAAAAAAATCTCAGATTCCGTCAACAATAATAACCAAGGAGCCCTCCTGACCAACAAAATAATGATTCGTTTGCATTCCTCAGAGGGCGGTATAGCGTATCTTTGGGAGACACTCTCATTGATTACTGAACGATAACAAGGAAATCGCTCTCACTCTCTCTCTCTCCCTCTTTCTCTTACTCTCTCTCCCTTTCTCTCTTTCTAATCTTGTTTACACATCACCACCAGTCCACCACCAACATCACCATAATCAGCAACAGCAGCAGCAGCAGTACATCACCATAAGGTTTTGTATTCATCGTTTTTAATCAAATAAGAGCAAATGATTTTAAAACTATGAATACGTCGCGTCGGTGCAAGAACGCCCTTAGCTCCAAATATTGTGTCGTCTGCTATTTTTGACGATTTTGAGCCTTTTTGAGATTTTCACAGAAATGGAATCTACATGACACAAGAATTCCAGAAATATATTTTTTGTTGTCTATTTCGAAGTTTCTGATGAGTTATGAGCAATACAACGCCCTCCCGTACTAGAGGCGTTTTAGCGCGGACTTGTACTTCGCGGTACAAAATTGTTTGTGCAAGAACGCCCTGCCGATCAACATGTCGTCTGCCGGGGATTCCAGTCTACTACGTAAGCATTTAAATAAACAAGTTGTAATGTGCAGATAAGTCATTTATATCAGTTACTTATGGCTTTATGGTTGTTGAAAGTATTTAAGTGCCGATATACGTATTAAATGATTTTATTGTTGGTATACGGTACTGAAGAGTGTCTGGTAATGAACAAATTTAGTACACCTGTCCCACGTACTGTATATCGTGTCTTGTTATGGCGAATACGGCTTAGACTTACAATGTAACTGTCGGGTCTATGGCGACCTTTGGCACACAAACATTGTAGCTATGAACATCTTTATTCGCTTATATAACAAAATTCATATGGTTATGATTAAAGGTGAATTAATATGAGGTGCATGTCTATCATTTTGTTTCATTAAATCCAAACATGTATGATGTAGCTAGAGTCTCTAGTATGAACATTCGCTTAGACTAGATCTAGGCCTAGCCCTAGATCTATATTATAACAAAAATCATATGGTTATGATTAAAGGTGAAATAATATGAGGTGCATGTCCATCATTTTGTATCATTGAATCTAATCTAGTCTAGATCTAGGGTCTAGATCGTTCTAGTCTGTACTCTATCTAGATTCTAGACTAGATCTAAGTAGACCCTAGGTCTAACATAATAATTATTTTTTTGTCATTAGTCTATTAAACTGCATTAATTAATGTGTGATTGCGATGGAAGAAAAGACGCAACAGACGGTTTTCTAAGAAACAAATTTGCCATTCCATGTCATGTTATAATCAACAGAGTTATGCAACTTTTGTAGTTTTTATAAATCTCACAATTAATGGCTGCAAATTGGATGTACATAAAATTGAATGGGGTGCACATACTTGCACATCAATGTTCTAGCCAAGCGGAGAGGTGTTAAATGTGAGTTAGTTGTTCAGATTTTTTGCATCAATCTTCCGAATATTTTTGAACAAGTCACGCAGGTATCTAGTTTTAGATTCTTGTTTATTATTTTTCATTTTTGTATGAAAAGTCTTGGTGGGCAGACTAGGGTACTATTGGAATGTAGATTTCAAATCTTTTCAACACCACATAGCTGAACAATTCAAATTTGTTAAATTGACTTCTGTTATTTTTTGTTTACAGCTGAAACAAATGGTATAGACCTGCTCATCCAATGGAAAAAGGATGGATCCAGGCACTACGTGGATTTGAAAGACGTTTGGTTCTTTTAGAAGAATCCATTAAGGAAAGGGACCAACGTGAAGATGAAAGATGAACGTGGGCGTTGGTGGGCAGGGAAGGTACTTCAAGTGATTCATCGTACATCATCAGGTAACTTATATATCATTATTTTGAGTTGTAGAAAATATTAGTCATTGAAAATGTTAGCCATTAAAACATCAATCTTACATAAAATACATTTCATATGATTGAATGAAGAAAAGAAAACATTTCCCATCCATCCCTCTTTTTCTCAACTCTGCAATCGCTAGTCAGCAAAACAAGTATTGAATATGAATTCTCTCTTTTTAGGGGATGCTGATAGTGTCAACACGGTTCCCTCCTTTGCCTCAGTGCAAAATGATGTCATTGATCCCGATGATATGCCTCTAAATCACCTAGTCCATAATGGTAAGCAATTAACAAACATTCTTTAGAATATCTGGAGGTGTACATTATATGTTAAACTATAGAAAATATCAGTCATTGTAAGTGTTAGCCATCAAAAGATTAATCTTACTTTATATACATTATCTCTTTTAGAGGATGCTGATAGTGTCAACACAGTTCCCTATTTTGCCTCAGTGCAAAATGATGTCATTGATCCCGATGATATGCCTCTAAAGCACCTAGTCCATAATGGTAAGCAATTAACAAACATTCTTTACAATATCTGGAGGTGTACATTATATTTTTAGTTATAGAAAATATCAGCCATTGTAAATCTGCATGCGACAATATCATTTAATTGGTATGTGTTTTACAGCAAATGGGACATTGATTTTTTTTTTCACCTTTAATTGTCACACTGTAATATTGTACACATTATAATTAAAACATCATTCACATTACTTTTTGCAAAATTAATATTCAAAGGACCAAGTTTTTGGTGGTTTGAGGTATCTTTCTATTTTAGTATCATTTAGATTCATCTAATATTATTTGTATGCCACACAGTTAAATGTACTTTAATACCAGTTTTCTAACAATAGCTATACATTGTAGTTATAATCTGAATTCAAAGCATAATTATATTTTTTACTTTGGTCAAATTCCTCACTTCTACAGATAATACTGGCCCAAATTTGCCTTTATCCATTTCTTAAATAAAGATGTCATTAAGAGAAATAGTTGTATTAATATAGATTTCCTGATATTCAAACCACATCGTTTTGTACCAGGACTGTATTACTGAAGAGCTTGGAAGTAACAAGTATGATTTCCAGGCAGTTTGATAGTTGAAGAATAAGGAAGATGCGAGTACTCCACACATGTTTAATTTTGCTTCCATGACCAGCCAAACATACTTTGTTTTGAATACAAATTTAATTTATTCACAACTTTCACAAGATTATTGTCTTTTCCTTGTTTATCATTTATTTTGAATGAACAGAAATGACAGGGAATGAACACCACAAGAGCTGCGTGCATACTAATTGCAGAGAGGACATTTTTGCTGCATGCGTCTTATGCATGTCACTTTTGTGTGCAAAACACTTTATGGAGGATGACCACTGTGAGAATCATATTGAACTTTTGGTAAGATAATTTCTCATTTGTGTGCTTTTTTTCCTCATGGGTACATTAAGAATTGCAAAAAGTAATAAAGTGAATGCTTATCATGCAAGATCACATTACAGTACTTTATAATTGGATACTTTAGCAGTACATATGGAGCAAGTTCTTGTTGGCATCAATGACATGTTTGGAAGCAAACCGCTAGCACATCTCAGCTTTAAAAAAAAGAACAACATGTGTGGGTAAATTGAAGATATGTAGCTTTAATAATATGATCAAATTCGAATTTGATATAAATACATCGCGGTATATACATTTTCATGCAAACATTAATAGTTTTATATCAAGGGAAGTATTTTTACCCCTAAAATGACTCTGAAACCATTAAAATCATGTTATCCTTTTTGTTTCTTATTACAGAACGACCCCACCCTAGCCTTGATTGTTGAGGCAATACATTCTGAAATGCAAGTAGGAGGTGATCACATGGATGCTTCTACTCCAGCTCCTAATGGCCACAACATGGATGCTTCTACTCCAGCTCCTAATGGCCACAACATGGATGATTCTACTCCAGCTCCTAATGGCCACAACATGGATGCTTCTACTCCAACTCCTAATGGCCACAACATGGATGCTTCTACTCCAGCTCCTAATGGCTACAACATGGATGCTTCTACTCCAGCTCCTAATGGCCACAACATGGATGCTTCTACTCCAACTCCTAATGGCCACAACATGGATGCTTCTACTCCAGCTCCTAATGGCCACAACATGGATGCTTCTACTCCAGCTCCTAATGGCCACAACATGGATGCTTCTACTCCAGCTCCTAATGGCCACAACATGGATGCTTCTACTCCAGCTCCTAATGGCCACAACATGAATGCTTCTACTCCAGCTCCTAATGGCCACAACATGAATGCTTCTACTCCAGCTCCTAATGGCCACAACATGGATGCTTCTTAAACGGATGGTGGCGACATGGAGGCTTCCAGTGCATCAACTCCCGACAGTGATGGTGATGGTTCTCGTTCAACAGTAAGTCTGTTGTATTATAAGGGTCCATGCGTGAATGCTCTCAGGTTTATTTGACTTGCAGTTTCCATATATTCTACATGAATGATATGGAAAGAAGTAAGAGGAGTCCAGAGGGGATTGGGGCACCGAAATCATACTGTTGTTGTACTGTTATTTGTTAATCTTGTTGTGATTTCAACAGATTGGTGCAGATTTCATAGAGATATTTTTTTCAGGATCTTGCCAGCGATTTAAAGAATTGCAAATTCAAAATTTGTATCTGTTGCGGCAGTGTATCTCTTTTGCGAGAAGGATGATCTTGTTGGACTTTGGAAGAGCTTAGTCATTCCAGTATCTATCATTCTTTTTATAAGAACTTGTCTTCACAAAGTATCCCAGATGAGATGCCTAATGAAGAGTAACTTGCATGTAAGTTTAACATGCAACCACTGCTATTGTACTGTTATTTGTTGATCTCGTTGTGATTTCAACAGATTGGTGCAGATTTCATAGAGATGTTTTTTTCAGGATCTTGCCAGCGATTTAAAGAATTGCAAATTCAGAATTTGTATCAGTTGCGGCAGTGTATCTCTTTTGCGAGAAGGATGATCTTGTTGGACTTTGGAAGAGCTTAGTCAATCCAGTGTCTATCATTCTTTATATAAGAACTTGTCTTTACAAAGTATCCCAGATGAGATGCCTAATGAAGAGTAACTTGCATGTAAGTTTAGCATGCAACCATACTGCTGTTGTACTGTTATGTGTTGATCTTGTTGTGATTTCAACAGATCGGTGCAAATATTTAATGAAAATGCTTGATGAAACCTTTGTATCTCACAACAATACTTGTTGATATCCTTGAAGATTTTTTTTTCCTGCCTTGTCATTAAAAATAATCATATAATCCACAAATTTCATCTACATGTATCTTGTCTTTTAGAGATATTAATATCAAAAACATCTTTTACTCTGATGGTTTTTCGAAATGTCAAGAAAATGTAGAATCCTTTCAAAGAATAATTTTTACAGTCGACTTGTAAGTGCATATTGAAAATTGCTGCTACTAGTAGTATGGTTCAATGAATTTGACATTTATGTAGTAAAATATTCTTATTCACTGAAAGGAATTTCATTATGCTCTCTTCTCTTATTTCACTTGATGAAATTTCCACTGGAAAATCCTTGCCATAATTATGTACAGAAGATATTAGATATTCATAATGTACAAGATCATAATACACAACTGATATTCTGATAACAGAAGTACATGTATGTTCATTTATAGTTATGCTTTTCAGGTCTGATTAAAGTTTTGAATAATTTGGTCACATGTTGAGGCCTACAACTTTTGCCATTGCTTCTTAAAGTGAACGTGAACATTTGTATGATGCTGATAAGTAGCACATTTCTTCAACTTCCAAATACAGGTACAAGTGCTTAATATATATATAGCATGGATGAAAAATTGTCCTCACATACTAGTCTTTGTGGTAACAACATGATGTTTTGTTTCTGAATGAATTGCCAATGTAAGTAAGGTTCAACTATTATTGTAGTTCTTGCGTATAATATGTATTGTACAAGATATTTCCATTTGACAAAACATATCTACACAACGTCTTTCTACACAGCAACGTAAGTTATGACCCTGTATGATGTGATTTAATTGTGCAAATCTATTTTTCTCTCACTTGAAGTTAAAATAGGTTATCTATTTCCAAAGAGTCTGGTTAATAGAAGTGCATTTATCTATAGCTTCCAGGTTACAACTCAGAAGAGATTTACAAGTGTTCAGTTAAATACTTGTCGAATGTGAAGGTAATCATCATCTGAAATGCATGAAGTGTCACTTCAAGTAAAAGGTCCCCCATTATTTACAAATGCAGCATTCAGTAGCAATACTTGCATTTTTAATGAAAATGATACTTGCTAATGATCATCTCTCATAATGCATAATTATAACCATTAAAAGTAGAAATTACCTTCTGGAAAGGGAATATAACCGTTCATAAAAAGTTGTGTGGTATACTGAAAGTATATTTGTATATTTTATGTGGACAAGAACATACACTGTAGCAATAACAATAAAAAAATTATATGAACAGGTACATAATTGACATGTTTTATGAGCGAGTATTATATGTTACAAATGTGAAACAGTTAAGTCTGCCTGGTTGCATTGTTTGAGCTCCTTCTATGCCATCAATCAGTAGTTGTGTATTTGTGAATGAATTGCTGAAAATTTTAAATATTATTAAAGCTATTATTATTGAAGTAAATAGCAGTAGAAGAGTCTTTAACATAAATATAGTGGGTAACAGAAGTTTGTTGATGATGATAATCAGTATTTATTAGGCCTATATATATATATATATGAATGAATTGTTGAGATCTGTAAATACTATATAGTTGGAGTAAATGCAGTAGAAAATTCTAGTCAGTAAAACTACTGTGTGACTGAAATTCTTTGCCAGTAATAATCAGTACTAATTTATTTATTTATGAGAGAATTGCTCAAATATGTGAATAATATTATTTTGGAGTAAAAACATGCAGCAGGAGAGACTATAATTAGACTAGTATCTGTATATTTAATCAGTATTTATAATATGAATGAATTGTTAATATATTTAAATACTATTAAGTTGGAGAAATGTAGTAGAAGAGTCTAGTTAAAACTACTGTGTGACTGAAATTCTTTGCCAGTGATAATCAGTACTAATGTATTTATGAATGAATCGTTCAAATATGTGGACACTATTAATTTGGAGTAAAAACATGCAGCAGAAGAGTCTATAATAAGACTAGTAACTGAAATTCGAATCTCAAAACTCTCGATCTGGAACTTTAGCAGTCCATGTATTTTCTAATAAGATAGTTTTCTAGAGACTTATACTTTGAAGACTTTCATACATCATTTTCTTCTATTCAACAAAGATAAGCCTTTCAAACTGACTGCCAATGAAATGTGATAATAATAATGATTATTTTAAATAATGTGTAGCCACCAATGTCAAATTTATATTATATCAAAGCATAGGTGTTACTGTCATTCTATTTATGGATTAGATACAATGTACACGGCATAAGTCAAATACATTCTGTGATTTATCAACAGTTTTGAATTTTCAACAAGTTTTGAAATAAACACTTTCACTACTTGTTTAATACAAGATTGTATTGTGTTTCCATTATGTGTGTAATATAAACTGAGTATGAATGAGATTTTGCATAGTGAGAAAAGACAAGATTTATTATTAATTTAGAGAGAAAGGAAGAAAAAATATGACGAATCTAGAGAGAGAGGGAGAGAGAGAGAGAGAGGGAGAGGGAGAGGGAGGGTACTGAACAAAAGACATGTTATTTGATTCTACCTTTTCATGTGGTTAATTATAATAAAAGATAGGCAATCACGTAATCAATAGAAAACTGATAAAAACAAAGGTCTAATATCGCGATCATTGAACCTTATAATTATTACGTGAAAAGAATTCAGGTAGATCAATAATGAAAGAAGAACTGAGCAGTAATAAAAGAGAAAGACTATCAAAATCATTACATTTAACGATCTATGACTGCAGATTATGAGCTTGGACACAACCCTTGTACACGCCATACCTGTTACAAAACCCAATCAAGTTTGATCAAAATTGATTGAAGATTGGGAAAATGAGCATCAATTATCAAACTTTATCCAAAATGTCACATATACGGACGGACGAACATACACAAGTAGTTATTACATAGTCTATCCGTGAATTTTGTTCATGCAGGCAGGAAAAAAAAGACCTTTATTATAAAAAAAAAAAAAAGAAGAGAAATAGAAAAACAGCAGAAAAATCTGCTAAGCACATTGCGCGCACCATGCAATAAAGCCCTTCTGTGTACTGTACGTATAGGCAAGGGCCTTCTTGCGCAAATTCAAAAGCGCGCATTAGGCGATGCAATAAAGCCATTGTTAATGAACGCCCTTCTTGCGTAGATTACACATGCGTATGAATTCAGCGCAATAAAGCCCCTCACAGAAATCATGTATTTAAAGATGTTTTTAATCAAAACCTAGTTTTTATATTATGGCTGCTCTTTTTGGACAGTATTTTCTCCCCATCTTGATATGATACATTGATTTATCAAACAATCAATGACTGCTTTTAGGTAAAATTCATACTTCCTGTGATTAACGTTCAAGCACTCTCTCCGTTACGGCGCACGCTCGCGTTGCGTAAGGGCGTTATTGCACCGACGCGACATTTGTGAATTTAGAAATAGCATAGCTACCTAACAGTCGTCCGAAGATCAAGTATCGGTTATGTCGGTAATTCAAATTGTAATCAATATGATCAATATTACATGTTACGATAGTTCTTGACTTCAGCATGCTCTAAACAAAAACACAAAATGAGGTTTTAAATTATGAAAGATTACTCGTGTTATAAAAAACATACATATTTGTATTCCCTAGTTCCCAGAGCGATATTTTAAAATCAAACCAAAATGCCATCCGAAACCTATAGACTCGTGAGATAGAAAGAGGAAAAATAATGGAAATAAATGGAAAGAATAGCTCTACTCCCCGTCTCCCTTAGCAATTTTCCAAATTAAATCGGGTAGATCAGAAATAAAAAGACCAATGCATAATTAGAATTCAGTTATATATCTTCGCGCCTAAAGTTCCCCCTGCATTGTTTATAACAAAAGAAAAAATGATTTACCCCAAACACAACTGATTATTTATTTTAAACATTCATACGTTCTACATTTCTGTTTTTGCCTATTACTATTACACTTTTTCCTATTTCAGTCTGCATCCCTTTCAAATCGGTTTCCTTTTCCAGTCTCCTTTCCTACTCCCATCTCACCTCTCTCTCTTTCTTTCTCCTTCACCTCTCTCTCCATTTCCTTCTTCTCCCCTCCTTCCCACGATTATCACCCACCATGTCCATGGCTCTTACTTTTAACTGTTAAAAACTTTCTATTTTCCGTCCCCTTCTCCCTCGAGTCTCCTTTCGCTTCCCGCGGCCTCGTTTCACTATCACATTTCCTCAAACTCTTGACTCCTATAGCTTCTCTTACTTGCCTCACTCATTGCCAATAAAGAACTGTGATAAATCCCTAGGGTATCTCACTGACCGGCGAACGTAGCGAATTTTGGAGTTTCGCCAGGATTCGTAAAAGGTTGCAAAAAAGTTCGCAAACAGTTTTTCTTGTTCTTTGCGAATATGTCTTTGCGAATTTATTTTTTCCACAAACATTTGCAAGCATTTGCAAAACAGTTGTAAGCCTTTGCAAACGGTTGTAAGACGGTGTCTCTGAAGCTCTTTTTGATTCGCCTATGCTAGCTACCTCGTTACCATGTGGGTCTATATAAAATCGACTCATTAAGTAGTTAGCCAAAGGTCCCAAACATTCACAAATAGTGGCAAAGGATTGGAAAATAGTTGCTAATCTTCGCAAAAACTGTCGCTAACATTTGCTTACAGTCGATAATAGTCGCTGCCTTTCGCAAAGACTTTCGAAAACATTCGCTCAAATGTTGCTAATTGTCGCTAAATGTCGCAGAGGCGAACCCTGATTTTCGCCGACATTCGTCAGAAAAGTTGGCAAATCCAAACGTTCGTAAGCAATCGCCGCTCAGTGAGAAACCTTGGTTCAGCACTGTTGTACATGTATAACATTACCTATAAATTGTACTTATGTCATCATTTCCCCTAGTAAACAAGATGCGAAATCAGTTTGAGCATACCCTAGCCATTAGTATGCACTCAAGCAAAAATTGATTTTTTTATTCCTACCAAGAATATTTAACTGTACTCGAGATAAGAGTGGAAAAGGGATATCTTTGTCAATATCTGGGCCCCCATCTTATAACCAGTTATGATTAATCGCAACTTATTTGCGATTGATATCAATCGCAACTATGTACATAAGAGATAGGAGACTGCAAACTTGCCATTGATTGGAGGTCTTGCGATTGATTCGGATCAATCGCAACTCTTCATAAGACGGCCCCTGGTTTCCAACTTGGACTAATTAATACATTATCTGGTAACACATCAACAACAAAACAAAAACAAACAAAAAATGATTGAACATCATCAAATTGTTTTTCTTCAAAGTTTTTACTTCTACAAGTATTTCAATAAAACATACGACCACACATAATTTAAATAAAACTCTTTTCTTGGAAACAGCATAAAGATGCAAACAAAGTGATATAAGCATAAACAAAATAATATAAGCATAAACAAAATAATATAAGCATAAACAAAAATAATATAAGCATGAACAATCTATGTATGTTCCTAATCATCTTGGTGATAACAATATTAACTTTACTTTTGTTTTTAGTTATAAACATATATTTCCTTACATGTATATCGGCATTGAATATAAACAATATATAATGAACTACTTGATAAACTTTCCCACTTGTCAAATGATCCCACTCATATTATGTTATATATCTGCCTTCTATATCTTTTTTTCAATGTTCATGTCAATTATTCACTGGTTACAAATTGATTGTCTTCGTATTTCCCATCTGCCCAAGTACTGACATTATATAAATGGCAAGATGAGAATATTACAAAGTTTGTACTAAAAATAAAATAATAAATGTATGCACTTTTTGAATATCAGTCTATACCCTGTTCTGTATCAGCTTAACTTTGTAACACGTGAGAAATAGCAAAAAACTCAGCAGATAACAAAAAAAGTGTAAATTAATGGCTTGATTTCAATTTAATATACATGATGTAAGGTATGAAAACACAACAGCTCCATAACTTTCAAACAACAATGTGCAGTATACATTTCAAACACATCAAAACAGGAACTATACAAGTACCATTCGCACAGAAAACCAATAGCACAAAATAATGAGATTCCACGTCTTCACTCGACATAACATCCAGAAATCATTGTAAGCCCTATTTTTGTTCTATATCTTCCATCTTACGAACAAGAAACAGGTCTAGTTGTGACATAATATTGCGCAATCAGAAATCACTTTGTATCTACAGCGCTACCATCCTGCTTTTAGCATTGACTCTTCAGAAGTAAGAGAAATGTATGGATGATTCATGGATATTTCATTAACATCTGGAAGTACAGCATTAGAATTCTACATAAATTCTTTTAAGCAATTTACAGCCCATTTGAATGCTTATCAAAAGTCAGGATATCAAAAGACAACAGAGACTTATTTGCGAATGTACAGCTCCATTTCTATATACATTTTACCCAGTGAATGCGATCCTTCTAAACACATGAAGCAAATTACAGCTTGTATGATCTCTTACTAAAAAGTCTGAATACTGTAAGACAATAGTTACTGATTTGTGAATAACATACAGCTCATTCCTTTGTATAATTTACAAAGGTGAAAATAAATGCACTGTCCTTCACAATTCTAAGTGCAATTTAAACGTTGTTTAATCACAAGATAGATTTTTGAAATGTACAGCTCATTTCTATGAAAAACTTGAAAGAAGTATGAACATGAATTCACCATTGTTTGCGACTCTAAAAGCGATTCAGCTTGTTCAATCTCTTATGCGAACAGAAAGGTAGGATTTAAGAAGAAGAGAGTGACTGCTTCATTCCTATGCATTTAAAACTCAGTGTAGGATTTTGTTTCTTCCTCACAGGAACTATTTTAAATACACAAGATTGATCCTTTTTAGTATTTTTGTTGTTGTTATTGACCGTTTTAAGCTATCAAGAGCAGATTCATTTTCCCTTTTTGCTTTAATCTCTTTCTGCTGCCTACAAGGTGAGAATAAAAGTAAACTGATAACACTCATCTATATCTACTAAAGTTCCGTCATATATGGACCGATATAACTCAAGTCCAAATGCACCATAACAAATCTTCAATTTCCTGACCATATCAATACTGTATGTCCTTTAAAATTACACGACACATAATCATGATTAAATGAAGTCACTCCCTTTCCTTTGCAACAAAGAAACTCCTGTCATTAATATCACTCTTAATATAAATTCATTTTGTACACAATATAGGAAATTGCTCATAACAAAAGAAAAAAGCAATCACGTTTTTATTCCAGATTTGTTTCTGGTTAAGAGTAATATGAAATACACTGTCTTTGATTTAAACATGTACATTGTAAGTTTAAAATGTAAAATGGAGTGATTTACTTAAATCTAAATATATTCGTAACAAAAAGTGCGCACTGTATCACTTCATAAACTGTTTACTTTACATTATGATACATATTATTCATTGCACACTGTTTCCATATACTCAAAAGTAACAATTTGTGATACATGTTTACAAAGTGAAAGATATCATATCTATAAACATACAGGAATGAAACGATGAATTTGATTTCTTTGAAGTTTGGAACTAATGTAAAATATGATTTGATTTCTAGGCAATTACAAACACATTTGGTACAAGGTTGGAAACGGGCAATTTCTGCTCTCTTAACAATAGTTATTGAAATAATTTCTCAGAACTAGAATTGTACAAAAACCATAAACTATCTCTACCTCTAAAATACCCCCCCCTCCAAAAAAAAACCCCCACAAAGTATGACAAGGGGGGGGGGGGGGTTGGTGAGAGAGAAATGATGAATGGAAGAAAAGTAAGTTAAAAAAAAAAGGAAGGGTTGAAAACTGTGAAGATAAACTTCCATTTCTTCCTCAGTTTGTAAATTTCTGCAGGGGAAAAAAAAAGTCTAACACCACCAAATTTTTATCTATTGTTAGCAAAGATTCAAAAAAATATTTTTGGCATATACAAGATTTCAAACAAGAGTGCCATACATACAGTGGAATGCATGGGAGCAAGCCAATATAGACCCATCAAATTCCATTATGAAAGAAGGAAGGGTTAAATAAAATATTTCAGTCATATATGGGAATATATATCAATAAGTAATATAACACTTGAGTAATCTAATAACTGTAAACAGCAGATAAATAAAATCTCTGAATTGGCTAAGGCCGTTACAAGCTTATAGCACACTGTACAGTGATACAGAAAGAATAAACGGTAATGTATAACGATAGTGCATTGAGAAATAAGAAAATGGAAAGTGCATTTAGTGGCATACAGTCTCTCAATAATGCAGAAAGAGTCCAAGAGCTCATGGGTTTAATACAGTAGTTGTGCATTGATCAAGTGTAATCAACGGTGTGCTTTCATACAAATATGAATGATAAAATGTTATCCATAGTTAAGCCAATGAGTGCATCATCTGTATACATGTGAATTCTGGTATGCAATAGACTTTGTGCTTTACACACAATTCCTGTTCATACTGAAAAAGCCTGACTTTCAAAACATGATTTACAAAGACTTTCAGAGGTGGGACAAACATGGAAACAATAATATTGCACTGCACACCATCCAGCTTCAGCCTAAGATTGGTTGTTTCAATTTACCAAACTATATACTTTGATTTCAAGTGAAGGTGTAGATGAAGACAAAAAAAGTCTCCCAAACTGTATACATGTACTTTGATTTCAACATGGAGCTGCACATGAAGAAAAACTTGCTCTCATGTGAAACATAATAAAACATATTAGAACATTTGACTTCTCATCATCTTTTGAGCAACCAGTATTACGGACTCTAAACTAAAGAGGGAGGGACAATATTCTTTCATATAATACATGAGGACATGAAGAAACGTGCAGAAGATATTTGAATAGTCTTGTGAGCAGGTTCAAAGGGGTGACATTTCCAGTATAGGACAAAGGGACTGTGCAGCTGTTAATACATTCAGATTAAAGTAATAATAATTACTTCATACTAATATTTCCTCCATGTATAAATTGATTATTTTAACAGTTTGATACAACATACAAAGAGAAGAATTGTGTGGGTGTGTGGCAAGGGTAGATTGAAGAGGAAAAGAATATACTAAGCAAATCCATAGGACTCCTACTTATGCATAAAGAAATCTCAGTTGATTTTGAGAGATGTTGAATGGTGTATAAATTATCATCATCAGATGGAATGGAATAAGTAACCCCCCCCCCCCCCAACAAAAACGATATTAAACCTTCTTTGTACACTCTCCACCTCTCACTATGATGTTGAAGGAGTTTTAGTGGCTTCTTTGAACCATTCTGTGACCTGCCCCGCATACTTTTCTCTCCATGCGATTCTCATCCTGATGTCTTCCATGGTCTGCTTCAGGGTACGCTCTGCTGTTCCAGCGGTGTGCTCCGTAAAGAATGGCTCCACCTGTAGACACAAACATACATCACACATTGTGTCAAAGCTTTGGGCCAGAGAATGTCTACTGAATGAATGCCAGAAAGGCATTAAACATAAATCATACATTGTGAAGTGTCAAATCTTTGGGCCAGAGAATGTCTACTGAATGCAAGAAAGCTATTAAACATACATCTTACATTGTAAATTGCCAAATCTTTGGGCTGGAGAATGTCTACTGAATGCCAAAAAGGTAAACATACATCGTACATTGTGAAGTGTCAAATCTTTGGGCTGGAGAATGTCTACTGAATGCCAAAAAGGTAAACATACATCGTACATTGTGAAGTGTCAAATCTTTGGGCTGGAGAATGTCTACTGAATGCCAAAAAGGTAAACATACATCGTACATTGTGAAGTGTCAAATCTTTGGGCTGGAGAATGTCTACTGAATGCCAAAAAGGTAAACATACATCGTACATTGTGAAGTGTCAAATCTTTGGGCTGGAGAATGTCTACTGAATGCCAAAAAGGTAAACATACATCGTACATTGTGAAGTGTCAAATCTTTGGGCTGGAGAATGTCTACTGAATGCCAAAAAGGTAAACATACATCGTACATTGTGAAGTGTCAAATCTTTGGGCTGGAGAATGTCTACTGAATGCCAAAAAGGTAAACATACATCGTACATTGTGAAGTGCGAAATCTTTGGGCTGGAGAATATCTACCTAATGCCAAAAAGGTATGAGCTAATTAAATGCAGTTTATGTGTGTAGAGCAGATGCCCTTCTCTCTATAAGTACACAAATTGTGACCAAGCGAGAGTGAAACAAAGTTTTTTAAACATCACTTTCTTGATCAAACTTGCACAACAAAGGAGAAGATACAATAGCCCAGGACAATTCTAATTTACTGGAAATGCAGGGCATTAAAAGTACATATAACGTTATATAACAACAACAATGATAACGTACTACTTTAGAAAAGGTTATGAACAAAACACTATTCCCCGCCTGTATCTATTCTAACAACTACATAACAATTACTTTTTCTTCCAACATTAAATTTGCCGCAAATCATAACTGGAATAAAACAAGAACATGGCTACTAACAAGTGAAAACATTTAAAGCTTACATATTCAAATTCAAAATGTGTAGATATCCACCATGTAGTCCCGGTAATTAGACTTGACATCACAAAGGGCTGTAAACCAAGCCTATAATGACAAGAAAGGAGAAAGTCATTGTACCTCACTTAGGATGCTTCAAAAGATCAATACATCATATTATCATGTAACAAGAAATCTTCTGCAGAATGTTACAATAGCACAAACATCAAAATATCTTACTTTCAATGTAAACTGATATTCATTGTTCCATTACTCACGGTTATATGTAAGGGACACAAAATAATATTCTCAAACTTTCAAAGAAAACCAATTCTGTATGTTTGCAACTAAACATAATTTAATGTGGTATCAAAAGAAGCAATATAAATGATGATAAACTATAGAAGGTGAACTAATTCATTTTATTACTTTTCCTATTTTGTGACCAAAATCATCTGTACCCTAAAAGAATTTATTGTAAATAAAATCTCTTGTAATGCATGCTGAAAGAACAATTCTCTTCCCCTTTCCTATTCTAAGATTCATACTGCCTGAGTTCATGATCATTCACGTAAATGCATTGCACCACTTTGAAATTGAATACAGACTCATGAAGCAAGAAATGAGTGGATAAGGAAACATTACACCCTGACCAAGGATCACACAACCTTTACGACAATCACTTACGATTTCTGAATCTTGTCCCAATTGTCGATGACATAGCGAAGAGCTAAGTAGGAGCCAGCACGTTGGTAGGCCACCGATGTGATTACTGACACAGAATCCTGCTGAAGAATCTTACTACTGTCCAATGCAAACCCAAGGTACCTGGATAAGATCAATGGAAAAAATAAAAAAATAAATATATATACCGGTATATATATTTGTTATTTCTATTACATACATGTAGCCAGAATCAGAATGAAGGATACTACATGTACTTCTGTAAGGTGCTAACTGAAGCCACATAAAGAAGAATAATTCTTAATACTTAATATTTATAATCTTAAAATCATAATAAACACACTCTAAATCTATATCACTTCTGATTTGGCAGTCCCTAAAATTATTCACTTGAATTTTCTTTATTTGCTACTTGACAAACTGACAATCTAGTCTTTGAAATGGTTGGTGATTTCTTAATTCATCACAGCAACGACTCACTACTCCTAACTGTAGGAAATTCTCATATGCTTCCTCATCAATGAATACTTAACATTTCAGCCTACTATATAAAGTCAACTAGCATGCTTTCAAGGAAATTTGCTGATGCTTCTTCCTTCATTTGTGAATTCTGCAAACATGAACAAAACTGTAAAGGAATTTTCACAATACAGTTTGATAATTGTCAGATACACAGTACAATCTAGAGATTTTAACCTGTATAACATCGACTAACCTGCTAAGTATATCCGGATCTCGTGTGCATGCTAAGACACTTTGAAGCAAAGCTTTCTCTGTAGGAGATGTTGAACTCTGGTATTTATTCCAAGCATATTCCCACTCACGTCCTCCTCCAGATTGTACTCCTCCACACTGTACAATACCCTGCAAGTTAGCTCCTACAGTACTGAAAGAAAATATATATATATATACCGACAGTTAATACAAAATTGTGGGAATATCATTGGATGAGGACAGATTAAATATAGAAATGATTATCATATTTGATACTAATTGAACATGATCATATTGAATAACACTTACAAATGCAATATTTGTTTTCTGAAAAAAATTGACTGCAACAAATACAATGAAGTGAGGTAAGGAAACATTGGTCTGTCTACTAAACATTAAAGGTATAATACATGTACAAAGTTTTGGTATTGGGTCATGAATTTGGTTCAAATAAAATTTTTGGAAGCATATGCGATCGTACAATATTCAGTGATCGTTGTCGCGGTTGAAATCGAGTCTAAAGCTATGAAATTGTAAACAATACACTCTTTTTTATGTTGTATAGCTCCCTCTAAAGGTCAAGATATTAATTAAGCTATAAAACAATGATTCTTGACTAAAATCGATCGACTAGCTATTCCCGTTTAGAAGTTATATATCACAACTACATATTCTGAGATTTTCATGGTCGCAGCTACCATTGTACAGCCGTAGGCGCTATTTGAAATTCATCAAAATTTACCGGGAGCACCGGTAAATTTTTATATTCAATTTTTCTCGAAAACAGAAGCGTTTTAGGGGCTAAATTTTGTAGTGGTTATAATACATTCACAGGGGCATCCAAATATATCAAAATTGTAAAGAATCACTATCCACCCAATTTTCAAAATTTCCCAAAACTTTGTATTACCTTTAACAAAACAATGCATTTAAGTCATGAACTTATCTAAGTTTACAATTTTACCAGCATCATCACATAGATAAATTGTTGGTGCTTAAATATGATCATCATAACTTTTTAACTTATCCTAAAATCTCATTCATCGATTTGCAATGCCCAAGTGTAAAGCAATGCTTTGTAATTGATTGAAAGGTATTGTTTAACAAGTGAGATTTACATAGCACAGAAACAAAATGGATGATAGCAGTTGTCCTTCTTAAAATACATTCAGACTTACGTTGAGCCGGTTTCCATCCATGTCTTGTACTCAGCACTGGCCCACTCTAATGTATCTGCATCACCTAGATGTCTGAATGTTGATAACAGGCTCTTCCTTGTCAACCTATGGAGAAGATTTTATTTTATTTATTTATTTTATTCTATATATTTATTTACCACTTGTGGGATGAAACACCATCATCAGCACAAGTGCTGTGTTTCATATGAATTTCAAAATGAATCAAGTGGTTCTTGAGATATCATGTTAAGGAGAAAGCGGGACGGACGGACGGACAGCCCCGAAAACACAATGCCTCCAGCACCATAAAAAGGGCAGAAAAATTGGACGGTTTGGATTCGTTTTGGCGGTATGACTAAGGTGTTACCGGTACAATGAAGCAGACTTTCTATTTATGTTACACCTTTTCATGTTTCAAATTAAAAGTTTACATACAAGTACACTGTATGTATAAAAAAACTAACAACAAAATTATTAAATTGGCATTCAGAAGAAAAAAGAAAAAAGAAAAGAAAATACATGAATAAACCTGAAAACAAGATTATTCCTGTGCTGTATCTATTCATCATGACCTCTGCTAATTGTAGAAGTGCTAATAAAATTGTATTCAGATATTGATGCTATGATTCACATTTCAAAAACTATTTTTGTGATACTTAGTAAAAGTAGTATTCTATTTTCTACTCATTGCTTTCAATAAGTATAAGGAGATATGCTTCCTAAAAAAAATAGCTTATCAATAACAACCAAATAAAATAAGAATAAAGCATTACAGTTTATGAACGAACAATGCTTGTCCCTGCAGAAATTCTCCTTAAATGAAGGACACCTTTCAAATGAACTTTTGAACTTTAGCCTACATCTTAGACCATAACAGGCCTTTTTCTGCACGCTCACAGATTCATTGTAAATTACATTCCTACTTGTTTACAAATCTAGCAAGAAATCAACTCCTCAGGTATTTCTTGTAGATTTCTCCCCTCCTGTAATTTACAAGCTTGCTATTGTTACACAGCTGTTTTGTGAATTTCACACTCAAGTTATGTCCTGTGTAATATACAACC
Source organism: Strongylocentrotus purpuratus (assembly GCF_000002235.5). Lineage (NCBI taxonomy): Eukaryota > Metazoa > Echinodermata > Echinoidea > Camarodonta > Strongylocentrotidae > Strongylocentrotus > Strongylocentrotus purpuratus. The sequence goes on along the minus strand of NW_022145612.1, from coordinate 30,919,859 downwards.
TGTCAATCAATGATACCTGGGCCCTGGTTAGTGAAACTTCACAGCCAATCAAATGCAGCAATTTCAGTAGCTTTTAACAATAAGACAGTAGCTTGTAACAAGAATTTTTACTGATAAAATTATAGATGGATCTATGACTGCACGCAGGCAAAAATGATGCCTCCGTCACAGAGTGATTTTACAAACGAAAACAAGCAATTTTGAAAAATCATGTTTGATTGTAATCCATATACAGGTTCTCAGAATATCTTGATTACAAGCTATTTTTGCATACATAATGAGCCCAATGACATTTGACCTTTGACCCCAAAATCTTATCAATTAATTGGCTCTGCAAGATACAAACATGTCTTGAGTTTGATGGTAATCCCTCTTATCGGTTCTAATGATAATATGATCACAAGCTATTTTTGCATACATAATGCAGGGCTGTCAACCCTCCCGCCACCACGCTCATTCTCCCGCCGTCCCACCAACTTGTAGCAGGAGAGTCCCGCCACCTCGCCCTTCCTCCTGGTTCAATGTAAAATCTCCCGGTTGATACAATTGATACTTGTGATACGATCACATTTGTGAAGAGGTCATAGAACCAAGGTGTATTAGAGTGCACTTTTTGTCATGTCATTAAGAATGGGGTTTGGTTATCATTTAACTACAAGAAGAATGTATTCTGTTTCTGGTGAAATATTGAAATTCAAGAAACCATATCCCCCCAAAAAAATGCAGTAAAAGAACTTCCGTCCAAGATTCTGAAAGATCTATCAATGTCATTAAATAATTTGTTTTACAGTATATTTAAGATTATACAACTCACTCCTAGATCCTAATCAAACGATTCGTCATGCACAGTCACGTGTGATTCATTTAATGAGACTATTGCACGTTTTTTCATAGAAAAGCGTGCAATGGTTTTCAGTACTATTCTACGCTTAGGGCGGTTATTCTGCGTGTGGGCCTATTCTTACGCAGCAATATGCCTAAATGCATATAGAGGTAAGTGCACTTATCTACATGTATGTGTGTGCACTAAATTGAGGCTTATTAAACTTGAGATTTATTTGTCAGCTAAAGTGTCACAAAAAATCTTGAATTAATTCTTTTTACATCAAATAACAAGGATCTGGGAGTTTTGTTGTATAAAACACATGATGCTTGTTTTCATTAGTTCATTATACGATCTATCCGCCCTCATTAATGCTGTGTGTATCTATCGCACTCAGCCATAGATACACACAGCCTCAACTCGAGTGCGGATAGATCGTATAATGAACTAATGCGCATGCATCATTTGTATAATAACATTAATGTCATGCTCTTTCTCTTGAACATGAGACCAAATATTAAAACACAATCTTACCTGTCAAGATGTTCTCCTGTATCTTCTTTCCCAAGAGTGGAAACACGCTCACCAAATAGTTTGAGCACATAATCCTGAAGCATAATGGAAGGTAAAACATAATACATGTACCCGAGTCCCACCATTAACTTAATCATGATTGTATTGCAGCCAAATATGGCAAGTTAAGCCTCCATTTTAAAAAGTTTATATTTGAGTTGTAGTGGACTATATGATGTTTTTGTCATTTCACATTCCTGTACATGATTGTAAATAGCCAGTTGGCTTTTATGTTATTTTTGAGTACCCAATAAAAAAAAAAAAAAAAAAAAAAAAACTTAATCATGATTGTAATTATTAAATGACACATATTTGTAAAGCTTAGATCCTTCTTTTCCATTTTATGTAACTCACATGATGCATATTTCATGCATGAGTGATTAAAATCAATTTGAAGAAAGGGGACCAACAAGTCATTTGGTGACGGTATCTGAATTTCAAAGAGAAAATTACATTTCTAGAGAATTCATTTTCTTCTCTTTCATATGACACCTCAATCTGGAAAAAATGAGCTAGGAATAACAACGTTCTGTTTATTTAAAATAATGCTTGCATTTCCATAACTTTGTTAAACAAATTCGGTTTCACTGGCTGCCTGCCGTAGCAAAAAACAGAATTGACAAAAGACTTCATGCATGGCTGATTGTCAACAAAACGAATTTAAGTCTCAGAGAGAGATACGCAGAGAAAAGATGAGAGTTAGAGAGAAAAACAAATAAAATTGGAAGAACAAGAAATTGAGATCACAAGTAGAAATCTAAGAATAATTGCATGATTTGAAACAAAGACAAATCGCATTCATTACCTTATAGTAGGAGTATCCCGGTTTTCCATAGAGCAAACTTCCTATAGAAGACAATGAATCAAGGCCCGTTTCTATGGGAACATACTCCGTCTCATTAATGAGGTATTTTGACAGGTCAAGAGCGATGCTGTAGTTTACGTGCCCAGCCCTGAAGCAAAAATGAAAGGAAAACATGTATTGAATATAATGGTACTGGTACTTCTGAACACCAAATGAAATCTGTGAATCGTTTGTAAGCCTAAGAATAATATTTAGGTTAAATATCTTCAGCAATATACTGACTGAATGAATAGAAGTGTATTTCAATTTAAAATGCAATGAAATGCAGATGCCACTTTCTCATCATGGAAGGATGTCTTTAAAAAAAAAAGTAAACTTTGTAAAACTTGTTCTCTCTTGTACATAATCAAATGGGACGCTTTTTCAATTTTGATACAAGTTCGCCTTCTTTCATTGGACAATCTGCTGTTGGATTTATGCTCTTATGACACAACATGCTAAATTGATTGTTATAGCTATTAGGTTAGCTCTATCTGCAGGACTCAACTTAACCCATTGACTACTGAATTCTCTTCATTCACAGACCCAATACAGGATCAACCTGGTTCCTGTAGCCAATGTGTTAAAGGGAAATCCAACCTTGATATCATTCTATTCTACGGGAAAGCAAGAAAATCAGAGGAGTAGACTGATGAAAGTTTCGAATTTTCAAAAGATGTAATTCCTATGGCCTGAATTCACACAGGAGGTTTAAATCTTCATTTACAAAAGCCATGGTCTAAAATTAGCGCAAAATAAGCGTGACACAGTCAGAGGTCCAATATGAGACGCGCACAAGGCAAGGTACGCTTGATATGCACTTTTTTTAAAACTATGGGTTATGTAAATGAGGGTTTAAACCATGGGTTAAATTTCAACTTCCTTTGTGAATTCAGGCCTATGGGTATGGGGTCTTTATATTGGCTGAAGGGGTAATGACATATTTCTGTGAGGTAGTGGCGGACAACTTTTCTGTTCGTCCCAACACACAAAATTAATAAAAGTTTCAATTTTTCACAAAAACTTACGACTCCAGAAGTGTCTATTCTCTTAAGAGGATCTATAATTTGAGTAGTGCCCCAAGGGAGAAAGCACTTAGGAGAAACACATAAATTAATGATACGACAAACAAACGTCATAATGCATTGACCAAACCAAATTCGCGCAGACTAAGTGCTCATACATGTCATTCATATATAATTCCCTTATTATTGGTCCGATTTATTTCAAACTTTCACCAGTTTGTTTCTCTTATTTTTCTGCTTTAATTCATACAGATGAAAGTATTACAAGGGTTGGATTGCCCTTGGATGTTTTTAACCATGACTCACCAAGCCAGATTGAATACATCATTGATGAGGTTAGCTCTATCAGCAGCACTCAACACAGTGTGGTCGGTCTGAAGTTGATCTATTAATGCTTTCCAGGTCGATGTGTCGTAGTTCACACGGTACATCCCAGACTGCTTTGTGTTGACCTTGAACCATTTACTAGCACCAGCTACATGCAGATTCACGCTTGCTATGGTTTGTAGGAAAACACAGAGAAATGTAAAAGATTTATCTTGCACTGCACAGTCCATAACAATACATGGGCAAGTATTATTCAAAGAAATATAAAATGTAGTTTTTATGATACATTCACATGACTTAACAGATATATAAAGATATGCAAGGATAAAGTTATGCATACTCTGTTTGTATTTATATTGCAATTTCTTATAAAAGCTGAATATCTCTTAGTTATAACATTTATAAATGATGCCACATAATCACAGATTTGTTGAACATGAGACGTTCCGCTATGTGTATGTTAGAATATCTACTCCCACAGTGATGGATGTGTTTCATGAAGAGATTTGTATTCCCATTATAAAAACAGTAGACCGTGTATCATGGAATATACTGTGTGCATAAAAAAGAACGGTCACAAAATGTAATGTGGGTAGATACATGTATTTACTGTTGTCTCAGTAGATTTTACAATTGGTTTGACCAACCTTAACCTGTATGTGTGCTTACACACTTGATTGTACAAAGGAAACATGGTTTAGTTAGGATGTATTCATAGAATTTGGAAAGATTTGGGAATTATGCTCCAGTCACAGGGCTTCTTCATATCATCACAGTCAATATCATTTTGTTTGTTTTTGTTTCTGTTTATATTTATAATATGTTATACAAATATGATGACTACCTGTATATCAGTATTCATGTAATATGGTACTAGCTGCAATACACAAGGGAATATTCCATCACATCATTTAAGATACATCAAAGGATTATGAAATATTTTACCAATGAAATTATCATTATCTTTCTCCCTTACAGTTACAATGAGAGCAAGTGAAAAATACAGCAGTGTATATGAATAAGCCAGTTTGTAAAAAGCTTCAGAACGCACGACCCCAATATATCCATAGATCTTTTAAACAATGGATACGTCCCACTTATTCATTTTAGAATAATCACTGCCGAAGTGATGGAGGTGCTTCATGAATACCTTTTGTTTGCACCTTGAGAAGAATACTTCCACCTGTGTATTAGACAAATGTACTGTCGGTGCATAAATGAATACTGATTACATAACGTTCATGAGCTCCATACCAGTATTCGTCTCAATGGTTTTACAATTTAGGGACAAATGACCTTTATCTACCCATGTGCAAATCCTAATTACGAACTCGCTTTAATTGGGATGAACGAATATCACCTCACATGTATATGCATATTCATGATAGTTCCTATTTTATTATGTAATGATCAAAGACACTTGAAATTATGAATTTGATAGACATACTGCTGTAGACAAATTTGTTCACAACAGGATATATGAAGACAAAAATTATCTCTTCAAAATCAAGATTTATTTACCTTTCTCATGTTCCATAACAATAGTCTTGGTTTGAGGGTCAGTATCGGTGAAGTACGTGACAGGAATAGTCCACTTATACCTGTGAAAATATAAAGTGTGGTGGGAAAGTGCTGATACACTATGAATATGACTGACAAAGAAAGCGGACAAAATATACAGTTCCTCAGGTAGACAAAGGAACATCCCTTCACTGCTATTATGTAAAAATGTGTAGAACAGGTGTCACATGCATATTCACCTTTTTACATAATAGCAGTGAAGGGATGTTTTTTTGTCTACCTGAGGAACTGTATATTTTGTCCGCTTTCATTGTCCGATGTACTCCTGTTTTCTTTCTACCAGATGCATCGCAAACCAGAGTGCTTCTAATTGATTTTGAATTTTGAAAATAGCACTATGTTCTGACTTAGTTTAACATCCAGCAAATACATGTGGGGTGGATTTTATTTTCATCATTTTAAGTACTACGAGAGTAACTTTTATTCACACTTTCAGTTACAAATCTGAACTAGTCCCCCAAGACTATTAGTATTAGAGGATGTAAAAATATGTAGTTAATTAGTATCCAAGTTTTCATTAAATATAAAATAACGACTCGAATACCTAGTTTGATTTGAGTCCCACCGTGCCATTCTCCACCCAGGTGTAGTAAATTGGTATCCAATAGGAAGAATATCCTTGAATGCTTAAAAAGTGCCTTATCATGAAAGCTCTGCTAAAACTGAGGTAATAATAACATTTCAGCACCCACAAGGAGAACAGTACTGAAGAGGCTAACCTCAGTAAAAAAGACTTATTATCATCATTATTATTCTTTTCATTATTATCATTACAATCATTATTAGTATTAATATTATTATTATTAACATATAATTATTATTAATATTTACTCATCATTATTATTATTATTATTATTATCATCATCATCATAATCATTATTCAAGGATTCATTTTCAGGATTCATCACATGGATTCTGTTCACATCATTAAAACAGATACTATTTTTCAGCTCAATCAGACATCACAAGGATATTTCTTGTGTGACAGGTGTGTAAGCACCTTCTGACAATAAGACTCATTATCTACCTCATTAAATTTCAAGCATGAGTAACAACTTCAAAAGCATTATGAGTCTAATAGACAATTGATGATTTTATTTATAATTTAACGATGATGGAATAAGGATGAATAACGTACCCAAACTTTGAAGAGGCCTCATTCGAAGGCTCTCCCTGAGGATCATAAATAAGAAACCTTTGTTGAGTAGCCAGGCCTGCCTGGGTGACATTGATGACTGGGAATCCCATCTGAAGTGTCCAGGTATCCATCATAGCAGTAACATCGACACTATGTCCATTCTCTTTAGCGACCTGATGATGTTTTAATCAAACAATGTTATATCACCTAAGTGGTTACTACTCTTATTAAAGGTATAGACCAGGTCTGGTCATGCGATTGCATTGTGAAAGAAACGTTGTGGAGTCGATCAGAAAAGGTTGATCATCTAGCATATAAGTATTGGTGTGTACTGCAAGGTTCTGGATTCATCAAAATGATAAGAAATAGGCAAAGTTACAAGTACTATACACAAAAAGATATATATGGGACTACGCGATACCTATCCAATCCGGATAGATATAATAATTTACCAAATATATCAATTTGTAGGCGGTTTTCCGGCAAAATTTGTATAATCACGTATAAGTCAAAACATATTCTTCCACATGATTGGTAATAAGAGCTTCCATTTCATTTTTTGAGAGGGGGGCATTTCCAAAACTGGTCGATACCTTTAAGACTAAATAGCCTAAAATGAATTCAATATGAAATGATAGTAGTTATGCAAAATGTTTCCCATGTGCTCTTTTAACTCATTGCCAACTGGAAACGGGTTGTTCATGTATTGAACCTATGGGGGGAAATGACAATTCAGTAATCAATGGATTAACACATGGAGTACATAATTGTCTCATTCTCATATGCTTAATACACAGAATCTATTCAGTTCATGTAGATTAAGTATTAGGTCAAGATAATCATACTTAAAGATGAAGTTGAGTTCTGGTCATGCGATTGCATTGTGAAATCGACCAGAAAAGGTTGATCATCTAGCATATAAGAATTTGTGTGTATTGCAAGGTTCTGGAATCATCAAATTGATAAGAAATTTGGCGAAGTCTTGGTAAAGTTACAAACACTGTACACAGAAAGATGTATATGGGACTACACGAACACGTGGCATAAAAATCCTACCCTGGATTTTTACGATGTTACATGACATATTTAGAATATGAAGGCATTTGAAGAGATATGCTTTTCCGGCAACATGTCTTATCTGATGTTCTTCCACACTTGCATAATAAGAATGATAACGCTCACAAATTATTTTCACCTCTTCCCAGAACTCAACCTTCTCTTTAATTTGTCAAAATCTTGATGTTCTATATTCTCTTGTATAATCACAATGAATGTGTTGGAGGTCAAAAGGTGTGATGACCTACCCATCAGGATTAAAACAAACAAACTCTTACAGTGATTTAGCTCTAGATAATTCACAACAAGCTTCGGTTAAAAGGGAGAAAAGGATTACTCCAACAGGAATCCACAATAGGCCATTTCTGAATGTAAGCAAATTTAAAGCACAAATCTTTATTAAGTGCCTCGTTACAACTCATTTCATTCACCTGTTACAAATAATTGTACTTCAATAGTCATAATGCGAATTGCATACATTACGTGTTGTTAGGTAGACAAAATAACCATGTTCACACGATGCAAATTTTGGTCGGCGTAAAGGTCGTGTTAAGAGCTAGTTGGCGTAAATATGGTAAGGTCGGCGTAGTGACCGTCTGAACAATAGACCAGTTCACGGTTAGCACATTACTGCAATGACCCCAAATTTCAACAGATCTTCAAAACATGAATAGGTCCCATTTTGTACATTATGAAATAATCACCCCTACAGCGATGGAGGTGCTATATAATTAGCCTGTTTCCCCTTTTCAAAGAAATATTTCCACCTGTGTATCATGGAGTGCACTGATTGTGCATGAATGAATAATAATTACATAACTTTCATGAGAGAAGTATCCAGTATTTCGTCTCTGTGTATTTCAAAAATTGTTCTGCAATGACCTTTATCTGCTCATGCTCAGACTGCAATCGTGAACTGGCTTATAGTCGTGTTAGCTAAGCTGACCTTTACACTGACTGATACTCCTGGATTTTTCCGGGAATGCCCTAACACGACTAGAGGGTAGTCTAAGTTGACTGTGTGGATGCTTGAGTATATGTGACCTTTCACAAGGGTTGTTTGTTAACAATCGAAAATGAAAATTAGATTTCGCGTGGTTTAGGTGCGAAAGCTGGGTTGAGGTAGACTAGTGCAGGCCCAACCGCTTCCAGAAGTTATGCCGAGTAAGACTGGGTCGGTGGAAGGAATAGCGTAAAGCGTATGGATAACTAATGGTGTATGCAATATTTAATGCTGCAGTGAAAAACTTACGCTGACTAGGAAGCCTGTCTGAACATGGCCAATGTTTGTCCTACCTATTGACAATTAAAGTATGCAGTTTGCATTCTGACTTTTGAAATACAATTATTTGTAACAGGAAAATGAAATAATTTGTTATATGGCACTTACTGAAGATTTATGCATTAAATTTGATTACATTACAAAAAAGGTCATTTGCTATGAAAAACTCATCAAAAGTGCTTGTCAATATTTCACAGGGATAGGATACAGAGCAATGGCTTGAAACGATTATTTGTCAACGTTGTTTCCCCAGCAGATGAAGCATGTTTACCGTTGATAAGGCGTTCCAGAGGTCAGATGTCACAGCATTCTTGAATTTATACTGCTTGAGATAACGTTGGATTCCCAGCATCATGATATCCTGGTCACCATTCATCAAAAAGCTTTGTAACATCTTCAAGATTGTTGCACCCTGGGTAAAAAGAGATAGTGAAAAGAGACGAGAAAGGAAGAGAAGGAATAAAAATACAAAATGTAAACAATCATATAATATTGGTTGGCTTTGGGAGGGATATTAGAATGTATTGCCTGCACCCCAAACACATTGAGTGATTTCAAGTTCGGTGTTGAAAGCTGGTGTTGGTGTTGTGAAAACACCAACACCAGCCACAACACCGAACTTGAAATCAGGCTGGTGTTGGGATTGACCTCGGAAATATGACGTATTTCCGGTAGTCTGTGTTGAGGGCTGGTGTTGAATGTCGTCTGCTGAACCGAGTATCACGGTTGGTGTTGACGATTTACGTGTAATTTTCCCATTCACCAACACCAGCCCCTAGGGATTGGGAAATTCATGATTTCAAGTTCGGTGTTGATGTTGGTGTTGCAGTAACTATGCAGGTAACTATGCGGACATCTGGCACGAATCTCACGATCATGCCAAGGTAAAAATACATTTTAAAGTCAAAACAGAAGTAAATCCTGGGAGCTACATATGTATTTCAAGAGAAATGATATTTTATCTATTGATTTTTTAATATGACTTTACATTTGATATTCGACATGGTGTTATTTATTGGAATTTCTGAATGGATTATGCTTTTATCGCAAGACTTTTCGCCTGTAGAGTAGGACGTCACTCGGCGCTGAGGCTGGTGTTGAGCTATCGATAACGCGCACGCACACGCTCTCGCGTGATCGGTATCGTTCTTCTAAACTGACCGTCGGTGTTGGAGCTCGGTTCAGCAGCCTTTCCAAGCTCTCAACACCAACACCAACACCAACACCGTACTTGAAATCACTCATTGCCACTTGTCTATTAAAGATGAGGGCAATGTTTGTGATATTTCCCTAAATGTGAAGCCAGCGAATACAATCATCATTATCTATATCAGATATATGCTTATTTTGTAGCCATCACGAACAAGTTTGTTTGCTTGTGGGTTGCTCTGGTTTCATGTTCTTCATACCATGCATCTAATCTGACCTGAAAAATCATGACATACTTTGTGTTACCCATTGCGTGTTACAGTGCACATACATTTTGTATTACTGCACACGCATACAGACGGGGTAAATAAAAAGGGGATTTCCCCAAAGATATTGTACATCAGGGAAAGATTGCCTATGTTAATGTTTGTCTGTTGGAATGGTTGATATGGAGATGTGGTAAAAAAACACCTATTGAATTGCCCAGCTCAGAGGCCTGGTGTCATGCAACCTCTTGTGAGATGGGGAAATGTAATGAATGAGAAAGAGAGAGAGAGAGAGTGAGAGAGAGAGAGAGATACGGAGAGGAGCAGAAGGTTGATGAAGAGAAGAGAAAAAAGAAAATAGCACAAAAGATATCAAACCAAATTAAGAGAGATGTGATAATGCTTAAATTTAGTGACACAGATATGCCATTCATGTAATTATCTTTATCAAATATTGAAGTGAGGTAATGAGGTACTGGTATTTTATAATAGTTTTTAAAAAAATGACTTATTTTTGTATTTTTCTTTTTTCTTCTTCTTCTTCTTCTTCTTCTTCTTCTTCTTCTGGGATACTCCTTAACGTCCTGTTAGGACTAGATGAGGGGGTATGCACTGTGCTTGTTTAGTTCTTATTGCTTGAGTCTTGGTTGCAGAACAAGTTGGTTGCTTGTAGTTTGAAGGTGTTTGAGATGTTTGTTAATTGCATTTTGTCACAGACTTCCTACAGCTAAACATGTTAGGATGCTCGGTTTAACTAAGAAAGCAACTTACTTTACTGTATGAGATGGCATCAAATATTTCCTGGATTTGACTAGGATTATTGACTGTCACTGAGATAGGATGTGAATTAGCCTCCTGGTCCTTGCTCATGGCTCTATGGGTAGTTTGTATGATGAACTTATCCATCTGATCAGGGAATGAAAACATTGAAACACAGACTTACAATCAATCAATATATATAAGGTACTACTTTAGTCTCTAAATAAACTTTCAGAGGTTGTGATCAGTAATTCTATGATAATAATGATAATAATAAACGTATATATACATATAGATCATTTATAGTGCGCTTCTTTCTAGTAAATGATTCTGAGGCAAAATGAACACTGAAAGTAAACAATGAGCAATTACAATGTGATTTTGTTCACTTTGTGACATAGAAACAAATCCATGACCCCAGTCGTTGGAGTCTTCCTCAACTAAAATCATAGAAATACATGACAACAATAGATTGAGAGTTAGAATACATGAGCATGAGGTGTTGCCAATTCCATCAGTATACGATGCCTATGTTATGTATAGCAAACATTTCAAACGGGACAGAAATTTCAACCATGATTTCCTGCAATTGAGCCACATCCTGTTAAAATACTGAAGAAACAATGAAATGAAACACAACATTTAAAGGCATCGTTTAACAATGTTAAATCTGAGATGCATGGCCCTACGTGTTATCAGTGTCTGTAATATGGTATAATATTGAAACCCTGAAAAAAATCGCGCTTCAAAATGATCAAAAAGTGCCTCAAAAAAGTAAAAATCTTTGAGTGACCGGTTTTACCATACTCGTTTTCCCCAATAGACTGTAGTGTTATGAAAACTGTTTGGCAAACGCAAAATTTGGTTTCGACTTCCAATCATAAATATCTTGATAATCAGACAGGCGATCGGCTTGTAAAAGTCATGGGGTTCCTTACTGACTTTAAGGTTCATAATTATCATTGCAGCATGAGCTAAATCCAGGATTTTGTTTCAGAATCTGAGACAAAGTTACCGGATCCCTTTAAGTGAATTGTTGCTCTCACCATGTGCCATTCAGGTCTGAAGTGATCAGCTCCGATGTATTCCACAAACGATGCGAATCCTTCATTGAGCCACAGGTCACTCCACCATTGCATCGTTACCAAATTACCAAACCACTGCGGTGTAAGATAACCAAATCAAACAGTAAATTAACATTCATCAAGGGATATTAAAACTCATACAGAAATTAGAACGAAGCATGCAACACTTTTTCATTTTTGTTCTGTTAAGAAATAAAAATTGTCTTTCACTGCGCTCTTGCAGCTCTTTGGGAGAAAGAGAAATAAGTATGTTATTATACAAACAGAAACATTACTAATTTCTTCAATCTGAGAATACACAAATTTGCAGTGTAAAATGATGTATATGCCGTATGGCATACTATTCAGGAGTATCATTTTAGAATCAAATCCATTAAAAAAAATGATATCAATAACATGAAGCACAATCCTATCAAAGCCGTTTCGTTTTCTGATTGTTCAAATACCTGGTGGCTTAAAGGAATACACTGTAAGACCAGGGGGTGTTTCACAAAGATCAAACTTAACTTAACTCTAAGTTGGACATAAAAGTTATGGAGAGCCATTTGTAGCCTTAAAATAATATATATTCAAAAGCGACAATTATTTAGTAGTGGCCTGATACTCTGTAAATTTAAAACACTCGTGAATTTTGAGAACTTTTCATGTACGTAAAAGTTTCTGGTTTTAACAATTATTCATTACCTGATGTGCCAATTCATGTGTAACAGTAACAACTATCCATGCTTCTTGCGGAGTTGATGTGACATTCGGTTTGTAGAGGACTGATGCCCCTCGGTAGGTGATAAGACCCCAGTTCTCCATCGCTCCTGCCGCAAAGTCTGGAATCGCTATCATATCTATAAATATTTAAAAACAAAAACAAAAACAAAAACAAAAACACTGAAACAATTAATACACGCATGAAGATTTCTTAAAAAAAGAAAGAATAAATCATTTGAGACAGGTAAGAAAAAGATGTACGTAGAAACAGTTTAGACAAAAAGAATAAACTTGAATTATATATTAAATATATATTAAATATACATTGCACACCGGTATTTTTCACATTAATAAATTACCATCAAGGCATCATAATAAATGTACATGTAGTCATCAACATAAAAAAGAGGTCAACTGTCTATATCTGTTGATCAGGCATTTCCAACAATCCTAAAAATAGTTATTCTCATAAAGTGATTAAGCATAATAATAATAATAATACATATATATGTGATTAAGCATATAAATGTTATACATTTACAAGTACATGTACAATTGTACATCCAAACTTTCAACAAAATTTGACTTCATCAGCAGTATCTTTTCCATCTAAAATCAATTATAATTGACATAATAGCAAATAATCCATAACATATATGTAAGTATTGCTTCGATGTAGCCAATTAACATTCTTTTGAGGCATGACATTGGATAAATTAGAGCCACATCTGTACTCAACTTAAGTGTTTCTTATTCGCTCAGTGTACATGCACTGTCAATACATTTTGTTCCTCCTAGACAGACAGTCGAAGCAATCAAGCATCAAGGGTAATGCATTTCTGAAGGATAAAGCGTCTCTCTCTCTCTCGAGTGCGATAAACATGTTTTTCTAGACTGTCACTGCATAATCTCTCCACCCCCTCTTGCTTATGTGCTTCTTCCCCCACTGTCTACTGTCAACATCTGTCTTTTTTTTTACTCTCTCTCTCTTTCTTTCTCTCTCTCCTCCCTCTCTCTTCTCTCCTCTCCTCCTCTCTCCTCATCTCTTCTCTTCTCTTCTCTTTCTTCCTCTCTCTCTCTCTCTCTCCCCCTCCCTCCCTCTCTCTCCCTCTCTCTCCCTCCCTCCCTCCCCTATATACAAGTAGAAGCAAAGAAATTGAAAGACAACATGTTAGAAAAGAAATGCATGGCTTCAATAAAACATACAAAAATTAAAACTTGTTCAATATCACTTTCATTTCATATTTCTCAGCTCCTTCATTCATCATGATCTCATCAAAAACCTTCCATACTTCCCAATGACTTCTGTTACTTCTAAACAGACTCTATCCATGCATTGTGATTACCAGGCATCCAATTTACTGCAATACGTTAAATATGTAAATCTTGTGCCTCCGTGATGCCATTTCTTAGGCTAAATGGAACAATAATCCAGCCTCAGAACTGTAATTGTTTTTCACACTTATCTAGGAGCGTTCATCTCTAAGAACCGGTAGTCTCTAAATAAAGATGCTTGTACTTTAAAAAAATTATTCTCCTGCTACTTTCATTGCAGGACAAATTCATCCTCTTTTATTTATAATAATAATAATAATAATATTTAATTTTTATATAGCGCTTAATACAAATGTCTCTAAGCGCTTTACAGATATACTATTACCCCGGTCATTGGATTCATTTTATGTTATTTTGTCCCTTCTAGCAGATGGCAATGCTGTTTATTTTAACTTTATACAAAATTCTCTGAAAATTGCCTCTGTAATGCTATTATCTGTTAATGAAATTCAATGCTGGTAAGGCTAGACTACAATCCATTACGATCACCATTGATGGTGCATTAGGAAAGCACATGTACTGACTGAACAAAGAAGATAATATTGTATTGATAATGCATTTGAAAATGAGTTGACTGAGTCACTGTTTTCAAAGTGATTTTAATATAAAAATTGCTTTTCACGACTGAGTATTATATAAATGGCAAATCATCTTTCCCTTTAAGTTTAGTTCTAGAGCGTATGAACAGTTTCTTCTACATATGTATATGTAGATCATGTGTGACTTGCATATACATTTATCATTATTTAATTTTGGGTTTTGATTAATATGTTGATTTTACTCTGTTGTGTAAATTTTACATGTATGTATCTTGCTGTTATTGAGAGTAAAACAAAGATTCAACAAGAACCCTCCCCCCCAGACCTCAACAAACTAAACAAAGAATATACTTGTATTACGATTAAATGTCACAGCTCTCTAGCAACAATGAATAATTATTGTCAATTATTCAGTAGATTTTATCAAAATTCACGGACAAAACTTCATTATTACCACTCTCTCTTAAAAAAAAATATTGTAGGCAAGTAGATCAAGAAATCTGTAATGCTAATTGACATTAATATTTACTATTCTCTTGCTAAATAGAAATTAAGCATGGAGATGAAATTACACTGATTGAATTACATCTGTTGTGAAATGGAGAAGGAGAGTCCAAAGAAGTAGAATGAGCAATTCTGTCATGCATTATTCCAAGTATTGATCAAAACCTGGTAGGGACAGGGCATGTACTTAAAGACATCCAATACTACCACTTCTATCTAGATAATGGGTCACGATGCAAGACGTTCAACTGCATGATCTAAGATAGCTGCTGATAGCATGAGCCTATCTGATCGGCAGAGAGCATAATAAATTGAAGTAATAAAAAGAAAGTGGAATGTTTTCATCCTACTCAGAATGCAGCACTTTTCCTCTCCATCTAATGCATATAAGTATAATAATAATAATAATAATTTTAAAAAATAACAATAATAAAGAAATAAATAAATTAAACAAAATAAATCACCTTTTAAAATTTTATGATTTCATGGGAACGACACATACCTTGCTTGGGTAGAGGGTATGAGATGTCAAATAATGTCTCATAGAATGGAATAGTTTTGTTGACGACTTCTAGTGCTAATTCTGCTTGGTTGATCTGATCCACAGGAGCATACATGGAAACCTTGAAAAAACACAAAAAAAAACAATAATAAGTGTAACATATATTTGTCACTTCAGGGGAGTGTTTCACAAAGACTAAGATCGACTTTAAGTTGGACTTTACTATGGCAGGCCTTCATGCCTCTGTTTGCTAATGATCTTTAGATAACATTTTTTCCTTCAATAATGAATTTCAAAAAATGTAAATCCTTTAGATTTGTGACCATAATTTGTACGTCCCTTGGGAGACCAATACCAGTAAATAATGAGAGCAAACAGTGGCATGAACGGCCTGCCATAGTTAATTCCAACTTAAATTTGATCTTAGTCTTTGTGAAACACCCCCCTGGTCTATACAACATTTTGACATTTAACATGTAAATGAAACTGTCAAAGTGAAATTGCACTTAAAATATTTTCTTTCATCGACAAATTGGGAAAAGATGTTTTCCACGGATATAAAGTTACATTATATTGGGAAGTAAGATGTAGATCTTTTTATCACTTATGTCTTGGATTCACTGCCAATGGCAAGACAGGAGTTAATATCACATTTCACTCCACTCTCAATCTTGTGAAGTTCTGGCACACTGACTGACTGCACACATGTATATTTTATCCTGCATCCTCTCTAGAATAATGGAAAACAGATAATGACATGACGGACGTTTACTTCCTAAGGCATGGTGGAAGTCTATCGATTTGGCCCCTGTGGTCACAATCCATCAATATGTAATAAATTGCTCCTATGACTATGTACAAGGTTTGGGGTCTGATTCACTTCACTGCAAATGATGCGGCTCATTGTTGTATTCACACACATCTTCTGTTTGTTAATCATAATAACAAATGTATACTTTTATGGTATCATGGTATCATAGTAGAGGTGTCGTGGTCGAGTGGATATGTCACCGGACTGTGGATCATAAGGTCCAAGGTTCAAGTTCGGCCGCAACACTACCGGTAATCTACATCTGCCACTCTCCACCCAGGCGTTAAATGGGTACTCGGTAGGATGAAAATGTTAATGCGGTTAGATGAGTAAAGTGTGCGCTTGTAAAAATGACACCTGGGCCCCGTCTTACAAAGAGTTACGATCGATCCAAATCAAACGTAAGTCCTCCAATCAATCGCAAGTTTGCACTCTCCTATCTCTTATGTACATAGTTACGATTGATATCAATCGCAAATAACTTACGATTGATATCAACTCTTTGTAAGACGGGGCCCTGGCTGGAATGCTCCCCAGGGAGTGGAGAAAGTGCATACATTGTGTGTGGGTAAGCCTGAATCCGATGACCGGGGTAATATCTGTAAAGCGCTTTGAGAGGGTCTGCATTCCTGAAATGCGCTATATAAGAACGAACTATTATCATTACTATTGACCTGAACTTGATATGATTTTTAAAAAAATAGAACGCATTGATAGCCTCACCCTTCTATATCATTCAATATCAACATTGCATGATTCCAATGAGTGTTTTTAATGTGAGAGAGCTTCTATTGGTATATCTAAAGTAAACAGGATTTATCATTTTGCATCCATGGCCCAACTTACACCATGTTAGTGTGCATACTGGTGAGATGGAAGAAACCATTAGATGTATGAGTACCTCAGGCATTATGAGATCACAGGCACTATGCTACTAAATGATGTGACCTGATATGGGTTTAGTCATGAGAATCATGCCTGGGTTTCACTTAAAGCAAAACTCTAACCCTACCAGGATGCATGGTACACTCTTTTTCACTCTTGTCTCATCTCACTTACCTTTAAAAAAAAAAGGAACCGTTGTTGACATTCATCATAAAACAAGTAGAATCAATACATAAGAGAACTGATTAAGAAAGATGAAAAAGATTTATTTAATATAAAAAAATAAAGAAATTATGGCCAAAAGAATATCTTGTCTTGCACTCTTTTTCATTCCACAAACTTCTCATACCAATTCTCCCATCATCAATCATATCCCCCCCCTTTCATTTCATACTACACTCACCTTGGTGCCGGTGCTTGTGACGTCATCAATACTGATGAAATCACACACAACAAACGCTACCAGGTAAGTGCTCATAGGAACAGTGGTCTGGTAGGTATCCAAGAGGAGCGCTGTCTCCTTATAGGTTTCATTCTTGGTTTGTGCTGGCATGTTGAAGAGTGTGATATGATCCTTATCATGGACTATCTTCAGTGAGAACTTGGCTTTCATGGCTGGCTCATCAAAGCATGGGAATGCCTTTCGAGCCGAGGTCGACTCAAATTGTGTGGAAGCCATCGTTCTGAAATGATATCAACATTGCACTTCACTTAATATGATGTATTCAAAATACTGTTACTACTAGTATATTTTGTATTTACAATTCAGAAATAACAAAGATTGGACTTATTAAGCTCTTGTTAATTCATACATTTGACTTTTAACAGTGGTGGTGGTTATTTTACCCGACAGGTAAGAAAGCAATAAATGCTTGTTAATAAGCAACCAGAAGACCGACAGCTTCAGGTCCTCTCTGAGGGATCTGGTAACAAGACTTGGTTTCGAACCTGGGTCACTGGATTACGAATTACTCTACCGCCTGAGCTATCACGCCTCCTAATACATGTATGTACATGTAGCATACAAGGAACAGCTGTACAACACGTACAGGGTAAATATATTTTTTCAAATGCGGCAACAAGAACAAGTATGTGTGTAAGAATGTAAAACAAACAACAACAAAAAACAAAAAAAAGTGGTCCTTGTAGACAGGTTTCTTTAGTACATGTTTCAATGAAAAACCATATTCAAGGGAAAAAAAATGTTTTCTTTGTAGACAGGTGGTCACTAAAGCAGGTTTGACTGTAGTAGTTTCTTTTAAAGGGCAGACATTTCTTCTTTTAAAGGTCAGTGAAACGGTGACACTCCTGATACATGTTTCTCATGACCTTTACCCTATGAGGTATATAAACGGCAGATGGACATTTGCTTGCAAATTAACTGTTCCTTTATAGATGAATTGTAGTACCTTAATTAAAATCAAACTCATGATGGCATGTATAATGTCACATCTTTCGTACATGCAATTTTCACTTTTCAATGATTATATGATAGGCCCCTTTTTTGGTTTCATAAAAGCAACACACATGTGAAACATAACGTATGCATTGCCATGCACAAGCTGTCACTGTCAGTCGATATTGTGACCTCGGTCGTAAACAAACAGCAGTGCAAGATGAGAAAGAGGGGAGCCAGCACATTAATACAAATTCAATGATACTGGTTATTTGTTTGAGTCTGCTGCTCATTTGAAACCCTCACATTTCTCCACCTCCTTCAAATTATGTAAATGAGTCTATTATAAACTGTCTGATTGTCCTGGTGTGTGTGTGTGGTTGAGATGCGGGTTGATAGACAACCGCTGCTTCAGGGATGATTGCTCCAGATACACAGACCGACCACAGTGTGTTATTGTGAGGCTCACTTGTTTTTCTCAAGCATGGGTATTATTCAAATTGTGCTCGACTTCCCTAATTGTACATGTCTGTCTGCATGATAAAGCACACTGTTGTCTAGAATAAGGCCAATGAGGTAAGACAGGGTGCACCAGTGACCGATACTTGCTCTGATGTCTGACAACTGTTTCAGGCTTTATTGTGTCAAAGATAAAGGGTATGGCTAATGATGACAATGGGTTTTAGGTTACATGTAGGTGTAAGGTTAGATATATAAATGCTTGGTCTATGTTAGTTTAGAATTTTGGTTAGTATAGAATATTGATCATGGAGGAAACGTTGCTGTACATGTGCTGTCCAAAAGAAAGCAGATGTATTATTGCTTCTTGCATACGACTAATGATCGGTAAAATTATTGATTTGGGGCTATGTCATATATTTCTGTTTCAATTCTAGGTACATGGACTGTGTTTTCTCTTTTGCTGGGAGTCTACAGTCAAACATTAGGGACTTTTAAATTTGCGTGGACTGATACGTGTGACGTCCATTCAAGGCAGTGCATTAAAAGGACGTCGATCATATAAATCCCCATTGTCTTTGTGCGAATCTAAAAGCCTCTAATGATGTTTGAATGCATTCAACAAGTCCCATGTTGAATACTACTTAGGAAGATTCAAAGTGAAATTTTTGGGGAGGGACTTTATTGGAACCTACCCCTGCTGAGCCCTACATACAACTCAACAAATAACATCTTGCAGACTTACTACAAACATGTACATTTAACTACATACTCATACAGAGCTTTTAAGATGAAAGAGAGAGAGAGCCTTAAGTATAATTTCTAATATGTGGTATGTTCCTGATTATCTAATGCTGATGTAAACATAGTAAGAATCTCAAATCACATAAGCTTTATTGATGAAAGAAAAATGTGTAGTCGATACACAATAACTATGCATTAAACATCTGAAATATGTGATGACTAATCTACATTGTAGTACACACTCTTTACCCCATTTCCATTTTATTCCTAGACAGACTTACGGACTGACTTAAAAATGAGTCAGTTGCTGATTCTTCTACTCTATGTATTCTACGGCGAGGTAAAATTATAAAAAAATCTGATAAAAATTTCATTTGGCAATTGACTGGCGCCTAACAAACATAATGACTATCCAATTGGAAATGCCTAACACTGTAGGGCTTGATGGCATTAAAATTCAATTGAGCAAGGAAGGCAGTTTTCTACCTTCCCCAACCTAGCCCCTGGGCTCTCAAGATGATCTCGAGTGTCTGATGAAAGCACATAATGGATGCTGATTCATAAATGACTCAAGCTCCCCTTCACGCATTGCTTTCATTTTTCTTTATTTAACAATGGCACTAAGTGCTCAAGATTCTTTACCTGAAAATATGATTTGCATACATATAGCAATATGGCGTTAGTATTCACTCTATTTGCAAAAAAAATTGCTTTGCACATATTCAGTAGTGTTTTTCATACAACTTGGATTTTTTATATTTCTAAATGCCATCATGGTAGTTATTGATATTTGATAACATGTAATTTAAGATATTTTGGATTGACCGCCCCTCCCCTTGCCCTTTTACCTATCCACATACACATTCACATACATGTACTGTTCACATACTTGCATCTAAATTTGCATTCATAAATGTTTACAGAGGGTAGCATAGACAAAATTTATTCAAATTATGATATTCTATACTGTAGGTAATTTTCTTGATGTAATCAAATTGAACGCACTAAGCTTTGATAAATGCTTCGTTACAAAATTATATGATTCACCTGTTACAAATAATTGTATTTCAATAGTCAGAATGCGAGCTGCATATATATTACATAATGTTAGGTAGAACAAGCCAAAATGTTTGTTCTACCTGGCAACGATTAATTTATGCAATTTGCCTTCTGACTACTGAATTACAATTATTTGTAACAGGTGCATGAAATAATTTGTAACAAGGCTCTTATCAAAGATTAGTGGTTTCAATTTAAACATCAAGAAAATGACCTACAGTATAGAATATCATAATTTGAACAAATTTCGCTAATGTTTTCACACTTGTTATCCTTTCCCATGCCATGAACACTAAATTTAAAACTAAAAGTAAAAGTTTCAAATGGTTCTACATGTAGCTTGCAATTATTCAGAGTAAGTTTCTTGAAATTTCAGGACCAAAGCTTGAAGAGAACGAGGACATCGCTGCTTCAACTCATGCAAAGCAATGCCTGTGAAAGATGAAGGTTTTGACTTCCACAGGGATAACTCATCCATTGAATCTTATTCGCATCAGTAGAACTGGCATTCAAATGATATTGTCGAGCACTATATCATAATTGCATCCACGATCTGATTACATTGAAGCCGTGATTTGATAAGCACTCTCCAGTCTATGTTTTCCCAAAGCTTTGAGAACTGTAAGCATAGTTGCATACATGTACATGCTTTAGATAGTGCAGTTACAGCAGCATCACTACCAGATGTTAAATCAGGGCAAATAATGTGCATGTTCTCTTGGTAAATGGATGCACAAAACTAAATTTTGAAAAAAAATCTAAAATCTTGAGAATTATTTGATGGAATGTGTAAAAAAAAAGAAGAGAAAAAAAGGGCATCCAACAACATTCCCCCGCCATTTGAGTAAGAAAATTGTGAAAACATGGGGGTAATAGAGGTACAATTGCGGGGGGGAAGAAATCAGGGGGAAAAAAAGAATCAGGAAACCGATTTAAATTGGGTAATGATCAGGCCTGATGTGTATTCAAGTCAAATAGTTTCACGTGAGAGAGTAAATTACGAATTTCATACTACAATTGGTCCACAAACATTTTTCGCTTTTTCCAAATACTGAAGTGAAAATTGTCGACCATAAAGTACATTCATCCGATAATAGCCTACTGTGCACTTTACTTTGACATTTATTAGAGAGCAACAGGGAAATCAGTATCCCATTAAAGCTTGAAGATCTATTCAAATAAAATGCCTGCATCAACTACTGTACATACATGTACATGTGCATGCATTCACAACCTTAACTGATATCATGATTTATATTAATGAATATGCGAAGTCACAAAGTCCTTTAATGTACTTTAATGTACAGTATGGCAATATTCAAAACATGACATTTAAGAACTGCCTCGAAGCTAGACATTCTTGAATGTTGAACTGAATGTGCTGCTTCCTCCATTAATACCTAATATACTGTATGTGGCATCCATCTTCATCTGTATGGTTGATATGATCATCATGAATTTTTTCATTCCACCGATTTTTTTTTTACTTTAACTTTAAAGTTTGAGAATCAATTTATTACGAGGTTTATCTGAATTGAATTAGGGTGAAATAGAAAGGTTTATCTCAAGTTTGTCTCCTTATTTTGCTACAAATATATATCTACATGTACATGTACATGTATGTTTACAAAGTCATCTAATATTTTGTGTAGCTTTTGATTAATTATTTACTTTCTAATCGTTCAAAGAGACAACAATATTCAACATTCCACTTAAATTTAGGAGTATACCTGTACACATTTACATGTGTAAGGGTAGTCCAATTAGCTTTTCTTTATTGTGTACAGTTGACAACTAAATTATTCATGTTTTGAAATTTTTCAAGTACCTACCTGTATGTGAAAAAATTATTTGTGTCAATTTAAGTTTCTTGTGAATGTGACATATTATTATTGAACTTACATGTACACTGTACTATACATCTAATTTATTCAACAAAGACCCTAATTCAACAAGTCCACATTTTATTCTTGAGTTATGAAAAACATCCCCCCCCCAAAGAGGTACTAACTACTGTAGTTGTTAACTATATAGTATTATTTATTTATTTATTATTACAATTTTGGTATCCTGTGCGTTAAGCTATATCAGATTATAAAATGAACGTTTTCAAGCAAAAAAATTTCTTCATTTGAATACCGTAAGTCGTTATCATCCATTCTTTTTTTAATTTTCATTTCATTTTTTTTTAATTGTATTTAATTTGAAAAATTCCATTCACCTATTTCTTGTAAATGATCAAGGGTGATTCTTGAATGATCAGTTATTTCATGGGAATACCAATTAATTAGTATTTTACCTGTTTCTATGCTTGTGTATTTATCTATGTTGTTTTTTATGCTGTTATTTGTTTTATTCTTACCAAACAGGATCTCATGGAAGACCACCAAAATGGTGATTTGTGCCACCCTGAATATCAGAAATAAATAAATAAATAAATAAATATGCAGGTTAACAAATAAAGCCTTTTTTTCTTGACCTTTGAGGTGACCACTTTGTCACTTGTTCACAGACCCCAACGCGCCAGCTATTTGTTAGGTGCAGGTGCTTCTATTGTGATTGATGGATTCTATCAAACAAAATGGTGACCTGAAATCTCACATACAATGTATATTTATTTGGTTGCACAGGAAATTACCAATGCCATTCCAGCGTCTACTCATATTGATTGGCTGTCATGTCGTCTCTAGACCTGATTTGGTTAATGCCACAACTACAATATCATCCCACGCCCACTGCCGGATCTGAAAACAAGATCTTTTCCCAGAATTCTGTCTGTTTCATGAATAAAGTAGCTTCAATTATTTTTATCTTTATATATTATTACTTGTTTGAATTCATGTATTTGTTTATTTGTTTGCTTTTTTATGAGTATTCTATTTTTACAGGGTAGCATTGTTACAACTAATTGGCCCTGTTGGCCTATAGAAAATAATATGATTTAAAAAAGTCTGATTGAAATTATAGAAACATTTATGGCCAAGTTCTATATAACGTACAACATGGACCAAATAGTGATTTAAGGTAAACTAAGAATAATGTATCAATTATGTATCAAATAATGTATCAATAATGTATCAAAATGAGAAGCTCAGTGCTCTTCTGGTAGCGGCGAATCTCTCTCAGGGCGACTGTGCCAGGCCTGTATCGATGAGGCCTGTATCGATGATGTAATAATAAAGGCTAATTCAAAGAATATCGTTGAAAAATACAACAATTAAAAAAATAAAATAAAAAAAGCAAACAGAAAAAACAACTTAAGACTATAAACCTAACCATACCATAACAACTGTCATCATCCAGGAAAGAAAATAAGTAATGTGGAGGGTAAAAAATGATTGGATAACAAAAGTACCAACAGATTTCAGAATGTTATCAATCTCAATGTTTTGTAGTTGATATTATTATCATCAAGTCGTTCCTTCACTGTGTCCTCAATTATATCAATGTCAAATGAATGATGTACAGGTTGTGAAACTTGTGACAAACACTAGTAGAACAATGTATGTAAGAGAACTTTAGAGAAGGGAAAATCAATTTTCAGTGATGGGGAATGTCAAATGACTAAAAAATCATAAAAAGGGAAGTTATATACTTTATGTGAAAGTTATCAGACCCTAAAATATTAGTTTACAGCATTGAACGATTCATCTAAAGAGATCTAACATCAAACTGACAATGGACCGAGCAAGTATACAAACTAAAGTGCTTTTTATGAAACAACTTTCACTTTCAGTCAGACAATAATTTGATATCAGGAATATATTGTTTATTAGGAGCCAGAAAGGCACTAACTCATAAACTTCAATACAGAGTCAATGCCCTGCTCAGCTCTACAGTCATTAATACTTGAAACTTGACACTCTGGATACAAGATACATGTAGGAACAAAATTGTTTGCTACATGTTTGTATTTGTTTTAATTGTTAAAATCTTTAAAGAACCTAAATATGTATACCTGTAATTAAAAATTTGACACATGAGCAAGTGCACATGTATCTATAGGAAGAGTTCAAAATTCAGGATCCCACCTTGCAGTGTTTTCTTGACACTGACTTAACCTGGAAATGTAAGAAATAATATTTTTTCCTTTTTTCCTCCATTCTATTCTATTTCTTGATACTTGATTTATTCTGGGGCAAATTTTTTCCCTTCCAAATTCCAGTTTTTCCTTTACTTACTTGCATTATGGGGACCTAACCAAAAATCCTAATCACAGTTCTTATACACACTGGGGATACAAACAAATTCAACTTTTGCTTCATCACAAGATAATGAGAATAAACCATTATCTGTTGCAACCCGACTCGTAACCGGTATAAAACTATCATGGATTGGATTTCATACTTACACTGGATTTCCATTCTTTTTATAGGAGCTCCTGTAGAATCCATCCAAACCCTCTGCTAACGTGTAGTTGAACTCTAATGTCAGGATACAGTGCGCATCGTTGCTGATAGGTTTCGCAAAATGAACAGATATCTGCTCGTTTTTCTTGAAGAAGAGGAGCTTCTCAACAGCAACACTTGCCTCTGGTTGATCAACTAACTCTATCGATTCTGGCATGAGGATGGATATGTCTTTGGCATGAAGTATAAGGAAGGATATCTCCTCTGTCGTGTTAAAGTGAATGACAACATTGCCCCGTACTTCAAACGTTGAGAGGTTAGGATGTAAGAAGATTTCGTACTCAAAGGGATTGGCAGACGATGGGAGCCGAATTTCATCCCATGGAAACCGTTCGCCATTTGTTGCAGTTGCCTGTGTGGGAGCCACTGCAGTTGGTGGTGCTACTTTAGTCGTTGTAGCTGCTGATGCCGTGGTAGTTGGCTCTGTTGGTGGACTAGTCGTTGCTTTGATTTCCTGTGCATCGTTATGGCACTGAACGCCATGTTTGTCCAGTTCATAGATTGTAACAGATGCTACAAGAAACATTACCAGGAGCATGATGACTAGAACAGCAATCACCTTGTTCTTTGTACAGTTTGTGTTTGGGAGTCGCACCCGTGATTTGGTTCTGGCTCTGGTGGGCTCGATCTGTACCTCCACTTCTTCCCGTGGTTTAAAAGCATCTGGCTGGGAATCCAGATCAAACTGATCACTGACATCATCGCTCTGCAGCTGTCTGTACGACGTCATTGTGAAAGCTTGCCACCCACCGTATCTGAGGACAATTAAAAGAAAAGAATCAATAAATGAAAAACAAAGCTGACCCTACAATATTTGAAATAGTTTTCATACTGACCTACTTGTTAAGGTTGCTGGTTTAAAACAATTTTTAGCTAAACAATGGTGTTGTGATCGCATCAGCCACTAACACTGAATTTGCCCTGCCCCAGTTTGTTGCTTGAATGATTCTGTGGTGAACCTGATGAGCAGGTACTATTGTTTAGAACCAGTAACCTGTAGATCCACCAAAATGTATGCATACTTCTTGAACAAAAGTTGCCATTGAAAGTTTTTCTTTTCTTTTCAAAAGGTCAATTTACAGCTGTTTTGAAATAGGCCATTTTCGTAATGTAACCAAATTTAATGCATACTGTAAGTCTTTGTGAAGTGCCTCAATACAAATTATTTCATTCACCTGATAAGAATAATAGTATTTCAATAGTCAGAATGCAAACTGCATATATTAAGTGTTGCTAGGTAGGTCAAGCAATGTTTGTCCTACCTAGCAACACTTAATATATGCAGTTTGCATTCTGACTTTTGAAATACTATTATTCTTATCAGGTGAATGAAATAATTTGTATTGAGGCACTTCACAAAGACTTATGCATCAAATTTGGTTACATTACGAAAATGGCCTATTCTATCATCATCATACATAATAGGTCAAGGAAATAGTTTGCCACTAAGACCCCGTTTACAGTGAGAAAAGGGCCAGGGCCAGGCCAGGCATACTCAGCCCCGCAATTTTGTGCGTTTACAGTGCTAGGCCAGGCCGCGGCCTGGCTCAGAACCTTTCAATATTTTTTTTTCAGAGTGGCGCTCTGCATGTAAACAAATGATTATTTAGGGGGCGCGCCGGGGGTCACGGTGCAGATTCGGTCGCGCACGATTTGCAGTGAATCTTTTCCCCAATTTCCTATACACGGCCAACTTTCACTTCCGGGGTAACAGGGCCAGGCCACAACCTGGCCCTGCGTGCGCTTACAGTGAGAAAATGCCGGGCCAGGCCACGGCGGAGACTACCTCCAGAGCAGGGCCAAATGCGCGGCCGGTTTGGCCTCGCATTTGGCCTTTTGCGCGTTTACAGTGCGAGGCCAGGCCCGGCCTTTTGCTCACTGTATCAGGGGTCTAAGAGTTCTGGAAAGAAACATCCATGAATTGATTGGTAAATAGGTTAAATAACAGACCTTGTACAGTACATTTCAACACTTACAGGCATACATACATGTACTGTATGTTGTATGTTAACAATGTCAAGAATGTCTTTGTATTTTTTCAAAAGATCTGACTGTTATTGTTTGTTCTTGGTTTGGATGCTTTTAATGGTCAGAAAATGGTACACCTGTTCTTGTTGTTGTTGTTGTTGTACTATTTCATACTTCATGTATACACAAAAAAGGGGTGTTAAGCATAAGCTTGAAGTGACATCCTACAGTACAGTATCGAGAATGAAAATAAAAATACATACATTTACAACATGAAGCGATGCATGCAAATTAGGTTTATAGGAAGGAAGAAGGAAGGAAGAAAGATGGAAAAAGAGTGTGGGTAGAGAAATATTTACAGAAGGTAGCATGGACAAAATTTATTCAAATTATGATATTCTATACTGTAGGTAATTTTCCTGATGTAATCAAATTGAACGCACAAAGCTTTGATAAGTGCTTTGTTACAAATTATTTCACTCACCTGTTACAAATAATTGTATTTCAATGGTCAGAATGCGAGCTGCATATATGATGTTAGGTAGGACAAGCCAGAATCTTTATTCTGCCTCGCAACAATTAACGTATGTAATTTGCATTCCGACTATTGAATTACAATTATTTGTAACAGGTGAATGAAATAATTTGTAACAAGGTACTTATCAAAGATTAGTGCATTCAATTTGATTACATCAAGAAAATTACCTACAATATAGAATATCATAATTTGAAGAAAACAAATTTGCTCATGTTTTTACACCTCTTATCATTTCCCATGCCATGAACACTAAATTTAAAACTAAAAGCAAAAGTTTCAAATGGTTCTAGCTTGCAATTATTCAGAGTCCATTTCTTGAAATTTCAGGACCAAAGGCTGAAGACAGAGGGACAGAGAGGAGCAGGGAGGGAAAGAAATTTACATTCATGATATATTTTAAATATGAACCCCCTGTGAGAAACAAATGTATGGAACCCATTGGAGTGGGAGTGCCGTGGTTGAGTAGTTTAAGGTGCTTGACTGGAGATGTGAAGGTCGAGGGTTCGAATCCTGAAATGGCACTAATATCCTTTGGCAAGATATTAACCTGCATTTGCTACTCTCCACCCAGGTTTTAAACGGGTACCCGCTAGGATGCGACCATTATTGTTGGTCAAACAGTCTTTGAGCATCAAGTAATGCCTGGCTGGAATGCTCCCCAGGGAGTGGAGATTGTGCACACAGTGTGTGCAGGCAAGCACTGAATCCAATGACCGGGGTAATAGTATATTTGTAAAGCGCTTGGAGACATTGTATAAAGCGCTATATAAATGCTAAATATTATTATTATTATTATTATTATTGTATAAATGTATACAAATAATTTGTAATTATACAATTTATACATGCATGACTGTTAAAAATAGATAATGGACAGGTAATCCCTCACTTAATTTTGTTTTGAAATGTTGAATTATACACGTAACTTAATTTCTCAAACTATGAACATGCAGTTTATTGTTTTCAATTCATTCCCACGTAATTTATCAAACTGCTTAGTTTATTGGCAAGCCGCACAGGTATATTCTTGTACAAAATGATGTTTTACTTTTACACATGTGTATACATGTATCATTGCTGGTTACAATATTAATACAAGTGTCTACATGTACTTCACAGGGGAATTTCACAGCTAAAATGGTAAATTTAAATAAATAATTGATCATACCTTAATCCTTTAATGAACTTCATGTTGTTTAACTACACAGCTCGTGAGCTCGATGAATATGGCATACCCCCAATTCATAATCACAATGACACAGACCTCAATAATCCAGGATACTAGGCCATGACAATCTTTTCTCTCTCGTAATGCCTTGTACACATATGTTAAAAACACACTTACTGTTGGCAAACTCAAGGTATAATAAATCACAACCATGAATCATGAGTTTTTTTTTTTCACTGTTACATCTGTTAGCATATTCACAGTTCAGCAGGCATTAAAGAGAGGAAATGCTAAATGTAACCTTCAGTTATTAAAGCTATGTTGTTGTGATTATACAATATCCCGAAGTGTATATTTAGGAAGTAAAAGCTACAAAATTACAAATCATCTTCAGTTGACATGGGTCATACAGGAACTTCTTATTTAAATCATTTGACAAGACTGAAAAATAACAAAACATTTTTTGGCATCCTGTACAGTTTTGTTGTTTCTTTATAATCTGCAATTGTTTATGTATTTTGGCAATTTTAGCATACATTTCTACATGAAAAAGTAATGTAATTTTATGTTAATCTATAGTCACAAAGATTAAGTTTGTCTACTGTAGTATTTTCCTCATTTCATCTTTCTTCATTTCCAAATTTCATTTGTTACTTTGTAAACCCAATTCGGGAGGACATTGCCCTCTGACATTATGCCAGGCACTGCCCCTATACATGTATATTTATCAACAAGTGTCAGCATAATGGCTTCAATGTCCCTGTACCTAGCTGGTAATCACCAGTGACTCACTCTCCCTTCCCAGAATTGGTATATAGTACCCTCTTTGTTTTATCCTGCCTCCCAAGAAGGATGAAAACAACATCATACTCTCTAACTTTCTTCACCACTACACTTCTCATAGTACTTCGATGAAGTAACACGTCAATATGAGAATGTCACCTCTACCATCACAATTTGCCCCATGCATACACAAGGAGCAAATCCTTCTACAATTCTAACCTCCTTCATATCATTTGGAGAATTCTCTTCCGTGCCTATCATCTCTTGTATGGCACATCAACTCTTTATCCTGCCGTCTTTAAAGGACTGACAGTCTTGCAGTGGAACGCTTAAATCAGGACCCGACATGGCTCCTGATTCTCCGCTGGGAGCTGCTAGCTTCTTCTTCACACACGAGCTCGATTCACTGTAGCTCGCCTGAACTTTCATCAACGAGTCCATCTCACTGCAACTCTGATGATTTCACTTCAAAGTCCGGCTCATCGATCCAGCATCGAGCGACTCACTGCTCTTCACGATCACCACTATACCGGCTTTGATGTCTACATTTCAACCTGTGCCTCCGACATCGAGCGACTCACTGCCTCGTCGTCGAGCGCCACATTTCTTTCCTTCTCTTCTCGCCCGAGCGCTACATTCATCATCATCATGAGCGTCGGCATCGACATCGCGTTCTTCTCGGCTCTTCAGCCACGTCAACGAAGTCGCGTTTCCATCATCAAGCCTCCGCACAATCATCGCGTGAGCCCCTTTCTTCGTTTCATTCATCATCATCTTCATGGACTTTCGACGTCATTTCTACCATTGTCGTAAGCTCTATTTATTCATCGCATTCAATTTATTCATGTCCATCTCATACATGACCATTTAAACTCCGTGCAATATCCACGATCCTCATTCATGTGATTCTCATTCTGAATCATTTATTTGCTTGCATGACTACACTTTGCAAGTGTTGTGTCTGCAAATCAGTATCCAATAAAATAACGAAAAGGGAATACAGTTTATCATGTATTTTATTGCCAGTGCAACCTTGTTTCCTCGTAGTTAAATTAAAAAGAGAGTTATGTTGTGTGATCAGTGAACACGCCTTTACAATTTCCATTCACAATTCATCTACACACAAATAATTCCACACTACCATAGAATAAATGAGTAGTGGGGGCCTGATCGGCAGTCCCTCTCTGAGCTCCATAATTGTTAAGTTGTTACTACTTCACTTCTTGGTTAAAAGCTACATATGTACCTGTACATGTATATATACCATAATAGTTTGTTTGATGTATAGTCAGGATAATCCTAGTTCATTTTGGGTCTGTTTTGTTGGCTACACATACACCTGTACTTTGAAAAATCTTAACAGGACTAGTTTTGCAGCTTGTCTTTTTGACTGAACCACCATTTCAAGTTCGCTCATCCAGATCCTCCATTGTCTTCATGAATAGTTCCTGGGCCCTGTTTCATAAAACATGTTATCAATAACAAATGCTAAATATCTATGACAAATTTTGCTCTCAGCCAATCAGATGCCTCGATTTCAGTAGCTTATAACAGTTATCATAACTTGTTATTGATAACAAGTTTGATGTAACAGGGCACTGAACACACAAGTGAAGTCAGTCAACCAGATAGCCATTGTGCTTTAAAATGTCTACATGCACTGGGAAGGAATGAACTGGGCAGCGTCTCACGAAACCGTCATAAGTACAAGTTCACTGCCATCCCATTGAAATGCGTGTATTAACTTTAACACACGTTTCAATGGGATGTCGGTGAACTTGTACTTATGACGGTTTCGTGAAACGCTGCCCTGCAGTCTTTATCGGCCCTCATGTATTCAAGTGCAGTAGCAATGAATGTACTGTACAGTGTACAGATCCATGTATTTCTATGATACTAGGATTAGACACGGGTCTAAACCTATCTAATAACTTCATTCTTTTCTTACCAGCTCTACTGGAAAATGCAATCATTAATTTGCAGTCAAGTTTTTAGATATATCTTCAAGACTTCAAATGTCTCTCTTTAGATGGTTGTTTCAAATTAAATGCCTACACTGCTATCTCGAGTTTGGGTCTGTCTGGGAATGTGGTGGAAAATCCTTTCAGCTATTGAACGAGGGAGCATAATTCTCTTTAGATAACACCTGGGCAACGAAACAAAAAGAAAAGTTGGCAAATTATTGATTGCTATTTTGCAATTGTTCATGATGTACAATGGTAGTGTGAATTATTTGTGCATGATCCAAGTTTGTACACAGTTCCATATCTCAATAATATGAAGCGTACCAGCATGGTGAAAATGTAATTTTGATTTGGAATCTCGCAGTGCCGCAAGGCATATCTAGTGGTGCCGCGAGAGAAATTTAGTTAAAAACAAATTACTTTTTTTGGAAGAACATCTATTTTGTGAAACACCCAATATTAGAAGCTGCTAGAGTATGTAATTTCACAAGGAAATAGCATTTTAAAGATAAAAAGTTTATTTCTTCCTCACTCACAGTATTTAGAAACAGGATGATATCTGGCAGCAAAGTGCCTAAACACCTCCATATTTTTGCAACGAGGTGCCCGCATACATTGTTTTATATCTTATCTAGTGTTCTGATTACAGAAATAATTTTGTAACATATATTAAAGGTGTTATTTTTTTTTTTATTGTTTGCAACAAATAACAGCCCATAGGTTTGTACATGTACATGGCACTTGACAAGTTGGATTCACAATTTAAAACGTCCCCCATCGGTAGACCGCGACAGGCCAAATTTTCGGCTCTTAAATTGATATCTTACAACCTTTGCAGCATAGCAAATCGCTAGCCACCAATCGATATGACCAAAGGGGTCCTATTTGTGTAAATTTATTTAACGAGATAAATTGTTCCGATATCAGGGCAAATTTTTCAGTGAATTCAGATTTCAAAATCCACCCATCAATTAATTCTGACAGATTATATAGCTTGATTTTTGAGAAAAATTAATTCAAAGGCCATTTTTGGCCCAAAAGTGACATAAATTACCATTATTGTTGATGGCAGTCAGTTTGACCCCTTCATCTAGCATCAGGTCACAATTTTATATAAATTGGAGAAAAGGCCAATAAAATCTCCTTTGCTGATAAACCTAATAACGATTTGGAAAATTATTTGACCAAGAGTGACTATAATTCTATGGTCAGTTTTCCCAACACAGAGGCCAAAATATTGAGAAGGGTCGATAAGACCCCATTTTTTAAAACCCTGGTTAAGCTATTTAAATCTTCCCCACCAACAGTAGGATGGGCCGAGAATAAGGATCGTCCGCACAAATGAGGATTGTCTTCATAAACGCGGACAGATGCATCCGCAAAAATAAGTCTGTTTTTTGCATCGCCAGGGTGCAGATCGGGAACCCCAAACCCTCCGCGTATACAAGAATATTCTTGTTTATGCGGACGATCCTCACTTGGACCTGCACCCTAGCTACAGACCAAACATTCTGATCAATACCCCGTATCTCCTCCTAGCTAAGGCACAACAAAGCCTATAGCTACAGCCGATATGATGTTGACTTTTTCCATGATGCATTACATGTATGTCAAATCCACTAAACACTGCTGTGGCTAGATAGTGCAGCATGCTGAGGATCATGAATCCACTGTATCAATAATATCTTCTGTGATGAATTTGGGATTGGGGCGATATGTAACTTGTTATTTCTGAAAAGGGTGTTGTCACTGAAAGAAAAGGTTGAAAAACGGTGGACTAGATCTGCAATCAACTGTTATTGCTAAGCTTTGTGTTACTGCACTTGACCCTGTCTGTATCATGATTGTGTGGCCTATATCACCGGCACAGACTTAAATTAGTCTTGCGCTTTTCTACTTGCATCGCATCACTGGCACTGCACCTGGGATCGTGATCACACATTAATGCAAGCTCCATAGAAATACTGGTACCGGTATATATATGCGGTAGTCCAATCTATCACTTGATTTGGTAACCTGGCATAATACCATAAATTTATAGTCTACTGGTCTAAAGACTACCAGTATAATTTATTTAAAAAATACAGAGTCAGAGCAGAGACATTTCAATGTCAATGCATGGCAATGAATGATCAATCAGAAATAGTAAACGTGATAAGAGAAAAGTCAATAGTCTATTTAATGTTCATAATTATATCACATAAAGTTCGTATTTATTTTAGAAGGAAAAAATGGTTTATGAGAATATTCAAAACTGACTGACTGCCATACATAGACGCTAAATTACAACCACCAACAACATGCATCTCAGCCAGAGCTGGTCGATCGTGATACAGCAGAACAGCATCAGAAAGTGCTCGCTGGCCAGGCGAGGAGGCGAGGCAGAGGTGCTGGCACTGACTTGCCCGCTGACCTGGCCTGGCCTGGCCTAATCCTTCACGTACAACGTTGATGCTAGCCAGGGCTCAAAGCTAAACAGTCAATTTTTATATTCATATTTTCGTCTAATAATAAGCAGGTATAACATACATACCAAGCAATGACAAGACGAAATGTTATATTCTGCTCAAAACTCAAGAGTCTGATTGCAACTTCTGCTTCTTCGGATATCAATTGGCAAGTAGACTACGTCGATTCGCCGAGAAGAACTGAACTAGCTTGATCGCTGCATGATGATGGATGAGTATAATTGCTGATGTGAAGAAAAAAAACAAGAAAAAAAAAACTCCGGTGTATCCCAGTATACAACTAACTAAGAAGCAAAACAATAGAAACAAGAATCCGTGATGTGAAGGACTTTATTCAATTAAACAACTCTTTTTAGCTTGTTTCTTTGTTCTTTGTTTGTATACCATCACCATCATCATAATATCATCATTATACACATCACCACCACCACCATCATCATCCTCCTCCTCCTCCTTCATCTTATCATCATCAACATCATAATCATTTTTTCCTTCTTCTCATTAATATGATAATTATTATTATCATCATTATTATAATCATTATCATTATTACCATTATAAGTTGTGTATTACCTAGTACATAGAAGAAGTAGTAGTAGTAGTAGTAGTAGTAGTAGTAGTAGTAGTAGTAGTAGTAGTAGTAGTAGTAGTAGTAGTAGTAGTAGTAGTATAGTAGTAGTAGTAGTAGCAACAGTAGTACATAAGAAGTAGTAGTAATATTCATCATTTTTATTATTACTACTACATGTACTACTATTATACCATTATTAATACCGTCATCGTCATCAATGATCTGTTTTTATGACTTAAATGTAGGCATATAGGCCTTTTAAAAATAAATGTAATAAAATTATTTAGAGGGGGAAGGGGTATTAAAACTTTCAAGGTAAGATAGTTAATTAGTTACGTTTCTCATGTGACGGAAAATGAACTAATTACATTTATGTTGTTTCTGTCATACCATCCCCCCTACATTTTGTATTATATTCACTGAAAAGATAATAAAAACAATATAAAGCAAAAGAATGTTACTTATCAGAAGAAAACATTCTCTTTGCTATATTCTAATGTCCTATGTACCCTGCTACTATAAAGGTTTTTCCATCATCATAATCATCTCAACTTCAATACTCCCAACTATGTACAGCTCCTTTCTTGTAATTGCTCAATTCATGTTTTACATTCTATATTTCTCCCCCTCCCCCATCACCCATTTCAAGCTGTGACTTTTATAACTCCTCACATCATCTTTGTTCTATTCTTCAGCATCTTGCACATTCACTGGACATTTCTCCTTATACATAATTCACCCACTTCTTCTCTATACATGTACTTGGCATTTAGTTCTGGTAATAAAACAATTTTATATTTTTTACTGTTTATTTATTATTATCAGTCAATATTTGTTATCAATAGAATGTTACATCATAAAATATTATAAAGGATCAAAGTCTTCTCCATTGTGTTCTGTACTTGAAAAATTGTAAATATTGTTGGTGGGGTGACAAAACCTTGTATCTCAATTTTTTGAGATTTTGATTTTTTTGCATAATTTTGTACCTAATGGCCTACGACACCACCTGATAAATCCATGGAACGCCTCCTTCTCGGTTTTTTCACAAATTCCACACAAACACCCTTAAACTAAACGGCCTAACAGTACCGAAGTTAGTGTATTCAAATCCTCGCAACTTATTCAACCAAATCCTCGTAACTCATTCAGAGTTGAAAGTAAAAACTCGTATCTCAATTTGAATAAAAACTAAGAACTCGTATCTCAATGTAGATAAACGCAAAAACCTCGTAACTCACTTTCAAATATAAAAACAATTATTTTACTGCATTTCAACAATGACATTAAAATGACATTGTATAAATATTCCAGTTTTAAAAAGAAAGGACGGTGTCACAGCACTAAATTTGTTGAGACAGAAAAGTTTTTTCGCTCTCCTGAAAATTCATGATTTTTGAGATACGAGGTTTTGT
The DNA here is from genome assembly GCF_000002235.5 of Strongylocentrotus purpuratus. NCBI lineage: Eukaryota > Metazoa > Echinodermata > Echinoidea > Camarodonta > Strongylocentrotidae > Strongylocentrotus > Strongylocentrotus purpuratus. Next base: position 30,883,731 of record NW_022145612.1, on the reverse strand, counting down.
CATCCCACTGACAATATACTTTTTCCCAAAAGAAAATTTTGAAACATGCCTCCCTCCCCCGATAAAGTCATTTGAAATTCCTTCATTGACATTACGATAGATGGAATTAATGACATTTTCTGTCCATGGCCACTCTCATATTCACATCCCTTTCTTCAAAATAACATTTCTCTCCATTACACTCTTTTAGAAAAAAAGGTAGAGATTAAAGCGATATGTTTTATATACATTTATTTTCAATCATATAATCATAAAATTAACAGTAACATCAAGATGAACATCCACATTGACAAAATACATGTTTTACAATACTTTTACTCCATTAAGTTTGGTTTGAATTGTTTTAATGCTCTTCAAGTTATCGCAGTAACAAGATATTTTTTGACAATTTTAAATACTTTCAAGGTCCTGTGATATTTTACCTTGAATTTTAAAATAATGGTATTTTTGTATAGCACGTAGAGTGACATTTGATGTCTCACTACTCTAAAGATCAATTCTACCCACCTAGTTAGGGTTTATAACACTTTTACCGACATCATTTAACCTTTTTACATGTATATGATGTGCCATCTTTCTGTAGCTAAATTAGTTAAAAAACTACTAATTTCTATTTAAACAAAAAATCCCCTTCAGAAGTACAATTTAACTTTTCAAAGATTGTTCCATAATGAAATAAAGGAGCAGGCAAAATGAAAAAATGCATGGCTTTATCTCATTTGGACATCAGCAGATACTATTTATTTATTAGGCACATTGAAGTGATCTGGTCAAATATTACACAGATTATACTACTGAAACTATACTACTAATACTACATGGATTTTGCCATAATAATCCATAATGTATATGAGGCACTTTACAGAAACAGAAGTATTATATTTGAAAAATGGCAATAAAGGGCATCAGGTAAACGGTCACTCTATCCTACGGCCAGCAATGCAAACGATGATTACCATGTCTCCATATCTTTGTTTACATCACCAATCTATGAAAAGACGAAAATGAAAGAAAGAGAGAGAAAGAAAAAAATAATTGTCAATATATTTTCATTGTTATGGGAACCTTTGATTCTGTCAAGCAGTAAAAACACCAATGAGGGTCTCTTACTGTACACATGTATAGAAGTAACTTATTTCAGTTATGGCTTAGTTATTGAAATTAGGCATTCTTTACATCTAAGTTGGCCTGGAACACTGAATGAGAAAAAAACGGATTCACTTTTTATACAAGATAATCCATTAGAAGATATCCAGAAATATTTCATATATACATGTAACTAAGTTTAAAAAATAAAAATAGAATTTAGTATCATTTGGTTTGTGATTAGTTTCCAAGTCAGATACTATCTAGCTAGGGTGAATTCATAGGAAGCATTGATTCCTCTTCAACCCCAAGGTGGTATACATCATTTTGTTGGAAACTGTAAACTCAGAAATCAAAATCTTGCAGTCTACTGTTTATATTAGGACACATGAAGACATGTTCATAATGAAAGCAACCCTTCCCCTTCCCACCATCAGTAATCAACTCTCACTATGAATATGACTGACAAAGAAAGCGGACAAAATATACAGTTCCTCAGGTAGATAAAGGAACATCCCTTCACTGCTATTACGTAAAAATGTGTACAACAGGTGTCACATGCATATTCAACTTTTTAAATAATAGCAGTGAAGGGATGTTCCTTCGTCTACCCGAGGAACTGTATATTTTGTCTACCTGAGGAACTGTATATTTTGTCCGCTTTCTTTGTCAGTCATGCCTGAGTCATTACGGTTTTTGTGCTAAACGGTTAACCGTTAAAAGTATACGGGCGGTTTCGTTTATCCGTTTAATAATAATCTGAAAAAGTGAAAATACAGTATTTGTAATAGTGCTGTAGCTCGGAACCCTGCTGGTCTTCAGACTGTCGGGCTGAGCATTCCCAGCCCCGGACTTTGGCACAAATTGGGTCATCCTGATAAACAGAGACCAGTAATAAACAACATAAAACATGTCTTATTATTCCTCATCTGAATTTGATATCATGATTAACCTTGCAAAGTTACTCTGTGAAGATAGCTGATCTGTGACGTGTTTATATATGCCTTTGCAATGCAATGTTTGCACATGGTCAGGGAGAGAGCTCCCTGCATGTATCATTGCCATATGAAATTATGTGGAAGTGTGTATCACACACACCCAAGACACACCCTGCAATGAGCTGATCCAAGTTAGTGACCAATCAGGAAGGTTCTCTAGCTATGTGGGTCGAGTTTGATACCAGCATAAATTACAGGTTGGTGACCGCGCGTGCTTTCACCGTACCCAGTTCAGTGGGAGGTCAAGAAGCCACGCCCACATGTGTGCATGTGACAAGCATGAGCTCTCCATCTGTGTGTATGTACAGTGTATTTGGGCGCCGGAGGTTTGTGTGTACATGTGTGTGTGACTGAGAGAGCACGCATGGGCTAGCATGTCCCTGCATGTCCCTGCATGGACGAGGCAGGGACATGAGTGAAGAAGTAAGACAAGTGAGACTACCGGTAGATAGAAAGGGTGGCTGTGTTAATCGGCTGAATTGAAGAATGATCAAAAACTTAAATTACTCACAATATCCAAGACTTTGTTGATTGATATTTCTAAAACTTCAATTATTATTGTTATCAATATTTTTGTATTGTATTTATATATGAACATTATTTTAGGGGGCGAGTCAGCAAGGGATGGATATTAATATTGAGAGAGAGAGAGAGAGAGACTCGGGGGAGAAGGGATGTGAGAGGAACTGACCATCGAATGTGTAAACATTTAGAAATTTGTGAGCTGAGAGTGCAGTAATAAGAAAAGGTACATGAGCAATGAACACATTGCAGAGAGAAAGGGAATAAAGAGGGTGAGAAAAGAGAGAAGGGGGCTGGTTGTTTTATTGTTTACAAATTCATTCATGGGGATTACTGCTGCCAGAAAGCTGGTGCGCAGCGGCCAGGGTGTAACATTACACTGCGGTTTCTTTGATTATCTTTATCATCGGCTATTAGCACATTCCAAAATGTATGCAAATATAAGCCAAATAACGGTTAACCGGAGCGAGAAATGCTAAACGGTTTTGATGAATGCGGTCGGATAACCGTCGGTTAAACGGTTTGACTCAGGCCTAGTTCATAGTGTCTCTTTGTTGTAGTACCGGTACTTAGCACAGTGTCAATTCATCAAAAATATCCAGAGCAGTGATATACAGGAGAGAAAGCATACCTGGTTTCATTCAAGTCCTTTCCCGAATTCTTGTGGACTCTCCTCCATTCCAATATCACTCAGAGCAGTATTGACCTGTAATAAGAAAAAACAAAGAGTTTCATAATATACGATATCAGACTTTCAATTTACTTCAATGATTTCTTCTAGATAGTTTTCAGGTCAGATACTATCTAGCAAGAGGGTGAATTTCACAGGAATCATGAATTCCTCTTCGAACCCCGCGTTTGTATACATCATTCCTTGAAAACTTTCAGCTCAGGCTTCATTCTTGCAATTTACCATCAACTAGGAAAGATAATACATTCTGTATTGGTCCATTTTTCTTTCTTCAAGAATATTCAAAGAAAACATACCTGGTTCCAGCTACATTCTAGAAGCCACTTCTCCATTTAGAGAAATCACAGCGAGGAGTAATATACCCTGTAAGAAAGAAGAGAGAAACAGGTTAAACTAACTATCAGAGTTTCAACAAGTCCATTATTTAATTAAAATGATTTGTGGATAGTTTCAGAGTCAGATACTATCTAGCTAGGGTGAATTCATAGGAATCATTGATTCCTCTTCAACCCCAAGGAGTTATACATCATTCTCTTGGAAACTATTAGGTCAGATACATGCTTCTCAGCCTTGCAAAACACATTATTGTGGATAAGCTTTTAATGCAGGGGGGGGGGGGGGGGGATTAGGGATAAAATATCACGCAAAAGCAACCACATATCTCACCTCAAATATATTCTGCATCATTTCAGTATCATTGCTCATGCACCACTCCAGACCAATATTCCAAATGCCAAGGGCGTTCTATGAGGTACAAAGAAAAGAAAAACTTGTTAAAATAGTTGCCTGTTGTACTTTTACAAAGAAAATGGAGTAACATTTCTCTTAATTGTTTTATCCCTTCAGTGTTTATCAAACTTCAAATTGTATGTATCCCTTTATGATTTTAATAAAGACCATGGGTTGCAAGGGAGAAGATTATTGACCCATGGACCACTGAATTATCTTATTCCCATAAACTTCTTACAGGAATAATCCTGCTTTTGTAGGCAAAGAGTTAACATATAGTGCTAAAGCCAAAGCATGAGAGTTGAACGTATTTCACAATCACTATGAAGTCAAAACAAACAAAAGAAATTACCTGTGGTTCATTATTTTGCATATATGAAATTTTACAAAGCTGTGAGATAGGGATCATGCTAATGCATGTTAAAAAAAAAAAAATTTAATTAAAAAAAATAATAAGCGAAGGTTGGCATTATATTCTACCGATCCTCATATATTTCAAGTCAAATGAGTACATCAAAGTTTTGAAGAGAAAAGGCTGATTAATTTAGCTTCTTTAACGGAAAAACATAATTCTTAATGATACATTGATTGCCCGTCAGCCAGGTTTTGTCGCAACTGATGTGAGAATATATGTACTTGTGTAGCTCTAGCACCCTGCTACACTCAAAATCATCAACAATGTCATCGAAGAACTAAGGTGGTCAGAAACTTGTTCAGATTTGTACTGGCTTAATGCATGAAGCATGTAAGATGGTTATCAGCATATATCGATAAGATGGGGAAAAAAGTTAAATCATCACCACAAGATCTGACCAGCTTCTCCAAGTTTTAAACGAGTTCCTCTACAAACCTATGCTTCACAGGTAATTTTGTGATGAGAAATCACATTTCCACGGCATCTCAGAAAAAGTACTAAGTAAGCCTATGACCAATTTGCAGAGTACAATACATACCTTTGATTTGACATGGGAGATAGCCGGATAAAACGTCTCTCTGACCTTTAACCTCTTCATCTCCGTCTGAAAAAGATGAAATAATGTGAAGCCTTGTTTAAAGGGTGACGATATATCTCAACAAAAAGTTTTGAAGCACACACCGTCTTATCTAGTTGCCTGGATTGACCGATATGCCCGTTTAGTGATATTCCAAACTGAATTTGTACTTCTTGATCTTTAGTTGTCTTACACAATCTGAAGATAGGAGATCCTTGGACAACATCGCAGAAATAAGACGCATCTTGGATTTCAGCCACAGAAATACTACATATTTAATAAGAGATTTACAAGATTTAAATTTAAATTTTAAATCCGACTACGTTGCAAAAGTGCTTACGGGTATTTCATTAATTAGCAACTACCAACTAACAGACCAATTAATAGATGTCATGAAAATTTTGCATGCCTCTAAACCTGTGTTCTAGTCACAATCCTTGAGCTTATCGCAAGGCTTGTCTGACATAGCAACAGAGTATACAGCATTTATTCTGATTTTTGAAATATTTATATATGAAGTCCTCTTGTTGCTTACTTACAAGCAAACACATGCTTTCTAGGCAGTCAAGTAAAAAAACTTATGAACAAAGATTAAACAAATGAGATATATTGTTATGATGCTAGAGGATGGGACCAGGGCATGGTTTGACCCCTGACACCGAAGGTTCATCACGTTTATCTTCCTCCTGGTTGCATTCATCTCACAAACACGGTGGGAGTTTGGAGATGCCAAGAAAAGGAGGTTCTTAAATTATCCACAGTAAGCCATATTTGTATTGAAACCAGATTTAATGTGTATGTCTTTGTTTAGTGCATACATTGGTTGTTGCTAGGTTGGACAAACATTATGTCTTGACCTACCTGCCAACACGTAATGTATGAAATTTGCATTCTGACTATTGTAACAGGTGACTAATTGAAAGATTAAACGAGAACTCGTTTGAGATTTAATCTCAATTATATAAGTAATATAAAATGAGGGTTTACGTTAAATGAGACCCCGTTAGTGCGCATGCGCTAATCAGCAATATTCGTAGATAGCCGAGGATGTGCCTACTGAACCAAGCAGAAAGATAACGAGAACTGTAATTAATAACAATACCCAGCACTAGGGAGGGTAAGGGAGGGACGTAAACCCTCATTTTATATTACTTATATAATTGAGATTAAATCTCAAACGAGTTCTCGTTTAATCTTTCAATTATACTACGTAATACCAATTTCGGGATTACGTTAAATGAGATTTCGAAGCTCAGTAGGCCATCCGATCCAGTGCTCAACACAAAAGTATACATTATTGATAGAATAGCAAGCTAAAGCATGCTGCTAAGAAGGTAAACCAGCTGACCTTAAAAAGGCGATGCCAATTCTAGGACATCCTTTAGGACGCCATGATTGCACCTGTGAAATTGACGTTCCTGTTCTCTACTGGTTTCATGTAATAGTTTCGAAACGTCCGTTCAGAAGACCAGCCCGCCTGGGCTAGTATATGCTTGATAGGCAGATTTGAACTGTTTGCTGCTGAAGTTGATGCAGCTCTAGTAGAATGAGCTTTGTAGATGTCTGTGTCGATCCCTGCTGAGGTCAACGTTTCCTTCACCCATCTGGCGATGGTCTGCGTAGTAACACGTTTGTGCGGTTTCTTGAAGCTGATGAACAGATAGCGTTCCTGTCCCCTGACGCTCTCCGTTCTGCGCAAGTAGTGCCGCAAGTAGTTAAGTACACATAACCTCCTGTCTGGTGGATATGCCTTCATTTTCAAGTTGAAGTTCACATTCCCCGGTTTTGTTTGCTTTAGGAGGTCCTTAAAAATGAACAGAACTTCGCTGCCCTTGATTTTCATGTAGTCAAGATGCAAGCTGTGCAGTGACTGGACCCGCTGGGCCGATATCAGCGCCATAAGTGTGCAAAGTTTCATAGTCAGAGTTTTTAGCGTGAGCGAATTCGCTGGTGCCCACTTCCGTAGATAATTAAACACTATGTTCACATCCCAAATCTCCTTATATCTTGGCGCTGGAGGGCGCAATTGAAAAGCTCCTTTACAAAAACGACTAATAAGAGGATGAGTTCCAACTGTACATGACGAATCCTCAAGTACTAGGAATGCAGACAAGGCGCTGCGTGCAGAATTTATAACACTATAACTAGCTCTTTCACTTTCAAAGAGTTCTGACAAAAAATCAATTACATCATTGGATCTCGCCTGGAGATAGTTCAAGCCTTTTTTATGGCAGTATGTCTTCCATTTCCTTATGTAAACGGCATAGTTCTTTGTCGTTGATGCTCGCCACGATGCTGCTATTACATTGATAGCTCTTGCACTCAAACCTTTACTTTCTAGTGGCTGGCGCAGCACCTGCAACAAAGCAAATCAAGCTGATTATTAAGCGGGTGTGGCTCATTTGTAATAGGCTGTGCTAGTAAGTTTGGCCTTCTAGCTATGAACATTGGCTCCCCAATAATCATACTCTTCAAAAGAGGGAACCATGGTTGGGTAGGCCAGTTTGGAATTACTAGTAGGCCTGTTGCATCATCGCATTTAATCTTTTGTAAGCATTTTGCGATGAGGCAGAAGGGTGGGAAAGCGTAGAAACTTAATGGTTTCCAGTCGATTGTGAAAGCATCAACTGTTTCAGCTCCAGGGTCAGGCAGCCATGAGATGTATCTGTCAACTTGCTTGTTTAATCTTGATGCAAATAGGTCTATTTCTGGGGAACCAAATTGCTGAGCAATTTCTTTGAATGCATCTGTATTTAGCATCCACTCTGTCTTGTGGTTAAAGTGTCTAGACATGTGGTCTGCCTCTGTGTTTAGTTTCCCTGGTAAATGGGCAGCTGATAGCCATATGTTCCTACTCATGCACCATTCCCAAATGTGTTTGGCTGCCTCATTGCAATCTGCAGACTTGCAGCCCCCCATATTGTTAATGTATGATACTGCGGTTACATTATCAACACGGAGTAGTACATGCACATTTTCCATATCAGCACAGAAGGATTGAACGCCAAACCCCGCAGCAACTGTTTCAAGGTAGTTAATGCCATAATGCCTAGCTTTGTGCAATTCTTTTTCATTCCATCTACCACCTGTGCATGATTGGAGGTTAGTAGCACCCCAGCCAGCCCCACTGGCGTCCGTGCGCAACTCAAGGTCTGGTTTCGGTCTTCTTATTGGTGCAAATGAAGACGTTACATGCTCGACCCACCATTGAAGCTCACCCTTGGCTTCATTTGAAAGTGTCATTTTTCTATCGAAATGACCTCTGTTTGCTTTTAGTGCTGCAATTTTGTCTCTCTCTAAAGTACGATAGAAGAGAGGGCCATATTGGACTGCTGGGAAAGTTGAAACGATCTTCCCAATAACCCTGGCAACATGCCTTATTGAGGGCTCCTTAGTGTCAATAAGCTCTTGACAGAGGCGTTCGACTTCAAGCGCCTTGCTTTCTGGAAGCCTAATTTGCATAGTATTTGTATTCAGAACAAAGCCAAGGAACGTTATCTCTTTGGTGGGGGTAAGTACCGATTTTTCAGGGTGAATAATGAACCCGAGTTGTGCAAGGATGTCAGTGGTAGCCTTAACAGCTGCTTTGAGCTTTTCCTCATTTTCTGCAATGAGGATTGTGTCATCCAAATATCCTACCACAATGTGACCAGCTTGTCTGAGCTTAGAAAAAACTGGCTTTAGTAATTTTGTGAATAGCCTTGGTGCTGTACTGAGACCATTGGGCAGTGCTTTGAATTGCCAACATTGACCATTGACAATGAATTTGAGGTATTTCCTATCCTCTTGGTGGATCGGTACTGTATAATATGCATCTCTGAGGTCGACAGAGGCTAGAAAATTGTCAGGGGATACAAGATCCAGCACAGTGTGGATATTATCCATCTTAAAATGCTTATACATCATGCATTTATTCAATTCTGAGAGATTGAGGATTAGACGTACACCTCCAGTTCTTTTAGGCGTAGTAAAAATATTAGAAATGAATTCACCCTCTTCGTGTACACAGGGCTCAATAACATTTTTACGATGGAGGCTAGTAATTTCTTCTTGAATGCGCTTAGCATCCTGGACACTCCGTTTATAGCGTTTAGCCTTTAATTCAGGCAAGTCTTTAATTTTTTCTACATCAAACTCGATCTTGTATCCCGTGACAGCCCTAATAACAATAGGGTCTGTTGTTAGCTCTTGCCAATTTTTCCTAAAATACCTCAGTCGACCGCCCACTGGGGGAACACTACTAGTACTAGTACTAGCATTAGTCATATCATTTTCGCTAAAAATGAGATCAAAGTGTGAATCACTAACCTTGTCGTGACTTGGTCTTGGGAGTTCTACTTCCTCCTCTGTTGGCCCATGGGACCCCTCTGGGCACCTGGCGCTTGCATTTGAGGCTGGTTCGGAGCCTGAGACTGAGTGTACGGAGGCTGTCTGCCCCTCCTGTTCTGTCTGTACCCTAAAAAAGGGCCACCCTGCGATCCTGACATTGGCCTGCTATACCCGCGGGATTGGCTCTGTGAGCCCCAGCGGTGCCCCGGTGCATTGTAGCCACGTCCCCGATAGGGATGCGAAGCAAAGCGGTTTTTGAATTTGTCCCTCATTACACCGGCCGCTGCCAGTTGCTGATCTTTGAGATCCTTCACCTGCTTTCCAAGATCATCACCAAACAAAAGTCTAGTAGCTGGCAGAGTAGGTTTGCACAGATGCGTAAACCTTGCATTCAAGTCAGGTTTTATGAGCTCTTTTCGCAGGCAGTTCAGTTCAAAGTTAGCGTTACAAATCAACGCCAAAGCATCTTGCTGTGTATCAGTTATACCGCCCGTAGAAACGGAGCGGGCGAATGCATTGATGCCATGAGTGAGTGATTTCTGAACTCGCTGTAACTTCAAGTCACGGCTTTTTGTCATCGGAGGTAGATTGTCCCATATCACAGGGTTCACCTTTGGTGCCTCTATAATCTGACAATTGCTTGGAGCTGGGTATTTTGCAGTAACTTCATCAAGAACTTTCCCCTCCAATTGGTGTGTCATGAGATATGAAGTAGATTGGGCTATCTCCTCCTCAATAGGATCTCCGATATCCGACGCCATTGCGAATTTTGCGGCGATCGAGGGAATGACAAAATTATCAGGTTGAGGCATGTCCGAGTCAAAATTCTCTTCCTCCGAGACGGCGCCCGCTTCGGTTGCATCCGCGGGTAGACCGTAAAAATCCATGAGCCCGGTGGGCGGTATGTCATTCCCGTGGTCGAACGGAGGCCGTTGCACATAGTCTTCCCCGCCGGTAGCCCCGGTGGGGCCGCGAGACGAAGACGGGTGTGAGCTGCCGGTGACAGCCGTAGCATTAGTAGCGGGCAACGCCTCAACCACTCGCGCAAGAAGCGCTTCCATTTTATCAAGTCTGTTATTAAAAGTAGAAAATGGAACCGTTGATTCCACTTCCTGATTTTTCTCGCTCATTGCCTTTGGCTCCGAGTCCGACTTTGTTTTACTTTTAGCTTTCCCCGGCCCACTCTTGCTGACTTTGCCAGCCGTGACTTTGCCACTGGAGTTGGGTAATTTTTTCTTACCGTCGGAGCCCGTGGCTCCTGCGCTACCAGGCGGTGCCTGGGGAGAAAGCGCGGACGGAGGAAACGCAGCAGTGCTGCTATCCATTTGAGACATTACAATTCTATCGATAAAATATCACTTCAGAAGGGCGTGATTTATAAAAATAAGCGTCTCAAAGTTATCAGTAAATGTCAAAGGTGAAACTAATAACGTTTTTTACCTTTGGATTTCGGGGATTGCGTGGATAATAAATCTGATTTCTTGAGCCAGAAAGGGGTCCTTTCGCTCAAATAACACGCGACTAACGAATTGCTGATTAGCGCATGCGCACTAACGGGGTCTCATTTAACGTAATCCCGAAATTGGTATTACGTAGTATAATGTGGCCTAATTGACATCACCTTGAGAATTAATAGGAATATCTTAATATCGTTTTGCTAGACTTATGTAACACCCAAATTTTCCCATGCCCTACCTGGATATCATTCTAAGGATTTGAGTCCGAGTCAAAGATGATGCAGGTATCGGCCGCTGTCAGGTTGATTCCTAGACCACCAGCTCAGGTGCACAGTAGGAACACAAAGCGATCGGAATCTACAAACAAGCAAACAAACTACACAATGAGCCATTAGAATATTGATAATAGTAATAATGATGATGCAGAGAACCACAATGACATTCTTATTATATTGCATGGCGATTACACTCGAGCTAGCTGAGCTGCCATGGTCGTTTTTCAAAGAATGCAGGATACGCGGGTCACAAGAGCAAACTATTTTTATGTTTATACACAATACCACGTTTTTGCCTTTTTTTAAATTACATGTAACACCAATGGGAAACAAACTCTGTAATATTATGCACAATAAAACTTAATGTTGAATTTTGTTTGTTTACATTTTCACATTTTGATCAGGTAAATGGCGTATTGCTTCAACTACTCTGTTGTACAGGATGATACAACACGAGAGATCCCCAAAGATTTTGAAGCACATTCGGGCCCATTTTTCGAACTAGCTCATGATCAGCATTGCAGAACACCATCATTAATTCAGTAGGAAGTGTTATGTATCTGTCATCATTTCAAGAGCACACAAAAAAATGGAAATTCAGACTAAAGACTCGTCATAGATTCATTACCTAAATTCCAATGACATTTCAGAATTTGAATGACTAAAGGCAAAAACATAATATATTACACGGTGATTATACTCAAGATATCTGAGCTGCTATGGCCAGCGTTCAGAGAATTAACGATACATGGTTGGTTACGAGAGAAAACTGAAGATAACATTTCTTGCTCTTGGGCATATGCATTGGTATTTTAAACTTTGCATTGAGAATGTTACATTTTAAAGCATGGAAATCCATATTCCTAACTGACTGTGCACTGAGTACCTACCTGGTTTACTGAACCTAGCTATAGCAGCTCGTCTCATTTAGTTGCCTCTTACTCGGCCGTCGATCCTCTCAAAGAGATACCTACCAAAAAAAATATGATTGAAAACGCATAACTCACAGCAAACAGATATATTGGGGAAGGGGAAGGGGAGGGGGGGCAGCAATCATTAAAACTTTATCCAAAATTTCTTGACTTTGTGTTTGTTCTTGTTCAGATCTTGGTGGAGGATCACCAGGCTTTGTTGAAAGTAAGGCGATAAAAGTGATCATCATTTTAAGAACACATACACAAGATTCTAGACTATGCCATATTATGCAACAATGAACATTACTCAACAGAACTTGATGTACAATATAAATGTGGACCTGAAACCAATGTCCAGACAGAAGAATATAGGAGCTTGTGGCCAATTGTGTGTGTCCTACCAACCCCCTCGCCCTATATAAGATTGAGCTTCCATTTGCAAAGACCTGTTAAAAATAATCATTAACCATAACAATATCTTTACAACTTCCTTGAACTTTTTTCTTCTTCATACAAAACTAGAGGTTCTATTGTAAACCAATACTGACTTGGAACTAACATATGTACCTTCTCTGGATGAGGTAGTTCTCAAGGATGCCCAAAAAGCGGATCATCTGAGAGAAGACGAGAAACTTGTGGCTAACGTTCTCGAGCCCCCCCCCCCCCCCCTCCCTCAACTCCCTGTCCCTTTTAAGATTGAACTTATTCTCTTAACTACTTAATGTGTCAGAGTAACCAGATACCCCAGGTCCGATAAGTACCTACTAGCACACTTGAAACTAAAGCACTTACCTTTTCTGGATGAGGTAGTCTTCCAGGATATCCAGACAGCAGATCATCTGGGAGAAGATCGACACCTTGTGGCCACCTTCCTTGAGCTTTGGCAATAGTTTGTCCAGAAGAACCATCTTACCGGTAGACTGGATCAGCACCTTCAGGTGGAGTAGGGGCTTCACATGCACGCTGATGATGGTCTTGTCAGACATACGTTCAGTCATTTCAAGCTGGGATAAAATGGATATGACAAACGAAAGACAATGTTTTTACGTGCTCCTGAGTGTGCACATACTACTAAAAATTCTGTATACATCAGGGGTTTTAATAGCCGAGATCCGAGGGTCGGGGGGTAGGATGTTTATTTTATTGATACATTGCTATAAAATTCATAGCTAAATATTTTCCGAGATGCCATTGCTTACCTATGATCTTTGGACATTTGATCCCATAATCTATGTGTTTTTCATGCGACAGTTTTTGCACAAACCGGAGCCAACTTGTGGGGGGGGGGGGGGGAGAACTTTTGCACAGATACGAATATCCAAACACACAAGCTCCCTAACACAAGTGGCACATACATACATAGAGTGGTGAGAACACCACAGGCTTTATGTTGTACCTTGAATGGATAGCAGCTTGAACATCGTTCAGTTCAAGGAATAATATATATCTTTGTTCTTGATCAGATTCTGTGGGGTGTCACCACGCTTGAAGGTAAGGGGGACATATTATCATCATTTCGAGAACACTGATACATGATTGCTGTTTATGAAACCATGGCACATGCAGGGCAAAGTTTTTATAGTTAATCCTATAATTTTCTACACAATATCAAATATCAGTCTTCACATCCTCACCTTGATGATGGTCTCTTCCTTAGGAGCCAAATTCTTCTATGCGTCTTCCGTCAGACGTCTAAGCATCATGGGTCTCAGGAGCTGTTCAAAACGGAAATTTCAAATTCCATATAATTATAATTAATAATATTATCGAACTAGATGGACTTTCCACTGCACGCAGTTGAAAATAATGCCGCCTCCGCCACAGAGCCATTTTACAAACCAATACAGAAGCAATTTCAAAATTCAAGTTCGATTGTATTAACAGGTCTCAGAATATCGTGATTACAAGCTATTGTTCATACTTCATATACATGTGTGACCCTTTGATCTTTGACCACCCTGATAAAGTGCTCTGGCATTCATGGAATTTTTTCCTACCAGGTAACCAATAAATTTGAATTAACCAATTGACTTAAATCATATCAAATGGAGATCTTGATTAACAGTACCCTACATTAGGTAAAGCATACTTTTAGTTGAGGTCTCATTCAGATTTGTACTGGCTTAATTTCACATGGTTATCAGCATATATCGATAAGCTGGGGAAAAAAGATAGAAATCATCATCATGAGTCTCAACTAATAAAGTGCATGTATAACTTTACATCTGTGGCACTGCTTGTACAATATGCTTTACTTGCTCTGCGGTCAATGTTTAACACAAGTCAACTTCTTAATTCCTTCCCTACATCAGATGGTAAACCCAACCCTAGTTAGTGCCTCCCTCACACCGAACTAGACGTACACTGTATACTGTAGACTGAACTAATAGTTGCACTATCCTGAATCGCCAAGAATCGGTTGGGTTAACATTGATTTGTTCATATATGGAGATTTAGATGGTTTAGGTATGGGACTTCGTAGCTCAGACTTGAACTTGATGTCAATGCACTGTGACTATGTTTTCTGAATAACTCACCCATTTCTTGTACGTCTTCTGTTGGGCTATTCGTCTTCTCTGCTGATTCAAACACAGCCGAAGTCTTTTCTGATCTCTACATAAGAAAAATTGATTGAAATATACATTTCTTTATGAATTATTGTACATTTTAGAAAATTTTAAGAGGTTGTATAGACATTTTTACAAACAGGATCCATGATACCAATGTTTGCAGACAAAACGGACAAATGAAGTAAATTTACACATGTCTACATGGTAACTTTTATCCAAAAGCACAAGCTCCCTAACACAAGTGGCACATACATACATTGAGTGGTGAGAGCACCACAGGCTCTATGTTGTACCTTGAATGGATAGCAGCTTAAACATCGTTCAGTTCAAGGAATAATATATATTTTTGTTCTTGATCAGATTCTGTGGGGTGTCACCACGCTTGAAGGTAAGGGGGACATATTATCATCATCTCAAGAACACAGACACATGATTGCTGTTTATGGAACCATGGCACATGCAGGGCAAGGTTTTTGTAGTTAATCCTATAATTTTCTACAGTCTACACATCCTCACCTCGATGATGATCTCTCCCTTAGTAGTCGATGGTCTCTTCCTTAGGAGCCAAATCTTCTCTACGTCTTCCTTCAAACCCTCTAAAGCATCATAGGTCTATGGAGCTGTTAAAAAGGAAAATTATTTAAAATTCCATATAATAATATCAAACTAGATGGACCTTCCACTGCACGTATTAGAAAATGATGCCTCCGCCATACAGCCATTTTACAAACCAAGACAGAGGCAATTTATAAGATTCAAGTTTGATTGCAATGCATGAACAGGAGGTTCTCAGAATATCGTGATTACATGCTATTTTTCATATACACGTGTGATCTTGGACCACCCTGATAAGGTGCTCTGGCATTCATGGAATTTCTTCTTAGGGGAGCCTTCCAAAGTTGCGACTGTGCCCGGACGCGTCGGGGCGCGATGAATAGAACAGTGGCGTCCCAAGAGACGCATTGAGGCGCAAAGGGGCGCGAAGGGGCGCAATAGTCACCCTCACCTGATTCTTGCATATGAAAAGAAACCGTCTATTGTTAGTATAAACCCGCTCTATTCTTCTTGCGCCCTTTTGCGCCCCACCAGGCGATGGAAGATTATCTCTCCCGTCATTGTTCTCGCTCGTGATGCGCGGTACAGCTTAAACTTGATATACAGAAAGTATTTGTCGGCCAAAGCCTGTCTTCCCCTCCTCCGGTTTTCGTTCTGATAAACTTTCCATTGTTTGTAAAAAAAAAAATGATGTATTCTTCTCGCGTCGCGATCTATTCTTCTCGCGCCGTTTTGCATCGTAACGGGCGGGGTATTACCTTTCCAATCATTGTGCATAAACTTCTCTGGTGGGATCGTCTTTGTTTTGGGGGGCAATCAACACACTCGTTCATCTTGATCAGAATACATTATGATTTATTTTTGTTGGGTTTAATACGCCTCCTTTTAATTTTTGTGACGACTGTATGAAATGTGAAATAAAGATGACTATGTACGATTAATGGTTGTTTAATTGCGAGCTTAATTGTCCCCAACAACAACAAATAAAAGACGAATGATGTGAATGACTACATGTATGCGGTTATAGTCGGCAAATTGATTACTGTTTGGGTCGCTTGTGTATGTTTGTAATTTGAATGATTATCAACATATTTGTATAATTCCCACATCGCGATATGATTCTAGCGTCGTAAAATGGACAAAGGAATTATCTTTCTCTCTCGTCATTCATATTCACGCTACGCGTTGCACATCGCCACAGCCTGAGCTTGGAAGAATTTATATTTTGTCAGTCTAATCCTTTTTTTTTCTCCTCCCATGACTTGGTTCTAATAAATTGAAGGTTTGCTTATTAGGGATAAGAAGGATAACATCAAACAAACGATTTACTCTAGATGACGCTCTTTTCATTTCACCTCGCTGTTTGATAAAGTAGAGTTTTACGGAGCGAATACAAAAGAAAAGTTCGCTCTAAGGCCAAATAAAAGTTTTTTTTTTATTAGTGTCCTGTTTTTTCGAAAACTAGGAAGGAGGAGGCCCTCTCTTTTCTTTTCTTTTTCTTTCAAAATGGCCGCTCAAAATGGCCGCTCGGTACATTTTCCCTGACAGTCGGGCTATTTTTCAAAATGGCCGCCGACATCTTTTAACTTTTTAAAAAAATCAGTAATAGATCCATTTTAGTATTGTTTTTCATATTATTTCCCCCAAAATAAAAAATAGGAGGCGGCCCCCAAAAAGGAAGCAGGCGGGGACGCTAAACATGTATATTTTGTTAAGTGGCCTCAGGGAAAAAAAACACATAAAATGCCGTGGCAGGATTTCACGCCCGAGATATGCCTTCGAAAATTGCCCGTCCAAAAGGCGTTTTAAATCATAATAATTCCATAGCTCTTTTTAAAAGTGGAATAAATAGAAAAAAGAGTCCGGGAACTATATCGAGATTATAAAACATGTGTGTCATGAAGATGTAAACAAAAAAGTGTAGCCTGATGGTGATAAAGTTGAGCAGCAATTGGAAATGCAATACAAAACATTAATCAGTTCATGATGATAATTAATCATTCGACACAACATTCGAATCATTTATTCGTAGATTTTAATAATTAAGTGGCGAAAGTGAAATTTTGAAATCTTAATGCACAGATACAAAAAACATACCAAACATGTTTTGATTCTTATTCTAAAAAAAAAACCGGCAAATTTTAAACGATCTTTTTAAAAGGAGGGAGGCGCTATAGCCCAGTGGTAGAGCAGAGCAGCTCGTAACCGGGAGCTCCCTGGTTAGAAACCAAGTCGATATGCTATTGTAAGGCATAACTCAACATTACATTTCGTTCGGAGAGGATCTTAAACCCGCCGGTCCCCTGTTTGCCTAATTCATAGCATACACATGCTTCATATAGCAGTCAGGAAAAAAAAAAGCGAACGGTACAGGAAGCTACCTTTTATGGATAGGCCTAAATTGAAGGTTTGGCTTAACTAGGGAGAAGAAGGATAACATCAAACAATAGATCTACTCATGATGACGCTCTTTTCATTTCACCTCGCTGTAAGATAAAGTAGAGTTCTATGGAGCGAATACAAAAGAAAAGTTCGCTCTAAAGGTAAAAACATAGAATGCCGTGGCAGGATTTCACGCGATTATTGTTTGATCGCTATAATTGTCCGACTTGCTATAGATTCTTGTTTAGCTACACATATGTGTGTGTGTGTGTGAGAGAGGGGGGCGGCGAAGTGAACGGCCGGACCAAAATGGCAGAGGTCAATCAGGAGGGCTCCGCTCGCTAGTTATAAGGACCGCTAATTCATTGGACAACTATTCATGAAGACCGCTATTCGTAATTTGAGAACATGGTCATTATGTATAAGGGTCATGAATTCGTAATACGACATCCCCCCTCCCCAAAACTAAATAAATAAATAGAAAACATGAATAGATTAATAAACTTAACTAATGATACAATAACAAATAATGCCCGGTAATTGGGAATAGCCGCCTATGAGCGGAACAATGGGCGCAACAACTATTAGCTGCTCAAAGAGCTGTCTTTTGTCATTGCGTTGCAAAAACAAAGTGCTTTTAAAAGTTACATGTACTATAATATCCGTATGCTATATAACACCCAATGTGAACATGACGTGTTCAGGCCTTATAACTATATACAGTGCACGTTAAAACAAAAGACTTTACTAGCGCTAGCTAACAAATATGAAACGTCAAAACGTCACGAACATTGAAGATAACAAATTGTTAAGACAAATGACACCACCAATAAAGTTTCTTCGCGAAGAAATATTCGATCAAATTTCGTGTTTGGAACAGATAGGCGATTTCGAATTGTTCAATCTACCGAAACGTTTTGATGATGCAGGCTCCCGACAATAGGACTATCATTTGTGTAATATCTTTAATTTGCAGATGTTTGTTTGTTTTGTATGACATATTTATAAACGCCCTATAATCTTATTTCAAGCAGAATCTTTCAATCTCTTTGATTATAAGTATCATTTTTAAATCACGGGTATTTAAATACAATAGCTGATTTTGCGAAGATTTAGAGAACCTACGTTTCTATTCTTTAAATCGATCTTGCATGAGAAAGAACAGAGTGATGATATAGATATATGACCTATTTTGATCGGATGACAGAACAAAATAAATGTAATATGAAACAAATAATGTGTCAAAACATACAGAAGGAATACAATTATACATATCGTTTTTGTTTTGTTCGTGAAGAAATTAATATAATACAAGTAGTGAACACATTAATGAACAGAAATGAACAATCATAACAACGTCAACGCCTACACAACTTCGATATTTGGGAGGAAAATAACAATCAGAACAACAATCTAAATCAATGTCTTGTACGTAAAATAATAATAAAACATATCAGTAGCCAAAGTGAAAATTTTAGAGTCAAATCTTTCAAGACGAGAGCGGACACACACGCGGGGATTACATGAATAACTAATGCGTAGGAACGGGCGCGAAAGCTTTTCAAATTCACAATTCACAAAAAGCGCTTCGCCTTTAAGCGCACCCCTCCCCCCCCCCACCCCCGAATGAGTGTTATGTAGGGTACGCATATGCATTTTCCCTCCTTTTGAAAACAGTCCCCTAAGTCCGGTGTGTAAAGTCAATACGGGCCGGATTTGTGTGTACTAGACGAGCCGGACTTTGGTGCGTGAAAAGTACCCCTTTACCAGACAGTAACAATGAGTCTCCAAACAATAGCCAGATTTGATATTCATATTGTGAGCATGTGCTTAGTTATATCGGGATTCCCTGGTTATATTGAAGACGTGGGCTAATATCTGTTTGCCCAGTATTTCTCGCTGATTGTTTGACCAACATTAAATTGCTATTGTCCAGCTGACTTTTCTAAAGGCTTTTCTACCCTCGGCGCTAAAGGGATTGCGGAAAATTTCAACACTATTTGTGTTTCTTGATGACCCAGTAGAAGAAGAATAAGGGCTACCCTGCCCCCCCCCCCCGAAAAAAAATGTCCCAAAACAACGCAATCATTATTAAAGCTAACATCCAGTAGTGGTAGTAAAAACGTATTGACAACAAAACTGATTATTTATGGTCCTAAAATGTTTGATGGACACTAAAATATATAATTTAATCAATAGTTTTCTATTATCTTGACGCATTTTGAAGAATTCTGGTGTTAAAACAACCCTCGTCTGATACCCTTTTCGCGAGGAAACCGTTGAATGACTTGTTTGAATGAGATAATGGTCTAACGCCCTCTCTCGGTTAAACGAAACTCACGGCGGTTTCATCACCACCAGTGTATCTGAAACTCGCACAGAATCTCGCCCAGTGTGAGGAGTGTCGTCTGCTAGCGAACTATCTCGCTGTGCTGCCGTCTTTGCATTTGGTAGCAAGCTGCACGCATGCACGGTGACTTGCTGCTCGATCAGTTGCCTGGCGTTACGGCTTAGCTGCACTGCGCTGCACTGGCTGGTCGCGGAGCCGTGTCCGTCAGGTTGTCTGGCTATGGAAAATGACAACTTCCCCTCACATCACCGGAGAATCTATCTCGACGAGCTGCTGTATTTGCATGCACGGTGACTTGCTGCTCGCTCGGTTGCCTGGCTAGCTATGCAAAGCCGGATTACAACATCTCCCCGGACAGTTTATTAGGTGGTCAAAAATGCTCAACAAAAGAAAATACTCTAGTCTACCAAACGATGTGTATAGATGTACTGATGTTTTGTTTGTGTCTTGTAATAATCGGCCTACCTTTCCCTTTGCTGGCAGGCCCTCGAGTACATGCAGTAATAGCCTCTGCTCGTCACGGTGCCGCGGGGCTGTTGTATATTTCGCGCGCTTTTTCCCCTCTTCCGGCCCCCTCCCTCCCGTTCAATGGCAAATATATAATTTGATGATGATGGTATCCGTGATTTTGTATCTGAATAAATATTTATTTCAACAACAAACAAAATATATATATAGCGGCTGGCGTCCAGACCTTGTAGGGGGTTCGCGCTTTGTGTCTCATTACGGCAAGAGGGATCTGGCGTGGGGCACGAGGGTGGCCATTCAAAGTGCCCCGGTTATCATAATGTTTCACATCTTGTTTTACTTCTTGTCAAAAACTGATAACTGAAATTTAACCAAACTTTACAGGAATCATCCTTGGGGAAAAGGCATCTATGGTTATTTAAATGAGAAACCATCCAGGCATAGTGACATAGGGTCAGCGCCCCCCCCCCCAAGTTTACGAGGGGCCATGATGAGACATTTATATTCTTTTATCGAATTATAAAGAGCAATTTGTATTAATGAGAGGTTCAAAGTGTGTGATGTATAGGGAAGGGGTGTGTGACAAACGAACAATAATTACCCTAGGGGCGGATCCAGGAATTTCGTCCCGGGGGGCACACGGGGGGTAAGAGGATATATATATTTATATATTCGCAACGACTCAGCCAGCCGCTAAATAATAAGAGCACTTTTTTTTTTGGTCCCGAATATTTAAAAATCGCGCCGGCCGCAAATTCGCTCAGGGGGTGGGGGGGGGGGGGGGATAGGGGGAGGGCACACTTATTTTTTCATTTTTTGGTTTTGGTCGGTGGGGGGCACGTCCCTGTTTGTCATTCCGTTTTGGCGAATTTGGGGCTGATTTTAACATTTTTTTTTTGGTCGGGGGGGGGGGGGCACGTGTCCCCTGTGCCCCCCTGGATCCGTCCCTGCCATGGGGTTACTAGTTTCCCCTCTCCAAGGATTAATGCCCTTGTATCGAGGAAGGCCTCTTATTTCATGCATTCAGATGAGCGTGAGGTCCGTGGATATAAATAATTAGTTTACTGTACACATGCAGGAAACTACTGCCACCGACAATAAACCTGTCGGTAGGTTGAAACCGTAGATTATTTGTTTGTTTTGATCTTTATTTTCATAATCAGGAATAGTTTAATCAATGGGAATATTTATATAAAAATCATTTCGAGAAGAACCAAATACACACTCAAAACCAAGAGAGGTAATTTTTTTTTGAAGATTTTTTAAAACTTTCTACTCTGATAATTTCAAAAATATATGACCTTTTTTTAAAATCAATTAAATACTCTTGACGGCCAATTTGAAAATCCGAGAATTGATTTATTCAGAATTGTTTGGAAGTTGCATCGACTTATAAACAATATAAGACTTCAGCGTTTTAACTATTTTATCAAACTATACTCGTTATAATTTGATTGCTGCAGCGCTAAAAACTTTAAAGGTTTTCACCTGACTGTATACCTTTGACTGAGCAAAGCACTTGTTTCCGTGAGAAGAAATTAATTATTTCGATACGATATTTTCCTTTAGAAAATGATTTGAGATTTCAGGCTGAACCGCATTTTGCATTCTTGAAACGGGATTACCTAGGCTCCCCACCCCCCCCCCCCAAAAAAAGTGTACATTTAAAAAATACATGTATGTCTAAAAAAAAATTAAATTGAATATTATAACAAAAATAATAAAAATTAACGACTGTTTGGCAGTATTCATATCAGTATTCATATCAATAACAAAAACTAGCCTATGTTGATTTGATTTGTATTTATACAATGTAAAACAATCTATTACATATACAAAATAATGACCTAAATAAAACGTTGGTAAATGTTACGGATGGATACGCCTGTTCAGTTGTGCCATCATTACAACGCAACTTTCTATCGAGGGGTGCAACTGATTATGATATAACATAATAATGATAATTATGCCAAATAAAGGTCAAACGTGAACGAACAAACATACTGAATTTTAAGAATTTAATTAACAGTTAGCTTCAAATTATAAAACATTGAATTTTCTAATCCGGCCATTAACGGTCGACCCTCCCCCTCCCCCCCCCCCCAAAAAAAAGTCTTATATACAAAGCTGGTCACGCTCCTACATAATACAGACACAATAGTGTCGTGATCAATCAGTTCATAATAATGAACATAAATTTGAAGTAAGGGATAGATTGCGGGCCCTACAACATTTTGATAATTATGAAGCCGCAACTTAGCCGGACATAATCTTGGTACACTCGATGTTACGAGCTCTTTCGATAGGAAAATATTTATAAACAGGAAAGTGGCCCTCGACTATTTATCTTCAATTTGTATGTTTTTTCTTCAATTGATTGGAACGACACTTGTGCATGAGCCAAGATAAAGAATGCAATTGAGTACAGGCTTGAAGTGGACGAGGAAAGAGGCAATCTGGAGTCAGTTGTACATCATGCAGGCGCGGATCCACGTAGCGATTTTTCCGGCCCCCCACCCCTCTAGCCCCCCAAAACGATTTTAAAAACATAGGAAAAGCGGACTCCCCACAAAAAAAGAAATATATAGGCCTATATATATTTTCACCCACTCAAAAAAAAATAGTGGTTCTCCTCTCCATCCCCCCCCCCCCCCCCCCCCCGCTTATGGGAAACCTGCCCCCCCCCCCAAAAAAAAAAATATATATATATATATATATATATATATATATATATAAAATAAAAAAATCACATGTAAACAAATACATACAGATTTTTTTTTTTAAAGAGAACAAAAGAAAGGGGAAATGGAAAATAGAAAGAGAGAGAGAGAGAGAGAGAGAAAGAGAAAATAAAAGGGATCCTGGAGAAAAGGAAAGTGAAGATAATAACTGTGACCCCTACATTTATTATCACCCTCTCTTCCTCAAACGTTCAGAATCGTCCTATTTCATCCAATAATGAGATCAAAACACCAGTAAAGACGATAATACACGGTACGTTACACCACGAACTATTATAATTATTCCAAATTTACGCCCTTCCCCTCCCTCTTTCATTGTAAGACGTGTTACAGCTTCATAGCGACAGCTTCAGTCCCGAAAGCCAGTTTAGGGCATCGTGCATCTGTCATTAGATGGATTGCAAAAATTGAAAAATTCTATACCTTCGTCTCAATGAACCCGTGATTCGGCACAGGTGAAAGGATTATTTTTGAATTTCTTCAAATGTGTTTATGTCCAGTCCTATACAAATCAAGGTTGCTAATCTATGATTTCCCTTGTGCGCAACTAGCCACCTATGTTTGCTGTATACAAAAACACTGCTCATTTTTATCCAGTGTTTCCATAAACCTATACCCGAAATATATAATTTCCCAAGTACTCTCCTTTAACGAAACTACACATTTGAAATCCTGTAGAATTTAGATAATTTTCTCTTTACTTGTCATATATACCACGGTTAATGTAATTTTGTTATATTGTTGTCGAGGAATATATTTACTGGCTAAAGTTCGTTGTTATAGGCGTACTATAGCAGCTGGTCAGGGAGTGTCAAGAATTCAGCAATGGACAACATTACCAATCAGAAATAGATTTGCAAAATGTTTTTAAAATGGCGAACAAAAGCCCATATACGGTTTATGAAGAAAATATTTTTTAAATTATGGCTAAATGATGTACCTTATAATCAATGGCGTCGATTGCAGGGGATGAGGGATATACCTCTGCACCCCTCTGCGCCATTCCAGGAGGAATATGTATCAGATAAATTAAATTAGCTTGGGTCCGCTCAAATCATAAATCCTCAATAACAACTATTCTTACCCACTGTGTATTTATATATTGAATGGACCCAAGCTAAATAAATTTATCTCGTTTATTATATTCCTCCTGGAATTGCGCAGAGGGGATGGGTTTTATCTCTCACCCCCCTGAGTGATTCCAACTATATAACTTTATATATATATATATATATATATATAAAGTGGATTTCAACTATATAATATTTTACATGCCAGGTGAACTCCTGTCATGAAGGGTTCCGGCAGCGAGACCCCCATCCCCAGCCATCACACCCTCCGTCCATACACGCTATTGTATGAATAGATTAAAGATTGTGTATACCGCAGTTGTTCCTTACAATTTTGTTCAACCAGTCAGATAACACATTTATGAATAATAAAAAATACACATCAAAAAAAGGAATTCAAATCAATTTAGTGGCCAGTTATGTATTTTCCTCAACCTTGGAGGGTTGGGAAGTCAGAAAGAAAAATTGAAAAATGGATTCATCTCATTTCTGTTATTTTCTATCATTATTTTTTGTTTGGAATATGATCCTAATTACATTTAAAACCAAAACGGTATAAACCTTTAGTGATTATAATTGATGAAGATACAAATGAATAATTAGGTTGATGAAGACTGAACAGTGTGCACTGAACCAAGGAGTGTGGGAACTCTCCATGGACCTATACTATACTAGTCTATAGTATCCATACTCGTTTCTAAATTGTCTTGCGGAAGTTAGATAATTGATAAGGGATTAGATGGGGATTAGGTCCAGAATAAATGGTAGTGTGTCATAAAATGGTCTCGAAGACAAAGAATGTATTAGATGCTTCTACAGCTATACAAATAAACCAAAAGGGCTAAACAATAGACTTCCAAACTTGATTCTGCTCCATTTACACATCTTTGAGAGAGAGAGAGTACACGGTCTTATTTTGTGACACCTTCCCCATTATATTACGAAAGAAAGCGTGGTTTATTTTTGCGAATTAATAATGGATCCTGATTACATGAACATTTCCTCCGACGAAGGAACCGACGTAGATGCTGCGTACGAGTATTACAGGCGAGAGGTGAGTTGACGATGACTTACGTCATTTACTTTTCTGTTATTTGATAACTTTGTCCTGTAAACGTCCACATAATTACCTTGCGTGTACTATCATGTCGCCCTATCCGCGCATTTTGCTATACGATTCTAGAATTCCATTTAGCATATAATATCATTAAATGATATGTTGTCCAAAATATAATAAAAAAAATATAAAATAGTTTGCAACTTTATATATAATATTATAACATTATCTATTTTAGAGGTGTTTGTGTATATTTTGGTCCGATCATCTTCCAATATAATTTGTTCAATGTTTGACGTGTAAAACTTTTTAAAATTCCCCAAACAACAGTTCTTTAAAATGCAAGTAACTATAATGGAAGTTTGTAAATTATGTTAGTGAGTATATATGACTATGATCGAGTGTGGTTGTGGGGGTGGTGGGATGACTAGCTATAGTGCAATGTTATGATCGCTATAGTCGCCTACTATAAGGTGACCTGCAGAGTTCTACCTCACTGTCTCTCATTCAATAAAATAAATCAAGGGGAATTATTAACATCGGCTGAGAGCAAGAAGGGCACTATATATATATATATATATATATATATACACGTAGAATTAATGCCCTTCTTATTTTCAACAGATGATATTCTTATAGTCACTGTCAGCGCATAATTTGCGTTTACGAATCGAAGGTTGTATAATTGATGAATAATCTAACTTGTCTTTAGTTTGGTCAGTCGATCGTCCGCGCAGGTCATGTATTCGGAATAGGCGCATGGTATATTTCGGAGATAAAAGTAATAAAATGCGGCGGAAGGGGACTACGTATATTTTAGGTTTCAAAAGAAGAGGGGGCACACAGATTTATTTTGTTATCCCTAATTATGACGGTCCGCGCCTACTGGATTACATTAGTCATATACCGCGCAGCACATTGTTTTCCATACGTCATGATTCACATGACTTGATCAAACGGCAGCTCTCTCTATTAAATTCATTCCCATCTCTTTCCATTGTATTCTACAAAGTTTCTCTGTTTGATTTCCTCTGTCACTCTCCGTCTATCGTGGGCGTAGATCTGTAATTGATACCTATTGTTCAGGGGGGATGATCTTCATTCATCCCCCCTGAACAATAGGTATTACGTAAGGATTGACGCCCATGGTCTATTGTAGGCCTACTCCCGTGTTCATCTTTTTCAAGGTGGTGTACAGTCCCAATTAATAACAAAATCAACAACAAATTCAAAAATAACCATAATAATGATAATAGTTAGATTTATAAAGCGCTTTGAAAAGCGCTAATTACTTTGCAGCTCTTGCCATGGCCTGACCATATCCCTCTCTTCACACTTCCACGGCAACTGCACACAAAAATAGTTTAAAATCACAAACCCTGTTTTGTAAATAACGCGCATAATAGCGTACAGCAGACTGTATCAGGATTCGGGTTACTATGTGACTGTATAAACTGCTTATCCTATGCCTATACTGTAGCTGCTTTTAATTGACACAACTAGAGATTAACAAAGTTAGGGTATATAGGCTTAATTAAATGATTTATATGGAAATTTATGTTAGTTTGAAAATAGAGTCTGTGCTTGCAGACTATATAGCATTAAGGCAAGAGCTATAACTCCATCAGTGTCCATGGACCTGCTCCAACTCGGTTCTCTGTGTGTATTGATGCATAGACCTGATGGGTATACCCATGGAGTTACCGCACCACGTGAAGTTCGCGCTCAAAAAGGGGAGCTGTATAATCATATGAATGGCTTGTTCTATTATTAGCGCAGCCGAACTATCGATCCACTGGCACTGATTTTCGGCGAATTGCCTTTATAGGTCAACAACTAGTTCGTCTACTACCCAATTACTCTATCTATATTATCGTCTACCATCCACATGGATTTCTTTTAATTATTATTTGGTATAATGACCGTTTTGGCAATTATTCATTTGGTCAAATTTTCATTTGGTCTAAAGTCCAATAAGTCTTCCATATATTAGTACTTTGTAGGATTCCTCCAAAAGACGCCGTAAAGGTGTATTTTGTTCATTTAGTGTAATAAGCAGGTGCACTATAGATTACAGCTCTAATATCAAAATCATGTAGGCGTTGAAAAGAGATGATTAATTTTCATGCAAAACGGCTGTGAAATCAAACGCATAATATCAACTCGAACATTTCTAAAAAGCAATTTATTTTACGTACGCCTATACGGGATATACGATATAGCGTCAAACCGGCCTGCATTGAACTTCAGTGGGAGGGTAAAAAATTTGAAGCTGAATTATAATAGTTTCTTTCATGCAATCTCAAGGCAAGCCAATTACCTGAAATTATAGCCACATCAATCTGTGTTTTTTGTTGTTGTCTGCTGAACATACGATAAAAATAAACACTGAATAACAAAATGGGGCTTATATTTAAATACATACACTGTACATTTATGTAGGGGGGGGGGGGCAATTCCTCCCAAATCAATGGGGATCGATGCGATGGTGTATGTGTGTGTCTACCAGGCGCTGATCCAGGGGAGGCCGAGCGGCCCTTGCCACCCCCCCCCCCCCCCCCCCTCCACAAAAAAGGAGAAAAAAAGAGAGAGAGAGAGATCGAAAGAAAAGAAAGTAAAGAGGAGAGAAAGGGAAAGAAAGAAGAGGAAGAAAAACAAAAGTGGGAGAAAAAGGAGAACGGGGGGGGGGGGGGGGGGCGACAGGGCATTATTTGCCTCCCATGATGTTACCTCCGCCCTCCTTCCCCCCCCCCAAAAAAAAAAATATATATAAATATACAAATAAAAAATAAGAGAGAATTAGGAAGTAAAGGGGAAGAAAGAAGGAAAAGAGTAAATAAAGGGAATGAAAAAAAAGAGGAAGAAGACAAGAAGGGTAGATCACTTGCGATTAATCCCGCCAACAACGTGTGTACCGGGGGCTAAAAGGCCTTTGTTCCCCCCCCCCCCTCAAGCATACATAAAAGAGAGAAGGAAAAGAAGGAGAAAGAAGAAAGGTAGGGGAGATCAGTTGCGGTTTTTCCAGACAACGACATATAGATCGGGGGCAGCTGATTTTTTTTTGGGGGGGGGGGGGGGCAGCTGCCCCAATACAATTGGGTGCAATATTTTTTTGATCCACGATTTTTCATCACTTTTTAGTAAATTATACTTTGTTATGCGTTTGTTGGAAAATGTAAAATACCTAAATTTACAGTCAAGCAAGAAAATGCTTATTTAGAGGCCTAAATGTCAGAGCCCGCGGACGGACGGCGGGGCTCAGGTGCTTGGAGTTACCCCCCCCCCCCCCCACCTCCTTTTTGAAAAAGTATATTTAAGAGAAATAGAAAGAAAGAGAGAAAGGAAGAAAAAATAGTGACCTGCCAGTATAAAAAAATAATGAGTTATCAAAATATGCTCATCTGACCGTAATCATACGCTGACAACCCCTGAGCTTATGGGGCTCTGCCCCTTGGACCTAACTAAAGGCCCTAAGGCGGGCCCCGGATGCTCATCTGACCGTAATGTATTGCCTAAAATCCCTGAGTTTCAGGGGGCTTAGCCCCCGGACCAAGCCGGGGCTTTGCCCCTAGACCTCACAACAATTTACACTACGCTCTACCTGATCGTAAATACTTTAGCCTCCTCACTCACTTTCAGCGGGGTCTGCATGTAAGAGTGGGCTTATGCTGAGATTTTTGTCTGCCCCCTCAAACTTTTTTGGTAATTTTTTGGCCAATGCTCGTCACCATTACGTACCGATATTGGACTCGCATAATTTTAAATATGTGCCCCCCAAAAAAAATATTAAAAAATCAATCAATCAATCAATCAATCAATCAATTAAAAAAAAAATCCTGGATCGGCGCGTGCATGGTGTCCATAGTGTTTACATCATATTTTTTTTCAAAGTAATTTCTTATTTGGGACATTTAATTTACACATTCATTTTTATTTTTCATTAACAAACTAATAGTCTATATCATTATAATGCACCCAATTAGATAGAAAGTAATTAATACTTGTTCTGTTTTCTTTTGAAATGCAGAGTTTATCTCTATCTAGCGTGTCTGAGCCTGATATGCCAAAGAGGGCCAGACCAGTTGAACCTGAACCAGAACTGCCCAACGATTCCACGGTTCATCAAGGAGATCGAGGACGAGGACGAGGCAAGGGAAGAGGTAGAGGCAAGGGAAGGGGTAGAGGCAAGGGCAAAGGGAAGGCCAGTTCGAGTAGCCAGCGGGGGCTAACAGAGGATATCACAGACCTGACTGCCCCCCGTCGTACTCGTGGACGCAAACGAAGAGGACGCGAGAGCGAGCCGACAGTATCAAGAAGTACCGACGAGGATGAAGCAGGCCCCTCGAGATCTAGGCGTGGCACGGGATCGGGACAACGTAAGACCAAAACCACAGCAGCCACTTCCAGAAAAGGAAAAAATCTCAGAACCATAGAGATGGAAGCAGAGAGAGTGCGGGAGCTTCGCGAAACGAGGAAAAGGAAATTGAAGGTATAAATACTGGCTTTCGGATAAGTTCTTTCTTAATCTTTTATATAACACAGTTACTTTGATACAGTTAAAGTTAGAAAAAAAAC
The DNA here is from genome assembly GCF_000002235.5 of Strongylocentrotus purpuratus. Lineage (NCBI taxonomy): Eukaryota > Metazoa > Echinodermata > Echinoidea > Camarodonta > Strongylocentrotidae > Strongylocentrotus > Strongylocentrotus purpuratus. Next base: position 30,853,970 of record NW_022145612.1, on the reverse strand, counting down.
ATACAATCAAGACAAGTACTCTACTTTGATTTATATATTATTTACAGTGTTTATAAATCGTACAAAATTTGAATGTGCAGACGTAGATCTCTAATCATTTTTGTTCCGGTTGGTCAACTGTAACTTTCCATTCTCCCACACCAACTCCCTTTGGTCATCTGGACAGTCTAATGTGCTGATATAGTGCTTACAAACAAGTTTAAAAGAAATTCAACTAATGTTTGCCTCCCTTTTTATTATGATTGAAGAACACATGTAAGGTACATTAGAGTCTGGTTTATTTAAGTTCATCTTACCCAATATATCACATACTAGTCTCTGCATGTGACCGCTTTTGTTTTGATTTATAAATCCATCCCAAAAAAAAGAAATACTCTTTTAAAGTAGTTGGAAATGTAGACTGTCGTTTCTTTCCTTAGCCTAACATAAATTATATATCCCATAGTGGATGCTGTAAAATAACTTCGCCATGAAAGAGTGAAATTATAATTCAGATCGGTTAATGATATTTTCTGACAAATTTTCTATTATGTACATTTAACAAATATAAAAAAATAACCACCATGTACGCTTTTTTTAAAATTGTAGGACGACATTTCTAGAATGTCAAGGGACAACATCGAAGAGATTCTCTTCAGGACAGTCGAACGTCGGCCTGGATTGGTGCATGATATTATGCATGCGCATCCACCTGATGGCACTCCTCCACGTGGTGAAGTGGATTGGTGCAGATGTGGCAACTGTCAGGATATGCCGACAGACGCGGAGAAGCTGTGCTGCGGCAATGCCCCTGAAGACTGCCTTAGAGAGCATGGGGTATGTAAATACAAGCATTGCCATGAAAGTGCAGACTAACGTAGATCGAATTTATAATTGATTACTTTGAATATAAATATTTATTTTGAATTGGGATAAAGTGGTAGGGTCTGTAAAAAGTATTTACATGTATACAACACTAAGAGTATACGTGTAACACTCTAGAAAAATTAAAACTAAAACAATCCTGTACAAGGAAAAATCGTATAATTGCATTTAGAGGTACGTTTACGCAGGGGCGGATCCAGCCGGCGGCAGGGGAGGGGGCCCATCTAACAGAAAAAGGTCAAATTAACGTGTTTTTACACATTCTTTCAGGCCCCCACCCCTGGATCCGCCACTGCGCTTACATACACCAGCTATGGATTCATTTCTCATAATAATTTTCATTTCAGTTCTCAAATTCGAGAAGAAAGCATTAATTGTAACTAAATATAAACTTGCAAATTTGTTGCATCTAGATTACTTTTGCAATGTTACGTACCTGTCTCTTTCGCAAATTTTTCAAATTCCAAACATACAGGATCGTTCTCAATTTTCATTCTACATAAATGTAAAAAAAAAATAACGACATTGAAATAATGTGTATATTCAATTTAGTCACAATCTGTGATTGAAAAAAGGAAGTTAATCGAAATGTAAATGGTGATAGATCCATCATGTCACTTGCCATGTCAGGGAGTTTGCTATGTTAAATGTTTTCATGGTGAAACACAACCAAATGCTAAAGACATTAGTATGTCTCTATAATTGAAATTGTAGTCTACTATTTTTTAAATCATTTTTCTGTCTCTTTCAGGTTTTCAAAATGATAACGGACGAAGTGTGCCTCCTTCTACAAAGGGCAATGTGGGTCGACGCCTACAACCTCGAGGGGGAGCCACAGGAGCCCGGTGAGGAGAACAAATGTATGCGCCATGCTGGATACAGAAGTTATATTTTTTGGCAGCATGGCAAATTAGGGCAGGGGAACCGCCGAGTTATTCCAAGCTGCTGTGTAACAGGGATTCGCAGACTGTATCCGAGCATTAACGGGCAGTACACAGGCTATCTGCCAGGCAGATTTGTGTAGCCCAAGGATGTTATGACAACTGTAAATGTTTTATTACATTCCATTATGCCTTTTGAAAAGCTGGTCATTTCAGCAACATTTCATGATTGATGTTATCACAATTAGAGTTTGACAGTGTACCTACTTTGTTCTTTACATTCCACAAGTGTGAAGCTTGTAAAAATTACATTTCTTACATGCATAACTCAGGGCAACAAAATTAAACACCTCCCCCAAAAAACCTAATTGAATGATACAATTTGTGGAAAAAAAATGGACCTAACGGACGCTGATGTACACAAATATGAAAACTGTTAGGCAGCAACTTGGTATATGTTATTAAGCAAAATACAAAAAAGTTAAATATTTTGTTTTTCAGAACTAGAGCCTTCCAAACCTATAAAAATAAATCAGATATTTATCCTGTAAATGTGCAGAACTTGTATTGCCCTTTAAGATTTTGAATGTAACACTCATTCGGTCGATGTGACATCACATGTAAAGTATCCATACAATAAATTAAACACATGAAAAGCACTTTATTTCAATTTTGTTGTAGACAAATATTCATGCCATTTTAATAACAGGTATTCCTGAGTAAACATGTGCAGACGAAACAGGTCTTACAGTCAACTTTATGAAACATATTTCGGTACAATATACAATTTTTAACCCAAGTACTATGCATCTAATAGTTATCAACTTACAAAACTTGTATCATTGCATGAAAAATATGTTGCCTTCTGAGCCTGAAATATGAACAAAGATGTATATACAACTACTGTAATAAACGTTTACACACTTTATAGTCTTCAAAGTTGAGAGTGAAGAATGTTATCCTTCCTACTGTAACGTTGATTTAAAGATTGAAGTCATTTTATCAACACAATTGAAGTGCATGTAACTTCATGTTCAACTTGCACACCTGTAATTAGTTCCCGAGTAAACATGTGCATACATAACAGGTCTTACAGTCAACTTTATGAAACAAATTTCAATACAATATACAATTTTTTACCACTTGTTAAAACTAGTTCGATTAGAAGAAGAGATCTTGCCTATAGTTCCTGATTTATATGAAATCATGTGAATATAAATGTATTTCATAGCGAGCTTTTTATTTTTTGTTTAATGTACATGTATACAGAGTAATTTAGTACTATGCATGTAATAGTTATCTACTTACAAAACTTGTATCATTGCATGAAAAATGTGTTGCCTTCTGGGCCTAAAATATGAACAAAGATGTATATACAACTACTGTAATAAATGTTTACACACTTTATAGTCTTCAAAGTTGAGAGTGAAGAATGTTATCCTTCCTACTGTACCGTTGATTTAAAGATGAAGTTGAGTTCTGGTCATGCGATTGCATTGTGAAAGAAACGGTGTGGAATCGACCAGAAAAGGTTGATCATCTAGCATATAAGAATTTGAGTGTATTGCAAGGTTCTGGAATCATCAAAATGATAAGAAATGTGGCCAAGTCTTGGTAAAGTTACAAACACTGTACACAGAAAGATGTATATGGGACTACACGAACACGTGGCGTAAAAATCCTACCCCAGAGTTTTACGATGTTACATGACATATTTAGAATATGAAGGCATTCGAAGAGCCAGGCTTTTCTGATGTTCTTCCACACTTGCATAATAAGAATGATAACGTTCACAAATTATTTTTCACCTCTTCCCAGAACTCAACCTTCTCTTCAAACGTTCAAGTCATTTTATCAACACAATCAAAGTGCATGTAATTTCATGTTCAAGTTGCACACCTGTAATTGTACATGCAAGGGAATTTCCATATAGTGCTAAGTGCAACAGTATATCTGACTCAACAGAAAAATATGCCTATTACTATTGACATCCAACTTCATATCACGAAAATCATGCATCATAAAAACCATTATAGCTTTGATTGGAATATGACATAGCTATGATTATTAACAAAATATAATCACTGCACAAGTGTGGCCATGTAGTTGCCATCAGTTGCCATCTAGTCGGGTATGTCTCCTGCCCAATATTTCTTCAATGGAGGGTGGCGGAAAGGGAGCAAGACGTGGTCGGATTGCCCGAGGATCTCCTGGCATCAGTCCTGTTTTGGCGAAGAGGGGCATCTCATCTCTCTCTCTCCTTGCAAGGATGTCCCTCATGAGAACTGGGATGTACGAGTATGTCTTAGGAACCATCACAGGCCGTGCCACATAGTTCTTGGCATGCTTCGACCATACCGCTACATGCCTGTGGGGAAATGAAATAAAGAATGTAATGAGTAACAATACCACCAAAAAAATGGAAAGTCGAAGGCAATGCATATCATCACTTTCACAACCTTTTGGTATGTTGACTGAAAAAAAAAATTGCATTTAGCCTCCCTGAGAATTTCAAATTCTGGTGATTACTTTTTCTATAATCAGATTTGTGTTATACTGAACAGGAATTTAGTTAAGTAGTGCCATAGAAATACAATTCCTTATACCTTCCTGCCAAAACAAAAACACCTGTTAATATATATTTCTTGAATTTTAACTTTACGACTCTTTTGTTTTCATGTTCCTACTTAAAGTTTCTCATTTTACAACACAAAAAGACAAAAATTATTAGAGTTTAAACTAACAACACCAACAAAAATGCACAACATACTTCTGCTTCCCCTGATCATCAGTCGTCACAGGCCTGTCTTTGTGAGCCATGTAGTCGATTACTGCCAAGAGGTTCCTAGCTCTGTAGGCTGGGTACCTGCATTAACAAAAATGACAATAATAATAATAACAATAATAATAATAGCCTAATAGTCCACTCCAAATGTTATTAAACCGAAATGGAAATTCTTTTTGCCCAATTGATCGTGAGCCCGGCAGCCACTGAGCAGCGCCAGATCGACGTTGCTCTATCCCTTATTGTTGAACGCCAAACAAGGTAGCAACAACTCCCATCTTTTAACGTCTTTTGGTATGACGCAGCCGGGGTTCGAGTGGAGATTAACATTTATACCCAAGATTATAAAGGTAAGCTAAAATTCAGCTCTGATAATGGAATCGCATTTCAACAAAAAGTAGGTGAAGGTAATTCTGAATCGTAATTCGTTATGGCATTAGATTCCTTTTTTGGACCAGCAAAATGTCAATAAAGTAACAAGTAACTAATCATATTCATTAAGAGCCATGTCATCTGTATTACTACTGAGGTAACAGCTATAGTATAAAGGGGATGTACAAGGTAGGTACTTACTCAAATGAATACCGCTTGGAAGCGTACATTAGGATATGGTTGTGGAGGGATTCCAATGTACCGGTGTGTCTGTATTTGGGAGAAAAACAAGAAAACATAATGAAATGTTCTTGTCATGACATTCAAGATTGTATTAATCAGGCAATATGCCATAAATTCATAGGCATTTGACAAATTATCATTGCTTAAAGAGAGAAGTTCATGTTTCTAATGTGGTGATAGTAACAATAAAGTGGGACATATGAACGAGTTGACAGCCAACTTGAGAGTCTAGTGATTTAGACTAAGACTTCTATGAATGAGGGCATATAACTGATGGATATGAAAATACCTGAAATTGGAGAAGTAGCGCATGTTATTGATGAACTTCCTTTCGTAGGCCACCTCCACCAGTGCTTTGTGAGCATTGTCTCCTGGGCTCAGCCACTCCTCCCTGTCTGGATTCTCCAATTCTCCATGGTCGCATGTATTTGACTGTCCCATTCCAGAGATCCAGGTGTGTTTGTTCGTTACATGGTGGGTGAGCCCATGCCATTTTGCCTGATAATTCAATCAGTCATAAAAATAAATGAAATTGTGATAAGGAAAAACTTAAATACCAGCATTTATTGACCTGTCTTTAGAAGTAGTGAAGCAGGAATTGAATGATGGAAATGCAACTTGCATTGTGGAAAAAAATGTAAATGGATAAATTATTTCCACTCCACACTGTCAACAGTTTGATATGCATTACCTTGAAAGTAGCCCTAAAGATGTTTGCCCATATATGCAACCATCTCTTTGTACTTGCACACATTAAGCCTAAAGCCAAATGAACTTTAAGATGAAGCACTTTACCCAATATCATTTTCATGTTGTTTTCCATGAGGGTGACGTTTCATCTTTTCTTGAATCTGCTTTGGGAAATTTGTGTTATAGATCATGCAAAATTTAAATATTTGAAGCCTTGTTGGCAAATCTTGAAAAAGTGAAACCTCTTTCACAAATCGCAAAAAAATATTGATGCATTCCTTGCACTTGGGACAATATTCAAAATGAATTTCAAAGAAAAAATAGGGAAGAAATTTGAAAAACCTATGACCCGGATTTAGCCTTCCTATCTTTATATTTTATGTATTTATCACCCCACCTCCTCATGGTCTATCCTCGTGACAAAAGTACTGTCAACACTATAATTATCTAAACTCACCTTCAAAGCCCTAGTATCCCTGCCACATTCCTTTGCGCAGTACCAAAAATGGAGCACCACATGCCTAATCCAAAACACCAAACGCCTCGTAGCTGCTCTAGCGGACACCTGGAAAAGGTGAAAAATTGAAACAAATAAGAAAATACATGTAAACTCTTATACACAATTCTTAAATCACAGGCATCATAGCCTTCATAAACATTGATCCAAAGAAGTGCAAATTTGGAACCATACAACACAACATATTTAAAAAAATTAAACAGGTACAAAGGGTAATTTAAACATTGTCCAGATCATGTAAATAATTACATAGTCGTCATGACATATATGCAGATGTTCAACTCAGCTCAAGACTTGTGATTCCATCATCCAATTCATATTGTAATGTACAATTTTGTGCAGGGTGTGTTCATTAAAAAAAAAAAATTACAGAATACAAATGTACTGTCCGGCATGAAATAACAGATATCACCTTTCCTCTGAAACAATTTTATTTGAATTTGTCCTTACCTTGGACAGCTTCTTTCCCAGATTCTTGGCACCATGCCACACGTCCCAGGAGTGAGTGATGTCTGGCCGTTTCTCCCCTGAAAAATAAATATGATACCACTATGACTATATATGGTACTTTTTTGGTCACTCAACATTGCCAGGCATTGTGTTCCAATCATTTGATCCATCATACAATCAATGGTACATGGTTGGAAACATCTGAAACATTCATATTTTGATAAGGTCATACTACATTTAACAACCTAAATCATTTTATTTAAATGGCTTTGAGTCACAAAATCATTGAATAAATGTTTAGAACTAATGTAAATACCCCCACATAAGAAGAATTGAATGTGGTCTGTTCAGTTGTTTGAGGAGCCAACACACATGGCTGTAATCTTCATTCGGAGAAGACGCATAACTGCTTCAAAAATGTATTAAATCATCTTGATGAAACTAAATGGTTCAACTACAAAATAAATAATACATACTCATGTGCTTGGCTATCGAGGTGTGAGCATCGGTGACGATCTCTTGGATGTGGACGCCTTTTTCCTCCAATTGATGGAGGCTTTCTTTGAATGCTTTTGCCTCCATCACTGGACTCTTCATGTCCACTTCCCTCTTGTCAACAAAGTGAACGTTGAATACGTCCTTTGTATCATGCTCCATGAGCGTATAGGTGAGGTATTGGGCACAGAACCCAGGGCTATCATTGCGTCCGTCCCCTACAAAAAAAGTTATAGTACATAAGTATTCATTAGAAAGAGTTTCTTCTTTCATGCACATTTATATCCAATTTTATTATGAAATCATACTTTTACACAAAGGTAACATAATGCATCTCTATCTTATAAACATTGCTTTGGATTTGAAAGCCATTAACTTGGAGAGAACGACAAATCTACTACTTGTAATAACTCACCACACAGGACTACGGGTGTTCCAGAGTGCTTGGCTAGGGTCTCCCTCTGCACTCCCTCCCAGTACTTCTCGACACACGTACACAGGTATTTCTTCTGCAGCTGGTAGAAAGTTGTTTTGTTTATGCAGTGGAGCCTCATAAACTGCGACATCATTTTTATTTTTTGGAAGTTGTTTCCACTTAAGAGAATTGCACTGGCCTGTTTGATGTCCCCGATGTGTGACCCATTGATAGTCTCCTGCGAGCACCAGGATGGCGTTGTGTGACCATCTGGACATACCTGCAATAAAGAGGAAAATTAAATTTGCTCATTAATACCATTTCTCCATCATACACAGAGCCATCCTTACTAAAAAAAGGTACTTCAACACTTCAAAACTGTATTTACTGAATTTGTTATGTATATCTTGGTCTGGAGGAGTAAAAGAAATGGGGATACATAGCTCCCTTCAACATTATGCTAGTGGCCATCATTACCATTATTATAATAATGTATAAATGCTCCTAAACATGGGCAACATTAATAAGAAATCTCTAAATAGAAGAACATAATAATCATTGACAAAAGCGTGAAAACACAATCAATATGTATAACATCATATTCTATAACAAAAATAACAAAAGAAAATATAAAACCAAGGTCATTACCCAGTCTACGTGTGCTGCACTGCCATTGGCATGACGCACAGCAACTTGCACACTAGACCCGCATCTCTGGCATCGAGACTTTGCCTTGGTGGCCAAGTCCACCAATCGCTCTTTGGAAATGATGTAGAGCTCCATTTCCTCTCCTTCCTCTGCACCAATCTTTTTGTGTAGCCCAGATCTGGTGAACTCACTCGTCATGTCTCCCTGTCCATCTGTTACCTCCCCCAACACGTCGTTTTCTGGTCCAACCGCCTCAAGTCCTCTGCAATCCTCCCTACAAAGTGAATAAAAAAAAAAAAAAAGAGTGTCTAAACAAGGTAAGATAGGATGTAAGTAGCTCTCTATTTGACTCTGCAAACAAACATCATGTTAATTTGTTTTCTTGAAACATATGAATCCACTCTTTATGGAACTCTGGAATTTTGGGGATAGTTTACTAAGATAATTTTGAAAATTTTCCCAAGCAAGATTGAAGTGTGATGCTGTCATACATGTAGATGCAATATTAACAGGAATTGCAATGTCTTACCTTTTTTTTTTCTTCTCATGACCCCATATTCGTGTCACTTGAAGTTTTTACACTAATGCATGTTGAACGTTGAATAATTTCTAACCCTATTCAGAATGGGTTTTGGGGCATGAATTTTTTCATGGAGGTAATAACACCCCCCCCCCCCCCTTTACACACACATACACACCTCCATCTATTATCCATTGTGAAAGACCTAAAATGATCAATGAAATTTACCCGATTTGTAGACTTAATGTAGCCTCTGGGTCCTCAAAGTCAGAATCATTTTCCACGTCGACGATGGGCTCTTTTGGGTAGATGTAGTCCCCTTTCTCCACGAAACTGACACTGATACTGCGTGTTCAAACAAGACAAACAAGACAAACAAGACAAACAGAAACATTAAGTGAAAAGCCTGCAAAAGAGGTGTTCAGAAATTTTGCCAGTCCTGAGAGATAAGGGAGGGAATGAGCATATGCGTACCCTAAATAGCACTGAGTGGGGAGGGGGGGGGGGGGGGGGGGGGGGAGGGGGATGGCGGGTTTTCAACCTTTGATCTACATACCCCATAATCTAATCAGATAGTCTTCCTATTATGGTACATGTTATCACCAAGTCTGAAGAAAATACCTGTAATTTAAAAGATTGACCCCTGTGAACTTTGACCTACATATCCCACAATGTAATCAGATTGTCTTTCTATGATGATACATTATACATACTGCCACCAAGCATACAAATTCATACCTCAAGCAGGACTTGAGATATAGCGATAAAGAGAAAGCAGAACTGTGCAGACGAAACAGGTCTGTCATAGGTATGCGTTGATGAACACAATATACAAATGCATATCTAATTAAAAGTAAAGTAAAACTTGTGAATTAAAATATACAATTAAATAACTTACTCAAACTTGTTTGTTTCACTTGCAACAGAATCCTCTGTGTTGTGACTGGAAGATCTATTTTCATGAAATAATGTGAAATGAAAAAGGTACATGTAGAATAAGAATTATCTTTAAAATATTTTTATTTTTAGTTAAGATAGTAAAAATGCAAAATTTGAATCAAAAATTAGATTTAAAATATTAATATATTACAATTTGTTGTTTTTCCACATATCTGTCCTATGTGGGAATCTTGGAGCAATTACAACAATTTTTAACCTCTCATTTGTTTGGTATTCCCCTTTAGAAGAACAAAATATCACAACAACTTATAATCTAAAACTACTGACAAGTGCTTAAATTCAAACTCTGAAATATGTTGTTAATCTTAGAATTTTTAAGATATATTTTTGAGTATTTAAAACAAGTAAAGGCAAACTTACCGGGTAGTGTGGATAGAACCTACAGATGACGGAAGAGATGGCACATCTGAGCCGCTAGAAGATAATTAAAAAGGGTGAAAAATTATTCAGATACTTCTCAAGTACATGTATTGGTGTTGATTTCACCTTCGAATCAATCTATTAAAATATCTTTAAAATCAAGTTTTAATTGAATTTAAATTCTAGATATAACGGTATTGAAATATAAAGGTATTATACAAATAAATTGAGGGTAACATTTAAACTAATAATGATTACAGATGAAAGCCCAAAAGGCCCTATCTCAAATTCTGGGTTTCGCCAGGGTTCGTAAAAGATTGCAAGAAAGTTCGCAAACATTTTTTTTTTTGCCGCAGAGAAATTTTGAACATGTTCAAAACAAATTTCGAATCTATTTTTCCGCAAACAGCTGCAGGGGTTTGGAAAACAGTTCTGTTTGATTCGCCTATGGTAGCGACCATGTTACCATATGGTTCCTTATAAAAATTGACCCATTGAGTACCAGGAGTTATCAAAAGGTCTCAAATAGTAGGAAAGGATTGGCAAATAGTTGGTAATCTTCGCAAAAACTGTCGCTAACATTTGCTTACAGACACTAATAGTCACCAACTGCCTTTTCGTAAACACTTTCAGTAACATTCGCTCACATGCTAAACGTCACTAAAAGTCATTGATTTTTGCCAACATTCATCAGAAATGTTGGCGAATCCAAATTCGCAACGTTCTGGCATTTGCCGCTCAGTGATTAAAGAGATAGAACAAATAATGTACATGTAACTAAGGACAACAAAAAAAAAAAATCATCAGATGAAAATTTACACAGTAAGAAAAGAAAACAAGATAAATGATCAAATTCGTCCTTGTTTTCACGAAGTGACGGTAGTGAGGAAAATCGTAACGCGAAGTGAATGCAATTTTTTTTTCACTACCGTCACTTCGTGAAAACAGCGACGAATTGTTCAATACACCAAAACTAAGGGTCAATTAAATTGTCTTGGTTTTAACATTGCTATAAGAAAACTTACCTGTCAACTTGGCCTGTAACTGTCTTAACTGGTGTCGATGCTACCAATGGACATCTCCTGAAAGCAGATACATGAAGAATAGATAGGGTTTAATCAAATTACATTCATCGATACAGTCACATCACATCCTCCATGCTTATTACCGTATGCAAGTTGTCAAATGTATACAATCACGAAGAAGTAATAATCTGGCACATATCTTTTCACAGAATGTGTTTATTTAGCTTCGATTTAATGCTTACAAGTACTTTTTCTTTCAATAAAACAATAAGGTAGTGATAAAACCCATAAATTTAACAATTTTTTCATAAAAAACTAACAAAAATTACAGCACCAAAAAATTGAGCTATGGTGACAATAAACATTTCACGTCAGACATGAAACAAGTACTTCACCAAATTCCCCCCCCCCCCCCCCCCCCCCCCCGTGCTAAAAGAAAATCATACTTGTACGGATACTTTAAAAAAATACACATAACTTCATGCTAATTTTTCATAAATAATATATTAGTCCAACAATAAAAGAAAATCTTACCTGTCTCCTGTATTTCTCACGCTGGAAGTGGAACAGTTTTCAGAATGTTCTTGATACCTATGTTTGACGAGACAACAAAAATAAAACTAATTGATAATTTCATTTAAAAAACAAAAGACACGGTAGACTATTTCATAACTTATAATTTTTGCAATTTTAAATATATCTTGTACATATAAGCAATTAAATGGCAATTTTGTACAATTAACAGGAGCTTGAAATTCTGTTTTTATTTTCAGCGTAAATGCCAAAACATGACATAAATACAGCCAGGTGATATTTTACAGACACACACACACAAATAAAAATATACACAATCTGTGTCACCAAAATTAAATATATAAATAAATAAACAAACAGCACACCAACATCAAGCCACTGAGATCTGTTTCAGAAATGTCATTTTGAGGCATTGGAATCTTTATTATAATAAATTTTAACAAGCTTGTAGACCAGATAGACGATCTGTTGGATCCTGGCCTATAGTATATATAGGTCATAATATTACAACAATCAATAGAAGAATAGCAAGCTTAGCCTGACAAAAAAAATATATAACAGTCAACAAAGTGTTGCCATCTGAAATGAAGCCATGCACTCAGACACGGAGGAGACACTACGAGTTGTAGTTATTTTTAATACATTTTTCAGGGTCGCAGATATATAAGTAGGGCATAACGATCCCCTGCAAAATTCTAGTACTCTGGCGTGCAGCACTGCAGTGGCGTACATATAGGTGTAGCCAATGATAGCCGGTCAAAAATAAAATTCATCTAGACATAGACTCTAGATCTAGATATCCAGAAATAGATCTATTATGTTTTTAACACTTAGATCTAGAATCTATACTGTTATAGATCTAGACCTAGTTATACCCCGGTGGGGTCACTCCCCTGCAAAGAGTGACACGTATGACCGTTACCACCAATGCATATAACCCCCTTTTGCGGTCAATTTCAAGGACATTTTGTGAAATTTAACCCCCTTTTTCACGTCAAAACAAGGACAAAATCGTACTTTGGAATACCCCTATTTATAAGATTGTAAGGACATTTTCGCAAATTTACCCCTATTTTACCATATTTCAAGGACAAGACTCGGCTCCGAGAATTTTTCTTCCCGGTTTTCTCTTTTCCCTTCCCGGTTTTCTCTTTTCCCTTTTCCTGACCCCTATTTATCAATTTCGGGGACACCTGTGCACCCCTATTTTCTTTATTTCGAGGAATATTTTGTCCGCGGACATTGCTTGAAATTGACCCCTTTTTCCGCGATTTTGGTAACGATCATGCGGTCCGGAAGTCACATTGAGTGACCCCACCGGGAGTTATACATGATTGAACATGATAGTAATCTAACTTAGATTCTAGGATAACCTTTAAGACTCTAAGTTAAATTTAATCATATTTTCATAATGTTTAATGATTGGATGGCCAGTCTAGCACAGATACAATTGTTGCCACACATGACGTGGCACAGCTAGCTCAGCTCCATATTCAATAATTTAATAATTTCCACAAATGGCTCAACACCGCCAATCATTGGCTATTGTTGAGTTGCATGTCTTGTCAGACATACCTGCATTACAGCTAAGTAATTGTTCATTACAATAAAGCATGGAGCTGGAGGGTCTAGTCCAATTCTAATCATTTTAACTCTTGGTTAGTATTGTTACTTTGAGAAGAAAGACGGAAAAGTTGGAAAGCACATGTTCCCTTCTTATAATATAAGCTACTTACGTTTGTAGCAGGAGCTCCAAAAAGCTGTCATTTTGGTCGGTACCGGCGGAAGACATCGTCTCTCTAAACATTCCATGCACCTTCGTCGATAGTGAAAGTCGACTCCGCGACCCCCGTCTAGTTTCATATGCCGCCCTGGTCTCCTTTCGCCGGGCCTTTCGCCGATCCATATCTTCCATAACGCTCAAGACAAGTCACGATATTTATTGAAGATTATGATATAACTATATATTCACGCAGAAATAAATACAAAAGCTTCTTCAAGTTCAAATACGGACAAGTTCACATCTGAAACGCGCATGAATGAAGTGAAGACAATGTAAATAAACAACCGATCGATAATGGAAGTACACAAGTGCGTCTAGATCTACAGCGTTTTCATTGTGTACGTTTGGCTTTTCCGGCCCAAATGATATCGCCAACCGAGAATTATATCGAGTTGCTGCCGAATGAGGGAGCTAAACAGAGATATCAGTAATTTTGAATTTCGGTTTGTACCAACCCCGACCGATGATAAATTCAACGTTTATTTTGCTCTTTTCTCCGCAATTAAACAATTTCGTTCAAATTCGTTTAGCAAGAGTCTTTTATTTGTACTGATTAACAATCAGTGTGAATTTGAATAGAAACTGTTTCAATGATTTTTTCAACATTACCACTACTGGATGTTAGCTTTAATTCCGTTTACTACTTGATACCAACACGTGCATGATGGATCCCCCGGATGGATCCTTATTTAGACAGTGAGACAGTTCTGTTACGAGAAGCAATTCAACGAATTGCCATGGCTTGTATATGTTCTAGAACGCACTACGCTCTTTCGATAACACGTGGCCCCTATTCAGCACTATATATACGTATTTTAGTTATTCTTAACAATGACCTAGATCTAAAACTGGCCGCGGATGTAACCCCCCCCCCCCCCCCCCCCTTCGTCGCAAAGAAATATTCGATAAAATTCTTTGACACAGAATGATAAACTAATTTCTTCTTGAGATATGTTTGGGGTGAAATTTCAAACATCATTTCCTGGTAACTCTCTCATGTACGTAAAATAATATTAAAACAAATCAGTAGCCAAAGTAATGCTTTTCAGAGTCAAATCTCGCAAGACGAGAGCGACACACAAGCGGGCACTACATGAATAACTAATGCGCCGGACCGGGCGCGAAAGGGCGCGAAAGCTATTCAAAGTTTAAGCTCCCATTCACAAATGTCAAGTGCTTCACCGGGGCGCGCCCCAGCGGGGTAATTTCGTAACAATGAGACTCCAAACAATAGCCAGATTTTAATGAGCTGGCAACCAACTGAAGTCCTCTCCTATCCGACGCAAAAAGGCGCTAATGGGCGCATAAAGGCGCCTCCTTTGTTCTCATATCCTGCTCTGCGCCCCGACGCGTCGCGACACAGTCGCAACTTTGGAAGGCTCCCCTTACCAGGTAACATATAAATTTGAGTTAAATCAAATTGAATTGAATCAAATCAAATGGTGATCTTGATTAACAGTACCCTACATTAAGTATGACATGCTTTTAGTCGAGGTCTAATTCAGATTTGTACTGGCTTAATTTCACATGGTTATCAGCATATATCGATAAGCTGGGGAAAAAAGATAGAAATCATCATCAAGAGTCTCGACTAATAAAGTGCATGTATAACTTTAACATCTGTGCCACTGCTTGACATACAAGTGGTTTCCATGACGATATCCTAAAGAGAGGTTGTACAATGTGCTTTGCTTGCTTTGCGGTCAATGCTCAACATAAGCCAAATTCTTAATTCCTTCCATACACCAGATGGTAAACCCAACTCTAGTACGTCCCTCACACCAGACTAGAAATACACTGTATACTGTAGACCGCACAAATAGTTGCACTATCCTGAATCCCCATGAATGGGTTGGGTTAACGTTGATTTTGTGGTTGGGTTTATTTGTTCATATATGGAACTAAGTGGCTTGGCCTAGAACTCGATGTCAACACACACGTTTTCTGAACAACTCACCCATTTCTTGTACACGTCTTCTGTTGGGCTGTTCGTCTTCTCTGCTGATTCAAACACTGCCAGAGTCTTTTCTGATCTATACATAAGAAAAATTGATTGAAGAGGTTGAAAAATTATTTTTACAAACAGGATTCATGATACCTGTGTTTGCAGACAAAACAGTTCACAATCAAGAAATCTAAATCGTGGCACATGGTAAAACAAGCCAAATTTGTTTACATTTTGTATCATTCAGTATCAGATTGTTTGTTGACAGCATGGTGATGAGGTATTTTTGGACCAATCCTCCTCAAGAGTCTAACGGATAATCATCATAAACTGAATGAAAATGGATAAATTTTGATAATTCAATACCAAGCATTATTCTACATTTCCTCACACTTACCAAATCTTCTTGCTATAACAAAGAATATCACTTGCTTTAAAAAAAAAAAAAATCCAAAAACTATAAGTAGACATGCTAATATATGGGATTAAACATGCCCTTATTTCTTACACAAATCAGAAACACTAATTTTAATTCGATGTTAATAATAAACAGTGAATTCTAAATAGTATGAACTTAGCGTATCAGTCATTCTTTTCTCATAATTAATGCTGATATATTTGTTTATGTACTTTACTCTACTGCCAAGATGTAAGTTAACACTTATTAATAGTCTGTGTGACCTGGGAGCCTAGACTAAGTAAGCCCTATCACAACTCAAACACTATTTGGAGAATAAATGTCTCACCTTCAAGACAGAGGCACACTGACTTGGTTTGAAACCAGGATCTCCTAATTTCCAGACCACTGCTCTAACTACAGAGTCAGCACATCCACTCATGGTTGAATCTGCCCAAAGACAGGTTTCCATCAAACAAAGAGAGATGTTGAGATAGCTAAAGAATTTGAGAAAGGGAGAGAAAAAGCGTATAAACAGATACAAATGTTTTTTTCATAACCAGCAGAACAAAGAAGGGCCTTTTTAGGATTTAGAAAATGAAGCTAAGAAAGTTAGGTGGTTAAACAAAATACGAGTCAAAATCAGATTCATGTTTGATGACAGCATGGCTATTCAGACCAATAGGGAAATTTAGAATCATCACTTATAAGACTCATCAAAATACATAACAACCAACCTTTCAAAGCAAAAATTAAGAACATCTGAAGGCAAAATTAAGAATACGGCCATTTTGTTTACTATTTAAAAGTTTTCATCAGAAGAGAGGAATCTAGGATTCATAACATTAGTGTGATGGCCAAAAATTAGGAATCATTCCTTCAAAATAGGAAAGGTTGGCAGCTATGATAATGTACCAAGTTGGTGTAAAATATGCACAAAGGACGAAATTCTCAAAAACTTGTTTCAATTTATGCTAGTACATATTGAAGTGTAAGACTCCCAAGTTAAAACTACAACTTCTAAGTTAAAGCCACACCTCACATATGCTAAAAGCTGACCATCTCTCTTACCTTTTTTTCCCAGCAAGTTCCGTAGACTTCATCGACCAAGTTGACTTCTTACCAACTAACTGACCAACGATGCAAAGAGTAAAGAAACAAACAGAAAATTAAGTCTTATTGTTCACTCGTACACTCCTCTTCCAACATGAAATTATGCCAAAGTTACAAATACTTATCATTCAGAATCAGATTGTTTGTTGACAGCATGGTGATGAGGTATTTTTGGACCAATCCTCCTCAAGAGTCTAACGGATAATCATCATAAACTGAATGAAAGTAGATGAATGTTACATTTTTCATGGGGGTGTATTCTTCATTTTCTCATTCCCATCTAAAGCTTGGTATGAAGCAAGAATTTGTTTTCCTTCAGTATGACCAGCAACTGCTCTCTACATCAGAATTGTACATTGTATAATTAATACCAACTTTGAGGACTGTTCTTCAAAATAAGAATAACAAGAAAAGAACAGTTCTTTTACAGTGTATTATACCTTTAAAAGTGTCTCAATGGATAGGAAAAGCTAAGAAATAAGCAAAGCAAGCAAAACAAGTATAAAGCTGAAGGAAAATGTCATAAACTGCTTCAGAGCATTTTCAAATCAGCTTGTGGTGATGATTTAGAAAATTTAGAAGTGATATACGCTATAGTACAATAATGGTATTCAAAGTTTCCATCACTTCATTCCGGTCCATTCCAAATGTTACTCACCTCTCAATTCTGAATCTACAAGACAAGACAGGACAGGACAGGACAGGACAGGATTCCACATCAATAGATGAAGATCTTGGCTATTTATAACTATGGGCAAAAAGAGTACAAATAAAAGGGTTAGAATAAAGTACCTCATAATGCATTATCCTCCCATTACAAGCCGTAATAAAATATCTAATGATACGTTGCATAAAGATAAAATTGAGGCCATTAAGAATTTGGTTAGGAGAATGAAAGGAAGTTTATGATTTTAAGTAAAAGAGTCAACATCAGATTCATATTGGACATCAAGGTTGTTCAGACCAATAGGGAATTGGATCATCACGTTGAGGACTCCTGATAATCTAAAGCCTAGAAAATGCCAAAGTAACCAGTCATGCAGACAGGGAACGGGATAAATCCCATTTCTCCAATCCTATTGATGACAGAGCAACATCAAATTAAATTTTACATGTTTCATGAACAAGCCAATTAATGCCAGATCAAATAAACAATAATAAGTCGGCACAAAATAATCGCACAAAAGCTTAATTGTTTACACCGTGGTATCATTACAAATTACATTAGGGGTGTATAACCTTAAAAAGTGGTCTCAACTCCTCACACACATGTCTTACTTACCCTTCAATCCTGAGCATTGGGACCTTCATCCGATGTTCACGACTGCTGCTGACTGACCTAGGAAACTAAAATAAGAGCAGTAGAAAAACAATATTTTACATCCTTCATTTTCTTGAAGAGTTATAGTTCTTTTCTTTTTACAGGAATGAGAGGTAAAATAATAAATTTCTCCTTTGTCCATGACAAATTTATTTATCATTCAGTATCAGATTGTTTGTTGACAGCATGGTGATGAGGTATTTTTGGACCAATCCTCCTCAAGAGTCTAACGGATAATCATCATAAACTGAATGAACATAGAAACATAAGTGTTTTTAATCTTCACTTAATCTCCCTAAGAAACCACTTTGTGTATTCAACTCGATAAATATCAAAGAATGTATAAATATACAACTGCTTAATTTTGTAGTGCCTTACCACACAATTGAAGCATGACACCTTGGTTTTGAACCCAGGACCTCGTAGTTTGTAGAGTGCTGCTCTTTCCATCAAGTCACCAGACCTCTCATTATAGAATGGCACTCAACAGCAGGACTTGTCTTCTTCAAGTACATAAAGAATGGCACCTATCCATGGATAGAAGAGAAAGTGATATTATTTAATAAACAATTTGATTGAGTAAGAATTAGAAAAGACAGAGGAGAGGACAGGGGAGGACTTATTTATAAGAACTAGAGTCAACATCAGATTCAAGTTAGTTTGACAGCAAGGTTGTTCAGACCAATAGGGAAATATGAATCATCATTTGAAGACTCCAAATACTGTAATAATAATCATAATAATAATAACAATATTTATAAAGCGCAACATATCCATCTTCTAGAGATGCTCAAGGCGCATACAAATAATTAAAATTAATATTCAATAAAGAAATATTAAATGTTAACTTGCATTAGATCATTCAACTAGACCCTAGAAAATACCAAAGTAACCAGTCTTACAGGCAAAGTAGGGATGAGTTCCCCAACCCCGAAAAGCCTTCTGATGACGAGAGTAAAAACACATAACTGACATGTGGACACTGCATATATGAGCAAGCCATCTAATGACAGATCAATTCAATTAAAACTGATATTCACATCTGTGTATCAATCTTAAGTAGATATGATGTGTGTAAACTTTAAAAAAGGTTGTGACTATCTCTCTCTCTCTCATGCATGGCGTGTACATGTCTTACCTTTCAACCCTGAGCATTGCCATCACTGGTCCACCCATCCAATATCAAGGACCACTGCTGACTGGCTAGGGATACCAATAAAAATGAATAGAAAAACAATGTTTTACATTCTTCATTTTCTTGAAAAGTTTAAGTTCTTTTCTTTCAACAGGAATGAGGGGTAAAATCATAAATTTCTCTTTTGCCTAGATGACAAATCTATTTATCATTCAGAATCAGATTGTTTGTTGACAGCATGGTGATGAGGTATTTTTGGACCAATCCTCCTCAAGAGTCTAACGGATAATCATCATAAACTGAATGAACATAGAAATAAGTGTTTTAATCAAACCACTTTGTGTATTCAACTCGATTAATATCAAAGAATGTATGAATGTATCTGCTTAAAAATTAAGAACTCGGGTGTTTTTTTTTTAAGTGAGGGATTAAGTAAACAGGGAGTCGTGCCTTACCACACAATAGAAGCATGGCACCTTGGTTTTGAACCCAGGACCTCATGGTTTGTAGACTGCTGCTCTTTCCATCAAGTCACCAGACCTCTCATTATAGAATGGTAATCTACAGCAGGACTGGTCTCCATCAAGTAAATGAATAATGGCACCTATCCATAAATAGGAGAGAACATGAGAAAAATTCATAACAATTTGAGTAAGAATTACAAAAGACAGAGGCAGGGGAGGACTTATTTATAGAAACTAGTCAACATCAGATTCAAGTTCGACAGCAAGGTTGTTCAGACCAATAGGGAAATGTGAATCATCACTTTGAAGACTCCAAAATACTGTAAACCCTAGAAAATGCCCAAGGTACTAGTCTTACAAGCAAGAAAGGGACGAGTTCCCCAGCCCCCTAAAACAAGGCCTACTGGTGACAGAGTGACAACACATAATACCTGAAATGTAGACACTTCATTCAAGAACAAGCCGACTAAGTACAGATCAATTCAATTAAAACCCATATTGACACCTTGGTTTCATTTTTAAATACATAGGATGTGTGTAAAATAAAAAAAATGTTATCACTCTCTCTGTCTCACATGCATGGCATGTACATGTCTTACCTTTTCATCATGAGCATTGCCTTCACTGGTCCACCATCCTATGTTAACAACCACTGCTGACTGGCTAAGGATATAAAAATAACAATAACAAATTAAAAAATGTTTTACATGCTTTATTTTTCTAGAAATGCTGGTTTTTCATGAGTTTAAAAAAAAAGAAGCCAAAATGGGTAAATAAATCAATTTCTCCTTTCGTCCATGATAAATCTACATCCTTCATTTTCTTGAAGACTTCTTTTCTTTTGAGAGGAATGAGGGGTAGAATAATAAATTTCTCCTTTGTCCATGACAAATCTATTTATCATTCAGTATCAGATTGTTTGTTGACAGCATGGTGATGAGGTATTTTTGGACCAATCCTCCTCAAGAGTCTAACGGATAATCATCATAAACTGAATGAAAATAGAAACATAAAGTGTTTTTATCAGACCACTTTGTGTATTTAACTTGATTAATATCAAAGAATGTATGTCTGCTTAAAATGAGAACTACAGTATTTTGTTTAAAGTGAGGGATTAAGTAACTGGGGAGTAGTGCCTTACCACCCAATAGAAGCATTGGGTTTTGAACCCAGGACCTCGTAGTTTGTAGACTGCTGCTCTCTCCATCAAGTCACCAGACCTCTCATTATAGAATGGTAATCTACAGCAGGACTGGTCTTCATCAGGTGAATGAATAATGGCACCTACCCATTAATGGAAGAGAAAGTGATATTATTTGATAATAAACAATTTGTTTGAGTAAGAATTAGAAAAGACAGAGGCAAGGGAGAGCTTATTCATAGATTAGTGACTACAGTCAACATCAGATTCAACTTAGTTTGACAGCAAGGTTGTTCAGACCAATAGGGACATGTGAATCATCATTTGAAGACTTCAAATACTTTAATCCCTAAAAAATGCAAAACAACATGCGAGCCGCCATTATCTATTGCCGGATTATAATGACAACGGAAACAAAAATGCGGGCCTACATTATCATCCAAAATGCATGTTTTGCCTCTTCTCTTACTAGATCTAGGTCTAAGAGTCTTAGACCAATATTATTAATATCAAATTCGTGAAAAGGCACTTTATATCAACGAACATGTTCTACAACAACTCTAAATGACTGGGGGGGGGGGGGCAATGAGCAATCCAAAATAACATCATTTTTTTAAATTTATTTTTTATAAATATTTTTACTCAAACCCCCCCCCCCCCATATCTGGGATTATTGATTATTCTGTCATTTAGAGTCGTTGTAGGGCATGTTCGTTGATATAAAGTGCCTTTAATGCCTAATATTGTGGTTTCCAACCATATTTGGTGGTAGACCGAATTTTCCGTCTCTTTCGTTCGTTAGCCTCTTATTGGGGTAGGGTCGGCTCTCTCTTTAGAGACGGAAACCGTCTATACACATTCCCTTGATAACGCCACGGCCATTTCAGGTCGTAGCGTTTTGCCCCCAAAATCCCCCTAAATGTAATTTTACCTCGTGCATGTTATATTGTAAATTAGGCCTAGGCTATAATAAATCAGTTCCACTTAACAACTTGACTGAAATAATCAGTTTAATAGTCCCTTTTTAGGAAATTATGGGTCAAAATCGAAATCCATTTTGAAAATCTTTTTCAACATGGATTTCGATTTTGACCCATAAATTCCTAAAAAGGGACTATTAAACTGATTATTTCAGTCAAGTTGGTAAGTGGAACTGATTTATTATAGCCTAGGCCTAATTTACAATATAACATGCACGAGGTAAAATGACATTTAGGGGGATTTTGGGGGCAAAACGCTACGACCTGAAATGGCCGTGGCGTTATCAAGGGAATGTGTATAGACGGTTTCCGTCTCTAAAGAGAGAGCCGGCCGACCCTACCCCAATAAGAGGCTAACGAACGAAAGAGACGGAAAATTCGGTCTAATTTGGTGGTAGGTTTTTTCATAAGTCGGAAGATTCTAGATCTACTACAAATTTGAGGCGGGATCGGGAGGAATTCAATTAGGGCGTGGTGGCGCACTGGCGAGTCTCCCTCCAAAATATGTGGGGAGGATTGACAGCCCTGCTATATATGTCACATCATCAAGTATTTATTTTTCAGTTTGGTAATCCTTCAGATTCTGCCCAAATTAAATCAAACTTCCAAAACATCCAAAGATTCCTAGTTCAATTCCACTGACCACTGACCATGCTGGCATGCAGACAATAATTTAAGCTCACACATATCACACAATCATGGCAATATCTTTACAATACTCATTCAGTCACTGCATGTCATGCACTTTAACTAAGTCATAAGTTACAGTTTAGATCGTATTGTTTAAGCTACACAAAAAGTTAACTTTAAACTTACAAACTTCAGTCAAACTGCGTGCACACCCGGAGCTGTGGGCCCTCGTTCAGAAAATGGCCAACATATCTCGCGCACAATTAGCTAGCCACGTGTTGTATCCAACAGCCAACGTCAGATGGCGCCATATAAGCCATGGACTCGTCCTAAAAATTGTTCGTATGAGACCATGAATATGATGGTCCTTTTTTGGGGGGGGGGGGGGGGTAGTGGGAGCTGGTGTACTCGGGTAAAGAATGGCCGAGCTCCAAAGTACTAACTAAAGAGTTGGGGATTTCGCTTGTCTATTTTGTTTATGATAAATAAATTGAATGAAATGCTCTTTAAGTATAATTATATGAAAAAAACATTTTAAATTTTATCAGTCTTGATAAAATGGGAAACTTACGTATCCATGCAGGTTTATTCTTTTTATCATTATTTATATTTCTCATACTTTAATTGCATTATTCTCGAGACATAAACTCATTTAAATCAAATCTTATTCAATTCTACTTCAAAATTATATTCATGTTGACTCTACTCCTTCTGACTCGACATGTATCTACTTCGATCTCACTTTATTCTCCATCCTTGCAACGCTACTACTTTCCTTTTATTTGAACCCTCACTTTTTCCTTTTCGCTTTATTACTCTTTTCCCCCCGATACAGTTTCTCTTTTTACACTTCTTTCGACTTATATCTTCTGAGGAGGCTTTGCCTTTAACGTCCGTTTCCTAACTTTCCCTATACTCCCTTTTTTCTTCTTTTCTACAAGTCGTCCGTTCTTTTCTCATTCTTTCATCCAATAAAATTTGTCTTTGATATTTTCCCTTCCTCCCCTCCTTTTTTAAAAATCGCTCCTCTCATTCCACCATAATTTTTCCTTCTTCTATTTTATTCTCTTCCAATTCCTTTCATCCTATTTTACTCTTCTTTCCTTCGTCCCCTCCCGTTTCTTTAAATTCTCCTTCGATCCTTTCCACCATCATTTCCTTTCACTCTTAATTTCCTTCTTCCGTTCTATTCTCTTCCCCAACTTTTTCTTTTCATCCTAATCATTCTTTTCTGTTGCTTCACCTTTCTCCTTCCACTCCATTATTTATCTTTTTACTCTTAATGTCCTTCTTCCATTTTGTTCTCTCCCCATTCCTTTTTCTATCATCATCAGAATATATTGCACTCTTCTTTCTACTTTTTCATGCACTATCTTTTTTCTTTTCACTCTTCCCTCCTACCATTATAGTACTTTCATACTTTTCTACTTCCAGTCCTTTCCTTTCTCTTTCCACCATTTTTCACATCCCAGTTAAATCCATCGATTAAATATTTCCACTCAATACTGATGCAAGTCCTTTCTTTTCATATTTCCACTATTTTCTCCCAATTTTTTGCATTTTCACATTTATCCCTGATTGTCATTGACTATCTAAATTTTCTTTTCACATGCATCTATTAATCTCATCAATGTTACACACCCAAATTAACATTTTACAAAACTACAAGCAAGTTAAGAAGTATTAGTTTCATGGAAATGTTTTTAGTATCCAAAATAAGCTGGAACAATTATTTATACAAGCTGTGATTAACGTTACACACTATACATACAAGAGTTTCCTGGTAAAACATCTGAATAACATATATTCACCATTGTCTGTTCAGTAGTTTTCTGGCATGATCGGTGAACTATGTACATGTATTGGGTATCACGATCACCCAAACTCCATACAGTTCAAATAACAAAAAGCCTCAAACTCTTAAGACGAGAACAAAGCATATAAAAATAATCTGTCATTAAAATTCATCACAGTCGCATGGTCTCTATGTCCAACTGTGTGATGATAAGAAACATAATTGTATCTGCCCTTTCTGTTTCCACATAATATTATGCAATCCAACTACAAAATGCTTTTACTCAGTACATAAAGCTTTTGAGATGAATGTGCCGATCCTATGACAAAAACATCCATACACACTGCATGAAAATATACATATTTACATATATAACCTGTTGGATCATTGTGTGATTTACACATTATCAATAGTTCAAAACTTCTATTTTCCCTTTTGTTGCAATAAGGGGATACATAACATAACATATCTTAAGTTTCACAGCTGCCAAAAGTTTTCTCATATTGATTTGTATGTACAGTTACCGGTATGTAATGAGTAGAAGTCCTAATATGTTGTTAATCAGAATAGGAAAGGCAGATCTCATCATTCAAAACATAACCCAAGTCAGTTACACAAGTTTAACATAAAAACAACAACAATGCAGTACCATTACACAAAAGTCTGTCACTAATTTACACGTACGACAATAAAGAACATAATTATTTACACTCATAATAACATGTAAGCTTCAAACATAACTCCAGAAACAAAGAAATAAACTATGAACATCCTTTTTAAAACATATTTACAACAACCATGTTCATATTAGACATGAACTTTATACATGTACTGTAATTTTACAGTAAAAAGTGGCAATAATGCAATGAACACAAGTCTCTTGTTCGATAACACAAAATATAATACAAAATTCTCCCTCTTCAGTTCAATAGGCATACATGTAAACTAAATGTACAAAGATAAAAGTAGTGAACACTTGTGCTAAAACAAAAACAAATTTGTGCATGTCATATTAAGAGTCTGTGAATATATATATTTATATATATATTTCCTTCTTTTTAACAACATATAAAGCATAAATGGTACATGGTACACAAAACTTCTACACCTAGACATCACTATCCAATACATGCACATCTTGAAAATGTCATAAGCTACATAACTTTGTCTGCCAGGATAATCACTGCATTACATTTATCATTTATTTAAAATCAGGTTTCAACACATTGCGAAGGTCACTGCACTTGAGGAAAAAAGAATCCGTTTACATTGAAGTACATTATGTTTGTTGTAAACCTTATGGACATTTATATCATAATTCCATTTTATGGTAATTGTTTTTGCAATCTTTAACGTCAGATATGATTTAAATGCAGCAGTGTAAAGCTAAATTTGCTAAAGGCTTCTCCCAATTACACCATGATGTACTTTCTAATAATATCAATCATGATTAAAGAAATACACATCACATGTAATTACAATTTGAGCATCATACCAGAATTATTTTTTCTGATGAATAGAGTACAACTTACTTGTCTGCATACACAATCAAACTAATTCAATACTGATGAAAATTATTTATAATAAGAATGCTGCATGTGTCCAAAATCAAATTGCATTCCAAAGCCTTACAGTCGGTATGGCTTTTAATTAGCAGGGTATTCTAGAAACATTGCTACCACTGCTGTAATATATTTCAAATGCGCCATCTTTAGGCAAAGGCCTCCATAGAGCGATTTCCAATTCCTGTACTCCAGTATCATCATGTGTGCTTCATGCAGTTGATGATGCATTGTGGGACACGACTGTCAACACATCAGGTCATTGTGAGCAGCAGATGGCAGTGTACGTAAATCTGAAGTAGTACCATACAAACTTTAAGTCTCCTCAAACAGCTTTAAACAGTCATTTTGGCAAGTGATTGTTACAACCCGATATAAATCCTTCAAAAACAACCACTCCAGATGGAAAAGCTCACCATGTGTACTCACTTACATTATTTATACCGTACTATAATTAACACAATATGCTTTTATAAAATGTCAAAATCTTAAAACAACTATAAGGGTCAAAGAATACATGCATTTCAATCAACCTCTCCTTTTATCTCTGGAGTCTGGAACACTCTCTGTAACTTGATAAATTGCTGAGAATACATCTTAAAAACAACAGATAGCATACAAATTATCAGATATACTTATAGTAATATATATGTATCACTTTTTCTTGCACGGAGGAATGGAGATGTTCTTTAATCCATCCACTGTTGAAGGATAATGATTATTTAATAACAATACAGCTTATGATTCTTAGTCACCCATACGATTTTACTTTCAAAATAAAACCCCTTCATCAATGTACAATATGATGGTAAATTAGCATGTAAACATAGAATTTGTTTACTAGCAGATAGCGCAAATAAGTGCTCAAACATTCGAGTTCACATTATGTCCAGTTATGTGGTTAAAGAAGATGTTTAGGTCTCTCCTATTACAGCACATATATTTTACTAGACCCAGGAATATTCATTAATCTACAAATTGTCTTGCAGAGTTGATTATTCTAAACACTTAATGATCCAAAATGTAATTTCTCTATTAGTTCGCGATATCGTCTTCGGCAATGCTACTTCAGACCATATTTTTCAGGTGAGAACAGCGATGATATCTCAAAATAATATTAGTTCCCACAATCACAGCTGTTACTTTTTGAAAAATATATATACAAACATGCGTATTCAATCAGAGGCAGACTGTATCTCATATAAAAATCAACTATGTTCAATAAAACTACAGCACAGTGGCCTTCATAATAATACAGTAATACAAAATGTGAATTTAAGGGCAGAAATTAAGAACTTATAAAATACATAAATACAATGTGATAATACTGATGTTTAAACTTTTAAAATCATTAATACAGTGACTACCACTGTTTTTTTGTCAAATCTATAAGAAACTTTACTTGGAAAAAACTAAATTGGCATGAAATCTAGTAACTGTTTGCAAAACATGTAACTTAAATTCATCCATCTTTGGTACAATTTCATAGTCATATGTGACACTAACGATGTGAACTATATTCACATTGGAAGACTGTATTAAATATGCTCGACGGTTGACATCAACACAAGATGCCACAGTACCTAAGCGATTTGGTGTAAAAATACATTACAATTTAAAATGAGCAATGTTTGCCTTTTGTACTTTGTATGCCAATAACCCAACACAAGATCATCACAATAAAATTATGATTCCTTAATGAAATTCATGAACAATGAGCTAAAATTTGTATGTAAACAATTATCCTAGAAAAAAAAAAGATAGACATAGACATATATACACATTGTGCTATTACCTTTTCATATTAATGATTAGTAAATTTATATACCTTGTAAAAGCAAACCCCTTTGCACCAGGAAAATTACACCATTATAGTAAATGGACTACAAATACTGGAATATACTGCAGTTAGACCAACAAAATTGGCTTGTTAAATCGACTTTGTTATCATTATTTTTTAGAGTTCCAATGTACCATGTCATAATTACATCAAGAACAATTCCAATAAAAAGAGAATACATTAGTCCTTAGTAACATAATACACAATTCTAAGGAAAAGATCGGTGAATAAAAATGTTGTATAAATTAAGGGGATGGGGGTGGGGGTGGTGCGTTTGCTTACAATGAAGTTCATTTTGTTTTTGTACCATGCAACTTCAATGTCCATACAAAAGCTGCCTATTCTCCCTACCGCATAAGGCTGGCGACAATCCAACGTATAAAATGGTACTCTAATTTTACTAGTAAATTTGCTGGGATTTTCTAGTCGCATGAACTTCTGGTTAGAAAGGGCCACAAAGTTTTGGACTCACATCTCACTGTCAATACGACTAAGAATGAGAAAATGTAGTTTTGCTTAAATCTCTAATGATGTAACAATATTTGAAAAGGCAGACCTTCTGATCTTCAAATAAGTGACCCTGCTATCTATTACGGGAAATTCTTAATAATTACCAACATT
Organism: Strongylocentrotus purpuratus; assembly: GCF_000002235.5. NCBI lineage: Eukaryota > Metazoa > Echinodermata > Echinoidea > Camarodonta > Strongylocentrotidae > Strongylocentrotus > Strongylocentrotus purpuratus. The sequence goes on along the minus strand of NW_022145612.1, from coordinate 30,825,484 downwards.
ATTGGAAAAAGAAGCCACTTGTGTTGCAGCGTGCCAGGTTTCTCCAAGAGAATTTCTTTAAGCGCTAGCATTTGCCAATGCTGGTATGTTACTTTAATTACAAAATTACTTACTGCTTGTGTATTTTTCAAAATTTGTATTTAGCAAGCAAGATTAAGAATTTCAGATAATGAATTATTTGCATATCGTATAATAGTGGACTACGTGTGTTAGGATCACTGGAAGTTAGGGTGTCTCAAAAATAAATATAAAAATCGCTGAGGTATAGGACGATCACTGCATCATGGGAATGTATATACCTATATGCGGTTGTGAGAAATTAAGGACTGATAGCACAAGCTGTTGTAAGTTACATGTTCACATGGTACTCTCACGATGTAGAGTCTGATGATACCTTAACTTGAGTTGCCCATGAGAGTATATCTACGTTTGATTCAGGGTTAGAATCGCTCTGATGTTCAGGATCTCCCTTCATCTCATCATTTCCTACATTAGATTTCTCTTTGGGTTGATTCTTGACCTCAGATGCCCAGAGTAGTATATCTGCACTTGAGCTAGGGGGAGGTTGAGGACCATTACTTCCTAAAGCAGGCATCATTTCAGTTTCCTGTTCATCCTCTGTTTCACCATCTGCTACTTGGGATTTTACTTCCATGGTTGCTCCTCCTTCATCCTTCTGTGCAAGGCATGTGTTAGGAGACAAACAGTCATCACTTCTAACATTAGTTCTACCAGAGTGTTCATTCACCATGTTACTTGGGGAGTCTTTGCTTATATCTGTTGGACATTGATTGCAGTTCTCTTCGATGACGTCATCAGATGAAAGATTAACAAAACTAAAATCTTTGCATGCTGAGGTGACAATACCACATGTACCTGGAGTGTCCACAGAAGGACTTAGAAAATGTGCAGTAACATCAGCTACAACTTTGGGATCTTTCCCGGAGTCCAACATTGACTGTTCATTCATCTGAGAGTCATTTGAAGAAGCAGTTTGAGTCCCTGAGCATTCATCAATCTGGAGTTCTCTGTCTGAATTAGCTCCAAGCAAGTCATCATCTAAATCAGAGGATGCATCATCTTCATTCCCTTTTCCCAAGATGTCATCATCATCATCAGGGACACTGGGGGCAGCAGAGAGAACGTTTGTCTTCATTGATTTCTCACCTTCGCTGATGACAGCATTGCTTTCAAGACTAATACCCTTGTTTGAACTTGCATTTGGGCTATCAGCTTGAGGAGACAAAGGATTATTGCTTGTGGCCTGTCCATCAACAAGTGTTGAGCTTTCTTCTTTCTTTACTTCCTCATTTGAAGGTAACTCTCCGTCCTCTCTTGAGTGATGAGATGCATCGTCGTGGAGATCAGATCTAGATGGAATGTTTTCCACAGCACTCTTAAGGAGGTCGACTGCTAATTCGATCTGGTCAACATCTTTGCTTCTCCTTGTGCCTGTGTTTTCCTCAACAAAACTGTTTTGTATTGCAGTCCCATTCAGGTTTGACTCATGAACTGTGAAGTCTGTTATTGAGAGATCTTGATCCTGACCATCCTTGACAGATGTTGCTTCTGCAGTCTCCAAGGGATTCTTTTCAGGGGAAGAATTAGATGCGACCCTGTCAGAGTTTTCACTATCTATTGAGTTTTTGACACTGCTTTCCACCTTGGCCCTTGTATCATCATCTCCAATTTGTGTTTGGCTTGTGTTAGTAGTGGAACTACTACTGGGACTTGTCTCACTTTTCCTCTCTTTGTCACTGACAGTTCTAACATTTTCATTCTTCTTAGATTCCTCATCAGCCATTATTTTACAGACTCTGTCACAAATGCTATAATCCACAAGCACAACTATGGTCTTCTTATGCTGGAGTGCTTTGACTGTGGCTTTAGGACTTGTGGGAGGTGGATTTGTCGAATCTGTCCGTTGGTCAGTCGTCGGCTGCACTGACTTGTCCTTCTTACCACCTAGAAGACTGATGTAATTCTCTGATACTCCTTTTGATTTACTTCTTGTTTTAACTTTAGACTGTCTAATACCTATTGGTTTTTCACCATCCATATGCATTACATCTGCCATTTTCTGAGGCTTCTGTGTTTGCATTTTCACACTCTTAGGCTCCTGGACTTGTTTTTTCCCTCCAACACCAGCTGATATTTTGATATTACTTTTGTCTTCAAGAGTTGTAGATGTGACAGTGTTCTTGGAAGTCCCAAGGCCTGTTACTTTGTGTTCTCTGTTGCTTTTATTCGGAAATGACAACTGCTGTGCTACCTCGTAATTCTTCTTTGGAGTACACACAAGCTCCCATTCTTCTTCTTTTGCATGTTCCTGTATGTTTCTGATCAGGAAGTACAAGTTTTTCATCTCCTTGATTTTGTCTGGATGGCTCGTCTCAAATCCTTGTGGATCTGCATGGAATTGGGATTGTTCCTCCAAAGGAAGAATGATTCCCATTACACATTTCATTACAGCACAGCGATGGTACACAGGTACGAACGTCTCACTCTTAACCTTCTTCTTGTTGCTCTCTTCATCTGATGACTTGCAATCCTGGACTTCTTTGGCAATTATCCACTGGATGCATGACCACGCATTTTCTCTCTCACTTGAAGGAGTCTTTATTACTTTGAAGAAGGTTCTCTGCATTAGATTCATTTGAGCTTGTAATGATGGAGGAAGTTGTGTCATATCTGATTGCTGAAGCACAACAAGCTCTTCTGGTGTGAAGAGATATCTGAGGAGAACTCTGACCATTGGAACTACACCAACTGCTCTTTGGACGCATACCAGCTCCTGTATCACAGCTTGAAAAAAAGGTGTGGCGGATGAGGTCGAGGTTGCTTGCTCCTTTGCCTTTGCCTCCAATGCAGACACAGCCCTTTGAACATATGCATTAGTTAAACTGTCCACTTTGTATCTCAGCTTCTCTGTGACAAGTTCCTGTAGTTCCACCGTCAAGTTGTAGATCAAAGTCATCACAATTTTCCTTTCCATGCTTTCTTGAGAAGGGAATGATTTCTGAAAAGCATTTATCACTGCATCTACTTTGCTTCCTCTTAATTTCTTCAACTTTGCACTGTCCATTTCGACTCTTTCATCAGCTCTGAATGCCTCCATCAAGAGAGATCTCATTTTCTTCACCTTTCCTTCCAAGTCAGACATTGGTGGGTATGGTTTGGGTTTGTTGAGAACCTTCACTGTTGTCTCATTCTCAACCAATGTTTCATCCATAATCTGGGTTAACTGTTGTCCCAAGATCATTAGAGTATGCATTAGCCGTTCCTCTAGCAGATCATTAGCAGCTGCTTGTTCATTTCCTGGTACATCATATAGGAGGAAGAATGCACTCTTCAACATCTCAATGCTTTCATCAAGTGACAATGCTGCACTCTGGCCATCAAGCAGTTTTGCTCCAAAAATGTGCATTATCAGTTCATCTACTATTTCATCTTCTTCAAGCTTGTATGCCGTCAAATGTTTGTACAGTTGTACCAGACCTGGTCTTAGGATGTACCAATCCAGGGAGTCTACTGTGATGTCATCAACTTGTTTCATTTTGTCTTCCCTGCTACTTGTCCCACTGCATTGTCCGACATCATTTTCAGAGATTCTTGATGTCACGGAGTCTATTATGGGTGTAGTTTGGCCTGCTGACTTGGATGTTGTCTCACATGATGTATTTTTTCCACTGATTGGTTCAGAAGGTGCTTTCTCCTTCTTGGGGAAGACTCTTTCCGTAGGTTCAGGAGCCATGTCCTCGTCTGATGATTCTCCGCCTTCTGGATAATCATCCATTCCTCCTGTCCAGTCGTCCTCTTTGTCACTGATAAATGAGCCAGAACTATCTCCATCATCTCCACTTTTGAAAGTGTAACCTGATATCTTGTTCAGGTAGTTGATTGTTCTCATTGCTTGATTCCAAGCTTTCTCTTTTTCAGTAGGCACTACTTCGTGGATTTTGAAGAAAAGCGCTTGAAGTAGTTTCATCTGAGAAGGTGTCATTTCATCCGCATCTCCCATAAGATCCTCTGGGTTGAATAGCTGCTGAACCAAGCTTCGAATCACAGTGACTGCATTGTCCTTACTCTCCATGACATGACCTCTGGCATCGTCTGTTATCTGTTCCTCTAGGGCACTAGGACTGGTATGGATCAATGTTTCTACTTTCTCGTCTTCTTGTAGAATTTGCTGCCTCAACTTCCTGTTCTTCTTGTCAATCGTGTTGCTGCACATTTGCCACAGCTTCTCCTCTTTGTGTTCAGGGACTGATGCAACTGTAAAGACAACATGCTTCAAGACATCCATCCTTATTGGATCAAGCTGCAGCCATCCAGGAGTGCCAGAACAACTACCGAAGGCAAGTTCTTCGGTGCTAAAGAAGCTCTTTCTCATGTGATCTGAGATGAACAAGCACTTGCCAACCTCACCAGATGGAAGCCATGGAAATTCTTCTTGAATGAATGCGTCACAATCAAGATCTGCTGATCTTTGAGATTCTGTCTTGGACTCGTTATTCTTATACAAAGTTGCATGAGCAGCTTCTTCAACAGCTGTCTTCTTTGATTTCCTAGTCCATACATTGCAAAGTGAGCTTCTGTTTTCCTTACACACATCTTCAATGATTTGCTTGATTAGTGTCCAGCATTGGTCCTTTTCTTCTTCACCATACACCTGGGAGAAGACAGCTTCAATTTCTATCCTTTTCTTCTCATGCAGTTCCATATTCTTTGCTACATTGTCAATCTCGGTTTCAGTCAAGATTCGTTGAATCAACAATCTCACAACAACTTCCTTGCTCCACTTGTAGCATTTCATTAAGCGAATGGATGTTTCTTTTACATCTCCTATCGATCTTAGCTGTCTCAGCTTGCTCTCAGCTTCTTGCTGAGCATACATGTATTTTGATGGATTAGTCTTGTCTTGCAGCTGTGTAGACTCATCTCCAGACTTGGTGCTCTCACTTTCTTCCAGTTCATCATTACTTCTTATAGGCTTCTCATACAGTTTCCCACTTTCTACAAGGCAAGAGATGGTCTTCATTGCCTCTATCCAGCTCTCCCCTAGCTTGTCTATCGATATTGAGCATATGCTCCAGTATACCGCTCTAATCAATTTCATCTTACTAGGAGCTCGGTAGAGGAATTGGTCATAATCTTCATCTTTGCGTATGAAATGGTTCAACAACTTCTTAAGAACTTCTGAATGGTCCTCGGCACAAAGCAACAGATCTCTGCGGAGCCCACCTTTGATAAGAGTCGTACACGAAATCATCTGAAATCCAGTTTCAGAATCTTGTTTCTGTGCTTGAATTCTGGACTTTGAGCTGATAAGAACAGTTGCACATTCAAGCTCCTTCTCAACTTTTCTGTCTTCTGTCACAAAGTGTGAACCTTTGTACTTGAGTGCTTGGTCAATATCATTATGAATTCTATCCCATGTTCTCTGATGTGCTGATGGGGCAATACCTGCAATTGCAAAGGTAGTACATTTAAGAACAGCAAGCCTCTTTGGATCAAGGGTACACAGTCCTCGAGTTCCAGCAGTATTACCCGTCAACAGTTCTTCCCGAGAAAACATTTTCTCCATCAACTTACAGGCTATGTAGACACATCTCTCAAATTTGTACTGTGGGAGATTCTTAAGTTCGTCATCAAGAATTTCCCTGCACATCTTGGACCTTTCTGCTGCTGAAAATGTTGATTTCTCAATACTTGTACTGGCAGGTTCTGTCCGACACAGTTCCTGATTGGTTTCTTCAGCACTAAATGTGTACTCACATTGTTTGGCACACTTCTCTACCATTACTTGTATCTTCTGTGGTGTCTGTCTGCCCCAATAATCAGAGACTGTTGCTTCATTCAGATCTTGGATGTGATTGATTAAACAGCAGGATGCAGCAGAGTCAGCAGGATCATAGAACTGGGAGTATCCAGTTTCAAACACTTTCATCTTGAATGAATCTAATGATCTCACGTTCTTTGCACATCCAAGAAGTTCATCCTCGGTGAAGATGTATGCAGCAAGAAATCTTACAAGAATGTCTGGATTCCATGAATAACACTGGAGCAAGCTCATAAACTGAGGACGTAAAGTTAACTGTGATTCATGATGTGTGCCACTTCCACTAGCATTCGGTTGAGACAATGCACCCTTCTCTGTGATACCCTTTCTCTGTAATTCACTAGCTTGGCCAATGACATCACCACTTCTAATCTTATTGGCATGCTTCTGTTTCTTAGGTTTTGCCCTATCCAGCAGGAGAGGCCTTTGCTGGGTGGCTTTCACTCTATGGCCGGGACGAAGCTCAGATATTGCATGTGGCAGCGTTCTACCATTCTTTTCCAGATTTTGACATGCTATGGTGAAGTAAGCCCAGAAGTTCCACCATAATATATCAGCTGCTTCGTCACTTTCTGGGGGGAAGATTGAGAAGTACACTTTTCGAATGATGGCGATTTTCATCCTGTCAAACACCCTCTGCTTCCGTCTCCTCCTTTCATGGAATCTTCTGATCTCGGGTACAGTGTATACGTTCTGTGTTATGAACTCTACTGCTTCACCCTTAGCAATATTTCTCTCTCTGCAGGCTTCTTTCAGAGTTTGTGTCCAATTACCTTCTTCCTGTGTCATTACAGTTGCTCCAAGATTTGACTCGGTCACTGGTCTTCCATAAACCAGTGCCACTGTCTCTCCCTCTTCTGTTATCAAAGTATATGGTTGTCCACGTTCGTCTCCACAGCTCACAGGTCCACTAGATACTTTGTCACTTGCATTTATTACAACTGGAACAGAAGTTCCAGATTTAGTGAAGAATGGCACATCGTCTTCAATGATGGAGTTGGCATTGCTTGCACGAGTGACGTTCATATTCAACTGAGAAGCATGTAGATGATCTGTGTTAACTCTACTTTTTTTTGGCCGTCCAACCTGCCGTTGTGAATCAGATGTTCTCTTAATATGCCTTTTCCTATATTCCTGTTGCAGCTTTTCCTTGCGGATTTGAAGTTTCTTTAGCCTTTTGTATTTTTCAGTCAGAACAACTTTACCAAGTAAAGTGTTCCTAACCATTTGCCTGATCTTATCAACAACACGTGCTAGGTGGGCCCAGCATTGGCACCACAACTGGAAAGGATCCACGGTACAATTATCATAAAGCTCAAAATACACCTGTCGCAAAATCGCCATTTTCAATGGGCAGAAAACAGTCTGCTTGGCTCTTTTCCGATGATGGATGTTGATGATATCATCTTTTGAGTACAGTTCCTTCACAACTAGCTGTACTACTTGTTCCCTGGTAAGCTGTTGTATATGGCAAGTATGTTTCAATTTCTTTTTCCAATTCTCTTCCTTTGATGTCATGACATGGGATCCTATTTTGCCAAGTGACATAGGGGTACCTAGAGGTAGTGGCACCTCTTCCCCGCTCTCGGTTTCTGCTACTCTTGAAGTAGTTGGCAATCGATCAGTGCGTGTCTTCTGCCAAGCCCGTCTCTTCTGCAAATTCCAGCTCTTTGGACTCTCAGACATCTTTTGACCCTCAGACATCACTGCACCAGTATGAATGAAAAGAGGAATATCCTCATCTCCCTCATCACCTTTTTCTTTTTCTTCTGAAGATGAAGAGTAGGACGAGTTGGACATTCCTCCACTCTGTGAGCTATCGTCATCAGAATCATCCGTTTTATTCTGATCTCTTGTGTCCATCTTACTGACAAATGTCCGAGGAACAGATATCAGTGAAACAAACCTTCTGTTGTTTAGCATCATACTTTGAACACTTCTTGCTAAGGATGACCAACAGTGAGCCCACTCGCTTTCTTCTGCTTCCGGGTTGCAAAGTGGAAATAAGCTGAAGTAGGACGATCTGATTTTTGTCAGCTTGAGAATCTTCAAAGGTAGCTTTCTGAGGGCAAGGCACACAGGAACAGATGAAATGTCCTCCTGATTGATGAGATTCATGACAAGCTGATTCACAGCCACTTCTCTGGCCTGAGAATCAGAGCTCCCTTGGATGTTGTCTCTAATGTGGTTAATTTCTGCAACTTCATCTGCATTGAGCACCATTGCACCAAGTTCCTCCTTACGGCATGGACATCCCAGGAATGAGTATGCATTGTCCCTGACATTTTCCTCTTTGATTCTGACATTGTTCACAATGCCGCTTGATGATACTTCTGAGGAGCTGCCCAACAGAGATGCCATATGATTTGTACATCTTTTCCAAATTCCACACTGCACTTCATGAGTGTCATGTGAAAATACAATGAAAATGCACTGTCTTAGAACAGCAAGATACATTGCTACACTTCTAGAGTCAGCTGACTGGTTTTGAACATTGCCTTCTTCTGTGATGATTTTGGTGAGTATATGCTGCAGGATGGATTCTCTCTTGCCTCTATCAGCGATTTCTTTCACAACATCGAGATGGACTGCAATCACTTTACTCATAACATATGCACCCAGGTTTTCTGGGAGCATTGTTTCAAAACCGGGGCTTTTCTCAATACCTTGTGCTGATCTTATGCTGTCCTGTTTGCATGCCCTGCTTGTACTTGGGTACCCTTGCTTCATATTCTCCTTCAACTCACTCTTCAACTTTCTATGGGATTTGATCCTCACCTCAGTTGGTAGCATTAGACATCTGAGAGTTGCAGATTCTGCTTCGATTCTTTCAAGAATCTTATTCATGAGTACGCGAGCCATGAGCCACTCCTTCACGCTTTCCACTTTGGCAATTGGAGCGGTCAATGTGCAAGATTCACCGTAGCAAATGGCAAAGAATGCTTGTCTTAAGAACGCTAACTTAACACCAACTCCTGAAAGTTCTGGCATTTCTGTCTTTTTGGCAATGAGCAGGAGTTCATCAGGAGAAAGGATTGTCTCAAGAAGTTGTTCCACTTGTTGCTTCTTAGACAACGCTTGGTTTCCTGGGTTGCGTATGTCTTCCAACATTCCGTACTCTGAAGCAGTCATCACGTAGCAACCCAACTGACTCTCCATCAAGTAGTTCCAGCTGACTGAAGCTTCTTCTAAAGACATAAGAAAATAAATGAATGAAAAAACGAGTATTTCCAACTTGCTCTCCTTTAAATGAAAATGCATATTCATTGTAAGATTTATTGAAGTTTCAAAGTTTTAACTTCAACCCTAAAGTATTAAAGTTACTCTTTAATTAAAGCAGAAACAAAAATTAGAAAAAGAAAAAAAATAGGCTTGAAGGAAATTAGAAAAATGAAATGAAGAATTACACCAAGATGATGGACAGTTCTCATCAAGAAGAAAGCCTGTTTTACAAGACAAAGATTTTGATGGCACAATTAAAATGTTCTCAGGGAAACACATTTTCTAATCGATGCACTGTTTAAGTTGTTGCATGTACAGTGCTTCATCGAATACATTTCTTCTACAAAATCAAAATCAAGTAACTATTTTGAGAAACTTCACATTTATGACAAATACTGTTTATGAATTTCATAAAAATTTTCCATTTTTTTTTAAGGAAAACAAATAATAAAAAAACCCACATGCACATGAAAAACAAGTTACTATTTAATACTAAAGCTTGGGTAAAGACATGATGAATCAAGTTTCTGGTACATTTCAAATTATGAAATTTATCATTTAAAAATCCATTTATAGTAAAAGAATGACATACAACTCTCCCATTGGTATAAGGTTTGTTAATTCGTTATTAATTAAAACATTAAAAAAAAATTGTCTCCACGCTCCTAGTGGAGTTATCACCCCCTTCAGAGGTAGGAGCATAAAATGTTGCACACAACATGGTCACATGCACAAAATATAAGTTCAAGGTGGTATCAAACAGGCTTCTTGATATTATTCAAATCTACAAAATTCTATCTGAATATATCTTTTTACATTATTAAAAAAAAAGAACAAAAAGTAACAAATCACAAAATTATTTAACTTCAGATACTTTATCAATGAACTACATGTATAACTTACCCGCAAGTTTTCTTTGCTCAGCAAGTTCCTTCTGCTTCTCGCAGAGAATGGTCCTGACTCTTTCCTGCTCTTTACTCATCCAAATTTTGACTAGTTGAGGGTCTGTGTAACTCCCTTCTTTGGTCATCTGTATCCTCAGAAGGTTGGCTGTAGAGTCAAGTACATGTTTCATGACCCTTATCCTCTCTCCTTCACTCATTGGAGTTGATACATTTTCTCCAATTGTAATAGCGTAGGCATGCTGTAGGACGAACAGCCTAGACTTACAGAATGGTGCATAGCCCTCTTTACCAGTGGCACTGCAGAAAGCACGTTCGTAGTCAGAGAAGAGGACCTGAGATAACCTATTTAATTTCTCACTCTTTGCCAATCCAACATCACTAAAGGAGTTGACTGCTTCTTGTACTCTCCTAGGCTCATCAGCACCGATATTGTGGATGGTCAAAGCAGCTACATCAGTGAGGATTCTCTTGATCTGAGCTTCAATGCAAATCCGATAACCATACACTGCTGCAAACAGCACGCTAAACGCATGCAGCTCCTCGGGTGTCAGATCACGTACAGCTGGATTGTACAATGGACCAAAGCGATTAGAAGTTACAAACTTAAGTACTTCCAAGACCACATAGAGTCTATGTGCAGATACTTTTTGCAGTCTTTCCACAAGCATTTCCCCCTCATTCATTATCCGTGACCTCTTGCTTTGGTCTCCTGTAACATCCTCACATGGCCGTTTCATACCCTCTTTGTTGATGTTGGCTCGTTCAAGAATCACAGGGGACTCACACGAATCAAACTGAGTCACATGGTTATGTACTTCAGAAGTGGCAGCAGTATTAACTTCTCTTGGAACAGGGGACTCACACAAATCCAACTGAGTCACACGATTATGGACTACAGCAGTACGAACTTCTCTTGGAACAGGGGACTCACACGAATCCAACTGAGTCACATGATTATGGACTACAGCAGTATGAACTTCTCTTGGAACAGGGGACTCACTAGAACCCAACTGAGTCACATGGTTATGTACTTGAGGAGTGGCAGCAATACTAACTTCTCTTGGAACAGAGGACTCACAAGAATCCAACTGAGTCACACAATTATGGACTTCAGCATTGGCAACAGTACTAACTTCTCTAAAAACCTGTGATGCAACGTGTGGATGGAGAGATTGAGGTGAATTAACTACTGGATTAAGTGAAGATGAACTTGTGGTTAACAGGTGTGGATTCACAAGCACCCATGCTGGCATGGTAGTTGGCACTGCTATTTTGACTGATGTAAATTCAACTCTCATGGAATGCTGTTGGTTTTTCGGAGTTGTGTCCAGAGAGGATGCAGAAGGAGATGAACCTGATGGATTCACCGACGTCTTGGGGTGCTGGGGAGCCCGTCCTGAATTCACTGTAGTTGTTGCCTTCTTATCATTACTAGGCGAGCATTCTCTAAATTGGCAGGAGCTGGTGGCAGGATGTGGGTCATTTGGTTTATTCTTGGATGGACAAAGGATTGTTGAATGAGCTGCTTGTTGATATTGCAAAAATGCACTTTGAACAGATGGCCGTGGATTCGAGATAGTTGCAGGAGGATTGGGTTTTGTAGCAGATGTTTGTTGAATGCATTGTTTTCCTTCCTTGGCTTGGCAATTCTGCAATAAAGTGAAGGATGGTCTTAAAACCTGATCTCTTTGAGAAGGGGGTAATTGATTATACTGAAGGTGAAGAATTCCTGGACAATGTGGATTTGCTACTGGCTGCTTTTGATTTACAATGATTGGTGCTGCCTGAAACCTCACGGGTGGTTGGGCTGGTGGCATATTCATATAACTGTATGTAAATGGCTGTGGTGCAGAAGAACATCCAGTTGGTGCAGCTGGAACAGTGCTTGCGCTTGTCTGTAGAGGAATTGACTGCATTGGTGCCATTGGAACAGCATTTTCTTGGGTTGGAGGAAGAATCAATCTTACTGCTGGATTTAAAGACCCAAATCTTGTTGATTCAGTTGGTACAGTACTTAAACTGGTTAGTGGGGGCATTGATGCAACTGGCACAGTGCTTACACTCGTCTGCACAGGAAATGACTGCACTGGTGCCCTTGAAACAGCATTTTGACGGTTCAGAAAAAACTGTGTTGATGCAATTGGTGTAGTGTTTATGGTGGTCAGTTTGGGCATTGGTCGTACTGAATTGATTGGAACAGGGCTGACATTAGTTGATGGAGGAACCAATCGTGTCGAGGCATTTGGAACAGAGCTTCTACTGGTAGGTGGAAGAAACAATCGTGTTGATGCACATGGAACACTGCTTGCACTGGTAGGTGCCTTGGCTGATGTGGTTGATGCAAGTGATACAGAGGAATAGTCATGTTCAGGATCAGTCACTATCTTGATAAGCTTAGAATGACCATCGACTTTCTCAACACTGGTGAATCTTTGTATATGAAGTCTACCTTGACCCTGTGTGGTAGATGGTACTCGGTCACAAGTGTTTTGAACTACATCTTTTCCTCCACTCAAACTACTCTGAGCTCCTGAGGACTTGCCAGATTCTTCATCATATCGGGGCCTTTTATTCGTGGTACTTCTTCGACCTTCAGGTGATGGTCTCTTGGGTTTCTTGGAAGGACTTTCTACCCAATTTACAGCTCCAGAACTGAATCTCATACAATTTGAAATATGATCTATAATTGCAGTGCCTCCTTTTAAATCCATGCGAAGGACTGGATCATAATTCTTGTTCGTGTTATCAATATTGGTATTCGCATTCTCTGCATTGCATTCCTCTTCTGTAGGCTCATCTAAGTAAGAGTCAACTATCTGGGAAGCTGCCAATTGTCTTATTGAGCGTTGCTCTTGAACTACTATTGCTGAATAATCTCCACCATCTTCAATTGGTGTACTTTCTAGCACAATACCTTCCTTGCGAGTTACTGAACTTTGATGGCTATCATCATCTGTCATTTTGTCCTCTGCAGACGTGTCACTCACCATTGTAGCTCCTACAATTCCTTCCATTTCTTCTTCAGAACTTGCTGCTCCAGAGCTGCTGTCTGATAGTTCATCTAAAGCATATGAATCATCAAGTGCTGTTTCAGTTTCTCTCTGTTCAGCTGCCTTAGAATCAGTGCCGGACTCTATCCACTCATCTATAATGAGTGGTGCATCAGATTCTGTCTGTGAATCTATCACTGCTGCATCAGATTCTGTCTGAGAATCTACCATAGCTGCATCAGATCTGTTCTGTGTATCTGGTATGAGTGATGCATTATATTGTGTCTGCTCATCTGAACCAGGGGCACTTTCTGTTTCCATTTGCTCATTTGAAATGGGTGCTGTAATAGATTCTGTTTCTTCATCTGCAATGGGGGTTGTATTTGATTGCATTGGCGTATCTTTAATGAGTGCTGCAACCGATTGTGCTTGATCATCTACAAAGAGTTCACTTCCAGATATTGAATGCTCATCGGCAATGGGTGATGCACTGCGTTCACATAGCTCATCTACATCAGGTGCTGTAAGAGATTCTGTTTCTTCATCTGCAGCGGGGGTTGTATTTGGTTGCATTGGCTTATCTTTAATGAGTGCTGTAACCGATTGTGCTGGCTCATCTACAAATAGTTCACTTCCAGATATTGAATGCTCATCGGCTACAGGTGATACACTGCGTTCACATAGCTCATCTACATCAGGTGCTGTAAGAGATTCTGTTTTGTCAATTGCATCTGGAGTTGTACAAGATTCCATCTCATCGGAAACAGGTGCTACATGTATATTCAAGTCTGTCCTAGTATCAGCATTAGATTCTGTTTCTTCATCTGCAATGGGGGTTGTATTTGATTGCATTGGCGTATCTATTATGAGTGCTGTAACCGATTGTGCTGGCTCATCTACACAAAGTTCACTTTCAGATATTGAATGCTCATCGGCTATTGGTGGTGGCGCACTGCGTTCACATAGCTCATCTACATCAGGTGCTGTAAGTGATTCTGTTTTGCCAATTGCATCTGGAGTTGTACAAGAATCCATATCATTGGAAACAGGTGCTATATTCAAGTCTGTCCTATCTGCATTAGATGCTGTTTTCTCATCTGCAATTGGAATTTTATCTGATTCTGTTCGCTCAAGGGTAATCGTGGCAATTGGAGCATTGTCAGATCCCATTTTCTCATTTGCATTATGAGTTTGGTATGATTCTGTAGATTCAACTAAACTCTGGGTCACATCAGCTCCTATTTGCTCATCTGTATCTGATTTTGTCTGCTTGCTCTCATTAAGAGATGAATCTGAAACATGTGCTGTGTCATATTCTCTACGCTCGTCTCCAAGGGGTGTCGTATAAGAATCTGTTGGTTCATATACAATGGAAGAATCATCAGATTTTGTCTCAACAGCTGGTTCGTATGTTTCCATCTGCTCATTGGCAATAGGTGCAATAACAGATTCTTGTTCCTCAACTGCAATTGTGGATATATCAGATATAAGCTGATCATCTATATTAGTTGCGATTGCACGTTTTGTTGGCTCATCTACAAAGAGTGCACAGCTTGATTTCATCTGCTCATCTGCAATAACTTGTTCATCAGTTTCCATCTGCTCTTCTACAACAGGCAATGTACTACAAGATTCTGTCTTATTATCTGCAGGTAGTGATTTCAAAGATTCTATGTGGTCATCTGTAATAAGTGGTGTATCAGATTTGGCCTGTTCATCAGCACTGGGCACCTTATCATAGGCCATCTCGTCATCTACATCAGATTCTGTATCCTCATCTAAAATGAGTAGTTTATCAGATCCCATGTGCTCATCTCTGATGAGAATTGAATCAGACTTGTTCTGGTCATCTACAATGTATGGTAATTCTGATGCTGTTTGGTTATCTACGACGGGTGCTGTATCTGACTCTGATTGTTTATCTGCACTGAAGGGTTCATTCATTTCCATCTCTTCATCTGCAACTTCTGCTTTATCACGGGCCATCTGGTCATCTGCAATGTGAGCTGCATCAGAGTCTGATTCTGTTGGGTTATCTACGATTCGTGCTGTATCTGACTCTGATTGTTTATCTGCAATAAATGGTTCATTTATTTCCATCTCTTCGTCCCCAACTTGTGCTTTATCATGGGCCATCTGGTCATCTGCAACGTGAGCTACATCAGAGTCTGCTTTCCCATCAGCAATGAGTGGTTGATCAGACTCGGCCTGTTCATCAATGATTGATTCTTCAGATTCCATTTGCTCATCTGCAGTGGGTCCTGTAGTTGATCCTGTTTGTTGATCTGTCAGTATCACATCAGGTTTAATGGGTTCATTTGCGACAGGTTCTGTTTTTGATTCTGTCTGCAAAGCTGCCCTGAGAGCAGAAATAGATTCGCTTTGCGAAACTGTACTATCATTTTTCAATTCTTTTTGCTCCACATCCATGTTCACTGAAAGAGGTGCTTGACTTCCAAGGCGAAGTTCAGACACCTGCTGCGTACCTCCAGAAGATTCTGAGTCATCCATGTTGGCAGCAAACCTCTCACATCCACACAGGTAATGCAGCAATCAGTCTGCATAGAATAAAAATATATCAAAAGAACAAAATCATTTTCAACTTCAGATACCGGAAAATTGAGAGCAAGCATACATTTATATTTTCTCAGATAGTGAATTGTATACAGTGACATTTAATACTTGTGTAATCATGAAGCTAAAAGATACTTCTGACTCACAAGACTGTAAATCAAAGCAAATCTATGAGCATTACTCCTTGATTGGATTAGTTTCATTAAAATCAAAGTTAAATTGCTCCTTAAAGGGAAATCGGCCTTGATAACAAACTACTCTAAAAGGAAAGCAGAAAAATCAGAGAAGTAAACTGATTAAAGTTTAAATGAAATCAGACAAACAATAAGAAAGTTATGAATTTGTAAAAGTAATCACTGTAGGTATGGATTTTTTAAATTGACCAAATCGGTGATGTCTCTGTGATGTAGTGGCGGACCACTTTCCCATTTTTTCCACTACACAAAATGTTTAACTCAGGAGGGTCTTTCCTCCTTATAAGACGTAAAATAATATCCATATTGTATTTCAAGTAGTGCCCCAAGGGGGAAGGCACTTAAAAGAAAAAAGAAAATAAAGATGTATTTGCACACTGTCAATTTGAGATTTGCATGACTTATATTAGTGGTCTCGTAATTCAAACATTCATAACTCTCTTATTATTGGTCTGACTTACAATGTATATCAAACTTTCGCTATTCAGTTTATCCTAATTTTCTTTTTTTCTTCAACCAAATACACTTGTAGCAAGTGCTGGATTGCCTGTACTTATTTTCATATGATTCTATTTGACCCATTCAATTACATGGGTACGTTACTCTTGAATTTTATATGGGATAAAAATAGCTTGGACTTGCCAAGCGTACCAGTATTTCCCTGATAGCATGCACTCACTTTACATTGTGACTTCAGTGAAGTTCAGTCAGTTTCTTGGGTCAGGGGGGAAGCAGCACAGGATTATCAGGAAGAAACGCTCTGGAATAAAATGTTTGAAAGAACATATTTAAAGTGACTCAGTAACATTGCCTCAGATTCCGAAACAAAATTCTGGATTTAGCTCATGCTAAAATCATTATTATAAACCTTTAGGAATCCTACAACTTTTACAAGCAGATCGCGTATCTGATTATCAAGATATTTATGATTGGAAATTGAAATTTCTGAACATTTTCTGAAAGTTTTTAAACCACTACAGTTTATTAGGGAACATGAGTATGGTAAAACCGGTAACTCAAAAGATTTTTTACTTTTTGAGGCACTTCATGATCATTTTGAAGCACAATTTTTTTAGGGCTTCAATATTACCGGTACACTATATCACAGACACTGATAACACTTTAATAGGGCCATGCATCTCAGATTTAACCTTGTTAAGATCAGTATGAATATTGGCATGAAAATCAAGCAACGCCATTGCAAAACATGCTGCAACAGATTTAAAGCTGATCTAAAGTAATATCAACTTTTTAGAAATTAAATTGAAATTTAATGTAAATTTGTTCAGCTATTGCAATCAAAAGGTTGAATTTAAAGATCTGGTATGGGATTGAATTTTAAGAGAAGCCTAGCTTGATTTGATTCTTTATCACTGTTGTTGTTTGCACAAGCAAATATACAGTATGAAGTATTTACAAACTTGCTGGAAATCACATTCAGTTAAAATCTAATTCATCATTACACCTAGAGATTACATGTCAATTGTATTATTCTATAAATTGAAAATATGTGGTTTCCATGTCCTGTGTAACCTGTGCAATGCAATGTATGTTTTTTAATTTAATTCAATTCTCAATTTTATTAGTAATTATTTGGGATTTGCATTCAATTCATAATTTGTTGTACGTCTCTGAAACTAAAAGAAACTTGCAACTGCTGCTTCACCTAATTTCAGGAAGCTATACACATATACCCATGTATTATTCATGCACTCTGTCAAAACACATTAGATTTCTGGTTCTGTGACATTATTTATATAATCGCAATACTTATCAATATTTTTATTAATTAATCTACCATCTCGTAAGATTTTTGCGTTTAGTTCCAATTATTATATTTCTCATCATTGGTTGAAATTATGTTGTTATTGTCAATTTCAATATTTATCCAAACATGTCTTTTCTTCCTCTTCTTCTATTTCAGGCTTTATCTCATCATTAACCTGTATATTTTCATTTCCTTGTTGATATTTTTTGTGCAATCTTATTCCTACTTCTTCAATCATTGTGCATGCGCATATTATATAAGGAAGTTGTGAGCCGATGACAAGTCATCTAACCAAGTTTGATCATGTTCTTAACTATTAATAGAATAATATAATTTTAACATTTCACTTGAGGTATTACCAGATAACCAGCATGCACATACCTGCAAATCATTGCATGACATCAGTACCTGGGTAATGTTGGATGAGATCTCTCATGAAGACTGTGAAGCGGCCTTACTCAATGTCTCACCTACATAAGAAAAAAATACAGAGACTTTCTGTCAATCCTTAATACTTTCTTCAACACTTGCTTTTGAGTTTTTTTGAGGAATGATGTATCATACAGAGGTGATCTGAAATAAAGGGGGGGGGGGGGAGGGCATCACAGAATATTTGAGCTCAAAGGGAGCTCATGATCGAATGAGCAAATTCTGGAGAAATGCCTCATAATAACAAATCCTCCTTTAATAGACACACTGAAAAATATGTCTACTATAACTTAGTATAAGATAATGGTGCATCTTTATGCATAAAAGAAACTCACCAATACATATTTAATGATATTTTACATTCTACAATAAGAATTCATAGAAAAATTTTACATTTCAACTCTATTGGACTTGGAGAGTATTTTTTAAAAGATTTTTAATTTTTTTGGAAAAAGATTCAAACAGCAGGTTGGATCACATTTTTTCTTCTAAATGTAAAGAAGTAGTAATTCTAATTTCGACTCATTTGTTTTTTGACTCCTCTGGGCATCAATTCAATCACTTGAAATTATAATTTGAAGAAGTCTTTGAGTTTGAGTTTGATGGGAGAATGGGTGATTCCTCGTCGACTCCTAACCCAATTCATCCCATGTTGATTCAACATGAAGAGAACATACACATGCTAGTCAAAATTGTAATTGCTAGTCTATGCTACTCCTTTACATTTCGAAAAAATGTAACCCAATCCGCTGTTTGAATCTTTTTTACCTATGCATGCAGGTGCAGGTCAGGCTCCAGCTCTGGAGCTCGGACGCCTTCGGCGGGAGCTCCCTGGAGGTGGGAGCTCCCTGGAGGCTGGAGTTGATTACCCTATCACTGAGTATCAGAGACACTACCTAACGAAACGAAGGGTAAATCAGCTAGGCCTATAATTCGTCCTTGTTTTCACGAAGTGACGGTAGTGAGGAAAATCGTAACGCAAAGTGAATGCAATTTTTTTTCACTACCGTCACTTCGTGAAAACAGCAACGAATTATAACTTGGCTTACGTCTCTACCGTAGTACAGCTACATATCCAAGTAGCCTAGACTAGATCATCCTAAGTAAGAAAATTTCCCAAAACACTCAACACGCTCAAGACTCAACTAGTCTCTAGACTACTCTCGGCTCACTCTGCCTCTACAATTCTTCATTATAATTCTTCATTATAATTCATCATGATAACATTCAACTCCACCAGGGCCAGGGAGCTCAGCTCCGACGTCGGAGTTCAGGAGCTCACTGGTCCTGGAGTTAATAGCTCTCTCTCTCTCTCTATCTACTCTCGACTCTGGTCTCAAGATAACTAAGAACAGTAAGTAATTGGATCAACACCCACCAAACTAGCTTTGTCGCCGTCCATTTGATCCAAAAGTTCATTTCCCTCAGCTCAACCTGTCACAGATCAACCTCAACAGTTTTCTATATTTCAATCAATCCGCAATGCATATGAAGTTGAAAGCGGCAATTAGAATACACTCGACTATTAAAGCGTACGGCCTTTACGTACTGTATTTTGTAAACACGCACGACTAGACTAACTAGGCCATATACGACCGCAGCACATGC
The DNA here is from genome assembly GCF_000002235.5 of Strongylocentrotus purpuratus. NCBI lineage: Eukaryota > Metazoa > Echinodermata > Echinoidea > Camarodonta > Strongylocentrotidae > Strongylocentrotus > Strongylocentrotus purpuratus. Next base: position 30,805,952 of record NW_022145612.1, on the reverse strand, counting down.
TTGCATGCTCAAAGCTAGGTGATCGTAGGCCTAGCGCGCGAGATTAGGCTTGATATCCAGGCTATAAATACATATTTTACCATGGTTCATCAGGATTATGAAAATTGCACAAAGTTCAAATTATAGGAGACTGGGAAGTCTAAATAACCGTATATCGAAGTATATAGCTTCCTCTCTTATTCGAAATTTAACAATTTAAAGCATATTAAAATATTCAAAAAGGAGTGTTCAAGTACGTAGACCTATATACACAAAGTTTTTGGTCCATAGACTTCCTTCTTCTTCTTCTTCCTCGGTAAATGCAACTTCATACAACGATCAGATTGCATCAGAAAAGAAAGTTTCATACTTAATTCACTCAGTTATGAATATTCTGCAGTGGTGGATCTAGTGGGGGGGGGGGGGTCTCCCTGGCCTCCAAAAACGGGTAAATTTAACCTTTTTTTGAAGAAAAAAAGACCACAGGCCCCTTCCCCTGCCCTGCATGGCTCAAGGGGATCGATCGAGGGGGGAATTTTGATTTTTAAAAATTTGCCTTTTTGTAAGCATAATATTTTATTTTGTAAATGTAAGTCTCACATATTATTTTACTCAATAGGCCAGCCACTTCTACATCATGTTTATGCTGTTTTCCCCATAAAATTATATAGTGTATATGTCTATATGTATATGCCCAGTATTACAGAAAGATGAAAGTTGTAAATTATTGAATCAATAAATTCACAGAATCTTAGCGAATAATACATGTAATTCAATTATATATGTATGTGTGGTCAGTGGAAAATATGTATCTCGGCACAAATGTTTGAGGATTATTGAAAAGAATAATTTGTTAAATTACTGACAATTTCAGTTGCCCTCATTACCAGTATATCAATTACACACACTTTAAATTAATTTCACTCACAGGGGGTCTCTCAGCAAGTTTTAATTGTACAGGTATATCATATATAAACAAATATTCTCCAAACTCTCTAAATGTCCGCTTTTTACATTTTACACAACTCTTATTTTCACTTTTATCTATCACTTTATCAGCTCTACTTTTCTCTCCATTTCTTTCACTCTTTCTCATATGAGGCTCTTTAATCTTCTTCCTTACACTTCCAATACATCTCACAGAACTAGTCCCTATACAAGCACTCTCTATTTAATAGACCAATTCACAAATGCATTTACATTATATTATATGATCCAACTTGAATGTAAGGAGATGGAAAGTACCGGTAAATGAAATATTTGCAATAATTTAGGTACCGTAACCCCTCCTTTCAATTACTTCAGGAAAGCGTTTGCACGCGTTAGGTTATCATGAACAACAATGATTAGGAAGTTATTCTTCAAGAAATTTGTGAATTGGTCTTGTCCATTCCAATGACAATTCTACTCAGTGCACCGTTTCTTAATATCAGATTTATATATTTTATTTCATGACAATCTAGTTGAATTACAGTAGATATTCACACTATGTAACTTCAATTACGCCCATAAGGTGTCGCAGTTCGACAGTTCAGTGGTTTGACTTGATTTGAATCACTAAGCTCATGGGCTCAAGTCCCTGTAACACATAAATCATGAATGGGCTTCTGCGAAGCATTGCTCTACATCTACCACTCTCAACCCAGGTGTAGTAGCAAGGAATCCTGTAAATGCTTAGAGCAATGCAATCACCTGTAGCAAAGGCTGGAGTGGAGGGCCCCTTTATTGGCACTTCATGGAGTGGGCATGATACACAAAGACAACATTGATACAATTTATGTTCATTGTCATAACATATCAAATATGGTTCTGCATCAGCCGTTCAACTCTCCTTCATCAAGTCAAATAGTATTGGGATATTGTGGAGTACATCTAGATGTATTGTGCACATTTCATTTTTCACATATAGTGTACAACAGAACCCACTTTATCCCTTGTGTAAATGGACAATTGAAAAAGTTAATGGTAGATTGTGTTCCATTTAACATGTATATGATTTGATGTCCACAAGGGTAGAAAATAGCTGTTTTTATGATTACTGATTAATAGGTCTTCAAAAGTTATGAGTAACCATATAAGAATATAATTATAAAATAGGGATGTTTAATAAAATAATCCTGTTAATGGTAAAATGCAGCGTCAGTGAAAGAGATATGAAACCATACTATAAACATGGTTTATTGATAATAGTCTTTCACAGTTATAATAATAATTTCTGGATAGTATCATTTAACCTGCCCAAACATATCTCATGACATAGGTCAAAAAGGGTGCTGGTAATTAGATAAATAGCTTTAGACGTATTATTTCACAAGATTTCTTGCAACTAAGACAATACAATGATGGAAAACGATGGTTATTCAATTCTTGTCTTATATCGTCTATATTTCTATTACATATAATATGACATACAAGAAATAAAACACAAAAAATACTTATATATTTTTCAATTGCAAAGAAAAGGTAGAGGGATGCAATCATGCAAACAATGTTGCTTTAACAATGGTTCACTGGCAACATGTCCTTCATTTATGCAATAAATGTGTAACAAAACCTGCTCAATGACAGCAAAGCTACCCAGACACAATAGTGTTTCAGATCAAGCAATTATGAAGACAGTGTCTGTAAAGTATTAAAATACTAAAACATGTATATATAGTTCTTGTATTTCATTCAGTTTTCATTTTGCCATAGATCCACTGACGTAATCTGCTGCTTGACTGCCTAACTCTTTAACTTTCTCTGGTCCTCTTGCTAACGATGAAAATGTCCACTTCACACCTAAGTAAGCAAGAAACAAAAACAAAAACTTATGGTTACCAAATCTGAAATGGAAAACAATTTTTAAAACATTTTTGATGTATGTCTCCAGGTTTCAACTTCTATTAAGAGATTAAACAAGATTAAATATACAGGACTAACTTCAAAATGAATTTACCATGCATACACTCAAACTGAACTTTGAACATGACATTTTGGTACTATAAATCTTTGAACTACTGCTCTGTTTGTTTCTTTTCATGCTAATACCCCCCCCCCCCAACAACAACAACAAAAACAAAAAAAAGAAAAAAGAAAAAAGAAGGAAATTGTATAAAAGGCAGATGTCAAGGAAGGGATTGAAGTAATCTGATAATCTTTGAAAGCAAACTAAGTTGATACCGCATGAAACCCACATTAAGTGTGTGTGGGTATGTCCACTTATTTCCCAGTGAAAGGTTTTTTTTACAAAGATTAACAAATTTAATGAAAATGATAGCATTTTATCTCACCTAGTTAAAAGGCAATCTAACGAGGTGAGTCAGGTCACTTAATTACTGTGACTACAATGTTTTCAATACAAATCATCCAATAATACTCTTTGGCAACAGTTTTCATTTCCGGTGGTTTAGATTTCGGATCTCAGTGTTGCGCCAAGCAATCATTTAAAGCACTTTGCATATAACCTAAATGTAAAGAAAAAAGGGAAAATAAAACAATTAAATACCTGAATTCCAGCTTTGCCTTGTATTACTTGCTAATTGCTCAGTTGATGGTATCTGCAAAATAGTAAGACCACAAATTTTCATTTCTATTGTAAATATACTTAATTCTGGCGAATCATCATTTCATTTTACAGATTGGAATAATACATATTATATATGTAAAACGTTTAACAGAATTCATGGATTCTAAATAGACCTAGTTTGTATTTTTGCAGAGCATAATTCACCATGCGAATGAATTTTTATCGATATCTTTGTCAAATCAACAGCTGTAAGGTGCAACCAAGGAAGAACCATTAATCTTGATTGTGCCTTAGATCTAAAACAAATTTTTAAAAAGTTAGAAATTCTTCTTAGCTTCACCTCTATTAAAATATGGTTGACAATTAACTCATCAAAAAGATCCCAATCCTATGACAAATAAAACAGCCTAGCCCAAAGTTTCTGTCTCTTTCGTTCGTTAGCCTCTGATTTGGGTAGGGTCGGCTCTAGGAGCTGACCCTAGAGCCGACCGTACCCAAATCAGAGGCTAACGAACGAAAGAGACAGAAAATTTGGGCTAAAAACAGCCCTGCATGAAAGTTACATGTACCATGTTTTGTTTATTTTATCAGAATGTAAAAATGAAGTAAAATACAAGTAAATTAATAATACCTGTCTGAGATATTCATCCTGTCTCTGTAGGGTGCCTGTTAGCTTGTTCATTGTTTTTGAACCATCAAATGAAGATCCCCAGATCCCTTGCTCAACTGATACGTAAAGTGCTCCTCCTCCTATTGCTATCTTGCAAAGCCCTCTGAAAAGTGAAAAAGAGACGAACACACGATGTTCAGTTTCAGGATATGGTAAACCAGGAAAACTGTTTCCATCAGACTACAATAGAATCAATACCTGTTGTAACTTACACTTAGGGTCTAAAGCCTAATACTATAGTAATAGTAATAATACAGGCTACAACTACATCCTGTTCCACAATCTTAATTTTAACAGAAGCAGATTAAAGTGAATGTTTGAGGAAAATTTTCATAAGAATAAGATTGTCATTTTAATTTTTATACGTTTGGCGGAAGGTTTTTTCATAAATCAGGAGATTCACATCGTTTGCTAGAGAGCGGGAGGGAGGGCATGGCGGCGGGAGTCTCCCACTACAAGCTGGTGGGACAGCGGGAGAATGAGCGTGAAGGCGTGAGACTCCCTCCAAAATTGGGAGGGTTGACAATGACAGAAGTCGGTAGACAGTACACTCCCGTTTAAAAACCCCAAATAACAAACACACAACACTATATCAACACAGCATGCACAGCGCTAGACCGAAAGCTTCAGTCTCTATACCGTCGGTTGTTCCACTGAGACTACGTCTGGCTCCACTAGACCTCTATAACCGGAGGTCTAGTGGAGCCAGACGTAGTCTCAGTGGAACAACCGACGGTATAGAGACTGAAGCTTTCGGTCTAGCACAGCGCAGTCTCCACCTTTGGCTTTGACTCAATCGATCTCCCCCTCTGACAAAGTCTGGTCTCGACCACTCCAGCAAAGCATACAGAGTCGAAGCTAAAAAAAGGCGTATTGACTGGGTCTCGACGTCTCTCGGCTCGCGGCTCATCCCAGGCACCGGGGAAATGCATGGCACGAGATACGACAGCCGCCATACTTAGCCAGAGCCCAGACAGGATTTCTAGTTTTCTAAAATTCTACGACTAAAATTATTCTGAAACTAAAAGGTGAGAGTTAATTTAACGTTTTTATCATACAGCAGGTGAATGTGAGATTACTAATATAAAATCTTAAACTTACTTCAAGATCGGAACAGCCATTTTAGATAGATTTTTAGATGATACTTCAGAATTTTAGCAGTTCGGTCGTGTCGCTGACTGGAGTGTACCGGTACAGTGTGTGCCAATACGGCCCGCGCCGCGCCGGGCTTGCTGGCCTAGTTAGCTAGCTAGCTAGCCATTCGATAACGCCGCAACAACGAGCTAGCATGTTGTTGTTGTTGTTGTTTTAATTTATAGGCGTTTTTCATTCAGAAGTGAATATTTACGCCTCTTCTCTCAGGATTTTTATTCCTTTAATATTTTGATATATAGATTTGGATAAATTGGATTTTTAAAAGCTAAACTTTTATTTAATGATGAAGAATTCAGTGGCTGGCGAGCAAAAGGCTTATCGGCTATATAGGACGCCCAAGGAGCATTCGGAGCAAACGCTAGTCTCGATACAAGACGCCGTTTTTCTATTTCCGTGACGACGTGGCGACTACAGCGCAATTTTTAGCAACAGGTTCGGTTTATCAGTTTATGAAAATTTCATGTTTTCGAAATATCATATTACGAATGCACTGTTGTAGCACTTGGCTTGGCATTATCAAATGATAAACTGTGTGTCTTGTCTATTAAAGTAAAATTATGTGCTGAAATTGTTTCTGTGACTCTACTTTCTTGCCCCACATGCTTGTTTTCATGTTTGTATAGAGGTGACAGCTTAAAATTCTCATTAATTTATAAAATGTTGTTGTTCAGAGCTACCAAGTATCACGCATTAGGCGTGACATCACGCATTTCGAGGGTCTGAAAATGCTCTTACGCACAACGTGTGCGCTAGATTTTGAAAAAACGCTATAGATACGTGTGTTATAGATCTACCCTCTTGCCGAATCATGAAAATGTCACGCTTTGCCGATCTTTGAACTTGGCATCTCTGAGTTGTTGTTTTGGTTTATAGGCGTTTATTATTCAGAAGTGAATATTTACGCATTATTATGTATAAGATAAGAACTAGTCTTGCCTCAAGCAGAGAGAGAGAGAGGTGAGACTGAATGAGAGACCTGGGGGGCAGGTCACGGTCAGTGAACGAGTGATGATTGAAAGTCACACTCAACGACAGAGAGGTCTGCAAATCGCTTATTTGTTCTGCACAATTGTTTTTATTAAAGCATTTTAACCTAATGTCTGTCAGAGCATACTGACACTCACTGACAGTGAGACTGTGAAGCCCAACTTTCTGTTAGTGTGAAACTATTTACAAGACACCGTCCAGCTGTAGTCGGCTAAAAAAAGGGCCTCAGGCCACCCCTCAAGAATTCTGTCCATGCTTGATTGTATGTTGAAGAATCATTAGTCATGAATAGTGCCAGTGTTTTTATGGGTGTAGATGAAAGAGAAGGCATAATTATGATATATGAGATATCTTTCCAACTCGATGGGAGAATGCATGGTTTGGTTCTTTTGAGTTGGGATCATCTCAGAAATTTGTGTTAAAGAGAAGGTTGAGTTCTGGGAAGAGATGAAAAATAATTTGTGAGCATTACTCATTCTTATTATGCAAGTGTGGAAGAACATCAGATAAGACATGTTCCCTGAAAAGCATGGCTCTTCAAATGCCCTCATATTCTAAATATGCATGTAACATCGTAAAAATCGGGGGGGGGGGGGGCCGGCTTTTTACGCCACGTGTTCTTGTAGTCCCATATACATCTTTCTGTGTACAGTGTTTGTAACTTTACCAAGACTTGGCCAAATTTCTTATCATTTTGATGATTCCAGAACCTTGCAATACACACAAATTCTTACATGTTAGATGATCAACCTTTTCTGGTCGGTTCCACACCGTTTCTTTCACAATGCAATCGCATGACCAGAACTCAACTTCATCTTTAAGGACAAGTTCATCCCTGGCCCTACATCAAGTTGATATTAATGGGGTCATTCCATGTCAAATCACCCAAAAAATCTGAAAATCTTAACCCGACCATTTTTGATTTTGATGAAACTTGGTGAACTTGTTGAGTGTGATCTCACAGCACCAAATCCCAAATTTTAGGTCAATCGGGTGAGGGGTTTGGGAGATACGGCCCACCAAATTTTGAGTTTTTTTCAAAAATGGGGGTGGTAGGCCTACCTTTGAACCCTTGTATCTCGGGACCTAATGGGTCAATCTTCTCAAAATTTGTATTGTTGGAAAGGGTATTCAATAAGGATTCCAAATCTGCCGCCATTTTGAAGATTCGTACATGTTGGGGTACTTTGACCTCTTGACCTCAGATTTGACCTTGAAATTGACCTTGTGGATCACGTAACTTTGACAACATTTTTCATGAAATGTTATCTCTGACATGTTTACTAAAACATATAAAAGTTTCAGAGATATAATATTTTTTGTTTTGGAGCAATAAGGATTGAAAGTATCTAGCTCACAGATATTCACAATAAGCCCTATTATAATGTATACAATACATGCAATATGCACAGTACAACATACATCTTCCACATGCTTTTTTGTTTTAGTCATATCCATCCTAAATGTCAGCGGTACTTGTATAGAAATAAAATGACAAGTTCATATAGGCCTAAAGGGTTAACAGGATGTATGGCTTTAGACCTCTGAGTCAGTTCTAGGATAATTACCCCCTGGAAAATTCCTCCCCCCGGAAAACTACCCTCTAAGGACAATTACCCCAGAGGACAATTACCTCCCCCCCCCCCCCCCTATTTGTTAAAGGGGAAGTCCATCCTGATAATAAAGTGGTTTTAATCAAAGCAGATTTTTTTATTATTCTTGAGGGGTAATTTTCCCAGGGGGGGGGGGGGGGGGGGGTAATTGTCCTAGGGGTAAATTGTACGGGGGTTAATTGTCCTTGGGGGGGGGGGGGGGACAGATTGTCCTAGGAGGTAATTTTCTGGGGGGTAATAATCCTCTGGGTGTGATAGTCCTTGGGGGGGTAATTGTCCTCGGGGGGGGGGGGGGGGACATTTCCTGAAGGTTAATTTTCCAGGGGGTAATTATCCTAGAACCGACTCAGAGGCCTAAAGCCATACATCCTGTTAACCACTATTGTGAAGATTGACCCATTAGGTCCCGAGATACAAGGGTTCAAAGGTAGGCCCGCCACCCCCATTTTTGAAAAAAACTCAAAATTTGGTGGGCCGTATCTCCCAAACCCCTCACCCGATTGACCTAAAATTTGGGATTTGGTGCTGTGAGATCACACTCAACAAGTTCACCAAGTTTCATCAAAATCAAAAATGGTCAGGTTAAAACCATTGGGTGATTTGACATGGAATGACCCAATGATTGTATTTTTAGAAAAACATGATGGTATCTATTTTTTCATTTGAAGATTTCTCAAAATCAACAACTGCATGAAATTGCTTTTACAGTATAGCTACATGTTAAAGGTATTACAAAGTTTTGGTATGGGGTCATGAATTCGGTTCACATTAAAATATTGAAAGCATATGCGTTCCTACAATATTCATTGATCGTTGTCGCGGTTAAAATCGAGTCTGAAGTTATGAAATGATAAATAATAAACTCTCTATGTTGTATAGCTCCCTCTCAAGGACAAGATATTAATTTAGCTATGAAACAATGTTTCTTGACTAAAATCGACCGTTTAGCTATTCCCGTTTGAAAATTATATATCACAACTACATATTCTGAGATTTTCATGGTCGCAGCTACCATTGTATACGGCCAAAGGAGCTATTTGAAATTTATCAAAATTTACCGGGAGCACCGGTAAATTCTTATATTCAATTTTTCTCGAAAACAGAAGTGTTTTAGGGGCTAATTTTTTAGTGCTTATAATACATCCACAGGGGCATCCAAATATATGAAAATTGTAAAGATTCACTATCCACCCAATTTTCAAAATTTCCCAAAACTTTGTATTACCTTTAATGTGTTAAGATTTTATCAAACTTCACTGAGAAGTGAGAGGACAATAATAATGTTTACAGTTATGTATTTGGGGTGTTGAGATTTTCTTCAGGAAAAAAAATTGGGATTGGAATATTTTGTGTAAAATAAAAAATAGAGTAAGTCTAGATTTCAAAATGAGTTTTCAAAATGGGTAGGGATGTTAAAATGTGTGAAAATTCATATCTTTCTTATTCTTTATTGGGTTTTACCTAAATCTGATAATTTCTAATCAATGGTTGGGTGGTTTGGGTGTTAATGGCAGTGGGCTGAGATGGGATGGAAGTGAACAAAAATCACTTAAGTATTCCCCTCTAGCTCTGAGCACATTGTGTTCTTCTGGATAGAGATTGTGACAAAGCAGTTCACAGGAGGGTATCAAATTCAAATTCCCTAAAACATGCATTTTATCAAAAATTACTGTTTCATGATGAAATTTCCTTTCCATCATCTGTTAACTGTAATCTATGAGTAGAATGTCAAACTCCCACGATCCTAAAGAGATTTTTTTTTGCATCCTGATGAGCCCTGATTTTCATATGCTATTTGTTTTCTTTCAGCTACCATACAACATGGCAACCAAACTAGTCCAGTGGCTCACAGTCTTTTTTCTTGTTGCCAGTATTTGGAGTGCCCTGTTGTTTGACCTCATCCCAATTCGGTTGGATGATACATTAAAAGAAGTCATATGGCCGGTGAGTGTCAAAATTTGTTTCCAGTTGTGATTTTAGGAAGAAGGAGTGTAGTGTTGTTATCATGGACAAGTGGCAGCATCACACATTGTTTGTATCAATTGGTGAAATTATTATTTGGTTTATGTGTTTAGTGTTTGACAATTGGAAACAAACCGTAATTATAATTACATGTATGTCCACTTCGTTTGCAAACTTTTATTACAGACTGATTAAAAGTATGTATGGTACCGGTATATTCATTGCACTTTTGTATAAGCAATTGACTTATTTACTTTGATTTATTCTTCTTTTAGGTGACCCCCATTCTACTCAGTAATTTCTTAAAAGTTTTAATGTTCACTTTACGATTAACCACAAAAACATGTTTAATATTTTAAGTTGTTTGATCCCTAGGAATATGTTAAAAAGCGCATACCTATATGATTTGTATTATTTGAATCATGGGTTACATGTTCATCTTATCGATCATGATTTAAATTCTACAATCCTTCTTTTTTTCTTCCACAGTTCCCAGCGTATTTTCTTGTAGTATTTGGGGTAAGTTCCAAATTTGTTTGTTACCATGATGATTCATAGTTTTCTGTACACAAACATCAGGTAGATCTACATTGCATTGTTTTTGTAATCTAAATTTACCTGATGTGTTCTTACTGTAGTTTGGTTGAAGGAGTTAGAGGTTTCCTCATTAAGATGTTATGCCAAAATATGTAAAACATGAAGTTTAGCATGCATAAGAAAACCTTGAACTTGTTTGTCATCAAAACGCAAAGTACAAGACTCATATAGTTTTCTTTACAAAGTATAAAAGTACTTGATCTGCTTATTCGTGATAGTCGACTTCAGACTATGTTTCCAATTTGCAGGTTTAGGCATGGCTGGGTTGTGGGTGGGGGAGGGGGAGGGGGTAGTAGGGTCAGTGTGGTGTTTTTGTGTATTATTAGTATGAAACAAAGGATGTTGAACATATTTTTGGTGATGTTATAGTCATGATATTCATCCACTTTTACGTTTTTTTTTATATTTACCTGGTAGTGCTTTTCCCTTGGAACCATTGGATATCGAGTTGCTACTTTTAATGATTGCGAAGATGCCGTAGTTTCACTTAAAGAGGTAAATATTTCTTACAATACATATTTCATCGAACAGCTATACATTCCCTTTCATTTTAGTTTCCTATGCCTAATAGTTAGAATATCTTTAGATGTCATAATTACCATGGATATACAAATATAGATATTGGACTGTTTACCAATGTTCAACCTATCCCTAGTTATGTTTAGATTTATAGCAGAGTTCCCAATTCTTTACAGATCTACACAAAAATGGTACTTATGAACAAGGTTGACACATCTTTTTTTATAGAGGCACATTAAAACCTCACCCCAAAGAATAAGTGTAGGTATTTTGAAAAATGAGATGTATGCCTGTCCTTTGATGTACAATATTCCTTACATAAATGTACAAGAGATATATGATATATAGAGCACCAACTTATTTATGCAATTTGCGTTCCGGCAATTGTAGTACAAAGGATAATAGCAGGTGAATGAAATGTTTCATCACGACACACAGCTAGGAAGGAAGCATCCATAGATTTTAATACATTTACTTGATAAACTACTTCACTTAGTATTCCATGTTATAAAAAAAAATGGTGATGCCCATGTTGCGCTGATAATCTGTACATTATTCTTGCGTTATGCCTCTCTCATACACTTTGGTGGGGAATCTTGTAGATTAAAGGTACTATGTCCCTTTTGCAGCCAACCTCAAATTATGTAGAACTTTGCAGGAATTATTAATATGTCATGTATGTCCTATCTGTGAAATTTAAATGTTAGCAGTGTTGTCATATTCAAATTATGCAAGAAAACCTGTTTACTTGCTAGACTTCACTGTCAGACACTATTGAGTGACTGACTGGCTGTTTTTCTTCTTTGGTAATAACATACATGAAAAGAGTTGTAAAGGGTACATGAGCATTTGTCTACATCAATAACCCACTTCTTGTGATGGCCAAGATTAAACTGATTGAATCTTTGCGCAGCATAAAACGTATGACCATTCGGTACAATTGTCTGAAAATCAAGACTATTACTTTTGGGCTCTATAGCCCTAAAGTCGATTTGACAACTAATAGTCGTTATTTTCCCACTTGAAGACATTTTCAAGCCCCACCTTTTTTAGGGAAGTTCTAAATTAGTATTACCTTTCAAATGCAGTTGGAATTTAACTTTTTCATTTTTTTGGCCTGCAAATGGGACATAGTACCTTTAATGGGTAAGAATATAATATATCTCTCAGAATAAGTAAAGTTATTTCTTGGGGTGAGGTTTCCTATAATCACTCTGCAACTACACATATGTGAATTAATAGAGCTATTTGAAGATGTATCACTAATTTCACTAATATCACTAAGTTATTCCACAAGAATATGTGTGTGATGACCATTGTAAAGAACAAAATGACTAGGAGACTAAGGGCTGTTTTCATTTTCAGTAAAACATGTTGACAGATGTTGATGAAGAAGAGTACTACAGTGGTGTATTTTGAAAGAAGGAGTGGAATTATAGTTCTTTGAGATATGAACATGGTTGTAGGTCAATTAGCCCAGCTATAATTTGTAAAAATGGGATAATTTCTACATTTTGTATATTTAATGTACCAGTATTAATGTTACATTCTTTTTGCTAGTTGAAGTAAACCTATATGAAAGTGTCGTAGTCGAGTGGTTTAAGCACTTGACTCGAAATTCAAAGGTCGTGGTTCCCCAATACGTCACTAATGTCCTTTGGCAAGGCATTAATCTTCATTTGCCACACTCGACCCAGGTGAGGTAAATGGTTACCTGGCATGAATTAATTCCTTGAAATGCTGGAGCACTGTAATGGCAGCTTGTAGCTTCATCAGACACTGCTTTGGCAGCTAGGCTAAAGCCAGGGTAATAATGAATGCGTCTCAGGATAGAATTTCTAGACAGACTGTGCTATAGAAATGCATATCATTATTATATCTCCGAAGACCGCTAATACCTTATGATTTATTTTGTGTTTTGTTTTCTTTGTTTTTCAGGAACTCAAAGAAGCAAGGAAAGATCTGACCAGCAAAGGATTTACATTCTCATGACACGGTGGAATGTATAGACTCTAGAAATAATTGAAACATCTCAACAGCCGTATTTACTTTATAAAGCAATTGATTTAAACCTAAAGATGATAATTGCCACTGTGTCCCGATACTCTTGTGTTTGTACTCCAGTTTTCATTCCATGCTTTTGGCTGTAAATTTGTAATGGTTGGAAATCATGAATACAGAATGGTCTTTATATTCAAACTCATCAGGAGATATGTGCACCAAGTATCAGGAACCCATCAAGTTGCTGGCGGCAACAAGAGGAATGATTGCCCAGAGGATTTAATATGATGGTATCCACAAGTGGAAGTTTGCTCAGTGTAGTTTGATTCATTATAGCAAATATAGCAAGCAAATCTTCAATGGTTATCCGTTTATTTTTTGGATAGGATAGGGTGTACTATGATCTTATACTTAAAGGGAAATCCAACCTGAACAACAAACTAATATAATAGAAAGCAGATAAATCAGAGAAGCACACTGGTGAAAATTTGAACAAAATTGGACATAAGATAAGAAAGTTAGGAATCAAATATTTAATATTTATATGTTATGTAGTGCCCGAAAGGAGAAATTTATTTTTGTAAACAACAAATTGGAGATGAGTCTGCATATGTCACAATCTAGTGCCCAAATTGCCAATTTGAGATTCGCATAGATACAGTGACCTAATAATTCACACTTGTATAACTTTCTTATTATTATCACATTTGTTTCATATATTAATATTTATGTGGGGGAAGGTTTTTTTTTCTTGTTATTTCTCTTTCTATAAGCCTGAATCTTGCTATAGTAGCAAGTTATGTACCGGTGAGGAGCCTGCTTGCTTTAAACCAGGGCCCGTCTTGTAAAGAGTTGAGATCGATCTGAATTAATCGCAAGACCTCCAATCAAATGCAAGTTTACAGTCTCGTATCTCTTATGTACATACAGTAGTTGAGATTGATATTAATCGCAAATAAGTTCTGATTAACCGTAACTGATTAAAAGACGGGGCAATATGTACTGCTCTAAATAGATGCACTCACTACAAAGAGATACTGTCCATATAATTTGTGAAGACTAAGTCATGGAACTCATTGAACAACAAATAAGTAAATCATAATATGTAAAGGGCATTTTTTTCGTTGGTTCAGGTATTTGTAAAAAATCCTGAAACTGAGAAAGTAAGCATATTGCGGTATTAAACAAATCTTATTAACTTTGATGCTAACTTTGAGCATAAAAGTTGAATATCAGTGCTTCATATGGATGATGTATTTAAAAATTTTAACCCCATGTTTTGTTGTATTGTGTCTGTCTCTATCAATGTGTCCATTAAAAAAAAACTTGTAATAAAACTATACATCTCAAAAATTCACCTAAGTCTCAAGTTCATAGACATTTCCATTGACATTCAATAGGATTTCTAAGAACTTAAACAACGGTTTCATAAATATGGCCCTGTTGTGTTCATGCCTTTCTGCTTGTTTGTACTGCTTGTGTCATTTTAACTGTTATTGCTATTTGATTTATGCCAAAGTGGTTTCTAGAAAGATATGACATATACTGTATATGTAATTAATGGTAATAGAATTTCTTCCATATTTGTCTGTATAATGTGCTTTTTTTAGGTTTGCCGAATCAATTTTTTGTGTATATACATGTAAACCGACTTGTATTTCAAACTGTAGGTCGCAATAAAACTGACTAGAATTATAATCATTAAATGGACAAGTCTGACTGAATGTTATTATTTGAATATGTACATGTAAGTCTACAGCTCTGATCCCCACCCCCCCCCCCATCTTTTTAGGGGTACAGGTATAAGTTCTTGGTGAAAGTGATACTAGTACTAAACCTCAAGGCATGATGCATGTACTTGCCTGCACTTTCGAGTCAGTGACACATCAAATTGTATAAGTATTAGAGCAAAGTCCCAATTGATCATAGACTGTCATTTCATTGTTTAATTGTGCAGGTTGATGGTGAATTTAGAAGAAAAATAAGGACCATAAAAGAGAAATATTTCTAGCACCAATTTTCAATTTATTTCAAGCACAAGTCATTGATACATCTCCATATATCATGTTTGTTCATGCTACATACATTTTTTATAGATATTTATATTTATTTTTTATACATAATTAAAAAATTTGTATTCCTTTCATAACCACAGAAAACAAAATTTGGTCCTTGATTATCTTCTTCAAACACAATTCTGGATTGCAAATAAGAAGAGAGATAGCTGGGAAGGCAGAAAAAATACATGGAATCTTGGAGGGATGTAGAGTTGTGGAAACTACACAATTAAATCTGCCAATATTGATTTTAAAATTAAAAAAAAAAATCCTCTGACGATTGAAGAAAGGGGTGGAGAGGGGAAGAAAAATAGAGAAAAAGGTAGTCAAAAGGAGAGAGAGAGAGAGACGGACAGATTGGGGGAGGGTAGGGGGAAAAAAGGAAGGAGTTTTGGTAAAAGTGATGCCTCAACCTAATGCAAATATTGCTCCTTCATTCATGTATCATAAATGCAAGAATACATTTTCTTTTTGTGAACATTTATTTCCAAAGAGGTAATAAGATATCATTGAATATTTCCTGTATAACATAGGCTGATACATTTAAAAGATTTAAAAATACAAAAACATGCAGAATGATGCAGCTTGGAAGCATTTGTGCAAAGACAAAATCCACTTAATGAAAAGCCTATATGGAAAATTACTTCATTCCTTTAATTCAATCCAATGACCGGGGTAATAGTTTATTTGTAAAGCGCTTAGAGACATTTGTATTAAGCGCTATATAAAAATTAAATATTATTATTATTATTATTAATTCTGGGTATTGGTATAATTGATAATTACAAAAATAATGTCATAAAATTGCACAAATCACATTCATGATCCATGAGATTTAAGATTTGCCATCTAAAAGGATAAAGAATGAGGATTTAAAGTTCACAGAACAAGATATTCCTACAACCAATTGATGACTACTTCTACACCTGATTGAAGACTGATTTATTTTCGCTCTTGAGAACAAAATATCTTACTCGATGGGTAAAAGACGCATACCAATACCTCACACCGGTTCTCTTTCCTTCTTTGTTAAATACATATGATGTATGTCTCTATCCTTAGCAATACAAATGATTTTCTTCAAATGTCTTCTGATCAACCGCAAAAAACATATAATGTATGGCACACAAAGTAGCATAATGCCAAATACCATTTGATTGCTAACATTGATCTAGGAACCATTTCAACTGCTTGAAATATCCTTATTATTGCACAACACTAAGTTGACTCATTTATGACATGCAAATGATACACTTTAGCCAGTGACTTGAAAATGGTTCTTCTGACTTATTAGTTGTTTCAGTTTTTAAGGAAAAATATGTAGATACAAACTGAAATGACTTGATCATCCTTTTGTTTAGTTTTTGCAGCAGAAAATGAACAGTCTTTGTAAAAGCTTTGGCTTTTTTATGACATAAATATTATAATTTAACCAGTAGCTTGAAAATGATTCTTCTGACTTACTAGTTTTTTTCAGTTTTGACCCCAAAAATGTAGATACAAACTGAAATGACTTGATCATTGTAATTTTTTTTTGCAGCAATGAATGAACAATCTTTGTATTAAAAAGCATTTATGCTAAAATTCTGTGTCATCACTTTTTTAAAGCATCTCAGCCTTATCTTGATTAAATGGTAAAGTAACGTAAGCAGTTATGACTGTATGACGGCCAACTTTATAATATAAATACATCAAATCTTGATTGTGTCATTAAACATTTCTTATTCTATGGATAAGTAGTAAATGTATATAAGTCCTAATTACAAAGAAGAAAATGAATGGATACATATTGCAATCTTTACAAATAAAAAAAACATCAATAAATTAACCATCGAACCATCAAACCAAATGTATCTCAATTGTACAAAACAAAAGTGGTTATAACAGTATAAATAGATATAGCTAGATTTACTTGGGTTATTTTAGTTCTGGAAGCATCATGAGGGAAGAATATACCCCTTTGAAGTTTGTACTAAAATGTTTGTTTTTTAGAGAAGATAAACATGATACTTGTTATTAGGGAAACCCGGATGAAAAATTGACCTCAATATTGACTAGGATGTGTTCATTTGGTTGATTGATTCTCAAAGTATTATTGAATACTTTTTTGAATTTTGAAAGAGACCTTGGTATATAAATGACCAAAAACTAATAAGATTTGACCATTTCGACTTATAAATCAGACTTACTAGGGAACATTCCTAACACACTGGTTGACATGGCACTTCAAAGAGGTTTGTCATGTTCGCTCAAATGCACATGAAAAAATGAATCATGCTAACCCTAGGCCTTGTACAGCAGCATCTTACCTTCTATGTTTTATGAAAAACATATACTTATTCTTCACCAAAACCATGATCTTGATCTACAATGAAGTAACATTTGAGAATATGATAACGCCAAGGATAATGATCAAATGATATATAATAAAGATAAACAAATACATATTCATTTCACTTGTAACCCGTCTAAATGGCTGGATGGATGATTACTGGATGGATGATTACTACTGCATACAGATGCTCATGTATCTCACTGACCATGTCGCATCTAATAGGAATTTTAACAAATTGAAATAAATAGCTAGATGATAACATGCCAGTTAAGTCATACATTGCAAACTGCAAATAAATAATAATGAATATTGTCATGTCTCTAACTTGAATATACATTATAAATATGGGCACCAATATAGTGTAGCTTTTCTCCTTTTCTTTTTGAGATTGCTGAACACAAATTGTTACATGTCTCATATCTCCATGTTATATTTGACATAAATATATTTGACATAATATGTTCAAACAAATTAAATAAACCTTCAACTTACTACATCCTTCTCTTTGAATATCACGTTAATAATAATAACATTAGCATTCTGTTCTTGTATAGCACATTTCACATAATGATATAACATCCCTGTGCGCTTCCAAAGATATTTTGATGTTATGAAAACTACTTTTGTTCGAGAGACTGAGTACAATTCACTGAGAAAGACTTTACTTGATTTTCAATATCATGCACATAATAAATATTTGATTACATCTTATTGGTTATATGCACCATTAGTCCTATGGTAAAATTAATATTTCTGTATTATACATTGGTGGTAATATGGTAAACCATAGCCCTAGACCCTAAGCTGATACATAGCACCAGTGGGATCAAGCTCACTAAATCTCAATTTGCCACATATCAAATTTGAGCACATTTTCTCCCCCAAAACACATACACAGCATATCATGGGGAAACTAGATGGAACTTCGACTGCGCGCAGTCGAAAATGATGCCTCCGTTAAAGAGCAATTTTACAAACCAAAACAGAATAAATTTTTCAAATTCCAGTTCAATTGTAATCCATTAACAGGTTCTCAGAATATCGTGATTATAAACAATTTCTCATATACATATATGACCCTTTGATCTTTGACTTCATGACCCTAAAATCTACTCAGTTCATTGGCTCTGCAAGATGTCCTGAGTTAAATAGTAATCCATCTGTCAGTTCTAATGAGAATGCATTCACAAGCTATTTTTGCATACATAATGAGCCCATGACCTTTGACCTTTGACCTTATGAACCAGGAATCTACTAAGTTCATTGGCTCTGCAAAATACATAAATGATCTCAGTTTGGCAGGAATCCATTAATCTGTTCTAATGATAATACGATCACAAGCTATTTTTGCATACATAATGAGCCGCATGACCTTTAACCTTGACCTCATGACCCCAAAATCTAATCAGTTCATCGGCTCTGCAAGTAACATACATGACCTAACTTTGGCAGGAATCCATCAATAGGTTCTTGAGATAACGCGATCACGAGCTGTTTTTGCATACATAATAAGCCCTGTGACCTTTGACCTCCTGACCCCAAAATCTAATCAGTTCATAGGCTCTGCAAGATACATACATGACCAAAGTATAGCAGGAATCCATCAATCGGTTCTTCAGATAACGCGATCATGAGCTGTTTTTGCATACATAATGAGCCTTGTGACCTTTGACCTTTGACCTCGTGACCCCAAAATCTATTCAGTTCATCGGCTCTGTAAGATACATACATGACCAAAGTTTGGCAGGAATCCATTAATCGGTTCTTCAGATAACGCGATCACGAGAACGGGACGTACGTATGTACAGACGTATGTACGGACGGACAACCCAAAAACATAATGCCTCCGGCTACTTCGTAATGGAGGCATAAAAAGAAAGAAGATCTACGGTCTTTAAAGAGCTTTAAATTTGTCCTGTGAACTTTGACCCAAACTTTTGTTGGATCTCTTTGACAATGAGTTGGTCCTGTTCACTCTCTTGACCCTCTTCTATTGCTATGGCAACGAAGGCACTCTCAAGCTCTGATAACCTATGGCAGTCCTCCCAGTATGAGGTATTGATGAAGATGCTGAAGATGAGAGACAAATATTCTGTGCGCACCTGTCATTAAAACAAAAATGAAAGGGAACAGTAAAGATTAAATCTCTTTTACCTTTACCACGGTAACCACAATACTCTTTTAACAAACATTTGCCAGAAATCTGCTTCATTGAGTTGATGATGATAAGTTTTAGATGCTGCTTGTAAGTGTCGGCTTGCATGGTCATGTAGATATACAGTAGGCTTGCGGGTACACCATGTGAGAGAGAGAGAGAGGATTGAGGAGTCCTGAAAAAGGACTCTCGGTAATCTTTCTTGGGGGTGTGTGTAGTCCTGAAAAGGACTGTTTGTGTAGTCTTGAAAAAGACTGTTGGTTATCTTTCTTAGCTTATAGTTCTAAGGAGAACTATAGCGCTTTAAGAGGATGAGTGGCAGGAGTGGCTCGATGTTTTAAACAGGTTGACTATTCATCGTCAGGAAACGAGAGTCCTTTTTCAGGACTCCTCAATCCTCTCTCTCTCTCTCTCTCACATGGTGCAACCACAAGCCTACTGCATGTATAGAGATAAGTTTTGTTTGATCTTAAATAACCAAATCCAAGTGCGCTTCATTGAAAGTAAAATTATGTAATACGTACAAAAGGTGTGATTATTAGTAAAACCATATTAAAGTGTAAGAACAACACTACCCAGCACCCCAACTTCTACCCCTAAGAACGATCATTCCCCTAGAGGTAGTTATGATGGGTAATAGCTGTATTGGGAGAATGCACAAATGAGGAATTTTTCTACAATCTTCTAAATTACTGGTATATTGAGCAGATCAACAGTTTTCTATTCCTAAAGATTTTTTTAAACAAAATCAGAACCTGAATGTATTTTAACCTAAATTTTGAAAACTTGAGGTCAATTTAATTCTTCCCATTGTATAGTTTTGCAACTTTCTCATCTTCTATCTGAATCATCAGTTACACATTAATGTGGTGGAAAATCTTTTTAAATACAGAAACCCCTCTTCAAAGGTTGTCGGGACTCAGCTGTCATATTACATCCCACTCAAAATTTCACCCAGACCCTATATTGTTATCACCTCAATGATTAATTAATCTGACTGAATGCATCCCAGTCCTGGGGGGTGTTTCACAAAGATCGTAAGTTGAACTTATCTCTAAGTTGGACTTAACAATTATGGAAAGTTGTTCGCATCTTTGAAAATATTTTGTAAAAGTTATTTTAAAAGGCATAAAATGTTGATTCAAATAATTCATGATTTCTATTTTCAAGGATATTTCATGGTCTTGATGTGGGATTTATAAAAAGTCTATAATATTTGAATTTTCACTATTGAATATGTTTTATTTTAAGGCTACAAATGGCTCTCCATAATATTTAAGTCCAACTTAGAGTTAAGTTCGACTTAGGATCTTTTTGAAACACCCCCCAGGTAGAACAAGGAAAAAACGGGAGTAAAACTAACCTGATCACCTGGATTTGAATCTTTGATCAGCCTCACAATGATATCAATCAGTACTTTCATATCATTAGAATAGAAGAGGTCAGAGGTCACAGGACTTGAAAACATGTCTGCCATGAACTTTAGAAGAGAGTCCTGTGTGTCTGAGCAATGATCAAATACCTTCACAGGATCCACTAAAGACAAAGATATAGTTGGAATATGTTACTAGAACAGGAGGGAAATATATATAAGTATGAAGTAAACCATTCATACTCTGAAGTTATCAGCAAAGTGCATTCCAAGTGGAGAGTCCTTGGCTTTCATAAATCCAATTTACAAGTAAAAAATGATAATAATCAAAGTGAGCAGTAGTTTTCTAGTTCTAACAAAAGAATATATAATCTATTAATCAAAAGAAAAAAGAAAAGAAAAGATGTCTATTGATAAGTACATGAATGTGTACAATTTAGGAGAACTCTTTGAAAACTGTGATTTTCCATCTAACTGCCCCCCCCCCCAAAAAAAAAAAAAGAAAAGAAGAAGAAAAAAAAAAATGAAAATAAACACACTTTTCATCCTAGCAATATAGCTTTCATTTTCATTACTAAAACTTAGTACCTATCAAAAAGATGACCATCATAATTAATTGATCCCCCAATCAGTTTGATGCTAACATATTTTTCATAGACTTTTGTCAACAGACCTCCTCTGTTGACCAGAAGCATGATCTTTTCACTGAAAGTCTTTGCACTCCTCCTCTCTGCCAATACTGTCATCACAATACTTTCGGCAGGAACTGAAAATAAATACACAAAATCAATCATATATTACTTACAATCCATTAAAAGAATGATCACACAGAGATTATTAACAAAAATAAGTCCCTACCCATTTTCTTGAAGAAAATTAAAAAAAAAAAAAAAATAGCTTTTCCTACATGCACCATGTGTCTTCATTAAAACAAAAATGAATGGCCATTATCGAAATTTTAACATGAAATTCATCAAAATTTCCAGTCTTAGAGAGAGCAGTTTACCATATTTACACTATATCCTACATAAGCTGGGTACCCACTTTATTCTTAATTATTTAAGTTATAATTATTGATTCAATTAAAACCATCAAGCATTATCATTCTTGCAAATTTCATTTTTAGAAAAGACATTTTTAAACTGAGAATTATCAATGATAATAGGGACTTTAAAAAAATCTTAAGATTCAATGAAACATAAAATAATAACTGCAATGGCAATAAAAACAATACTTCTTCAAGCATATAATTGCCTCCACTAATCTTATGGATAGAAGGAGATGGGAAACCCTAAAGAATCAGAAGAAAATATTATTTCAAGCAGTCTAGGAATGTAAGATTCATGGAGTTGGGAAATTACTTTACCTCTGAGATGAAGATTGAAGGCCAGAATGAGGTTGACAAACAGGTCTGGTACTTGATCTAGTTCATCAGCAGGAGGGGGGTTATCCATGGAATCTAACAGGTAGTTTACAAACTCGGCATTCAGTTGGTCTGCATACAAACACACAAAAGGTATTGACAATTATTTGAAGAAAAATTAGGGGGAGAATAAAGAGCTTACTTGAAAAGACTAAAAAACAAAATAATGGATACATGTGCGGACCTGATGATAAAAAGACAACTAGAAACCCTCATTCATATGTCATCAATATGCCTGAAACATAGAAGTACAATAAAGACATCAAGAATACGGCATCTAAATCTTGAAGACTTGAAGCTGATAGTCAAGCATTTTCAAACAAACTTTCTTACTGTATCATACACATTCACAACTTAGCACAGCTGCAGATCTATAAAAGATTTCATAATCAGAGATCAATGCTATAATAGAGAGACTTGTAAAAAATCTGTTACCTTCTGAATAAATCTCTTGAATACACTGTGTTATTCTGCCATTACATAAACATGAAATGGAAAATGTCATTACTCATTCATCAATGTTTACTTTGTGGCCAAAAGTAGTAATCAAATTAAAATAGTCTATTGCGTGAAGTATTTCTATCAAAGACAGTGTACTACAGACTCACCATAATGACCGAATGGAATCTGTTCTCCAGTAGAGAGCAGCATAGTACAAACGAGAGCCGAGTAGCAGAGCTTGGGGATGTTTTCCTGATCAGTCATCATATCCCTAGCAAGCTCCACAGGGAGGACAGAACATAGGAGACTGGACAGAGCATCGCGATCCAGGTTGCACAAGGCTCCAAACACCTTCAGCAGTAGCAGTCGAAGAGATGACCGGAGCTCCTACACGTCACACACATATAAACAACAATTCACTGTTAATTCTCAATTTCTTTCTGATTCATAATAGATAATCTTTTAAAAATGTTTTACCTCTCTACATTGCCCCAGGTCCCCCCCCCCCCTTCCCTAGAGTTATATAATCATCAACTATCAGACCTATGGACAGACTTCTTCTTCAGCCCCAAAATATTTCAGGGATATTTTGTTTCTTGTTTCAGTAGATCAAAAAGCATAAGTCTCAGCATCAGAATCATATGCATTTATTTGGGTTGTAATATGATCAAGCTCATCTTTACTTGTTATCAAAATAAAAGATTCCCATGTTGACTTACCATTTGGTAGTATAACACCAGATTCTGGATGTATTCAAAGTGATCCTTCTTAACCACTGCTTTACAAACCCTTGGATCTGCATCAGACTTAGGAAGGAAAAAAAATAACAAAATGATGCTTTTAGAAGAAGAAAAAAAGAGGTGTTAATTTTAATTTTTTTTTTTTATATGAAGTGATATATTCAAGCTAAGACTGTTAGTCACTCAAAAGGTGATGCATACAGTCATGTAATTGTATTGTTGTTTCATCGAAGTGTAAACTTAGAAAACATTAAATCCAATGGCAACATATTTTCACTGTTATGTAATCATTATTAGTTTTTCATAATCTTCAAACTCATATATTCACAGTGTCATGAATTTCAGACTACTACTTCTCATAATGATATGTCTTCTTAATTAACCCAGGAAAGCCACATTAGTATTAATACTGTTCATGCTGAGGGCCCTGCAATCATATCATTAAACCCTGCTTTCTCCTAGCTGACTTGAAAGGTACTCAAGCATTCAAGAAATTCCTTCCTACCAGGTACCCATTTACCTCACCTGGGTGGAGTGTGGCAAATGCAGATACCTATCCACTAGACCATGACACCTCTACAAGACAACTCACTAGTATTGTGATGAGTTCCTCTAGGTGTCCACTGATGATAGCTTCATCTTCATGTAATGCCCAACTCCTCTGCTGTGCATCATCTTTACAAGCTGTCAATTCTTTAAAGATGACCTCTAACCTCTCATGATCTCTGCTTCCTTCAATGATGATATTTGAGCTCGTCATATTCTGTATCAAACAATGATGCATTCAACAAAGTGTATTTTCTTTTAGATTAGTAAATATTTCTGTGATTAAATTATCAATAAATAGTTTAAAGTTATGGGATAAGAGAAAAACTAGATAATATCACAGATAAAACTCAGTTCTGAACATTTCAAAATTGTACAGTACATACAAATGCAATGGACACATCTTTCACAATAAAAATATGTATGATAATTAGATTTCATTTATGACCACCAATTGTAAAAAATATTCATTCTATTGGGAATTTGGAGCTTGGGAGAGACATTTTAAAATTATTTTGTATGGAATAGGTCATCAGGCTAGCAAATATATTGTATATCAAAAAGTTGATGAGGGCCATTTACCAACTTATATCTGTATCCATTCAATACACAAGCTGGCATTTCAAAACTATGGAAAAGAAATGAGAAAATACTAGAGTGCCGCATTTACATGTATACTGAACAAAAACAAGTATGCGATATGCTGATTCTACTCACCAGATCATTTGTTAAACTTGACAGAATTGCAGCCATGACATTTGCAACCTCTGGAACTGCAGATCCTACCCTCTCTAGGACAGTCCCTACTGCTTGCTTTGACATGTCGTAGCTCAAATCCGTTTCTATTCTAACCTGCTCCACCAGTTCACCAAGTAGTCCCTTGGGTATGACAGGTTCTGATGGCATTTGACTATGGTTTGGTGTTTCCCTATCGGCTTTACTCGTTGATTTGGGTGTAGAGGTGGCTAATGCTTGGCTAGAACTTCCGGAGTCAGCTTGATCTTGAGGGCTCTGCTTCACACTCTCGTTTCTCTGGGGTGGCTTTGGGGCAGCTCTAATCTTCGTTGAGGTCCTTGTGGAACGTGATAATCCTGCTGCTTGTTCTCGTTGGGGAGATGAGTTCTGTTGTGAAGGAGGTAGCGGCGCTTTTCGATGCTCAGTAGAAGTCTGTCTTGGGAGATCTGGGGCCTTTCTTTTGGGTTGTCCATCAGAGGACGCAGTGTTGCCAGACAGAATGGACTGTCTATGTTGTACAAGCTTCCTGTTTGATATGTAAAAAATCTTATGAAAATCACAATTCAACCAATAATTTTTTTCGTCTCTTTTTTAAATTGTATCCTTAACGAAACAAGTAGGCTACATATATATAATAGTTTGTAATTGGTTGAAAAGATACATATGTACTAGTTTACATGGGGGATTAGACCACCCTGCAAAGTCACTGGACAGGTGGTTATCTCATCAACTCAGCTCTCAATTAACATAAGAAAAAAGAAGATCATGGGGAATCAATAGTCACTGATTATGCATTGTTTGTTATATATATATAGAGGGCGCAAGTAGCTACAAGTAGTACAGTGGGGATTTAAAGGAATAAGGATTAACACTAATCCATACCTCATTAGATCTGATTCAATGAATGTATACGTACTGTAGGTTATCTCTCTGTTGCTGTGAAAGTGACCCTCCCTTCTCAGTAGAAGCCAGATGGATGAATTCAATCGCCCTGTCAATGGATCTGAGAACCTCATCATTAGATGATTGGTCTTTCTCAATGTATTTGGCTGGAACATACCCAGTCTGGCCTAAGTGGTTCATGACTTGCCACCAGTGTTGGTCTGTTTTCTCCAGAAGAGTGAACTGGTCACCTTCTTGGAAGCTCAATGATGTTGGAGCTTCGGAGCTGTAGGGGTATGCTGCACGTAACATGGTCAGGCTGAAAGAAATTGTTTTATTGATATACTTTCAAGGAAGGTCAAATAATTGCAGAATGAAACCCTGGCAGATAAGATTAGAAATAGCTCAAATCTGCAAAACTTACATTGTAAAAAACAAAGCTTTAGCAACTTTTGCAGGTCACCTCCTTTAGGGAGTCATCCTAGAGACACTCACAAATTTACAATATTATACTATAGCATAACTCATACATCAGCTAGCTATATACATATACACATGTTTGAAGTCTGGCCAGCTTATATGGCTAAAATGAGTTGACTTCGTATAAAAGGCAAACATACATTCATATCTCATGTTTTAAAAGGCACAATCATCAGCTCCCCGTTATGACAAAATCAAGGTGATAGAGATGATGATCCAATCAAAGGAATTATATTGAATTAAGATATACAGAGCTGCCAACCTTGTGCGACCCAAAAAAAGGAATTTCAAGCAACAAAAAGTAATTCATTAAAATGAAACTTACAACCACGCACGATACACTTCCAATGCAGAAATGTTCATTCCCCATGCTGTTTTTTCCATACAAGCAGGTATTTTTGTGTGGCTATTTTGGTATTATTGGCATTTCATTCTTTAGAGAATATTTTCTCTGTAAGTATGTTTTAAACTTAGTTTTCTATTGAATTTGTGATCAAATCAATATTTTAGGGCAGTTGTTTGACGTGCGGTATGTTAACAAAATGTTTTTAAAATTTTTTATTTTATGAAGAAAAAACATACTACCGTAATTTGGAGGAAAAAGCAGAGTAATTCCGGCAAAAACGGAGTAATTCCGGTAAAAACTGAGTAATTCAGGCAAAAACGGAATGGTTGTTAGCTCTGTTAATAGATAATTATTCTCCCTTGTAAAATGTAGCATGTCAGAACTTACAGAAGATACAGACAATCAAAGTATAACTCTCTTGTCATCCTTCCAGTTTAATTGAGGGAGGGAGGGAGGGAGGGAGGGGGGGGGGGGGGTACCCAAAATGACAAGGAATTGTAGAGGAAGTTGTTGCTCATCTTGGCAAAGACGGTTTTGTGAAGCAGACAAGTTGAGCGACAGTGTCGAGGTGTCGTCGATCTTGTAGTTACGACGGTTTTGCAAAACGACCCCCTGGATTCAACCTCTGCTGTATACCAATATGTCATGTGTCTAGACGTGTCATGTGCCATGATAGTTGATTTAAATTAGTGATTTGAAGAAGTTTATGTGCAACATTTTAAAAACAAAGTTTTATTAACATAATCGATAATTAAGAGTAGATCTAGTAGAACCGATGTATTATAGCCTAGGCCTAATTTAAAATTGGATATGGACGAGGTAAAATGACATTTTGGGGGATTTTGGGGGCATAACAATACGGCCGTGGCAAGTTTGTCATGTTTGTGGGAGGGGCCTAGCGGTTAAAATCTAGCCGTGATATCTTCAACATACGATGGTATAGGCGATCGTTCAGTCTCTATAACCGGAGGTCTAGTGGAGCCAGACGTAGTCTCAGTGGAACAACCGACGATTATAGAGACTGAAGCTTTCGGTCTATAAAAATAAAAGACAAATATGGATGATGGCTAAAGTAATGCTGTTTGATGCATACTTTCGTTCTATACCGAGGCAAAAGTGATGTCTTTATTTGTGATATGCGTCTAAACACATAACACCATTACGAGATTATTCAAAGTAGCCTCGCCGGATGAGTGATTGGGCGTGGCTTGTTTTTACATAATTTCACTCACAGCACAAAATGGCATTAACGGGACTGAACGTAATAAATACTAGAATTTTAGGATCCCACTGTTATACGTTTAATAGGATTTACTGGTTACATACAATATCAGTATATAATACATGCAATATCACAACATATTAGAGAAAAAAGAAGTGAGAAAAGGTGTATATCTTACAATATTACTGGACTGTCAAACTTCGGTAAATTTTCGGGAACTTCCTTCCCGATGGGTATGACAAGCTGTGTACGTATTCCATACATTCTGTTTGATTACTCATTAATCAAATAAAACAGCAGCTGGGCGAGAAAGTCAACCGTATTTCGAAAGAAGATATTGATCATACAATTGTTGAAATATAAAATCCAAGTCTTGAATATCTCTTTTCAAACATCTTCACGTAAAACTAGCAAGGAAAAAAAAAAAGGATACACAATAATAATAATTTGTTGATTACAAGGGTGGCTTATCATAGCACTGGTCATATCGATCTTGGTGTCACAACAGATTTTGTCCCCCCGCCGGATTGGGAACCGTACCCAAATTATTTTCAGTTTAGTTTCCAGTCAGTTCAGTTTATTAATAAACACATGGCATAGTAATCGTGACAAACAACATGATCCAAATTCATTGAGACCCCAAAAAGCAATGCTTGTGATAGTGGGGCCCCTGTGGAGGATGGAATGGACCTCTCAATCCCAGCGGAAAGAGACCAACGTGTTTCAAGGATCTGCGAAATTCAAAACATGAAAGATGGTAGGATACGATCATGGATTGCGATGCCTGCTCTTGATCAATGACGAAATAAACCTGTATTACTAAAATTGGCCAGACTCGACTTGAATAGATTCTGTTTCAATAGCCTTTATTTCTGTGATAAATAAAAATGTATTCTTGTAAGTAATTGACCTACCGTTGACCTATATTGCTCTGTACATATAGGCCTCTTTAGCTAGCCTATATGCTAATTAATCATAAACAACAATGGAAAGATAGAATTATCTGGCGGCCGCCAACTAATCTAGCTATTTCCCTCTATGTTATGATGTAGATAGATAGAGGAAAATGATGAAAAATTAAAACAAAGAATAACATAATGAGAGATAGAAAGAAAATATAGAAGGATATAAAAGCAACGAATAATGAAAGGAAAGATAGAAAGAACATAAGATGGAAGAAAAAGGAAGATAGAAAGATGAAATGATAGAAGGATGAAGGCAAAGAGTTACATACGCAATAGTAGAAAGAGAAGAAGATGAAAGGATAAAAACAAAGAAAAACATAAGGAAAGGTAGAAAGTGAAGAATATAGAAGGAAAATAACATCATCAATTAAGGACAGATAGAGTTATCTGGCGGCGGCTGCCAGATGATTCTTTTATTCCTAATGTTATGTTGTAGATAGAAAGATAAATAAAAGAAGAATAATAACAAAAAATAGCCGAACATAAGGAAAGATAGAAGGAGAAGAAGATAGAAGGAAAAGAAGATAGAAGGAAAAACAAAGAACAAGGAAATGAAAATAAAAAGAGGAAATGATAGAATAATAAAAACAATGAATACCATAATGAAAGATCGACTTATCCGGCGGCCGCATTCACTGGATCTTATTCAGTAATATTTTTCCATTCCCTTTCATCTCCCTCCCTTTTTTGAACCCTTGATATGGAGAGGGGGGAGGGTTGCTCAGTCGTTTTGGTCCTCCCTTTCCTCATTTTTAGGTACCTTATTTCATTTTCGGAATTATGAGCCCGATTTCATTTTCGGAATTACTTTGAACCTTAATTTTTTCATTTTCGGACATACGAACCTTCAGATTTATTAACCCTTTTCCATTCTCGAAATTATGAACCCCTTTTCATTTTCGGAATTATGAACCCCTTTTCATTTTCGGAATTATGAACCCTTTTTCATTTTTGGAAATACGAACCTTCGGAATTTCATTTTCGGAATTATGAACCCCTTTTCATTTTCGGAGTTATGAACCCTTTTTCATTTTCGGAATTATGAACCCTTCTTCATTTTCGGAATTATGAACCCCTTTTCATTTTCGGAATTATGAACCCTTTTTCATTTTTGGAAATACGAACCTTCGGAGTTTCATTTTCAGAATTATCGGAACCCTTTTTCATTTTTGGAAATACGAACCTTCGGAGTTTCATTTTCGGAATTATGAACCCTTTTTCATTTTTGGAAATACGAACCTTCGGAGTTTCATTTTCGGAATTATGAACCCCTTTTCATTTTTGGAATTACGAACCCTACTTCATTTTCAAAATTACAAACCCTATTTCATTTTCGGAATCACGAACCTTCGGAAATACGAACCTTCGGAAAAACGACATGTAACCGAATAATCGTACATGTTTTTTGATCAGACACCTACTGCAGTATATAACCCTACTAGTAGGCGTATTCCTAGATTTTCAGAAAGCTTGTGATACGATAGACCACACAATACCGGTGTTTTTAATAAATTAAGACAATTTGTACCTAGAAATATTTAATTGTTATCGTATAAAACATTAAAATATAATATATTTTATACAACACCTACGTGGATCCCTGTCATTTGATTGGAGGATTGTTGGTCACATGATATTCAATAGATGGTATATTGCACGGTCGTGCATTTTTGGTTATAATATATGCAGACTGCGTACCTCTCTGCCGTGCGCGCGCGTATCCCTGCGTGTATCTGACGCGAAGGCAATCTGAATGTAATCGAGAAGGCTTGAATCCAACTTGAATTTATCTTTAATATAAGGAGTAAAACATAATTTGTTGATTAACGTTCTATTAGATCTTCTTCGATGTTGTATACAACAAATAATGAATGTTTTTCATTTGTTCAATGGTGCGAATATTTTCATTCATTGAAAGATTAACATTAATTCTATTCAACTCGGCTGACGCCTCGTTGAATAGAATGTTAATCTTTCAACTCATGAAAATATTCGCACTATTGAACTCATAACCATTCATTATTTGTATAATATTTTTATTTTTATGGATAATGCGTTATACCACCATTCAATTTGGGTTTGCTCTCTTTTAAAATCTACTTTCAAAATCATTCTTTACATGATTTCAAGCTAACTTCGTTCTTAATTGTTCTGAACAATACGTTCATGTCAGTAGATGTGGGATTATTGGTCCTGTGAAGTCCCATGTACCTTATAATTATATTTAAATGCAGTTGTTCTTGAATGTTATTTT
The DNA here is from genome assembly GCF_000002235.5 of Strongylocentrotus purpuratus. Lineage (NCBI taxonomy): Eukaryota > Metazoa > Echinodermata > Echinoidea > Camarodonta > Strongylocentrotidae > Strongylocentrotus > Strongylocentrotus purpuratus. Next base: position 30,775,008 of record NW_022145612.1, on the reverse strand, counting down.
CTTGTATTTATGTATTTAAAGTGCCAATTTATACAGTTTTATTGTAAAAGGTATATATTTTACTGTGAACCATTTTTATGCCTGTCTTTTTATTGTGTGAAATCCACATCACGGTTGCAATAAATAGATAAATGAATTAAATTAGATTAAACATATATATATATATATATATATATATATATATATATAAAACACATTTTTAGACAGTGTATGATACATTATTGTAGTATTTTATCAGGAATGCCTATTTATACAAGTTTAGGCTTTGTATTCAAACACACAAACATGTATTAACTTAGATAGTTAGGTAGTATACCTGTATTCAATAATTATTCATATATATTTTTATTTGTTAAGATACTGTACTCTGAAGGTGCCAGACATGATTAGCATTTTATGCTGTTTACTGGTCAAGTTTATCCATTCAATATCTTTGTTAAGGGTCTCGGACAATTACCCCCTGGACAATTACTCCCCCCCCCCCCGGAAGATTACCCCGAGGAGCGTACCACCTCTGCCAAAAAATTCCTTTTATTAAAACTAACTTAATATCAGAGTAGACTTCCCCTTTAATGAACAGAGGAGAGGGGGCATAATTGTCCTAGGGGGCAATTTACCTCGTGTGGTAATTGTCCACAGGGGGGGGGGGGGGGCATATGGAAACGTTGTATCATCCGCTCAATCTGACTTGCGTGCATAGAACAAATAAGCATTTTTCCATGAAAAAGTGAAGTTTTCTAAAATGTGCGTTTCTTTCCAGCATTGGGGCGCCCGGAAGTCACTCGGGTAACATTTCATAAAGTATAATATAAAAAGACCATATGCGAATTTTCTGTACTTTTGTCGGAAAAATACATTTATCCAGCACAATGTCGTCTCTTTTTGCGTTGGAGAAGAGCAAATAGCGAGTTTCAATCACACTTTGGCCGCTCTCGCAAGCTCTCACTCGTTTCACTGTGGTCAAGAGACTTTGGGGCAATCGGTTAATGAAAATACTAATCGTTAGCTTTCTTCTGGTATCAAACTTATTTTGATTGATTGTATAATTTTGTCGGAATAAAGGAAACAAAAAGGCTCGACCAATCAGCGTCTGAATTGACATTTTGACCTTGAATTCCCTGATGCAAGCGCACTAATGACGTCATCTTCGCTAAATCGGTGTCTTTTATCGTATAATGCGACACTTTCACAATGTTTATACATCTTTTTTTAATTATTAGTAAGATATAACATATTTTTTCTGATATCACTGAAGTTTTGGGTTTTGTTTCATGAGTAATTTTAAAATAAGACCCATTTTACTGTTTTAATTTACTGGATCGTACCATTAAAGTCATAGGGTAGAAAGATGCATTTTCCAACCGCGCCAAATTTAATTAACGTTCCGACATTCTGTTAAATGGGTTCGTGTTGTTAAGAATCCACTGCTTTCTGCTCCAACAAACGTCCACATGCGGAGTCGTTTATCAACTAAATTATTCAAATTTATGGATGCTTCCTAGCTTCCCAGGTGTTTGTGTTGCTGTTGAAGCATTTCATTCACCTACTATCATGCTTTGTACTCCAATTGCCAGAACGCAAATTTCATTTTGGTTTTATAGTTTCATCGTATTCAAATTTATGAATGCTTCCTCCCCAGGTGTTTGTGGTGTTTGTGCATTTCATTCACCTGTTATTATTCTTTGTACTCCAATTGTTAGAATACCAAATGCATTTTGGCTTTATAGTTCCATGCAATAAGTAAGTCAATAAAAGAGTATGTTCTGCACAATAAAAACAATGTGTGTCCCTATTGTACAATGTAACGTGTCCCCTCATTTTGTTATAGTTAATTTACCCATTCACATAATGGAACTACCTGCCCGATGAAGCCAGTGGCCTATGACCTCTGAGCACTCAACACCGTGTGGGAGTTATGCTATGGTCACAAACCCCTAAAGTAGCCTGCTCGGCGGCCGAGCGGCGAGTTTTTAATTATTCTGCCCGGCGGCTGCCCGGCCACCGAGCGGCGGCCGCCCAGGCACCGCTCGTTTTTAGGGCATCGCTCGGTCGCCGCTGAAGTTTTAGCGCAGAGTTAAAATTTGGGCGGCGCCTGCTCACTTTTCACTCACCGCCCAAAATACGCTCGGTGCCTGAGCGGTCGCCGCCCGGGCACCGACCTAATCGCTGGGCGATGCCTAAGTCCAGCAGCGACCGAGCAGGCTACTGATCGGTCGGTCGCTGTTCTGATTTGTGACCATAGCTTTAGTTCGTGATCAAATTCTTTTATGAGACAAATACAAGCAAACGTTTCCATATGGGGGGGGGGGGGGGTAATTGTCCTTGGGGGAAATTTTCCGGGGTGTAATTGTCCTCGAGGGGTAGCAGTCCTTGGAGGTAAATTTTCCGGGGGATTGTTGTCCTGGGGGGTAGTTTTCTGGGAATAATTTTCCGGGGGTGATTGTCCAGGGGGTTATTGTCCCGATCAGGCCTGGTTATATGAATTGTACGTTTGTACGGGTGTGATTTAAAGTACGCCATCTAGGTGTCGTGGGTTATAGTGGTTCATTCCCTTTATTTTCCAATCCAAGGGAAGATGTTATCAAATGCCTTGTAGCAATACATTAATACACATTTGCCACTCTCTAGCCGGGTGTAAGTGGGTATCTGGCTAGTGCTGGGGTATTAATTATTTGAGGGTCTGCAGGACGAGCAATATCAATACCGATGTGGCTATCCTAGGTTAATAAGATCCAATTATTATTATTTCTTTCGTACATAATTAGTGACTTGGTACAGTTTTAACATGCATATAGGCCCTATCATGTAGAATTTAATTATGTATATATATATATATATATATATTGTTTAATTTGTTTGTTTTTGATGGGTTTTTTTTAATTTGTTTTTTTAATAATTTTTTTCTTCTTCAATGAATAAATAAATAAAAAAACATACTGCTAAAAATGATCTATTTCTGATTTTTTTAAAAAAATAAAAATACACAGGCGGGCATCTTGAAAAATAGCCCGACTGTCAGGAAAAATGTACCGAGAGGCCATTTTGAGCGGCCATTTTGAAGAAGAAAAAAAAGGGCCTCCTCCTTCCTTTTTTTCAAAAAGACAGGACGCTTAACATGTTTTTTTTTTTATTTGGCCTTATGTCGAAGTCCATTTGAGTTTTTTAAAAGGGTAAATGTCCATTTCAGTGCTCGCATAAGAACTTTTTTTTTGTCTAGGCTCTCCCCCCCCCCCCAAAAAAAAAAAAAATGAAATGAAGTAAACATGACGAATTCATGGCGATTGTGTAATGCAGGATCTGAATCGTTATTTTCTAAGAAATGCTTTTCGTTAGGTAACGAAAAAATAAATAAAAATCTATCGACGCTTGAATGTCCTAAGCCGACATTTCCTTGATATCGCAAAAACGCGTAGTAAAGGATTTAATTTATCCAAGAAAGACATCTAAAATGAAAAACCAAGCGGATGTAGATCTCAGATCCTTGATGAAGATAATCGTAAATACAATCTCTCCCCCGACCTCCGATGGAACAAGAAACCAATTTTTGATTCTGCGTTGCCTTGAGACAAGACAGCTAGAGATGCATGGGACGCATAAAATGAAGTGCAGTGTGAGTAATGTGAAAACTCAACTGACAAATCAAATGAAACAATCCATCACAATGAAACACAGTTCACTCGATGTACTAAAGTAAAAATTTTACCTTGTTTGCAACGTTTTCTATTCTGAGGTGATTTATTCACCGGCAGTGGGTCATAAGTTGCACAGCTTTCTAGTTGAGCACAATGTTAGACTATAAACCTAAGACATTGTGGTCATCAATAGGAAAGACATATTTACAAAAGCGTAGGGTCAGGTAAAAGAAAGGCCAGTGAGAAAATATAGTTAATTTTTTTAAAGTTTCTCTTTTCTGTCTCATTCATTTCTTTCAATCTTTCGACTAAAAAGTGGAGGAAATGGACGCCTTTTAGTTATATGCCACCGCCTCCATCCAAATCTCGGAGAACGTTTTTTGTTTTTTTTACTGGAATCTTGAGATGTTGTAATATCTAAACCCCCCAAAGATATATATTATATATATATATATATATATATATATATATATATATATATATATATATATACATGTACATATTATTTTATAGATAATTAAACAAATATGAAATGAAGACAATAAGGTAATTAAAAACAAAAGTATCATTTTTTACAAATGTACTTCAGGGTATGATGCTTCCGTTTGAATTGTTGAACTTGTCCAATCAATGTGAAGATGCATGTTTCTTCCGTCCTCTCAGAGTTCAGCTTCTATACAAATGACAGGAGAGAGAGAGAGTAAGTTTTTACCAAGCCCAAGGGTGGATGCAAGATAGTCTGCGAATGAGTAGGGGGAGGGGGTAGATAAATACCACACCTCCCCCTAAACAAATAATAAGAATAAGAATAATTGAACATATTGTACTTTTTTCCAAAGGTAGTATTGAGCCCAGGATTTAATTAAACGAGGTAATCCAATTTTCGATTCTATTAACAGATTTAAAATATTGTTTCTGAAATGCCTTTTGCCTAAGATATTCATATTCTTTTAATTCGATCAATGGACAAGTAGTCAGTAATCCTCATAATTGAGATCTACGTGAAAAATGAGATACAATCTTACGGTTTTCATGAATTTAATGGCCTTTTATGCAGAAGGAAAACTATATGAGCTTCTGTGAATAATGTAGATTTAGAGCTTGTTATTTCGGGCGAAAGATGCATGCGTGGTTTAATAAGTTGAGAATCTGTTCAAATTATTGATCCGACACACATACATACACACATACACACAATTTGTTGTTGTTGTTGTTATCTTGATAAGTTTTATTGGTCAGAAAACACAATGATTTACAAAATATGCGTTACATCTTTTAGCAAAAAAATAATCATATTGTTTTACACTTACAAATCATATTGTTTCACATTACAGTGTAACATAACAAAATATAGCATGATACTTCTACACAAAATCTTTACGACGTTTCAATATTTTAGGCTATAAAACGGATACGGGTGCCAATTAAAGTAATACATATTCTTAAGTAGACTTCGCGTCTTTTTATGCTAGCATATCTCTGGGAACTGGAAAAAAAAAAAAGAAAAAGAGAGAGAAAGAGAGAGAGAGAGAGAGAGAGAAAAAAAGTACTATTAAAAGCCTTAATACTTTCATGTTTAATATTTTCAAATGTAGAAGTACATAATTAAGATGACATTAAATGTTTTAAGATGTAATAGTGATAAACAACACACTTGACTTTAGGTTTGTCGTTTATTGAGAATCTCCCACGGCCTGATATGGCCTCGTGAAGCACAACCATGCAGACGTAAGAATTATAATCCTATTTTTAACATGGTGGGTGTGTGATGAGCCGCAAGATGAGAATCGATTTGATGGATATTTCAGGAAAAATGAAATGACTTTAGCAGTGCCTTGTTTTGCAGCACTTGTTGTTATCCCATTATCATGCAAGAGTAATTCATCTGAACCGACACGCAACGAGAAAACCATGCTGGATACGTGAAAGGTAAGCTGAGCAACCGTGTAAATATTACGTATATTACAGTTAAAAAGAAATCATGTAAAACGGTGAATATTTCCTCGAGACAATGGTTACTCCCAGTGTGTATGCCTACACAAGTAGTGATTTATATTCTAGATATTTAGGAAGAGGATGCATGTTAGCTCATGAGCCGTGACCGTGCAGTTCGCAGCGGTCTGTGTATCGTCTTTGCATTTTGAGCGTCCAGTGCGGATATTTTGTGAGTAATTTGGCGATCACTGATGCTCGCATATAGTTAGTGAGATGAGTGTGTGTGTATGCTGGTGTGTGTGTGTGAACCATGGGTGTGCTCTCTCTATGACTACCATCTGCACTCGGTGCATACACACATCATGCAAAACTCTTAGCTGTTCGCTCTCGTTCCATCTACCCACATACTATATGCGTTATAATCAATGGATTCGCATGGATATTAGCGCTACTTCACTATCTCCCGTAGACAAACGCCCTTATTCTGTAGGAGAGCTCATCGCTACATCCCACCGTCTCATCACCGGATTCAAGGATTAATTTCGCAACTTGCAGGAAATGATGAGGATTATTTTGATATGGGAGGAAAGTGTTAGCTGTAGATGCACTGCTTCACGGCGTAGTTAGCTGTATCATTTTTCTTGGTTTGGTTTTGTGGAGGACCGTGTAGCGAAACATGGGGAATGAGATGAGCGAGGAAGGAGAGGGGATGCCGCAACATCCAACGCCGATACCATACCAGACTGGCAGACAGCTACATGATGGTGTGGATAGTATGATGGGTAGGAGTTTAGAAGGTGCCAGAGGGGTTGGTAGAGGAGGTAGTATTAGTCCTGGGACAGGTGGTGGCACTGGTGTTGGAAGAGGTGGTGCGGTTGGTGGTAGTGGTGGTGGCCGGAGTGGTATGCGTGGGGGAGCTGGTATCAGTGGTGGCCGAGGAAATGGTAGAGGTGGCACAGGTGGTAGTATGGAGACTCGGGGAGGACACGGAAGAGGTACAGGAAGAGGTGGAGGAAGGGGTGAAGCTGGACCAATGGGTGGGCAATCTGGGCGTCGGACCGGTCCAATTGTCAGTGGATCTGCAAGTGTTTCACCACCTCATACCAGCGCAGCAAGTCCGGCGTTTATAATTCCAGGAAGGGGTAGAGGAAGGGGAGATAAAGTATCCACTCAGGGTCCTGGCCGCGGAGGGGTTAACACAGGACCCAAACCATCTAGTACTGCTCCTAGGACTAGTGACAGATCCAGGGTTCAGAATAAAGCAGCCCCTCCAATGAACGACCAACCTCCTGAAGCAGATCTAAGCCATTTGACAGAGGAAGAACGAGCTCATATTCTGGCTGTTCTAAACAGGGCTAAGGGTCTACAGGAGAGAGATGAAGAGAGAGTCAGGTAAATATAATCTACCTTCCTGTACATACCGAAGAAAACCAGATCATAATCATGGCAAGAAAGAAAACAATGTGGAAACAGTCTTTACCTTATCTCTCTTGTATGTTCGAAGTAGGCCCATATACAATTTGGCGTGCTATTGCAGATTGGAATAGGACTGATGTGGCTTTCACGATACTCTATGCATAGTTTTAAGGAGGGTGCGTCCTGGTATGTACCCCGTTGCACAAAACTTACCATTGATGCCTTTGATGGTAACTTTGCCATCAATGATAACTACCATGTAAACCTTGATTTTGATTGGCTGTTGAGCCCTGTTACCGTGGTGGTTGCCATTGATGGAAAATTTACCCCATCAATGGTAAGTTTTATGCAACGGGACCCTGGTCTTTTTTAAGTGCAGGTGCTTATATACCAGTGTGGGTGAATGATAGATGAATGACAGCTTATGTTGAGCTCTTGACAGCATGGTATGACCGGATTGATGATGTGTGTACACAATAATAACGATGTCTTCGAGCTCCGGTATCCACAAGCTCAGGCACTTCTGGTGGTAGGCAGAAATAACCGTCTGGTATGGGCTCTTAAAAAATAAAACTGACATTTGTCAACCTTCCCAATACATCTGTATAGAGGCGGCCAATGGAGCCAGACCTAGTCTCAGCGGAACAACCATCGATCTCAGAGACTGAGCTTTCGCTCAATTATGATTGTTGCTCCAGATAATAACGTGAACTGGCCGTAGTGGTTTTTCTTTTAAACAGTTAACACATTATCGAATAGTTCAAGAAATAAATTAATTTGTACATGGACTCATTCTTATTATTTCACACAAATATTTACATGGTATGAAGAGTGACTAAAGTGATATTTGAGGGTGCTTTATACGTCAACTCATTAAATCATCATTACAGAAGGTAACTCTCTTATAAAGGAAAAAGCAGGTCGCTCAAACATAACATAATGTAATGTATCAGAAAGGAATTGAGTGAACTTACTCCTCATAAAAATTGACTTATTTTGCAGATTCTAATCATGCTTGGAAATTTCAGCCGTCGTGAGATAACTAGAGATATATAACCTTCGGTCTTCTCTCTAGCACTATTTGTATTCCGTGACTATGGTAATTTTAGGTGTATTGGCAATCGCGTGTTTCATTAATAACTAAAGTTCTACAAATGACTCATAACTGACATCATCTGACATCACTGTCATTCTTTGTACAATGCGGCAAAAACAAGTTCTCTACCGTCATTTTGTTTACAATGCATTTAAACAAGTACTCTACTGGAACGCATCTTCCGTGGAACACCCACAAAAACGTTTGTTAATATCAACACTTTCTTTATCGTTGAGGTTATGTAGCCATTGAATCAACATGGTAAATGTTCAAGAGTGTTCGCTGCTTCTCAAGTAGAACAAATTTGTCTATCAAGAGCATTGACATGATAATGAGTCTGTAGAAGAAGACTAATGATAAACAAGGAGGGAGGTCAAGTACTCAATCTAGACTATTGATTTCTAGGACCATCTGAGCTCCACCATCTGCATGCACCAATGGCAAGACTATGATCGGACAGATACTGTGCCAGTTAAAGGAAAAAATCTACTTCGCTTCTGATACAGTTTCGATGGAGATGTTGTTTGTGTGGTAATGAATTGTTTACACTTTCTCATGAAGCTTAAACAAGACAGCAAGACAGTTAATGCTGGAGAGAAGACGTGCTTTCTGGGGGATTCGCCATGGTTTTTATAATGAGATAACCTTTAAAGTGGCGATGATGCGTGATATCTCAGTGACTATGATTGTCGGTTATCAGGCTGTAGGGCCTACTAAGAATAAATGGAATTAGGGAGGGGGCGATGGGATAATTATCATCCCTACTTGTATGAAAAGTATAGAGTTGACTTCTCAGTCATACATCAAGGGATTTAGACAATCACCCACCAATTAACCTGATAACCTCCATTTTTCCCTAGCAAAAAACTCCACCGAATCCATTAATCTTCCTTCATTCTTTGGTAAAGGAATTGTCTTCGATATAATTCAAAACAAATATTTGTATGTTTTCATAAGCATTTCATTAAATACATTTTTTGTATAAATACAAAGTTAGGTTTTTGAAAGAAGCCCGACATTTTGTATACATGCAAAATAACGTAATATCAACAGTGTAGTCAATGTAAAAATGAAGGGCAAAATTAAGAAAACGACTAAATTAAGGGGCGTTGACTAGAGCTGTTAAAGACAACAAACATGTTTGGGAGGAAATCAGTTTTATTTGTACCTAGTTGCTACCAGTAAAAGTCATAACGGTAATTCTTAATACACAAAAAATATATCAAGATGTTGTTCTGCTGAAAACGTGTGCCATGAATTTTTTAAAACTTATTCACTCGTCTCCGTACTTTCAAAAAAATGTCATTAAATGTGAGAGGACACTTCTTTGTTCAAGGTATGAGTACTACAGATGGTTGGAACACGACAGCTCAATCGATAATGTCCGGATACTTTCTGTCATAAAACACGCATAGAAATTTTATGACCTGTTTATGATTGAAACAATACATCATTCCCTCTTCATATCATTTTAGGCAACAGTTGCTGTTTTTCAACGTATAACGTCTTAAAATCTGGAGAGGAATTAAACGTTGAAACCAGAGAATGAAATCATGCTCTTGTCTCTTCTTAAATCTTATCTTGATTCGAAACGTTAAAGCCACACTGTCCTACTTGTAGCTACTTGCTCCCTCTATATAGAAAACAATGCCTAATCGGTGACCATTGGTCCCCCATGATCCTATTTTTCTTATGTTAATTGAGAGCTGAGTTGATGAGATAACCACCTGTCCAGTGACTTTGCAGGGTAGTCCAATCTTTCCTATAATCTAGTACAGATAAGCTTCAAACCCTTTAGAGTGAGGAGGATGAAATGTTAATGTATGTTTTCTTAACATCCTCAAGTGAGTGTACGCATTTCCCTCATTTTGTGACATATCTATCATCCAAAATCAGTAACAGCATTTCAATACTTAATAGCATCTAGATACAAGTCATGATATTTTCCCGTTAACATTGAGACTATTGGGTTTCTCAACAGCATATTACACCCTCCTACAAAACATGTCTTATGATTACACCTAAAAATACGCAAAAGCTTTCAGAGGTACTTTCTTAGGGACATAGATAAATTGTTTGAAATATTCAAGAAAGGTGACAAATTAAAAAACAAAAAAGTAATTGCACCATTTTTAAATTAAAAAGGACACTTGATATGATGTTAGACTATTTGGAATAAGTCCTGCGTCTTTTCTTGAAATACTATTACATTTTCACTTTTCTTTTTCTACGAATCTAGCCCAAAGAATCTGTGTGAATATGTATTTGATTCAAACTAAATTATTGTTCATCCCACCTGAAATGAGTCAATTAGTTCAGTCAATATATTCAGTCAATAGTATCATGAATTATTAATGACACCAGTGAAGAAAATATACGTCAAAGATTGGCATGCAGGTGCATTGCATATACTAATATTGATAATAACTGTCACTTTTAAAACGTTTTACCAGTTACAACGTACCCGACCAAAGCACTTACATAGTATTATTACCCCCGTCAGTAGATTCTTTTATGATTCTTCACGTAATTGTTGCATTCTGGATTCTTTATTGGTGCAAAAAGATCTCACAGTCGAGATTTATCAGTCAGTAAATATGAATGAAATCGCCCCAAATAAATTGTTAGTTTATCCTCTGCAAAGTTCGACTTGAAACTAGTTGCAACTTTCGAGTTATTCTCAATCAAAGTATCAATGTCTATTTATTTTACACTAGTAAAAAAACCATCAGCAAACATCTACCAATACATACTGCTTGGCGTTGAATTGTATACTATTTCACGTTTGGAGTTCGATGCTTACTTGAGACCAACTCTACCCTAAATGTCGGTTATTTTTGATATTTTTTTCTTTATTTTTTTTCTTCCAGTTTTAAAAGCATTATATTAGGGATTTAGATCAATGCAGACGAACAATATTTCCCAACAAGTAAAGAACGCTATGAAGTTATGAAGGATAACATGTAAGGAAATCGAAATCGAAAATGAAAATGAGGCAATGACGCCAAATTTTTATGATCAAGTCGTCAATTTGCCTTCACTATCAGAGAGTAATATTCACTAAACTAAAAATGCATAACTGCTATCATTTGGTATTCAAAATGGCGCTCGTATACAATTTTAGCGCCACATGTCCATACAATATACCAAGTAATAGGCCCAAATCGCCCTATAAATAGACTGTCTCCATTTTATAAACAGTGTAATGTCGATGGCATATCTGCACATTATCAATATACATGTATGCCATTACACCAAGATAGAAATAGATTTATTCTTTATACAATTTTATACGATAATTACAAAAAAGAGGAAATATTAAACATTTATATTGCTATAACTTCACTGTACCCAGCAATATCTTTTGAGTGCAAATAATGCATAGAATTCACGCCACAAGCATGTATTCATCCAATTATAGTTTTCGTGATGTAATAATCTTGTGTATTCCACGACCGCGCTGTCTCATTTCTGATCTTAAGGTGAACATTGTGTGTTTTGGACGAAATCTCAATATATGGTGCATTAAATTTGAAGATCAAAATAATAACTCATTCATTAAACATTGCAGATGAACATTATCATTTTACAACTATTATTGGTTAGTTTAAAAATTGGCTCTCATCATAATGGTCTTGGTATGTAATCATTGCCAAAAAAAAAAAAAAAATACCACCGAATACTGCTGGATGCAGGTCGATAGATAATGCAATTATCATTGTAATCATCGTTAGAGCTAAAAAGCATTCTTGATGTTGCAGGTGGTCGTGAGGTTATATTTCACGCCTTCCTCATTCCACTATGTTCCCTCACACAAACACCACGTTTCGAGTAGAGAGATGTATTTATTTTCGTGCTGATTATTTCATATGCAGGAAACATATTGATTTTAGAACCTGGTGCGATGAATATTCGAGCATATCGATCGGTACATGGTTAGGAATGGTAGGAACGCGGACCATGAATTAGGGGTCGGGGTGAGAACACTGTGGTTGTAGGTCTAAACTGTTCAACGTTTGGCTTGTAATGATGTAGTCATTCGTATCACAGAATATAGTAGAATGTAGAATTTGTGTCTTTAGACGTCTGGTGTCCTCTCCTTTTCTCTCCCATTCTTATTTATGGTCAGTATAAAAGTGATGGTGCATTTTATGCGTGATAATTATGACATTTAATGAAATATTCAGTTCCTTGCTAAAGGATTACATTTTGAAGGTAGAGGCAATGGTTCGTACACCTAATATTTTCAAAATAACCCCCACTCTAATTAATGTAAACGTGGTGATGTCGATAAATCAGTGGAGTAGTATTTCGTATGTAAATTCACAAAGACTGATGCCCTTAATTTATCCCGCCCACAAACGGTATAGGTTAAATGGGCCCTCTCTAAGAAAGGAAGCGGTTTAACTTGAAGTAGGGTAATGCATTCTAAGTCCATTAATGACTCTTAAATCCTAATGTCAAATGATATATATATGCATAAAACATAGAAGCTAGAGGTAATATAGCGTAGGCCTAATCCTTCACTTTGAACACCTTTCCTCTCATAAAATTCTATCGTGACAATTTCGCATGAAAAGACACACAAAGCGTGACTAAGCGCAGGTATATTATAGTGGACAAGCCCCCGTCACCGTGATAGATGCAGTAAATTATAGGCTGCGCATGACTGCTTGCATCCTATTAAAAATCCACCAGCATCACAAAACAGCAGCAGCAGGAGTTCAAACGCAAGGTATCCCAGCACAATAATGAAATATTGCCTGCAGGATATATCAGAGGAGAAGAGGAGGCGGAATGGGATGAAAATGGCGGCTAGGAGCTGCCAGGGCGGAACCAGACCCTCTAGATAAATCTCATTTGCTCATTTTGATGGTCACATTGGATTCCTGTTGGAGACATCATAGTGTGAAGCTTAATTTTACACGTGAATCGAATAAAAAAAATCACCAGGCAGGCAGGCCAGCAAGAAGAGGGGACAGTGAAATGAGGTTATATCTGCCCGACGGGGATAGGTGCCGCGTGGGTGATAAGGCGCAGTGGCTTTATCTTCACTCTAATGGTTCATATTTACAGTTCGTGGTCACTTTAAAGGCACACTGATTTTCACGACACTTAATAATAAACAATTGCAACTACAGGTGTATATAGTTCTCTGAGGAATCTGGAATAGAATGTCTCAATTTGTCGCATCTGTAAAGATTCGATTTTGGAATATTGTTGACATGTAATTCATGGTACTACGGGAAAATGGAACGATAAATTAGAAAGCTTACGACATGATATTTCAAAAAGCAAATTAGAATGAAACAATCCAGAATAGTCGTTAAACATTATGTCCTCGCCTCTCAGGTGATGCTTAAACATAAGGCACTCAATGAGACATTACACACCACTGGTCAATTAAGTCATTAATAAGGGAGTTTACAGAAAGCACATGGTACAAATGACCCCAAATATCCACAGATCTTTTACACATGGAGAAGTTCCACTTTGGGCATCTTAGAATAATAACTGCCAAAGTCCTAGATGTGCTTCATGAATACCTTTTGTTTGCCCTCTTGAAAAGAATACTTCCACCTGCGTATCTTGGAATGTACCGTTGGTGCATAAATGAATAATGTTACGTAACTTTCATGAGCGCATATCCAGTATTCATCTCTGGTGGGTTTTACCTTTTTCGTACAAATGACCTTTATCTGCCCATGCGCAGATTGTATCTGTAAACTCCCTTTAATAGAGCCTTTCCCAAGAGCTAATAAGTTCCACTTCCTCAAGTCTTTTAAGTTTGTTCCAGATAAATATATTGAATGCGTTTCTATTTGCTTTCGCTGTAAATTCATAACCGTCAAGAAATGTTTGAATAGGTGAAATGTATGATTAGATTATTCTTATTTGAATTTCGCATTAGAATGGATTTCTTAAAAGAGTTCCTGTCATGAATTGGGTCAAAATATTCTGCTATCCTATACATTCCAGGATAGGTGCAAAATCTCTTTTATTTCTTGATATAATTTTACGACGCAAGACAGAGTGCATAGGGAGTAGAATGCTACTGCAGTTTTGTCATCTTACATTAATGAACAAAATCTGATTATCAACACCATAAGCAATAATCGTATTTGATGAAACGTCACAGGATTTGTCTCAATCAAAATGTGACTACAAATATATGAGAATGTCACAATTTAAGTAAATGTAGCATTTGTTATTGAATCACACCAATCTGCTATTAGGACTTCCATTCGAGGTGTAAATCCTTATCAGCAGTCATGGCATCATCTGCTGAATCAAATCAAATCATCGAACTGAAATATTACGTTTAAGGAGTGGAACAGACCCGCAGGTGTAGTTGACATGATTCTATCTCTCCTATCCATTTTTTAACATCACTGGGTATACCCTCAACACCCCGACCTCTGCTTGCTAGTCCTAGCGTCGTGTAGCAGGTGCTTCAATGGTACTCAATCTCACTTCCTGTATATCATTAGTAGATAGAGTCGCACCGTTGTTTCCGATATAGCCTCTCTAACGAAGCCCAAGGTCTTTATTTACAACAGCTAAATATAGCTTTGTGACGAGACCCTAATGGAGGTTTTAATTATTGTCCTATGATTTATGTCACATGAGGATCGATTGTTAAGTTGACTGGTGTGTTCTTACGGGTAACATTCAAGGAATGTCATGGAGAGTTAGGTAATCAGGAAAACATGGCTGTAGATGGTTACAGCAAAATTAATGCTGTTACCTGCATCCCTTTGAAAATCGAGTGAAACACAATAAATGTAAACACAGTCAAGTTTGAAAATGGTCTATAAGCTCTTCAGCATTGCAACTGGTGTATAATCATTGTTGAAGTCACAAGACATTTGTTTTGGAATGACAAATTTGTTCTACTTTTCTCTAATATAAATGTTTTTTCTGCACAGTTAAGTTGCCAGAAAAGAATTAAAAAATGTATTAGCTTCAACATACTACAATGCATTTATGCATTTTGATCATAATATATCTTAGAGATCTGTCGAATCTGTTTCCTCAGATACCTGGCAAGTAGATAACTTAACTCATTTCATCACAAGAAAGCAGCTTACACTTTGAAAGTCCTAAAGCTATTTTTGCGTATCGTGTAAACAAGTGATAGCAAATTGGTCATTAAAAGGATTTGCAGTATTCACGAGATCACACGGGGGCCTGACGTATTGAGGTGCAAACTTTGGCTTTTCAGGAGGCGTGACGGCGGCACGATTCATGGGTTAGTGTCAAAACTGTTCCTGAAGATGGAAGACTAGCCTTGATCTTTGCCATACCCACGGGCATCCTGTTGCATTATTCAAGTTGACATTATGTATTCTAGACGCATGTAACGATGTCCTTCTCCAATATGTCATTACGTTGACTCAATTACCCCCGTCAGCCTATCCCTAAGTTATTGTCACCCACTAGCCCCACGTATAGCTTACATCGTACATTCCTCAACATGCACATTAAGTAACCTAAACTGCTTAGGAGATGGGTATCACCTCATACCTCTTCGGAGCAATAGGTTGCTCATCTCAAGTTGGATGCTAACTGCGTACCATCGTTCATACACTAATCAGGCAGAGGAAAGAGAGACAACACAACATGCAATGGTCATAGTGTATGTCATGGTTCTTCATAATTATCTACGTTCGTCGCTTTGTTATTATATTAATCTTTACATCTGACTTGCATCGCACTGCTGCATCCTTTTCACTAAATCCAACCACGCACTTGGATTATTGATGCAGTTGTTGATCCTCTCTTCACGGTGTTATGGCGTAATTAAAATTGTGTTTGCGAGTGGGCCTCCAGCATTAAAAGGTAAGAGAGCTGCCATGTGCGAAGTGGATTCTTTTCAAATGCATAGAAATGGGCTTACCACGCAAGTCTTACATCTCTATCAAGAATTTAGAACGACCAGTGTTTGTTGATAATCACACACGCTTATTGATCAACCGTGGGAATATTCATTTATTCTGTTCCATTATCTATGCGATGGACTCCGAAGTAACTTGGGATTAAAGATGGTAAGAGTCTTATCAATGGATGTGTGACTGAAATAGAGTCAGATAAATTGTACTGAATGCATGTAGATGAATAGACACATCAAACTAGAAAGATAAAAAAAAATTTAAAGCAGAAATGTAGTGAGGTTGATATACAGAGAGAGGGTGAATGATTATTGAAGAGAAAGATATATTTAATATGCGTGTGTGTGTGTGTGCGAGCGTGTGTGTGTTGAGCGAGATAGAGATAGAGAGAGAGAGAGAAAGAGGGGTGGGTGGGGATTGAGAGATATATGGGGTCAATGTGACGTACAAGGACGATGGACAGAGTCAGCAGCAGGAGGAAAGGCGGTCAAATTAATCTTGGTAATCAGAGACTAATCAGAATTATCATTAATATTGTAAGGAGACATTTTGTAATTGTTTCACTCCAAAAACCACATTAACAAAACCCTCGACTCACGCGAACAAAATTGCTCATCACATTCTGTTCATGCAAGTTCCACAGCAACAAGATTGTTCCACATCTCACATAGATTAGAATAACACGATTATTAGAGTTGTCAACTGATCTTGCACGCTGAACACGGGCTGCTCTTGGATTTTACCTCTATTTTCATTTGTAATATAAAATTTTGTTGATGCAAGTTCCACAGCAACACGATTGTTCCACATCTTACATAGATTGGAATGCCACGTAATTTAGAGCTGTAAACAAATCTTGCACGTTGAACACGGGCTGCTTTTGGATTTTGCCTCTATTTTCATTTGTGATATTTCATTCTGTTAATGCAAGCCACACAGTAATACGATTGTTCCACATCTCACATAGATTAAAATGACACGATTATTAGAGCTGTAAACAAATCTTGCACGTTTCACACGGGCTGCTCATGGATTTTACCTGTATTTTCATTTGCGATATTCTAATGTGTTAAAGCAAGTCACACAGTAACACGATTGTTCCACATCTTACATAGATTATAATTCCACGGGAATTACAGCGGCCAACAAATCGTGCACGTTGAACACGAGCTGCTTTTGGATTTTACCTCTCTTTTCATTTGCGATATTCTATTTTGTTAATGCAAATCACACAATAACATCATTGTTCCACATCTTACATAGATTATAATGTCACGTGAATTAAAGCTGTCAACAAATCTTGCACGTTGAGAACAAGGGGCGCTCTTGGATTGACCTCTATTTTTCATTTGTGGTATGACAACGATTACACTCATTTCAATTTCCTCCTGTCTATTCGATTTATTGTCCTCCATGACAGGAATCTTGAAGACGACTTTACCAAGTACACCAAAGACATCAAGCGTCGAGCATCGGACGCATCCAGTGTCGGGGAAGGTCTACCCAATAATCTATGTCCAGTCTGTAACAGGACTGAACTTGATGAATGTGCTATACCCGGATCTGCTCAGGAAGGGTTGGAGTGTACAGACTGCGAGAGACCAGTATGTCTGCAGTGTGGTTTTTATATGCCAGCCTTAGCATCACAGGTGAGTTGACGCCATCTTTGTATTCAATAAGCATATCGGAGCTACTTAGTGGGACGTCACAAAAAGTTCCTTATCATTAAATAAAATTTCATTTTAAAATGTTCTCCTCTCTATTCATTCAATCTTTTTGGGACCTATTAAAGATTGACTCTTTACAGAATGACAACAATACCATACATATTTTAAGTTTCAGAGGAATAAAGCCTTTTGGAAATTAAGTTCTCGGTCGCCATCTTAATTCAATTGTATGACACTGACTGCATGATGCCCATTATTTTGTCTTAAGTACGGATTATCGACCCCCTATAGAATAACATACAAACAGACTAATGGAGTAGAGACTTAACACAATGTTCAGCAGTGCACGAGCCATAAAAGATGCAATTCGAACATGACGGTATATGCTAAAACCTTTTGCGGCCCCACCGAGCATGAAAGCGAATGGAGATTGAGAGCGTTTCCAAAAACTACAGTGCCCATCACTTAAGCTTACCACTCTCAATCCTCAATACATTAGCAAATATTCTGCCAGCCAATGGAAATGTGACTGGTTTCCTGCAATGCAATTGAATGGAGACAAATGGACAAACAAATGTTTGGAAATGGAGTTAAACCATGCTATATTTTAATGTAAATAGATGAATATATCATTACCCTATTATTAAATATGAATAAATCAGAAACCAATCAAATGATAACCTGCTCGTAGAACATATCCTAGTTTCATGATCATGGCGGGAATACTATTTTAAGAAAGATTTACCCAAATTTTTGTAACGTTAGACATTTGATTTGAAATATGATGAACGTAACGCGAATCAATATTGCAAATCAGTCATATTACCGATCACCGTAATAAATAAATAAATAAATAATATTGCATTATCGTATCAGTTTTTAAATCAGTTGCATTTTTGTTCATGCTTATTCGAACTATAGATGTGTATAAAACTGCATAAAATTATGACTTCCATTAAAATTGAAAAGTAACAATATTTTAAAAGGGGAGAGGAGGGAGGATGTTCGTCTGTTTTTAGTCACATGTCCATTGGGAAACCATGCAGACGCCAGTAGACATTCGAATTAATGCATCAGATGGTGACTTCGTGTGCACAAATCAAATTACAGTTAGGTCATTCATTCTCCCTTGACCTACTTGTAGTAACGCTATACAAGTTATCTTCTGTAGCTGAGGGTGTTCTTCTCGTGATATTCACTCTCTAGCTAATAATACTTTTCTAATAGCCAGGTAAAATCTTGTTGCATATTGTGGATCTACATCTCTTTATTAGCAAAATGACCTCGATCTTGATTCATTTATTATGTTTAAAGCGCTGCATTCAGTTACGTCTTAACCAAGAGACAGGTGGGAAAAAAAACACCTCATCCCTGTTTTGCTATTTCATGCATAATTCAGTTGTGTTTGGTGTTACTATATTCATATCAAACATGCCGGAAAGCTTTGAATAACTCTGGCAATTAGAATTTAATAAAATATGACTTTCTAATCAGAGAGTTCTAATGCATGAAATCAGGGACAAGCGTTTGCTAAAGGCAACATACATTTTCCAGTGTTTACATTCATTTTCGTCCATGCTTTTAAAAATAGCTTACCCCCCAATTATTTTATTTGGCATCTATTTGTATAAAAACAACATTGAGCTGTTATAAGAAAGGCACCTAAGGTAGTTCTAAAAATACGCATAATTAAAATTCACTTCACTTATCATGTTTATCTGTCTATGAACCAGATGGTTTTAATATAGGGATATGGATATAATATCAAACAGATTCATCAACACTTGTTTTTTTAAAGCGAGATACCTACAACGCTTTTCCAACCGTATTTATTATTTTACCAGTCAATTGGATAAACGATTTGTTTGTCCTCAAACACACCTCGTATTTGGATGCTTAATCAAACTTGTACTTTGGCCATTTAGTGGACATTTCAGACATGATTTTTTGACTTGTTCTTGATGTTATTGCAGTGCATTCCTCGATCGCATGTGTACGGAACCAGTACCATTATTTCCAAACTGAACAATCTTAGGTACCGATTGTAGATGTAACCTACATTTTATATTATTACTGTTTTGTTTTATAAAGCTCTTAACTAATTGCAACGTAGCCGACCAAAGCGCACACTGTGTTATTGCCCCCGGTCACAGGATTCTGTTACGATTCTGCACTTTACAGTGCACTCTCTCCACTCCCTTTGGGAACATTCCAGCCAGTCGCCCTATTATGGGCGCGCACATGCTAATGCGTTCGCATCCTACCAGGTACACGTTCAGCACCTGGTTGGAAAGGAGAAATGTAGATACAATTTTGATTTGTTTTCCTTCCCAACAATTTGGCAATGGGGCTGAATTTATCTTTCTTGTGTAAGTCAGTGAGTGTGTAATATCTCTTACCTACTGAAACTCACTATTTTAAAGAAGGAATTTCACCCTCTACACTTACAATCCATATGCTTCCAAGTATATCTATAACTTCATAGTAGGAAAATAATTTAGACTCTTTCTAGCATAAACAATATTAATACTAATAATAATGCACAGCTAAAGCCGGGGTAATAATCTCCAAGTTTGGAAGCGCTTAGTGATTCTGATAAGTGCTATATAAAAACTGAGTATTATTGTTTTTTTTTAAATTATTTACAGAGCGCAGAAACTATTCGACATTAAGTATATATTCTACTGCACTGCAAGAGCTCCTGATATGCTTATATTTACAGTTAATTGAAAAGACGTGCTTTCAGTTTTGATTTAAAGATAGATATTCACATAATGGTGACTTCCTTAATGTGAACATACTATCAAAGTACGCACCACATCTATCTTTTTTTTTTACAAAAAAAAAAGCTTTGTGAAAAGTATTTAAAAAAAATGCCCTAGTCAATAGAGAATGTATGAATGTCACTTAGTTCTTACACGTTCACATCATCTCTACAATTCCGTTCCCATGGTGATGAAGTCATTTCATCGTGAACCCTAGGATGGATGACATGCATAGTTTGGATAATGTTCCCTTATTGAATAACGATGCGACCAGTTTGAATGTGTTAAGGCATCTTTCGATTCGTGTAACACGAGATATTCTCTAACCTAAGCTTTACTTCAAGTGATAGAGTCAGAGGCGACTATAAAGCAGCACTAGCTGGAATAGGATAACTTACTTAAACAACCCCCCCCCCACCCCCACCTGCAGCGGTTACCAGTACTTCTCGAAATTTGGATAGTTAGTACAGTTCTTATGAACGAAATGATAATATGGAGTGATGCAATGCATGTTTACGGTGAATACAATGCAATATGATGTGTAGACGTTTATTGAACTCATTATCATCTCTCCAAGCTACGGCCACAGTTCCATCGTCTAGTGTTTTTATTAGAACTGTTTTTATTAGCAACTATCCTCAGGTTAAATGATGAGAAGAGGCACTAAAGTTTTGTTTATTATTGCTCTTGTCCTCGTCCGTCATGTTGGAAATAATAATTACGATTTCGAAATATATTTTGCTAGTCTTGAGTGACATACATGTACATTCATGCATGATAACATGAGCACTTGCCCAAACAGAATTTTTCCGTGTTATAAAACAGGAATTCCTCAGATTCTGTTTAACTTTTTTTCTTCAAACGAAGATGTTTCCTTTCCTTCTTTTTCTTTCTTTCTTTCTTGCTACCTCTATCGTTTAATATAATTATAATCTTCCTCTCTTTCTCGTTCAAGTAGATTTACCTTCTTTTCCGTTCTCTTTCCTCCTGTCTGCCTCTTTCTCTCTTTCTCCCACTCTGTTTAAAGTCCTCCTTTCTCATCTTTTGATGTTATCATAGCATTTACAATTTCAGCGTGAATGAAACATTTTTTTGTCTGCAATGCTGTATGTTATGTTTATCCGAAGCGCAATAATGCGTGCTGAGATATACTATAGTCTCAGTTGGCCTGAAGTCTTTTTTTATATATTACATACGGCAAAATATTAGCTGCTTCAGTTGATGAGCAAAATTTGTGCCTGGGATAAAAATAGCATATTAAATGGCGTTTTGCTTACGGTCATGAGGATGAATAACATAGGCGTAACACGTATAGATTCGTATAATTATGAAGGCTCGCCTCTGTTCACTATGATTACTTTGATCTTTATCAGTAATGAAAATACCAAATATTTTCTTATTTTAGTAGATGTGAGTAGAAATCCTTATTCATTAATGAATACAAAATATATAACATTATCTGTTCACAAACTAGATGGACATTTATATTTGATATACTCTATAATCATTCTACATTAATTTACCCCGTGTTCCTAAAAGTATAGGGGTAGATTAAGCTCATCGACATAATATGGGATGTAGACTAGTTTGTTATTTTCATTGTACAATATTCGACAGAATATCGAGCAAAAATATTACTCTCTTTTGTAGCGTTTTAGCGTTTGAAGACGATACAGTTTTGATAAAGAGTTATTGGCATGACGAAGAAGTGTCTAGGGATATGAGACTAGTTGGATATTCCCCAGAGTGCTTATTAGAAGCACTCGTACTCGCTATCTACTCTCCATCACGATCCACCATGTTCGTGATGCGCTTCATGCTCCCTCTCCAAGCAAAATCTCCCGCCAAAATCTTAACCAGAAAGAGAGATTAAATATCAAAGATTCAAATGAAAAAAGTGAAAGATTTCACGACTGTGTGAAAAGGAGAGTTCATCGAATTTCCCTCCGGAAGAAAACAAGAAGGCATGTGATATATGGCACTTTAAGATTTCGTGTTACCCTTCAGAAGCAGCCTCCATATCACGACTAGAAAGCAAATGAGAACAACATTCGGGCGATTCTCTATAACCTAAATTTATTTTTAAAAATGCCTTACCTTTATTGAATCCCCTTACCAACATATTTGCAGACCATTACAGCTTTGGACACAAATTTAATGAATTATCCTTTCCTTTCCGGGATATTTGCTTTAGTTTGCTCCTTCAATAGTTTTTATTCTCGAAAGCAGCCATGCTATATTCATACTTTTTCTTTTGCCTTTACTCATATCGTATCAATTCTTCTGGGCGCACGATTGAAGGTAAATTATAGCATAATATATTGATGGTTATGCTAATGCAGATGTTAACTGCCATCTGTATAATTTTCACCCAAAACAGGAACCAGCCAGAACAAATCTTTAAGGAATATTATAAAAACTGAGTTCTCTATGTAATGCCATTCGCCACAAACATTCTTCGGATCCGTTAAAAAAAATGCCTTGAAGTTTGTCATTAAAACTCCCTATAAGCAAAAGAAGAAGAAGGAGGGTTTTGTTTATCTGTAAATGACTAACTTTGATTGTGAGTACTGATCAGCAGTTCTTGGTGTATGGCCCAATGATATGGTCGATTCATCAAATAATGATGATGGTTTTTAAACATGGTAATTTTAGATGTTGATATCTTACAATAAATAGAGACCGCGTTATTCTTTTTATTATTTCGTTTGCTATTCAGGGAATTTATTTGTCTTTACATAATCCTTCGAGAAGCTATTCAACCACAATCACGGCAAATTTAAATCAAATAGTGATAAAATGTCATTATCAACAAGAATACTTCATTAGTTCTGATCTACAAAGCTTACGATTGCCTAAACAAAATATTCTCTTACGTATTCCAATGACGAATTATTGGTTTACATAATTCTGTAAATATAGACCTATATCTAAATCAATTTTACATGCAGTAAATTTATTTGATAGTTCAAAAAGCATGCACTAGACGGATTGTTTGTCGACCGTTTCCAAGAGGGAAACTATAAACTAAGTGCGATTAATCAATTCTAAATCCACTGCACCCTAGCCAAAGGTAGCCAGTCAGGTAATCCCAGGATGCCATCAGTTCCTGGTTGAGATGTCATTTATATGGATCCTTTACATCCTGTGGGGACAGTCATAATCCATCATGAAAATCATAAATGAACGAAGTTATATCGATCACGGATGTGCATTTAAATTTGTTGAAAACACATTGAAACTAACAGTGGGCACGATGAGACACTCTGCGTGGTCAGATCAAGATTTTGATTTCAGATAACAGGAATTTTTAGACTCGCATGTAGGAAATAATGTTTATTATAAAAATCAATTCAATCTCGGTTCCTATTCGTAATAAGAGGAATACCAAATGTATGTAGATAGTTTTGTTTCTTTCATAAAACGAAAATTGTAGGATTGCCTTTGATGAGATTTATTATATTTATCTCTTCTATGATTTTTAGTATTACTCGTTAATCTTAATTCTAAATGGGTTTCATTGCTTCCCCCTTTGAGCATTTCAAATCATGATTGATTTTTTTAGAGAGCTTTAAGATGCCTCCTTAAACGCTCTTATTGCTAAGCAGGTTCCTTCCAAACAATCGTATCGGCTATATTAATTAAAACGAAGAATCTATCAAAAAATGACGCCCTATATAAATTTGAAGACGATACAAATTATATAGCAGCATGCCGCGCGTGATGCAATGTCACGATACATAGTGGGAAACATAATGAAAGAAAGAGAGATGGAGGGAGGCAGTAAGGGAGGGAAATGGAGAGAGAGTGAAAGGGACAGGGACATATAGAGACAGAGAGAGAGAGAGAGAGGTAGAGGAAGAGAGATGGGATGGTGTTGTGTGTCATATTTTCAACACTGTTTCAATCTTTTGAGATCCCATTTAACCCGCTCGGAGACTATAGATTCGAGCCAGTCAGGAAATCTTATCAGGTTTTCCATCAGTGTGACTCTGCAGTGAAACCCATGAAGGCTTTCACGGAGAACCTAATTTGATACGAGTTAATCCCGCATCCATGAGTGATGCAGTCTCTTAAATCAGTGAGATGAGATAATCACATTCCATTCCGCTTGTCATCGTTGCCCTCCCTCTTATCCAATTATTAGCTTTAAAATTAAGACAGTTAGTGTTAAAGTGGAATACTTTTAATTTAAATAAGATGCTATATTCCTCATAAAATGGGAAAATCATTGAAGAATACATTCAATTTCGGGGAGGGGGGGGGAGGGGGAGGGGGAGGATGATTTATATACAGCTTCTACCTGTTTGCTTGCTATTTTCGTCTCCACATTATCTTAATGTTCGTGATTATTGTCTTGGTGATAGTTGCCCCGTTGCAACTTTGATTGTTTATGCTTTGACGAAGATTGTCTAGAGGTACCTTTCTTTGTCAATTTCCTTTTCGTTGAGTGATGTATCCTGGAAACGGTGTGTTGGAATGACGACATTTTTTTTCCTCCAGCGTATTCTGGTTGATACCAACTTAGCATTGACTATTTGCATGAAGCATATATAACGTTGCAAATACATTAGGAAGTCAGAGCTGTTGTTTCCCTCTTCAACTTTTATTTCTATAACCGTCACTTTAAGAAGGAAATGGATTTCTTGAGTTATAATCCATGAGTTATGCTGTTTTAAATGGCTTCTATCTCACATGAGACTAAACACAGTCCTGACGGATACGTTTGTAAATCGTTCATTGCCGTATTTACTGCACTCCTGATTGTGGAAATTATTTGGTATGAACTTTAATAGTTGTGTTGGCAATGAATTTGGTGGTCACCAATCCAATCCAAAATAAATCAACCCACCCTGCCTCTTGATTGCATGCAGTCGTGTATCTGATCGGTTTCTTGTTTTAGTGTGATTTCTGAGAGCAATTTGTTGAATCTTTTGATTATAATGTAACATTGAATTCATGAAGAAGAAACAAAAACAATAATCTAAAAGCAAACACATTGATTCACGACTCAATTCAATTTTTATTCTTGAAAAAAGGTCGCATAATCCGAGACATTTATCGAAAAGCAGTAGATTTTTTTTAATATCATGTCTCCCTTTCGGTAATACTGCATCCTTCCATTTCCCTGGTGCCTGGTTTATAACATGATCTTCATCAGCGACGCCATGCGACGCCATTCGAGTTACAATAGGGCAAACGGATATGACCCTCTACACTTTATAAATTATTTAAAAGGGTGTGCATCTAAGTTACGCTCAATAACATAATATCAGTTGCGCTTAAAAAGCATGATTTAAGTTGTTTTTCTGGTCATTTCTGGTAAATGCAATTTTTCCATGATGCTTTTCGCTTTAGTGACTATATTGGCCGATGCGTATGTTCATTTGGAATAGTTAATGTCATTGGTAGGCTAAATGATTGAATACATAATCAGGAATTGAAGGGGGAGTATGTGGTTATTCAGAGTCTAGGAGGAGTGATGAAGGATATTCAAGATGTTATTCTACCATGTTATTTGAAATGGTAAGAAATAACGCCTTTGGGTAGTTATGCGGTCCTCATCATTTTCGTTTCATTTCCGATGCACAGCTGCGCATCGTATGCGTTTTAGTTTTGCTTGCATGCCTCGCCATTTTCCTGTCGTTTTATGCTCTAAGCGAAAAAAAGCGAAAAAAAAGAGTCAAGGACTCAGAAAGCACATGGAGGTGTATAGACTGGTTTGATGAACAGAGATCGTGTGGTTTGTATACCAGGGTATGTAATGACACAAGGACGATATTTTTAATGAGCATCATCTTAACTAACCAAATAATTTGAATAACACTCATTAAGGATGTTTTTACTGCTCTCGCTGAGAACGGGAGGTTGCCTTATTTACGGAAAAAGCAAAAAGCATGAAGATAACATGGCACGAGGCTCCCTATCGATTGATGATTCTAATACACCATAAGGCTTGTTTGATATCGGTTAAATAGCACGGTCTCATATACATTTAGCTGATGAAGATTCTGGCCTCATAATAATCAAGATATAAGCAACTTTTAAAAATTCACACTTTTGTGTAATTTGCTTTTGAGATTTTTGTATCTTTCTCACATTATTCTTGTCTGTTCATTATACCCCTCATGCGTAATTGAAATGTACCCTTGGGGAAAAGCTGTATATCGTCAACCTTATGTCCCGATCAGAAAAATCAATATAATTGACAAGTTACGAAAAAACAAAACCACGGAGAACAGAAAACAATTGTGGAACTTGCTTTTAGATTATGTACATCTTATTCTCCCTGAAAAAAAAAGCCGTACTGAGGGGGGAAATGGTAGATGGATTATTTTCACTGATACAGGCCGTAAATTAACGCCACGAACTGGGCCGTAGCATGATAGATCAAATCAATATACGTAGCGACAGACTGTCAGTAGGCTCTCCCACGTATACAACGAATACTGAAATGGAATACCCACCTAAAATGTGGATAAAACAGATTAGTAGGACAACCTTCTTCGGGGATTTTAGAAATTGACGTGCACCTTGCGCTCATTACTCCTTGCATACACCAATAGCCTTGTACTCCCATACCGATGTGAGGAGTGCTTTGAAATAAATATTAACATGTTGTTGACGGTGATACTAGTTGGGTCAACCGGTGATTTCTGCATAGATTGAATTGATTGGAGGAGAAAAAAGACCAGTGTGTCACTAGCATTAATTTGTGTATCTACTATCTAAATAACCATCACCTGATGTAAATCGTATTCTCTTTCATAACTTCACGCTGACACACCCAATTTCATTTCCATCACCATGTTCACGAATGCTAATGAAGCACACTTCATTTTTTTTATAAAGTTATAATGCTTTCTCTTTCCACTTTTCCACCATCATATTATTGCCTCCAAATGATTCTTAGGCCTATCACAGTTATAATGAGCAAGACAAAAGTTGTATTCATTTTTCAGGAGTAGTATTGCACTGCCGCTTTGATTCGCAATATCCGTCGCGATCTAAATTGAGATGTGTTCGCAACGAAATGAAGCAAATCTCCCCTGTTTATCGGCATGAAACCCCATGGAAATTGACCATGATGCGCTCCAGAATGACACACATGTAGATTCTCACATAACAATTTTATCTTGAAAACAATCAGCTAGATCAAGCAGAAACGCAGCAATCGTCTTGCTCTTTCTAAAGACTATAATGTATTCCGTGCTTTCTGGGAAGCGAAGTAAAGATGAGCGGACAATGTTCGCTAGCCGAGAAGCACAGGATGCATTCTGATAAGCTCGGTGGCGCCATATTTATCTCTCATGTCAGCGGGTGAACATTCATAGGAATAAATTGCATGCCGAGTACTGAATCTTAACTTCGCATGCAGTCTGCCTAGAATGACCATTGAATATAGTGTTTTTCTTTATTAATAAAGTCCAACCTAAACAAAGATAATATTCGTATAAATAAGGTATATATAGATTAAGCAGTGGAGTTGAAATAAAGTTACTAACCACACGCAATTTCAGGGTTTGTTGAAATATTCTTTAGGTCAATTTAACAGGATTTTGTTTCAAATATTGTCAAACGCTTTTAATTCAAATCTCCCTCTAAAGAAATGTGCAAATACCGTACATGTTTAGCGCATATCTCTGTTCCATACCTAGGCTAGTGATGGCATTTAGAGTGTGTTACTTTTAAGCAGGAGGCTAACAACTAGATAAATAAACTTGTAGAATGCGAAAGAAAAAAGAAAGACATGTATAATCTGCTTATTGGTTAGAGTTTGTTTAATGAAATTGGGTCAAGTTCCAATTAAGGCCAGTGCTTTACAGCAGCCGCAGTAAAATTGATTTGATAAAAATATCGATCACAATGTTTTGACAATAATTGTCTGCTCCACTTAGGCAATCTGTGTTTCGGTGCTTCTACTTCACCTTCTCTAATCACGTTTTGCTGAGTATCGCCTTAGTTTTTCTGTCATGTTGCAGCACATCCATTTATAAAGCATGTCAGTGACATTTTTGTTAATAAGTTATTTTTTAATCTTTTAAATCTAGAAGGCCCTTGAAAGTGCCAACTCTGTTTCTGATATGCTTTGTGAGGCACTTTCAAAGTGAATGAGCGTATAATGGACAAAAGTGTATTATGTGAGTTGTTGATACCAAAATGATAATGGCAAACACCTCATATAATATCTAATCTATACCTCCACAGTATATCAATACCCTTCACATTGTGTCTGATCTATACCTCCACAGTATAGCAATACCCCTTCACATGGTGTCTGATCTATACCTCCACAGTATATCAATACACCTCACATGGTGTCTGATCTATACCTCCACAGTATATCAATACACCTCACATGGTGTCTGTTATATACCTCCACAGTATGTCAATACACCTCACATGGTGTCTGATCTATACCACAACACAATATCTTAACACTCCTCACTTAGTGATCTATAACACCACACCATATTAACACCCTCACATG
Organism: Strongylocentrotus purpuratus; assembly: GCF_000002235.5. Taxonomy (NCBI): domain Eukaryota; kingdom Metazoa; phylum Echinodermata; class Echinoidea; order Camarodonta; family Strongylocentrotidae; genus Strongylocentrotus; species Strongylocentrotus purpuratus. The sequence goes on along the minus strand of NW_022145612.1, from coordinate 30,746,114 downwards.
TTGTCTGATCTATACCACCACACCATACCAATACCCTCATATGATCTATACCACATTACAATATCCATACCCCTCACATTGTCTCTAATCTAAACCATCACAGTATATCAATACTCTCACATGGTGTCTGATCTAAACCACCACACTATACCACTACCCCTCACATGGTGTCTGATCTCTTCCACCACAATATCTAAACACCCCTCACTTTGTGATCTAAACCATCACAGTATATCAATACTCTCACATGTTGTCTGATCTAAACCACCACACTATACCAATACCCCTCACATGGTGTCTGATCTATACCACAACACAATATCTTAACACTCCTCACTTAGTGATCTATAACACCACATCATATTAACACCCTCACATGTTGTCTGATCTATACCACCACACCATACCAATACCCTCATATGATCTATACCACATTACAATATCCATACCCCTCACATTGTCTCTAATCTAAACCATCACAGTATATCAATACTCTCACATGGTGTCTGATCTAAACCACCACACTATACCAATACCCCTCACATGGTGTCTGATCTCTTCCACCACAATATCTAAACACCCCTCACTTTGTGATCTAAACCATCACAGTATATCAATACTCTCACATGGTGTCTGATCTAAACCACCACACTATACCAATACCCCTCACATGGTGTCTGATCTCTTCCACTACACTCAACCTAATATATCCCTCTCATGGAGTAAGATCTTTAACACACCGTTATATCCATGGTAGTTGAGAGAGCCATATAGCCGTACGTTCTCGTTATCTTGTATCCTATATGCGTGGTCTAATATTAAATTACATGCAGCCTGACTTTGGCCGAAGCCAATATCGATATGTAACCTTGGCATTTTGCTGTACACCATGCAGCCACATCCTTACCGCGCATATCAATAACAAACCATAATTACATTTCTTGCATCTCATGATTAGGTCATTGTGGCTTTAATTGTGATTTATGGTCAGGAAACCTGGGAATGATATTCCTACGCGTTATGATAAAAAAGTTGATCCTAATTATACCCGCAGTTTATCCAAACGTAGTTTACAGGAAGATGTTAATGTTATGTTTACAATAATGTTTAGATTGTTTTACCACTTCCCTGTGACAGTATTTCAATTGAGATAGGCATGATAGGAAAGACCTCAAATGTATTTTTTCAACTCAGTATCAAATAGATGCTCTGTATTCACTGTATATCTATATGAATACATACATAAATATACACCGCTAAGTGGAGAAGGTACGGTGTCACCTTGATACACGTTGTAAATTATTTAGAATGCGAATGATCTATCTCATGTATTTCATGATTATATTCATGACAAGAGTACATGACTGTTGTTTTTCTTTATCAGCATTCGCATTCTTAGTTTTCTTGGCCACAATAACAGGTGTTTTTTGTTCAACTCTGAATTGAGTTACCATCTGATCACGTGACATGAGTCAAGAATAAATCATCAGTATACACTGTTATCACCATGGTGCCATCCACGTGACTAAGAGATCAGTGACACTGTATGAAGTACTCGGCGATACATAAGGAATATGAAAATATGATTATGTGCTTTTAGGCGCAAAACCCAATGGAATTAGACAAATTATGATGTTCTGTTTGTCGTAGTGATACACGTACTCCACAAGATAGAGTAATTACATTAATAATTGATGCTGGCGGAACGAACCAGGCATCACCGCTCTCATCTAAGCACTCTCTCCGTAACAAGTTCTATTCAAGAGACATTAATTATTAGGTTTCAAGCGTAAGAGTCTGGTTGTTGTAATTTTTATTATTTATGTGTCCCTTTTTAATGAATCAGTTGCAGAGCTTAAGATAGTACATGGAGGTGAATTTCTTCCGTATTGGTGTTTATTAAACAACCATGCTTAACAAACCAATGATGACATCTTAGATATATCATACTGAAATAAATGCTTTTCTCAAACGAATCGTAAGGATTTATATTTATGAATAAAATTCGATTTGGTGTACAGCGCGTAGCTTTGTTATTCAGTATATATACGCTCGTAAAAATACTGGTCTTGACTACAGACATGAGTATATTTAGGACATTGGAACGACATTGCTTTTTTATTAAGATAGTAAATTAGTTGTAAAAATTATTTGTCTTTCCTTTTTTTTTTTTACTTCTTCGTATTTTCATTATTTTGTCTTCTGCAAAATTGTTCTAATTTTTCCTGTAATTTCTGTGGGTCTAATAACAGATACATTTAAAAAACATGTCTTAAGGTACATTTTAATTCCATCAAACTTTCTTTTTAAAGTACAGATTAAGTTAAACTGACCGCACTCTTAATTTTTCCATAACCAAGGTGTGTTTTTCTTTTAATTCATAAAATTGTTTTCTGTTCTTTATTCCCCTTGTTGTATTTATGTACAAAACAAAACATTGCTAAACAGGAATGGCATGCAACATCTGTTCTTCTCGTGCCTAACATTTCTTAACTCTATTTAGGACAATGGAGCTTTTTTTACGCGTCCGTGGTCTATGATTGTGCTAAACCGATTCAAGCGATTTAGTTTCTGGTTATTTCCCCCTAGACAGAAGATTTAAAATGATGTGATGATAGACAGCAGCCTGGTATACTAACCTATGGTGTCCACACTTGCACAAGCATTGCTTTTTAGTAGACCCCTCTGTGTTCCAATATGTATTCCTACATTAATATTCTGTTTATAATTGATTTGTAATGTTTTGTTGGAAACATAAATAAGTTGAAATGGAAATTGAAATTGAATTGAAATACTTGAAACGCTTTGCCGAATAGAATGTTTGGGGTCCTTCACCGTCTTATCGAAACCATATATTAGCGAAATAGAGGATTTCACAAAAAAACATTGGATATTACTTAAGATTTCTTGAAGAAGAATGAAGAATAATCATGGATATGCTAGTGAACAGTATTATTTAGATAGTATAAATAAGACGTCCAAGCAATTTATTGAATTGGTTTATTAAAAAATTAACATGACATGCAACTCAAAACCGATATTGTTTGTTTTACAAAGCTATCATATATTCACAATAAAAAAAAATAACAATGGCAACATCACGCAGCAATATCGTAAGAGATAAGAAATAAAAATGTATCGAAGATGCGGATAAGTAGCCATCAAAGCAATCAAGACAATGCAATTTAATATTCAAGGATAAATTCAATTGAACATATGTTCAGGAATATTAGGCTTATTGCACGAAAATATCACTAAAGATAAACAAGCTTAGTTGAGTAAGAGAGGTGAATAATTACACAGATGAAGCACATTATTATGGAGAACCATACATAATGGGTAATAAAGAAATGAAATCCTATCGCAACAAAAAAATCAAAGCAGTCCCCAAAGTCAACAACCCCATCAGAATATAAATGCTTATGTTGTGATTTTAATCTCATACAAAACACTGTTCGTTTCGTCGTCTCTATATTATAATAATTTAAAAACGCCATTGTAATCTAGGCCTACTAGTTGTATCGTAGACCATGGATTGAGTTTAAGCCACATTTATTACTTCCAGCTTTTCATCTATCATAGTTCAATGTCCTACCGAACCTACCCTGGAAGACAAATCCCTTTGATCTTTGCTCAATATAGCATGCAATTTTAATCACATAATTATAATCTATTCTCGGCGTAGATTCTTTGTCTTTCTACACCTATATCATAATTAGATGGACGCCATACCCGAGCCTATATATATATATATTTTTTTTTTTTTCTTGCTCAGAATCAAAGCCAATTTTACTCTCCTCATGCAGAGTGAAAGTCCAAATTGCCTGCGGAGAAATAAAATTCATATTATGAATTCTTAGTCATTCACGATACTCGCTACTTTGGAGGCACCACACTAATGATGATACAATTATTGTTTGTGATTTTTGGAGATAGATAGCTCCATATACTTTCTGATAAGAGTAGGTTTTGACATGTAGTTTGTTATCTATGAATATAGATTCTTTTCGTTCAGCTTGCTGACTTGTAAAGTAAAATTTCAATTTTAAAAAGAAGAAAAACTCGATCTCAACATGCTCAATAATCATGTATAAGAGCATTTGATGTGAATCGTGAAATTAAATGAATATATCTGGATGGATTTATTGGGGGATTTTCAGATATTTTGAATCATTAATGCAAGGGAGTGTTTCACAAAGACTAAGATTGTCTTTAAGTTTGACTTAACTATGGCAGGTCATTCATGCCACTGTTTTCTCTCACTATTTACTGAAATTGGTCTCTCAAGGGACGTACAAATATGGTCACAAATCTACAGAATTTACCTTTTTTATAGTTAAGTCTAACTTAAAGTCGATCTTAGTCTTTGTGAAACACCCCCAGGTTGGGTATGTATTCTGAAAAAAAAATATTAGATGTTAAAATAAATACCCATAAGATTTTATCGAGGGAAGCTGCCTACCTGTTTTGGTTTTCATTCTTTTTATCTATTCCGTACATGCCGGTGGATGTGAGTATATCCAGGATGTACCTTTAATAATCCATAGGGACTGAATGTCACGTGATACCCGAACGAAAATTTGATGGGAGAAGAGCATTGCCCGAGGGCACGATAAAAGCTGGAGTGTTTGGAGCGGGAAAGAACCATGAACAAATATTTTGTGATGAATTCATGAATCAGATATGATTAATTAAAGTCAATGAGGTATACCGACTTGGCATATTGATGACTTGAGAGGCCTTATCATATTTTTTTGTTCAGAGCTATAGGGTCATAATCTCATATAATTTTACATTCAGTTAGTGCCCTTCTGGCTCTCACAAGATGATATCTAAAGGTGCAGTTCCACTCAACTGTATCTGACAAAGATACATAGACAAAGATTTAGTAAGAGGGAGAAAGGAGAGAGGAGAGTGATGAAAAGCATTGCACCCCTCCCTGTTCCAAAATGACATATTCTGCAGTGCTCATTTATGTTTTGTTAGTTGCATTGTTTTAACTATACATATATCTTACGCTCAACTCAAAGCTAGGGAGAATTTTCACCATAACCACCTTTTCTACCATTTCCCATTCCAAGCCCTCACCCTAGTATCGTTTTTGTTATTTCACTTTAAGGGCATGGTTGGTGATTGCGAATTTATTTGTTTCTAAATTGCAAAATTTGAATCAATTCGGCGTTCTGTAATTGAGCCTAATGGCTACAGCAGCAAAAGACGAGATTGAATTGTTGGGTATTACTTTACTGCTAGCCGGGGCAAGAAGAACGTCATGTTATTGCATACCTCTCCTCGCTGCAAGCTATCTTACTAGAACTGGGTTAAAATACACACATTTCCAGGTTATGGCACAGAAAAAAAATGATTACATGCGAGAAAAACTTGGAATCATTCTACCTCGCAGGCATCCAATAATGCCAACTACGCATTTTCTATCGTTCCCACCATCTATTATTTTTTTAAATGCCAAGCTGAAGAAAAAAAAAATCATATCTTTTGTATATTAATCTTCATCTAAATCTGCATTGTTCTGCAGACTATACCCCACCCCCTCAATTTCAATACCCCCCTTATCTCTCGGACATCTTTAATTTTTGTTGTCTGTATAGTTACATCTCTCTAGCTCTCTGATAACACTTATTTCAATTCCATCTCATCACTTGCGACAATTTTTAATGAAAAACAACCTATAAACCCTAATGAAATTACATGTGAGAGTGTTCAAATACGTACATAATGATATATTGGATATGTTAATAATTTTTTAACACAATACTTTCTTGTTTATTTCATTGTGTTTAAACTTTGCACCACACTCCATTCCCTCCTCCCCCCGTCACTCTAAACTCAATATTACCATGTATAACCATGACGCCATGCCGCTCACACTCGCGTACATAGCCAGCTAAACATTAGACAGAGGCGTATTCTCGCTGTTTAAAAAAAAAATCAAAACATTTCTTATTCTCTAATTCTCACAATATATAGTGTGCAAGCACTATATTAATAAATATAGGTATTAATAAATAGGTATTAATAAATAGGTATTAATAAATATAGGTATTACATAGGTATTAATAAATAGGTATTAATAAATATAGTTATTAATTTTTTTCACAATTGTCATTATTGGTATGTTGATGGATATGATGCAAAATCATCCTATATCCAATACACAGACGGATTTTTAATTCTATACCATGTGTCTATTCCTTCCCCTTTTCATACGCACCCTTTAATCTTGACGGGCGTCTGACATTAAAAAGCAAATCCTACTTGTTGATAAAACAATCTCACAGTCTTCCTTGTCTTGTAACTAGCTGTCATCCCTGAGCAGGTTCACTTACCAAACTTCACTCTTCAGGTCAACCATCTCAGCTAACATTATCAAACAAACACAACAATTCCTCGAACAAGCGCCGAGACTCTCTCTCCCCTCATCCTTCTCTCTCTCTCTCTCACCAGTCCTCTCTATCTACGTCTCTCTGCCATTCCACTCCCTCCATCTCCTTCTATTCCCCTCTTTCTCTCTCCTTCCTACTCTCTCTCTCTTTAATTCTCACTTTCAGTTTCATCCGTTCGGTTCCATCCTCTCTCTTCCCTTCTCTCCCTCTCCATCTCTCTCTCTCTCTCTCTCTCTGGCCATTTATATTCATTCGTTTATTTTGTCACTATTTCTTCTTAAAAAGGCATTGTTTAACAATGTTTCTAGTTTTACATATCTGAGATGCATGGCCCTACGTGATATCAGTGTTTGTTATATGGTGAAATATTGAAGCCCTAACAAAACTGCGCTTCAAAATGATCATGAAGTGCTTCAAAAAAGGTAAAAAATCTCTGAGTGACTGGTTTTATTTACCATTCTCATTTTCCCCAATAGACTGTAGTGTTATACAAAACTGTTCAAAACTGTATGGAAAATAGTTTTTGACATTTCTAATTCCAATCATAAATATCTTGATAATTAGAGAGGCGAGCGGCTTGTAAAAGTCATGGAATTCCTGACTGACCTAAAGGTTTATAACTATGATTGCAGCATGAGCTAAATCCAGGATTTTGTTTAGAATCTCAGGCAAAGATACCAAGTCCCTTTAAGATCTATCCTCCTTCCTCAATAGGACGGACATTGTTTTCTATCGCAAAAGATTTCGAGTATAAAAAGAGGCATTTTCATACATTGTAGAGGAAAAAGAAAGTATACATGCAATAATGCCCATTGTCCACCGTCTGCTCCACCGTCTGCTGACTCCCTTGCGTCCTCCGCTTCGACTTATCTTAAATCAAGGTATACACTAGTCAAACTTCGTTTCTACAGGTTCATTTTGTGCTCTGACCTATATACCTATAATCCACTTCCTATTCTCTATTAAGCAAAAAAACCTCCCACACGGCATAGGAACTTGTATACATTATTTTTCTTCCTTGCCCATCCATCCATCCCCTTCTCTCCATCTTGCATTCTCCCTCTTTCTTTCCACCCTCTATCAACATCTCAGCCGTTCTATCCACAAGGATATATCGTTTCAGTGTCTGTAAGCATTGCATGGTAAGCGATCTGCGTTGAGAACCATTCCCGTGCTTTGCCGTAACCTCGTTCTGTCACGCCGTCAGTCAGGTTGAGATTCATTACAATCAGTGGTGTAGTTTGGATAACACGATAGTCTATTGGTTGTGTAGCATTGATTCCCCTTATTGTTTGTCTGTACAGAGAAGCCCTGCCAGAGTAGCAAATTGATCAAGGAGCATGCCCTTTTCGCCAAATGCTGTCGATTCCTATATTCGCCATTATGTGGTTAACGTCAAACCCATAATAATCCATGCTGGATAGCTCATAATTCTATGTTGGAAATGTAGGGCTTACGTCTATCACATGTAACACATCTTTCTGACGTCGTGTCATAATTTTGGAATAGAGGTGTAGCGTCGGCATGGTGAATTGTTATTGGTTTTTCTTTAAAATAAAATATTTTCTTTTCTTTCTCTCTCCAGAAACAATAAATAGGATGTATATTAACGATGATGTCAATGTGGATTCAGTGGATACTATTTTAGTTGACCATTTTTGTTTGAGACCATAAATTTTATCAAAATTGTATCCACAACCAAAAAGACAATTACCTAGTCTCTCGGAGAGGACCTTTAGCCTTCGACACTCTGGCTGCTTACTAACAAGCTTTATGGTTTCTTAGCAGTCCGGTAAAATAACCACAACTACTACTACTACTAATATGCAGACAATGTAGAACTAGACTGAACGGATCCAATGACCGCTTCCCATTCGAAAGTATCGAATGCTGAACATGCAAGTCACTCGAATATTTATCCTTGGTTAACCCTGTTACAATTAAATAATACAGATACAAAATCTTATGTAACAACGAGCAGGTCTACTGAAGACCATTCTCCCTACATGTAGGCGTCTGCCCCATTAGTGTAATTGGCTAAGCTGTGGAGGAGAGTAGGATATCGGGATGATGCCAATTTAGACTGTATTGTCTCTTCTTAATGAACTGTGACGACAGACGCGATAATCTAATTGCACAATTCCGTTTCTAATGATAAATATTTCAATATGAGTATTGACAGAGTGTTCCATGAACCTACATGCGATGTGCGTTTATTTCAATTGCATATATGCAGTCTTTTTCCTCGCGGCTCTTTTATTTCCATAAAGTTATCAGAAATTGAGATAATCATGTTGCTGTTTCTGAGCAATGTATCTTGTTTTTTCTCAGTAATGTATTCTGACCCTGCAAGTGTGTACAATGGTTTGCAGTTTTTTTCTCATAGTACGCCTATTTGTCAAAACTTAACTGAGATGTCGTATTTCTCTACACTCATTATAATTTGATTGATTTGGACTGTGCACAGGACATAAACAATTTATGATTATAATGAAGAATGAAGGTTTGCAATAACGCGTCCATTCGCCGTACGCAAGAAGCACAAGCCATCACAAACTCCATTTACAACTAGCTATATATCAAAGCACGACGTTCTACATATTCTAACACACACACACATATTATTATGAATACCGTGACATCAACTAGCACACTCGACTGAAATTGTTTTTAAGGACATTTTTTTCTCCCTCGAATCTTCGTCCGGGAAATGTCAAACAGCCTGTCATGCTGTATTTTATCACCGCCAATAAATGTTGGAGACTCGAAAGTAATCACCACCAATCCCTCTGGACCCTCTGTGTTTTGAAATATAAAGTAGTTTATGAATATATGACTGAGGGAGCAGTTCCCGAGGGATGATTGAATTTTTTCCTTGAGTACACGGTGAGTTAAAACAGATGTGATGTAAATAAAGACGTAAGACAGTAATGCTTCATCATCAATTTCTATCTTTGATTAAACACTATCAACATTCTTCACTCTGACTGTCTTGTCCTCGCATTCGGAATCCGTCTTACTCCAGGATGTAACCCACGATGTGAGACAACGGATAGTCTTAGAAATACAGACTTAAAATGCCAGAAAAATAAGCGTATCGTATTTCTAAAGGGTATTTCTATTTAAAAACCCTTTTTTAACCAATATTCCATTATTTTCATTTTAATTATATTAACATTATTGTAATATCGAATTATCTCAAATGATTTGTACTAAAATAAATAAATGGAAAATTTGTCCCAATTATAGTTTTAAATCGTTGCCTTAACGATATTCTTAATTTCTTAATATTCGAATCATATGGATAAACTTACTTAAGCTCAAATTTCAAAATGCTACTGTTTGCCTATTCTTTGTACAAAGTGCAAATGTGTATATACCATTTGATATGAGCAGAACGAAATTTCCAGTAAGTATATTCATTTCTAAAATTAAAGTGTAGACCTATTTAAATCCCCTTTAAAGTTTTAGGAGCCCCAACAATTTGATGGCAAAAATTTCACTTAATTTGTATCATTTTGTGAAAGAGGATGTCATTTAAAACACATTTCTGTAAAGATTTTCAAAACAAATGTGTTTGAAGTCGAATATTTATGAAAGAATACAAAATGTGGGTTTTCTGCGTCCAACAGAAAACCTAAATTATGCATTCTTTTATCGATATTTGTCTTTAAACATATGTTTTGGCGAAAATCTTAGCAGAAGTGTCTCTTAAATAACATTCTCTTTTACATTATGATTCAATTGAAATTATGCCATCAAATTGTTGGCGAATCGGGGCTCGAAACCAAGGCGATGTGCTATAGTGCCCTTTGGTAAGGCATTAATCCTCGTTACCAGGTCTCTCGGAGAGGACCTAAAGCCGTCGGTCCTCTGGTTGCTTACTAACAATTATTTATGCTTTCTTAGCAGTCTGGTAAAATAACCACCACTACATATTACACTACACAGTTACATAGAGGGGCTTCAGGAATAATTGAAATACCGATATATCTTGCGTAGATGTGAACATCGTGATGCATGCATGACGCACACACTGTAGAGTTTCCTAGGATATTCCCTTGAAACGACAAGTCGTATATATAAAGCAAACGTATTTGATGAAACCGTACACACAATTGTTTTTATTAGTCCAACTAATGCCTTACCAAGGTTGTCTAATGACCTAACTACTGCATTAGAAAAAGTGAATCATGGTCGTCCCTTTCAGAACTACATATTTTACGTATTCCAAAGTAACCACATGTTATGCTGCTTCTCTCTCTTTTTTGTTGTTGTGGGGGGGGGGGGGGGTTAATCGTGAAGTTTTCAATTATTTAAAAACTCAAATAATGAAGATATTAGGTATATTCATCTGGATAATTTCAAATAACTTGTATTGATTGAAAACTGTTGACAGTGCAGTTCTTCATCAAATGTCATCTATTCTTGGCCTAAATTAAATAATTTTGTTAAAAACACTCTTGGATACTCAAATCTGTTCGTGATTTCATGGACTGATTTTCAAACTATTCAATTCATTTAAGGTCGGATTTCAAACAGGAAAGAATATTACTTAGGAACGTATATGACTCTTTTTTTTTTTTTTTTTTTTTTACTTAGGCACCCTATTTATGAAAGGAAAACAGAGTGCGTTCGTCACAACTGGGTTGGTTATTTATTGATTCAGGGGTCGATTGGGACTTGAGTTAATTTTCTCTCCTCCTGAATCTTGCTGCAGGCTCGTGTATATCAAGTAATACAATAGCTAACTAAACATATGCAACAAAAAACCTACTCTATCTTTGATGCATGTTACTAAAATGATGATGAAAAGCAAGGATAATATTTTTTTACATCAAACCAACGGTCATAAATTGATTGCAAAATGTTATTTACAGTTAATAGCAAATATAGTTTTTCCTACCCCTTACCAAGTCCTGTAACTTTTTAAGTATGTGAAAATTGATTGGTCCGTATTTTTGTTTCCTGAGAATGTGACATATCAAAGCTTACATCTAAAAGTATCCAACTAAGGCCCTCCTTTCTTTCTTGAGTTACGAACAACACTAACATAACTAATTTACAAGCGGTGTGAATAATTAACTTGTCAACTGTATTTGTGGAAATTCATTGACTACGGCTTGTAAGATTTGATTATTAGAGAAATTATTTTGTAATCAGAAAATTCATAGTATAAGATTATAAAATGTAGTATATTCGTTTATGTATACACTTATTTGATATAATTTTTCAATATATATTCTTGTGACCCAATGTTATACCGGCTAGTTCAATGTGTTCTATCGAATCAAATATATTTCTATCAGAGAAAATTCAAGTCGTAATTTCCAATCTACGATTTCAATATTCATATAAAGTGAATGAATGTATTCTAATTTCATACATTTCTATTTTTTCGAGACTATATATTTACAAATTAATTCAAATTTACATCGATCCATTTATTTTTTTCAGTTACATAACCTGATTAGTATAATTTATTCCAGACAGTCAAAGGATAAGTGTGCATCATAACTTTTGATAAGTAAATGTAACGAGAGGAAAAAAAAAATTCTTTCCAAGCTCACTCTCATATTTATATAGACTGATGCGTTGAAAGCCAACTCTTGAGTTCTCCTGTCGACTCTTGAAATTAATTGTCTGAAATCGACCGTCCAATCCGAAGAAGGAATATAGATTCATGAAGAATTAATGAACACACTTGTTGTATTCGACACTGTAGCTGATATTGTAAGCAGTCGAGAAACAGTGCTATAGCATAACATTTGCACAATGAAATGTAATTCTTAAATATACAACATCATTTCTTTATGAATACGATTTATTGTCTTGAGGTTTATTGATAATTATACATTATTTATGTCTGAAAATAATTTCTCTGAAGATTGTTGTTGTAAGTGATGGTGTAAAAACAAAATGCGCATCCACTTTCTTGGACAAATGTGATATTAAACTCGACATCCCGAATCTCCCCTTCTTTTAATGCTCAGAATTTACCTGCGATCTTTTATGTTTTCATGTTGGACTTTCTCCCAACCCCTTTTTGGCGGATACCAATTTGCTCTCTTTCTGTTTACCACTGCTGTGTATTTAATGTGATATTGAGCCTTCTGCCTTGGCAAACTCACATGATTGAGCAGGGAATATAGAACGCAGACGCATCAGTCAATGCAAATTGATAGAGCCAGTGTGGAGCTGAGGCGGAGAATCAGCTCAAGCCGATGTGTATTCAGATGGCTGATTAAGTACATGAAATTATGGAGCTCTGCAGACATAATCCAGTTTATCAAGGCTCCCATCCAAATCTAAAAAGAACGTTCTCATTGCTTCAATGTTGCTGTCATTCGTACGACGTTTCATTATTACTCTGGGGAAAAATGAAGACAACATCACAATTATGATCGTTGTGTGCACAATATTAAACTCACCATAGAATTAAAGCAAACGGTTACCATTGAAACAAAAATCAGCAAACCCCCAAATTATCAAAATGTTGATATATCCCAATACCTCGAGGAAAGATTACATTTTATTTTCATGGGGTGTAAAACATAGAAGTTAGACGGGTAAAAGTCTTTTACTTCAAGTATTTCAGTAACATAAACGGATCTTTTAACTGTTTCACGTTTGTTAATCATTCTATTCTATTGCCTTAAAGGGTTTCCTTAAAATACCTCTGCAAACTCCGAAGAGTCCTTAATACGAAACGTACATTTTTTTCAATTCAATTTAAATTTCACTGATATTTGTTTTGATCCTGATATTTGGTTCTGACCCAATCAAAAGGTTATGAGAATGAACTACTTACTATACCCCAAGTTTCAATTGATTATGATTTCATTGTTCCTTTGTTTGAAGGTAACGTTACGTTTGATCTTAATCGCAATAAATGAGTCTTTCATGCAGAGTCTTCCTTGTTCATCATCGTATCATACAGTCACATGGCTCTTTCTTTGATAACAGTGTATACAGACCGTCTAGCTTAGAGATATGTTATATGTTTTTATAAGACATTGAGAACCCTGGGTGAGAATAATTAAATCAAGGAATACTTTGTTGTTTTAGATAGATGGATGTGTTGGAGTAAAGAGACATTGTCTGCTGATGCAGGATCGGTGAGGAGCTAAAGTATTGATTGAAGGAGCTCTTTCCTGCTCTCCAAAATTGTTTTCTTTACAGAGCCTGCTTTTTCAGGATTTTTTTTCAGCGACTACTGTGAGTCATTCCATTCGGATTTAACGTTTAAAATGACGTGCATGTTCTTAATGTTTCTCTTTAAAAAGTGATTTACGTAATAGATTTCTTTTGAAGAAATACCCATTTTAACTGCACTTTGTTTAACACGAATCCCTCTGCACATCGGTTAAGCATTAAAGATATTTATGGCGTTTCCATTAAGCATTTTACCTTGCCAAGTATTAACCTTCTTTGAAGTGGGTTAAAATCCTTATTTCTCGTATCCATAGATTTAAATTTAATGATGGAAATTCATAACTTGTAGTTGATTTCTAGATGAATTAAATGTCTGCCCATTCTCTGTAATCCCAAGCAAGTTCTATCTTAAACTCTTAAACGCTTAAACGCCCTCGAAATCCATTTATGTTGGTATCATGTGACTAGAATGTCATACGAGAAACCAGTGGCACGTATCTTACAAGTCTCTCTTGCATCAAGGATTAGATTTATCATTCCAAGTTGAAAACACCATAATCTGTGCGTCACTTCCCCGGCAGATGCTGGCCTAGCTTCGCAATCCTGGAGATAAAAGCCCTTAGGGAGTAAATGGAACGTTGGCATACACGAGAGTGAAGCTAGATGCTTTTTACACTCCCAACCCAGAGGCACTGTCGGGTAATATTTTAAGCAAACTATAGCTCGTGCTCGCGATCCCTGGAAACCTCCTGTTTGAACATTTCCATTTTCATACAGTTTCACCTTAGCGAATGGGCTTCTCACTTCTTGCGGAGTTCAAATGGACATACGTAGAGCACTTTTGGGGGTATTCCTGTGCATACATGTCAAGACAGTTTTATCCCCTTTCCTTTCATATTTATCTAGTATTCAATTAAGATAAGTTAAAATAGGATAATACAAGATGCATTTGTTGGTATCTAACAAACAAAAATTGAATTGAATAAGTGGTTGCAGTTTAAAAAATAAAATAAAAGGCCTAGCATAATGACATACTTTAGAGCTGAATGAAACCATGTCAATACAAAAAGAAAGAAAACTAAGAATTTACAGCTTACCTATATTTTCTTAATAATGATAATACTATTGAGGTGGCAAGAAAGCATAACAGAGCCAACACAAATAAAGGTGAAAAAAAAAAAAAAGCAAAGATACAGCAGCTAAGCGGGAAAAGGACCAAAAGGAACCAGGGCAGAAGGGAAAAGGAAAGAAAGGCAGGGAAAAGTACGAAGGAAGAAGAACAAAATGGTATAAGGAACAAAAATAAAAGCGAAAGAGGTGAACATGGAGAGGTGGATAATAGCTAGAAAAAATAGGAAATCAGTATAATTATGAAGTCAACTTCAGTTTACCGGTAACCTCATGCAGTTCACCGATAATACATACAATTATATATTATATATATATATTACAAATATATTTAGATTACGCAATTACATGTTTCAAATAGCAAAATTTAAAAAAAAGAAAAGGAGTTCAATCAGAAAATTGATCGATGACAGATTTTAAAGTATTTTGTATCACAAATGCAAAGTAAACATTAATATATTGTAAGCTGCTTGGAGATGAAGGTGACAAGAAGAATGATTGACTAGGGGAATGTAAAAGTGAGAAGAGGAAAGAAAAGAAATAGATTAGGTCCCTCTGACAGGGCTCAAAATGTTTATGAGAAGTATATTGATGACATATAAAAATACAACAAACACAAAATTACTTCGATAAGAGAAGGTGAACACGAACAGATATCAAATAAATTTTCATCATCTGGTTATTTCAACCCAGTTCTAAGTTTTCTTTCCTCTATAAAATATACAAATCGAATTATAGAAGAAGGCACCATCTAAATACTCACCGTAGTTTTGTTGTTATTGTTGTTGCGGCTTCATGCATAACAGTAGCAAAATAGTCAATAGGATTTAAATTCAAAACCATACAGAAGATTCTATATATCTAAAAATCTTTAAAGTCGTCATTTCCTTCATTCCCTTTGCATATGCTACACGCCGACAACCCTCCCCCTCCTGTCATGTATTTACCAGCATACGCTGTTTGCTTCGATGCTGACGAGGGTGACCTTTACATACAAATTAAGTTCATCAAACCACGCCGTATTGATTATTCGACAGTCCCTCTAACTTCCTACGGAGAGTTGTTAGAATTCGGACCACATTGATTTCTAGACATAGTATTACGTAATAGCTGAATGGCCTAATTTGTCCCTTAGCCTAAGAATATTGTAGAGTATTTGCCAATGATGTAATCAATCAGCGCTGGTAAATTAATTCCATTATTTATCATTAGCTTCTAACCACACACAGCGGGTGACGAGAGGCCAGATTCTGCGGGGAAACATGATTAGGAGGGTGAACCGAATTGGGTAATCCTTCAAGAGATCATTCAACTGCGACGAGATCAAAGGACATATAGATAAATATAAAATCTGATAAAATGGACAATAAACTTAAACAAATCATTCTGAAATGAAAAATATCTGAAAAGGTTTTCTGTAATTCATTCATAATGAATTGCTTTCGCTTGAAGCTAACACGTATACGGTGTAGGCCTACATAGAAAATATTGTAGTAAGTTATCCTATGAAAAATGAGGAGGGGCAAATTGGGGGCAAGAAAAAATATGCCGGGGAGGAAATTTCTTTTCCCCATCGATCCAGAACCGGAAATGTTTCTTTACACCAATCCTCCGAAACTGTTGATATTATTCGTTAACATGTGAGTGCGATTTAGGCCCAAGTGTTATTAATTTAACTTGAGTGACATGCTGGCATCTATATCAGGAGAATGCCAGCGTTAACATTACGTAGTCATGTTAGTTAGAAGATATTGAAAAGCTGTCTTTGTTTAAAGGTAAAGGAGTTTGTGACTACATCTGATATAGCAATATATCAATATGCTTGGATGTACATCAATATTCAGTATCCCTTATACACAGCGTTTGCACCGGGAAATATTAATTAAGTATTTAATAAGATTAATAATATTCAATCAGTCACTATACTATTAGACGTACGGTGTGTAGTATTGATCTACGGTAGATGTAGACATAGTTTTCCCGATTGACATTTCTTTTAATTAAGATATCTAGGTTACACATAATTCCATTCTCACAATGCGCCTGACCTCTTAGAAATTAAAATCAATCATTACCCTATAAAATACTTCACAATTCAACATATTTAGCTCGAAATCAATCGGTACATTCAAAATAATTATCATTAACTATTTTTTTTATTAACGAAATAAATCGTAATGGCTTTTACAGACGTGGATCCTAGAGCTTGTTTTCTCTTCAAATAGCTTGGTGTACAGTTGAACCTGTATATTTCCCCATTCTCTGACGTCACGTGTCAAAGGTCAAGCCTACTTCACAACACGTATAGCTGAGAGGACAGGAGGTAGTGACAATAAGAATAAGTTCACTGCTACCTGCTATACATATTTACTTTAACAGGACGTTAATGTGTTAGAGTGACGGGTGGGGATCCCAGTAGGTAGCCACACTCAACTATCATAGTATGGTAGTCACGATTTAGCGCATGTACGCCGTCAAAATATTCATGAGAGGTGCGCGCGCGTGTATGTGTAGGACCGTAGGAAATAAGATAGTGGGTGAGGGTGAGGGTGAGAGTGAGCGCGGGTGAGGGTACGAGTGAGCGCGAGTGAGTATGTGTATGATTGTATGATGTGTGTGCGTGTGCGAGTGCGTGTTATCTGTGTTTGAGCGCGCGCATGTAGGAACTCCCTCCACGGTACTTTAATGCATGATGGTTTTAAGCTACCGAGCACTACTAAATACTACGCCCTTCTTGGTCATATTCAATGAGGAAAAATTGGGAGGGCTATATAATTATTAATTTTCAATAATAGTGTACATCTGTGTTCAACGAAGGACTCGGTATTTTTATACAAAATTAATTGGCTTGATTAG
The DNA here is from genome assembly GCF_000002235.5 of Strongylocentrotus purpuratus. NCBI lineage: Eukaryota > Metazoa > Echinodermata > Echinoidea > Camarodonta > Strongylocentrotidae > Strongylocentrotus > Strongylocentrotus purpuratus. The sequence continues at coordinate 30,728,571 of NW_022145612.1, read as the reverse complement.
CCTTCTTCAAGAATGTCCAGCAAAATGTGTAGCAATACTTTCCAATTCATAAATTGATTGAGGGAAATTGGTTATGCTATTGTTGCAGGTTTTAATCGAATTGGCATTAGTGAGCACTTATGTTTAATTTGATGTTGATTCTTTGTAACAATCATGCTATAAAAAAAGCTGATTAGCAAATTTGGCTCCATGGAATCGAAGGCTATAAGCACCACCATAATCGTAATTAATATGAGACAGTGCTCCGCAAAGAGGCTTCACTGTTCTATTCGATCAAATTGTGAAGGAAAAAACGTTTGTACTTTGAATATACTGCATTATCTATTCTCACATGTTTTCGACAATGTTGGCCTTTTCCTTCACTACCTGTCTGCGCGCCCCGCACAAATATCTTCACGAGCAGGCAACAGGGTGAGGAAGTCGATGGACCATAATGCATCCTTCTCTCCCGCCATAAAGGTTCCCACTTGATGATTGATGGTAAATGCCATTCCTAGCCTGGAGCACTCATCACATGAACCCATCCCACCGTCTCACATGAATAACATGTGACCTACAGAAATCACGTGACAAATTCATCACGCTTATTATAGCGTTGGGTGGTGTCATTAGAGTCTTCTAGTGCGAGTTCATGCCAGGGGGTTTGATGGGAGATGATTGCCAAAGTTCAAGTTTGGACTATTTTAGTCGATGATCATGATATTGATTACTGACTTTATAGGTTGCCCAAACAATAGTCTTCAGTGGTATTCCACCGTTGCATTTCTTTTCCGCATATTATTTACCGAATAAGCATTTTACAGGGAGGTGTTAGAAGAGTAAACCGCTGCCGATTATTATCACAACAAGTTTTACGACGTCAATGAAACTACTTTCTTGGTTCAGTTTGAATTTATGGCTATAATCAAAGGACATTTTAACCAAAAAATGGAGATTATCAAAGAAACTCTTTGTATTATTTCCTTTGTAAGACCATTTACCAAAATCTTAGATTTTCTTGTCAGTGACATTGCATCAATATACATATACATATTTGGTCCGTTTATCTTTTAGTAGTTATCGTTGTTTTAATTGTTTATATATTATTGAAACGGTTAATAGTAAGCAAATAATTACCGTTGCTGAAGGTGATGGGACAAACTATCACTTCCGAGGCGATCTGGATGTAGCTATCTTTCCGAAGTGAAGCTGAGGAAAGATAGCGTATACATTCTGATCGACGAGGAAGTGATAGTTTGCCATCGCCTGAAACCAATCGTAGAGCAAGATTCTTAGTATGTGGGATATAATTGTAAATATGTCATTTGAAAGAGACGAATTCAAAGAATTATTTTTCAGTCATTGTAAATCTCGTCACCCCCCCCCCCCTCAAACAGCATAAAAATACAATGTTCATACAATTGTTCATTGGTTGAGAGAATTTTCAGAATGATGGGCCTTTAAACAAAGATACTATTTTTTTCTTAGGTTCATGTTTTCTTGTATACAAGTACAGGGCATGTTCAGTACATCGCTTGAAAGGTGAAAATTCAACATCGCCTGAATAGGAAAGAAAATTGTCTGGCGGTGGCATTGACAAGTCAAAAGAAATGCATCTCACTAGCCTGCCCTCAAATTCCCCCTAATACGATTCCATAGTACAAAGCCATTACCTACCCTCACTCTGACTGTGTACATGTATCACGTGACCATTCAAATATCAACATGCCTTCAAATTGATTCTATTTTTATACCTGATTTGCTATGTCAACCGAATCCCCCGAATGGCAATTTTGTTGAAGCCACCCCTTGTCCCCCTCTAGAAAGGCAATGCTTTAACGGGAAGAGTTGGCGTTTTTCATATCCTGTCTTTCCTCGTGCGCTCTGTGTCTTGTTTGCATGTAGCTGTTCAGATTTCTTAGGCCCTATTCAGTATTCACTACCCGTTTAACTCAGGCCACATAATGAGCAATGTCTACAACAATTTTTATCCCGATTTTGAAGGGTTTCTTATTCGTGGGGGAACAGATTGATTGTGCTATGTTCTCCAGAAAGTGGAGAAGGTTAATGATACATAATTTTGTCGTTTACGCACTGCATTTTCCCTCTTTACTCCACCTACCTCTCTCTCTCTCTCTCTTTCTCTGTCTCTTTTCTACTTCCCCTTTGTATCTCTGGCTTATGCAATGTCCCTGTCTAGGGGGTGGGGTGGTAGGTAATACCACACTAGTTTTAAGTTCACTCTCACCCTCGTTATTTTGTCCGGTCGATGTCCGCCTAAGGCTCCCACACGCTAATAGGTATCGCCTAACTGTGGCCGCATACAGCTTATGTGGTAGGCACTCATCGTACACGCTTGCAATGGCGACACAATTTATGCACACAACTACTGTCCACCCGTATTGGTCATTTTGCATCCATATTGCATTCACTGGTATTGTGAAAATGTTAATATCACGGCATGAACAATTTGTCACAGGTTTCGTTATTCATGCTGTTCGAATAAAACAAATCATCAATAATTGTTGTTATTGTTCGTTCAGTCGTATCTTACTACATTGTTGTTGTTCGTTTAATGATGAAAGTGTTGTATAAGTATTGTGAACAGAGTTTTATGTATTTAATGATTGTTTCTATAAAAAAAAAAAAAGATGCACTCGTGACTTTTCTGGCCATTCCTAAGAGAAGCTAGGCAAGACAAACGAGTAAGAGAGAGAGAGAGAGAGAGAGAGAGAAAGATAGAGAAAGAGAGAGAGAGAGAGAGAGAGACTGGGGGACCTGCTGATTTGCGTGTAAATACAGTATAGAATATATAAGTATACAGTCACAGTTTAAGTATACATACAAATAATAATTTGTGTTCTTGGCCAAGCTAATAATGAATTAATGATTATATTTTAGTTGTAGGAACTAAATTATATGCATCTTTTTTTCCTTCATAAAAAATTATGTCAAGTAGGTCCAGAATTTATATCTTCGAACATGGTAAACCTTATTAAACCTTTTTTGTTTATAATCTGCAGTCTTCCAAGTTATGCCTTTGGGGTCTGTTGTTCCCTTAACAATTTAAATTCAAGAACCTGAATCCTCTTTTATATAGTTTAACATATTGAATGATTTTAATATCCGACGCCTCGATACAAACTGTAGTGGTATACACCTTTAACATTACTTCATATTAAATGTAACAGAAGAGTTGTATCAGTTCGCCTAAGTTGTAGGTCTATAATCTTGCAAACACTAAGCAAGAAAAGTATACGAATTAAAGTAGGTATATGTGTTTATCAGTAACAGGAGACCGATAGTACTAGTAGCATGTGGTACCGATGTTAGATCTAAACCGGCAAAGTTTAATCAAGAATGACATATTCCCTTTATGTATCACCCACACATCCACCCACATCAACCTCCCCACTCACGCAGTAACGTCTGATATTTCCAAAACGGACAACTGCTGTGCTGGATATTGTTCAAATGTAATGACTGTTTTTTGATGCGATGCACATTAGAATAATGTGAAACATGCTTCTAAATCCTGTTCGCTGTTTGGTTTATTTGTTGCATCTTGACTTATCCTCCCAATCCGTTGTGCAGAGGGAGCAATGGTTGTGCAACCTGTGTCAGCGACAACGCTCTTTTATTACTCAGTCTGGCCTGTGGCAGCAGGGCTCACTATTGGCGATTCGGAGGTCGCCTAGGAAACGAAGAAACAGCCTTGATGATGCTGCATTCGTCATTAATGTCGTAAGTCCTGTTGCATTGAAATTTGAGAAAAGTCCAAGTTCGAGTCTTGCTCTACGATCGATGTATCAATGTGGCTGGCTGCTCAATTTCTTTTCTAGTCTCAAATTTGTGTTTCTTTTTGCTAGCTTTTCTTGGATGGTTCGACTTGTATTTTCAGGGTTAATTTCAAAACCTTTTAGATAAAATACCAAAGACAATCTAATTCTCAATGTTTTTTGTTCGTCAAAACAGTTTGATGGGACTGCGCAAGTAATGTCAGCCAATTTCGCTATATTGTTTTCATGCTTTTAATGTTCAGATATCTGGTTAAACTGCATGATTATCTTGCGCAAGTTTTGTTTGTTTATCAGGCCGCTATTGTGCTAATAGAAGTCATTGCTTCAATTGTTATTTTTAATGGTTATTTGTCGACATTTTGAATGAAGATCGTTACGTGAGCATGCTGCATGGCTTCAGAATAACGAACTTCTCAATTTCAATGCACAGCACTTACACCTGTTATTTTATCAATATGACTTTGTATTTGAATTTGTATTAATTCGACCAAATTAACAAATTCATTGTCTCTCTTGATATATTTTGATGTAATAATCTCAAATACGATGTTTTGAGACCATTCGATTCTATATTTTCACTTCATTACACGACCACAGTTGGTCATTGTAGCACGAATGTTGCAATCTCTGTGCACGATATTTTGCATGTTTAATAAAATAACTATTCAGAATGTGTCTTATATTTAGATGTTCAATTATCCCATTGTTCTTTATAATGAAGGATTTTCTCTGATGTTATACTCCCGTATACATTTTCTTACATGGAGAAGCTGATTGTACGTCGTCAAAAGTCTAATAATTCACATTAATAACGCTTGTGCACTTGATATAATTTCGAATTTTCTCATATAAATTTTGTCATGGTAAAAAAATATATAACAAAAAGGTCCTGGTTGTGGTTAAGTACTCGATTCCAATCCACTAATGAGGCGTGCTTACTTCATGCTGATGCAATATGTTGATATATTGACCACAAACTATCCACTTAGGTTTAATTCATGAAGCACTAATAAATTAATAAACTGCGGAGTAGATTGATATTGACAATTTGTCCGTAGTAGCTAGATGTAGGGATGACAGGTATCTTCCTGCTAAAACATTGCCCTCGCAATTTTTTTTTCTTCAGATCTGTAGATATATATAAACATATGTTAAAAAAACACGATTGGCTATGCGGTTTTTTATATTAATATGGGAAAATGGGAAGTATTTTGAGCGGACTGTGTATAGTAATTGAAACCCTGTACAAGCAGAACCACTAGGGCAAGTGGATCGACAACTGGAATTGCCATTCAAGAAGCTTCATAAGAATGTTCTATAGCTGAACAATATTCGTGCGCATATGCTGATCATTGAGGTTTTAATCTTACAATCCCCCTCCCCCGCTCCGCCATTTCGACGAGCCCCATTATGTCACTTTCGTTCTCTAATAATGTAGCACCTGGTGTTGGTTATTGGGGTGAGAAAAATCTGAACATGAGGTCGTCTTTTAATGGATTTATAGCTTGCAGATATATCCGAATAGTGACATATCTTCTACTTAAACGACAACCCACATGACTAAACGGGACGTTCATCTCTTCGATCAAAAACGTCCTTCAGATGTAGACATAAAGATGTTTAGGTTATGTTCCGAAGAAAAGGGAGGATTCATCTTCCTATTCTTGGATCGTGGGAATGATTATTTTTAATGTGAAATATTTCCGTTATTACATTTTTAGATTTCCTCCTGTTAAAGCCGCTCGGTCTGGGTTAAAACAAGACATTTCTATAAAGTCTTTTCATTTCAAACTTTAACCTTTATTTAGTCTAAAGTGAAAAAAAGAATTCCACACTGTGATATGATGTTTCCTAGGCGACTGGCATATGGAAAGGATTGGTATAGTAAAGACAATCATATGCCCTGTATTGTTTAGCCTTTCTTTATCAGTTCAAATTGTAAATGTAGCTTCCGTAGTTTGACTTAAAAAAACCCCAACATGATCGCTTTTGTTGTATGATAGTATTAAAACAAGTCTTAGTAATGAATCCCTGTATACACATTTTGTAGTAAGCCGCCTTCTGTTCAAGATGATATTTATTTTTCTAAGATAGGCTTTCATGTGACGTTGATTGAAATGGAAAGAGTTAAATTATCTGAATTTCACGCATTTTCGAATCAACTTGGAAAAAAACAGAGAGAGTATTCACTTGAATCAAACATGCATTCTGTAACGTTATAAAGGTTTTTATTTAATATGTTGGCGATATGCATTTGTTCTATCTGTACTGTGCGCCATAATTTATCATCGGAGATGATGATGCATGAAAAACACATTATGCGCATAAGTTACTATAGTAACCTACGTTGATGGGTAACGACTTCCAATAAAAAGGGGCCGTTTATATTTTTCATTTTTAACTCTTTGTTTGCCGTTATAGGAGTCAACATCTATTTCAAATGCAGGTTCGAATGCATTTAATCGAAATCATTATTTTGCCAAGTATATTGATCAAGCCTGGATACACACTGTTGTTTGTACTCGTAAGATAATGGCTACCTTGATGGGAGAAGGCGATTGCAGTTGTTTTCGTTATCCAACCAGATTCACATTTCCATCTTGGGTATGGACTGGCAAATTTAGATAATTAGACAAAATAAATTAGTGCTGTGCGGTATAATTTAAACTACTCGACTATAAAACACTTCTGTATGTATGAAGATAAATATGAATATAATTTTCAAGATACCTTTGATAGGTTAGGGAGAGTTATATACAACTGGAAGGTATCGTTTAAAAGACTTTGAATTATAAACTGAAATGCTTTAAAACATCGTATGTTAAGTTTAGTAATAGTTATAATTATACTAAATATTTTGTAACGTTAAAGCTCGGTGTTAGGGAAATATGTGCAGCGACTGTTATTAACTAGTACATGTAACAATAAAATGTGGGAAAGGGAAACATGTGAAAGTGGAATTGGAGTTTCTTTTAATTTTTTTAATCTGAATGTGTTTATTTAAAACCTTTCAGTGTTTAAAAGCAATTTACGTCAAAAAGCATTTTTTTTCCTCAACAAACGAAAAAGCTGATGAAAGCATGTGTTACATGATAAAGTATGATGACATCATCATGATAAGTAGATTGTAGAGGGAGTGAAAGGCAGTATAATTATCATCGTGATTCACGCAGTGACTCTGTCGTCAGATTCAGTCTCATATCTCAGTCGTTATGCTCCAACGAATATGCAGCAATTACTTAAAGGGATGATGGATAACAAATTGCACGAATGAAGGGAAATAGCAACCAATCACGAAAAGGAAAGCACGTTGGACTGGTAGGAAGGCCACCGTACCGTTCATATTTGTCTTGGTTGTTTAAGTTATAGGTTAACTTCTGTACCAACATGACTAAGAACCGTGAGTGTAGTTATCGTTATAAACGAGTGGACATTATTTATGAAAATAAACGAGTTTTTTGTTGAAGAAGATGCGGCATACTCTTTTAAATAAATTAGTTAAATGTATCTATATTTTGAAAATAGGTTCACCCCTCCCCCTTTTTTTCCGCCGGAATATTATTTAACGTAAAAAGGGTTTTCGGTATTCGTTTCATCCACGCTAAAGTTCATACAGAGACAGCGGTGCATTACATTTTCATTGGTTTTGTTAATATGGCCACTAAAGTGTCTGCAAAACGTGTCTAAATGTCGTTTCGGACACACGTTTAAACAAGTACATGCACCATTATAAAACCACGAACCATGAATTTTACATGATACTAATGTGCAGTAAAGTTCACAAAGCTGTGTTTATTACATCGTCAATCTCGTGATGATGTGTACTACTCATTTTTAGCTGATTAGACATATGAATTGTATACACACTAAATACATTTTCTATTTAAAGATATTAAACAAAAAATTATTTGTGGAAAGTGAATTCGTCAGTGGGATTTACTGACAAAACTAGCTGACTACTATAAACGAAAAAGTGATTTTTCACATGTAGATGTATGTTCACTTGTTTTTTGTATTCCACTCATGGGATGGATTATAACTTTCAAAGGGGTCCACAAATGCACAATGCATGTTAAGTATACGTTATTGATATTAATAGAATAACTTTACAAGCCAATCCTGCGCTATTGTAGCAAAGCATTTTTAAATCGACATGCTGAAATCAATGAAAAAACAGAGCATCAAGCCACCGTCGTTTGTAGCAAAAACGATTACTATAACCTTTAGGAAAAATCTGTATTCAGAAGCTGACTGATAAACACAAATCACTAAAATCTAAGATTTATATGTCATATCCTGGGGGTGTCTTAACAACTCATGACTCTATTAACCTAATAACAATTCTAAAGATTGGAATTAGAGATATCCCTTTGATGATTGTCTGTTATTTTGTCAAACGATAGGCTTATAAAGGGAGATATAAACTCGCATATATCTTGTTGTTTTTGCCGCCACGCTGGCGCCACAGTAGACAGAAGTGATCCGTGACTATGAAGCTCAATGCACTGATGAGCTATATAATACGTTTCAAGAAATAACATTGCAGGATTTACTGCCTCTGCTCTCCATAAAGGTGGTTTTTGCAAGTCACATATATCATGTTGTTCAAATGTACCTGTCATATATTCTAACTAAATTTTATAAATCCGCTTGCATTTGCCTAGCATTACCCCCAGATTAGTTTTGACGATGTTTTCAATGATTTTATATCTCATAGATTGGTTTACTTTATCAGATACTTAAATCACATTACGAATTGAATTTCATGTTTGATAATTTACGATTAAAAGAAAAGATCCTAAGTGAAACTTTATTGTAGAGAGTTAGAGCGGTCAAAATAAATAAGGTAATATTTATGTAATTGACCAACACTCGAAAAAAAAGATAATTTTATATTTCGTCTTTGTATACAACGGTAGGCCTACCTATATATCAGGGTGTATTTCTAAATGTCGTAGGTGTTGAACTCTGTTCTATAGGATTTGTAGCAAACAGTCGTATAGGAAGTAAAAACCAATCCCAGCTACTCATCTTTAATCCAGGCGGACTTGAGTGGATTTCCATTCCTCAGCGCCATATTCCATCTTGAACCACTTCTTTTCATCTGCCCTCGATCGATAACCAAGCTAGACCATTTTGAGATGACATCCTATACTCCAGACTTCTCGCATCACCTGCAAGATGACTCTAGAGGATGCAAAGCCTTTCCTTTCAAGACGACCAGGTCATACTAAACCAGTCGTGGAAAGGGGTTTATTCGACCTTCTTAAAACACTTCAGCGGATAAAGTACGCACGCTTTTATGAAAAGAAAGCAGATATCCGAATTGAGGCGCATTATTCCACCCCTTTCTCTCTCCGTCCCCATCTCTCTTATTCCCTTTCTCTCTCATTCTCGCCCTTGCGCTATCAACAAAATATTGAACGAACGAACAGGCACCAGATGAAATGTTTTATTCAATTTTAATTTCAATTAGCATTGTCTATGGAAACGTATGTGTATCACCGAAAACGTATTCTTTCGTAATATATACTTGACGGGAAAATGTTATTAAAAAGGGAGTTTATATCTTTAAGATAATCAGTAACCATGCCGACAGAATATTTAATGATTTAGGTTTGATTTCAACTTCAAAGTATTCACCCGATCGCAAATACGAGACTGTCTATGCTGTATAGGGAAATATCTCTTCATTTCCTTAATCCTTTTCAACGCCCCACAAGAGTTTTTTTTTATTAGAAAATATCACCAGCCTCTCCGGTAAGGCTACCACATGATGTCACCGGAAGCTTCCTATACTGAAAGGGAAATCTCATTGAACTATTCATTCACTAATTATGATTGGGTACTTTTTAATATCACTCTGCATAAAACGTGCAGATTATTACATGGACCTTATATATTATGCACGGCAAATAAGCCGTGTACTAAACAAGTTGTACAATAAAGTGTACTTCTACCACTATACAACAGCACATATGAGAAATATAACTTAGACAAATAATTGCAATTTGCAATAGATTTGAGATGGATGTGCACAAATCTAATATCGAATTATCACAAATCACAGTCAAATACAATTTTTTATGCGGGATTTCCTTTTTTACGTGTCCAGTAGTTGAAATTACAACGATAAAAAAAAAACTCTCAGTTTTTGGCTACAATCTCATTATTCATGGGGCCTTACTGGAATCATAAAATCCCATCTACAATCGTGTACAAGGTGAGTAGTTTAATAGGCAATCTGATTTGAATGCACAGATAGAATGATATATCCGGGAATGTAATTGGTTCTATTGTGTGATTACTACGCTAAGGTTTAGGATCCCAAGATAGGCTTCTGCTACTGAATGAAAGATGAAATTGTCTTGGTATCACTTCTTTCGTACACTATTGCATTGTCATGAATCAAAGATTTATGCATTAAACATGAACCAATCCAATTAGTCAAGCCCCTCCCCCAGAACTTCAATCGTGTTTGCTTTCTGTATTATTTTCTAGCAGAAACCTGTAACAATGATCGCATGTTTAGTTTATGTCAATTGCAAGGTTATTTGCCAGTAATTTGATTGGCAAGCAAAGATAATAATTTGTAGAAACATCAATCGAAATGTTTTTACAGGTACCATCCCAGCATGGCCTCGAGTTTATCAAATGACAATTATTATCCTCTTACAAATTTATTCTAGGGTTTGACGTGGCTGAGTCGAATGTTTAATATAAATGCGAGGCTTGTGAATTGAAGTAGATAAACATACGAGAGCGAACTGTGTGCTAAGCTGCATGCGAGCCTAACATTTGTTATTCCGTTGTATATTGCTTTGCGCTGACTGAGGTTCATTAAAGATATAATAATAGCTTGAAAGGGAAGGAACAACATCCCTCAACACCCTCCCGAACCCCCCCCCCCCAATAATTTACAAAATTGTTCCTATAATAGGTTTATTTGTCCTGAATCTACCAAATTACATTAACATTAAGGTATTTTTTTATTTGTTCCTCTGTCGACTGTAAACTACTCCTTTTTTCCCGTTTCATCTGCACCCTCATGCTTTGTTCAGTATTCGGCATAATTCGTCCTAAAATTCCTGATTATATAAGATTATTCATAATGTACTCACAATGTTAAAGGTATAGACCAGTTTTGGAAACGCCCTTCTCTCAAAAAATGAAACGGGAACTCTTATTACCAATCATGTGAAAGAATATGTTTTGACTAATACGTGATGATACAAATTTTTCCGGGAAACCGCCTACTAATTGATATATTTGGTAAATTATCATATCGATCCGGCCTGGGGGTGTTTTTTATAAAGCTGTTCGTAAGTTACGCACGACTTTATGCACGACTGGTGATAAGTTCTTGTGCTACATGTAAATGATTGAGAATCTGATTAGCACCGAAGAACATGTTCCAGTCGTGCGTAAAGTCGTGCGTAACTTACGAACATCTTTATGAAACACCCCCCTGGATAGACATCACGAATGCACTTCAACATTGAACATTTTGGCATATGTTTCTGCTTTTTTGCGAATTAAGGTTGAATTATTGCCATCTAGACCTCTGAAGGCAATATTTAAATAAATTTGAATGGGTATGTTGCACCCAAAACCTTTGAACCGCAATTTTACCACTACTGGTCTACATATACCGTTTGTCCGAAAGTATGCGATATGTTATAGCGTTACTGCGTTTGGGATTAATATGAAATCACAGCCTATAGAAGAGATGTAAAGCATGCCGAAACATTGCACGATCTATCAGTGTCAAGTAGTTATTTCGAACCTTCCATTATTTCATGGAGGCCCATAATTAACCAAATAGACATTTTCATCAAATGTCATTCAAACTTTATGAAACTTGTTGAACATCATACTTCATCGTTACAAATACATTGAATAAGATCTCTCTGCCTCGTAAACGTTGTAATTGAAGAGAATATATTTATTTAAAAATGAACGCGTTTTGTAATACTGTAGCAATACCGCGTACACCAGCTGTGACTTTTTTCTCTATCTCTTCTTCTTTCAGTATTTTATCTTCAAGATTAGGGCTTTATGCATGTAAGGTCTATGGACTTTAATTTCTGCTCATACAGGGAAGGGTTTGGGTATGGGAAGAAAATGCTACAATCCTGGGACCCGTTTCACAAAGCCTTTTTCAATGCAAAAGGACAAAAATCAGTGACAAATCTGCTGATAACCAATCAAAAGCAAGGATTTTACTAGCTTATTACAAAAAACTATCATTGAATTGTCATTGATGACAAGTTTGTGAAATGGGGCACTGGTTGCAAAAAAATAATGATGCAGCCAAGCTTGATATCGCTATTTCAAGTCATTGTATACAGTCAATTTCTGTTCTCGTTTAAAATACTAAGATAGATGATAATCTTTAAGTGAAATTCTGTCGCTCCAATTATCTTTCCTTTTGAATATGAAACATCCCTTGAAATTTATTCGAAACATTAAATTCTAGACCACTCGAATGTTAGAGTGTTTTCTCAAGAAGGATACGAGCTGTGTAGAGATCGATGTATTATCCAGCGATCCATACCATACTGTTTGACTCTCTACACCCAGTGACAATTCATAAAACGAATCACCTACTGACATTTCTCTTTCGAATCCTGTTGAACTTTAGAATGGGATTGCATCAAGTAAACAGTGTAAAGGGTATATGTAGCATCCAATGCAAATCACTTGATTGAGATGTATGCTTGCCCTGGCCTGTAACCTGGTTCATCAATCTGCTCGTTCGCCGACATATACAGTACAACAGAATAGTTGTGTAGCAGGAACGGCAAAGAAAACCGAAATATCTTGTGTTAATTTATGTTATGTGTCCTAGCTATTTCTCATTTGCAGTAAAATATACCTTAGTTTAGTGTGGAGTATTTAATGTTGAAGGTTACTTCTTAACAACAAATTCACGAAATTCATCTCACTCTAAAAAAAAGTTCAATGATTGTCGGTAATTTGGGATATTTGTTCAATCTATTACTACATGTATTACAGTAAATGCATATTCCTGACATTATTTATTCTTAATAAATGTTTTCACTTAAGAAGATCAATGCAGTCTCCTTCTGTCAAAAATGACAATGTTTAATTGTTAGGGTATGTTTTCTGACGAAAGTGTTAGAACATGGCTATCATTTTTGCTAATGAGTATGTCAAGTAATCGTAAACCTCCGTCTTGACAGCAGAATAATAGATCAATGTATGTTGAGTTTTCTTTTTCTTCTTCAGAAGAGCGATATGCTGGCGTGTTTTTTTTTTCTAGTGAGCTTTTCGTCTTGCCACTTTCTTTGCAAATGGCGCAATGATACAGTTCTACAAGAAAAATGTGTTACCTCTGTAATTCCTTCATCTGCTTAAAATGCTTGTTTTAAGTCCTTCGCGGTAAATCGAGGCTCTCCATGTGATCCAATTGCCCCAGTTTTCAGTCAGGGTGCTAAATGTTACCACAACACACAAAGCGATAGTGATCGATGCCGTTTGAAGACATGTACTTATGTACGTCCGTTGTATGCTCATCAAAGATTAGATTTTAAACCCTCGTTCATACACGACGTGGTAAACCGGTACAAGAGAAGGCAAAATAGAAATACATGTATTTGTACATGAAAAGGGACGGCAAGTGAGGTGAATAAGTCTATGTGAGCAACAAAGGTCCATTCCCACTTAACAGTTCTTTAAGTTATGAGGTATGGAGATGTGACACGTATTTCTTCTTCTTCTTCTTTTCCTTTTGATTCTTCTTCTTCTTTACCTTCTTCTCTTTTTTGTTCAATTTTGTCTTTATGGTGTATTACGGCTATATGTGTGAAGGAAACTGAACGTGGCGTCTTGTCTCTCTCTCATAGATCGGAATGGCCCAACGAACAGTGTAATTCCCTCCTACGCCTCCCTCTCCCTCTTCATCTTGTATTGATAACTGGAGAGCTCAGAGAATTGTCTAATGGTCTTTGAAATGATTTTTCAACGCTTAAACATTTACTTCTCTGTAGCAATTTCAATATACCACACTAGATAACATGTAACATGTAAAATACATGACAAGTATTGCTCAACATGTGTATATTAAGTTCGTGTGTTTGGTTTTTGTCAACTTAACGTCCATGTGCTCATGACGAATTCGATATAAACATTTTCTTGGCTTTATCGTCTCTTCCAGAGATCACGAGTAGATTAAGAGACTATATATTTGAAGAAATAATGGTATCTTGGGAAATAAATGTTTCTTCATCAATGACTCTAAAACTATTGGAATATTTACTTTGTACTGTCGTACAGAGTTCCCTGGGAACGTTTAGCATCCTCGAGCAAGGCAGTGTTCAGTGTACATCATAGATAATTGGATATTTTACTAAAACAGAATATTGTAGCTATATTTTTTCAAGCATGGAGTCAACTGAAACTGAGATATATGAAATGTGTATATATTGTATTGGTGTGTCAACATAATGATGACATATCCTAGACAAACACACTATAATGATCTCTATGAATCATTTCACAAAGACCCTATAACAAGCTCATTTATCCTACAGTTACGGGTATCTTCTTCTTTTTTTAGATTAAGAAGAAAAGAATGGAAATAGTTTTACAGTAATAAATACAACTTATCATCGACCAGTTGCTATTTACTTCTCTTTTAAGTGAATACAATTATGTTAATTTGTATTTCAGAGTCGTGAGAGACGAAAGAAACTGGAACGTGGTGCCTCTTTCTCATCGAGTGACGGTGAAAGGGTTCGTCCGCCATTGCATCGCGGTCTTAGTGAGCAGTTATCAGCTCCAATAACTTCATTACAGAACCAACCTCTTACTGAGGTCTCGTCTTCCAATAGTAGCTTGGACCGAAGTCAACAACAGTCACCAGATTCTAGCTCACGTAAGAAATATTTATATAGGGATCTATCGTAACATCTCTACTGTAAGAATGTACTGATAAAGTTGTACAGGTTTCGATCCGTATATGTAATGAACATGTACTATGTGAACCGTTTAAAGAGGGGCATGGAGCCATTTGCCTCCCTCAATATCCCTAATTAATCTTAAAGACCCTATCCGATCAAAATACAACCTGATATAAATGGAAAACTGAATGAATGTAGAATACAAATGTAAAGGAATAAAAAGCATTTACCCTTTATTGCACAAAAGCAAATTAAAACCTCATTTCTGCACCCCTCCAAATTACGGTTCAACAGGGGTCAACTTTGCCGAAGTTACAGTGACGACATAACTTGTGGACCTCATCGGTTCACCTATGTAGCTGAGGCGATGAGCCGTGCTTAATCAGTGCAACGTCATTGTGAATATGCGTACTAAACATAAGATAATGTCATCAAGTCGATAGCTTTCAAGTTTTAGGTCGACAACTTCCGATTTTCAAAGCTTTAGATTTAGAGTTTTCAGAGAGCTGATACTCTGACAAACACTAAAATGGCTTATATAATTGATGATATTGTAATCTATGGCTCATAAGCTTTCCGTTGGTATAAAATTCATCCATTTAATTTTTTCAGTTCGGATATGGTGTTTAACTTTAAGATATAAGCTGTCAAGAAACAGCAAAATGAAAATAATGAAAACTAGAAAGCAAAAAACAGAACCACTGCCTTTGTAAGATTACATATCGCACTTCTTCACCTCTAGAATCTGATAGATCTACCCTGTGTTATCACATTACTCTTCGACATAACGATGATAGGGTTTTATTCGTTAGGAAGTTGCCATTTAGCACGGAAAATTAAAGTGCTTCTTATATATTTTTTTTTATTATAATGTCTTTCGTTGAGGTTTGAAATAATATTTCTGAATTCTATACATTCTTATTTTTGAAAAGTAAACATAATTTCTATGTTTCAAATAAAACAAACAACCGGCACTCATAAAAATGGAAATTTCTAAAACAACAATTCAGTAATCCATGAACAAGGAATACACTCTGATGAAAGGAGTTCTGTATAATTGTCACGTTTCCTAAAACATAACACTTTCTATGTGGAGAATATTTTAAGACAATTTACTTCAAAATACAATTCTACTAAATATTACTCATCAAATAATACTTAAAAAAAAAAAAAAAAATTAATACAACAGTTATAGTCCATTTCTCTTCATCTAACTTGGTAAAAATAATCCTCGTTTTTCTATGAAAGGCATATCCTGCAGTATGAAACAACATCGAAATTATAGGTCGTTAGTTCATTTTTTCTTAAAGTTGAGAAATGATATTCAATTCGACTATCTTACTTTGTATCCTATCTCAGCTACCAAGTCGAATAAAGGTAATGGTATACGATCATCGTCTTCTTCATTTGAATCGGATCGATCATCGATACAAAAAGGTGAGAAGCAGAAATATTTGTCATCTGGTAGAAACCCGTTACGATTCAACATTGTTAGAAGTTTCGATTTCTAATTAGAGAATCAAAAACAGATTTATTTGTAGTGATTTCCAAGTGATTTCCAACCGAAATCCTTTCATTTTCCTTGAAAAGTTCATGTCCATGTATTTGCTAGAAATGTGGATTTAGAAAAGATAGTTTATTCTTATCAAGCATAAACCATAAATAATTAGTGCATTGTTAATTCAAAAATTTCCATTACGCAGCCTATAGAATATAACAGTTTATGGTTAAAGGTTCTTAATTCACCTTATTATTTATTTCAGTTTTAATTTAATTCCTATTTCGCATACTTGCAGATTCCCAATCATCACAAAGCCAAAGAAACGGAACCCGGTCCTCACCTTCATCAGCCGAATCGTCACATTCCTCCCCTAGTCGTAGTGCTCATTCTATGGTAGTCAGTCAACCAACGGATGGGTTCCAGGTACACGGGAAGAACGGAGAGCCTCACAACCCTCGCCTTCCAGATAACCCAACCAAACCTAGACCAAGAGACTCACCGTCATCGAAAGTTTCTCGACAATACGATGGAAATAAGACAGATGTTTTGCGAGATTCGCCTTCTTTGAGGAAACCAGATAGAAACAATTCACCGGGATTGCTTGAACATGATAAAGACCCGGTGATTTCTCATAAATCTCGTACCTTGGATTCGTCAAGGAAGGAAAAAACTCAGTCTCCGGACAGAACTAGCCATCAAGGGGCGTCAGGGCATGAAAGGAACAATGCTCAAAACCCTCGCATAAGGGACAGGTCTCCAGTAGTGGAAGGGTCAAAACAGAATTCCCCGCAACAACCTCGTAGTCTGGACATTTCTCCAGTATTTAGAGACGTTCCAAGGAAATTCGGGTCTGTGAAACAACCTGAACACGATCTAGTGCACGAATCAATACATTCACAGACAGCTTCGAATGTTGTTTCTAGAAGAACTGATATTCTCACGCGTGATGAAAATGTAGGATTTGTACCCGTCGCAACAGTGAGTGAGAACCCGAGTAGGACTAGACTTAGACAAAATTCACCTGATTCAAAACCAAGACTTCGACAAAATTCACCTGATTCAAAACCCAGGCCTAGTCGAATTGATGTTGCCATGAGTAAGGAAGAAGTTAAAGTGAGGGGACGTGATAGTGAAAAACAATCTCCTCCAGTCACGCAAAGCGTTGCCCCTTCTAGTGATAAACCCAAGGAAAAGCCTTATATTTCATCTCATGATGAGAGAGAGGGTAGTATAGATGATAGTGAAATGATGCGTCAACTATTAGCCATGGCTGGTAGTAATGCCTCATGTGAAACAAAGGAGAAAACCAAAGAAAAGGAAGGTGCAATTGACAAATTAGACAAAACGCAGATTGGATCGAGAGATAGTGAACGAACTCACGTTGGGGAAGACCTGTCTGGCAAGAATCCCAGGCCTATTTTCACTTTGACCGCTGACAGAGGTAGTCCTATATCAACGTTCGTTCTATCGTCATCAAAAGAGAGTCTAGCCTCTAACGCGGATAAGGATGAATGTCAATCTTCTATGCAGACTCATTTACCAAGCACTGTTTCTAATGTGACGGTAAAACCTGACGTCTCCATGTATAACCCACATCATATAGACGCAGACACCATGGCTGAGGAAGAAACGCGACTTGCAGAGGAAAAATCAATGGGAGAAGCAGTTTCTAAAATGTTGAGATTAAAGCGAGGAAAGTCTGAGGAGTTACCCCCTAGACAGGGTTCCCTTGACGACAGTCACTATAAGCTCATTAAAAGACAGGAAACTGTGCCATCGGAGTACGAAAGTCTCAGTGATAGTGAAATTAGGGATGATCAAAGTAGAAGAGGTAGGAAAACACTCCTTGGGGATAGACCAAAGCAGAATTCGGAAGACTTGTCAGATCTACCAGGACTTACAGATCTAGGGGCAATAGGAGGTGGTGATGATGATTCAATATGGCCTCCAAATACAGATGGAGCTGAGTCAAAATACATCTCAGTTGAAGATCTCACAAAAGTTGGATTGGGAGGGAGAATGGCTGCAGTCGGACAAAAACACTCGAGTAATGGCATACGACGAAAGCGTCAAAAGCCTGCCGGAGATACGCCACTGTCACCAATATTCGATGTAGAAGGAGGAAGTCCACCGACTGAACTGGCTACTGATCTGTTGTCTTCTGAATGCACTTCTCTTGCAGATGATTCGGAGGATGACATCAATCGTGACTACTATGAGGACCAAGATTACATGACAGAAGATCGGTCGTACTCCAGTTTTGACAGCGGCGATGACTACACTGACTACATGGAAGACGTCATCATGGAGGACATCAGTATGGAACATGAAGTAGTGGAACATCTTTCGCCTTACCGAATAAAAGAAGAGGGTTTAGCAACCGTAATGGAAGAGCAAGAGGAAATAGATGAATATTATTTGGATGAAGAGGATGAAGACGAGGAGGAGGAAGCTGAAGAATCAGAAGAAGAAACCATACCAGAACAAGATCGTATGAACATGCTATCTACTATCCAGGAACAGACCTCAGAAGAAACCCAGGAGAGCCCTGATTATATGTCACCGTGTGAAGATAGGTTTAGTACAGGTCGAAGCTCTGAACAAAGATCGCGTAAGGATCAACCATCATGGGATGCATCTGCATCAGCATCCGCATCAGATTTATCAGATTTGTCAACTGATCAGACTTTTGAATCTTTGTCTTCCGTTTTAACACGTGAACACATCGCACCAGTAGCAGCCACTGTAGAAAAAGACATGGTAGCACAGTCTCCATACCGTCCTCAGCTAGACATTGACCTTACGCCAAACGCCAAGCGCGACAACTCTGGCGTTTTAGATTCACCAAGAACACCAACAATGGATTCCAAAGCTTATGAACGACCCAGAATTACAAGTCCTAGTAAAATATTTAATGTATCCTCCCCTCGCACTAGTCCTATTTCACCAAACCCTTTCTCGCCTCCCCTAACTCCCAAATCATGGGCTGCAAAGCGCACATTTCCAGAAACCATGTTTCCAATGGAGCACTCCACACAAGTAGAATCAGAGGTGGAAACGCATGCTCCGAACGATGATCGAAGAAAATGTCGCTCGGTTCTGACTCAAATGGGATCTAGTTTCGAGGAATTTGCTAGCATTACGTGGCCTGAAACACTCACTGAAGACCCCTCTTCATCCCGTAGTAAATCCTTTAAAAGTCCTTTATTCGTTGAAACAGGTAGCACAATTAGTCCTGAGGATAGCACAAGCACATCAGAGAACACAGTTATAGCATGTGATAATTTGAAATCTAAGTCAGCTCAGACGCAAACTATGGTTGAACGTCGAACGCAAACGACACCACCTCCACTCGGCGAGCAAAGCAAGTCTCGTTCAAAATCATTCTCCGACGCAGCTGTGGGGCCTGGTAACGAAAGCCCAGAATCCAACTCTTCTTCCCCTTCTAAGTCTGTCCATACAACTAGCATTGGCGTAGGTACCAGCCCTGAGATGTCACCCACCTCCTCCACTCATTCTACAGACACTGATTTCAGCTTCAGAAGACCGTTTGCGTTTGAGGAAATCAAGCACACCATGGCATCCAATGCATCATCCAGCGGATCTTCCAGTCCAGAACCTAGTGGAGCAGCTAGGAGAAACCCGAGAGCATCAAGGAAAGATACAGGATCACAAAGTACTACTCAGGACACGATTGCTGCCATGAAACACAGCGGACAGTTTTCGGGAAAGGACTATCTAAAGGTAAGGATCAGCCCTCGAGACCGACAAAATCTCGCGGACCTTCTCATATTATTCTAGAAATCTTAATAACGTTTACATTCACACAATTTGTTATGTTTGCTTATGTACAGAAGAGCAGTTTCGCTTTGTTCATGGTAAAGATAAACATACACTCTTTAACAAGATTCGAAGGAGAAGGACACGATTACGATGATTAATGAAAAACATACGTTTTTAAATGTTACCCTCAGTCATATATATATATATATATATATATTAAAAAAGCAATAATTTAATATCCGCACCATTTAAGGCGTTTATCTTAATTAACATTTTGTTTCGTTCTTGTTCATCCTTGTTTCACCTTGTGACAGGCATCTTCAAGTGATGCTGAAAGCTGTGATAGTGAGAGTAGCACACCAGCCAAAGTTCGTCGGCGTCTCCCTACAGTTCCGCTGAATGTCCAGCCAGTCACTGTCTCTATCAAACCTGACCTCAGTACAACCATTGATGAGATTCTACGAGATCCTGAAAGAAGTATCGAGGTCAAGAAAGTTAAAGAACTACTGGCTAGAAAGGCGGCAGAACTAGAGAAGGAGAGACGCGAAGCTCTTCTAAAATTGAGAAAACTTTCTTCAGATTCAAAAAGGCTTGAGGAAGGAAAGGAGAGGCTCTCTCGCAGGTATAACAAACACCACAAGGTTCGTGTAGCTGGGGTGAATGAAGGTAGCCTTTCCGATTCAGACGTCACCATTACAAGTGAAGACAAGGAAACAGAAGAATTGGCTGCTTTACTTCACCCACTATACGGCATGTATAACCCATTCCCGACGGGTAAACTCTCCATCAGTTCAGATCGTATTCACGAGATAGAAACAAGTGATCTGCCATCTTCAATCATGGTGTCTCCTGGAGATCAAATAAGATTATCGAAATCTGAAGAGGACATTTTAAGAGAAATTGAAAAGCAGATCTCAGAAGCCACCGGTACGGACTATAAAGCATACAATACTTCTCAGATAGAAAATGAGGTTCGATCGAGGTACAGCGACAACAAAGATGACAACCGATTTAAGAAGGATAACAAACGTAGAACTCCTTTGCAAGAAAAATTTACGACCTCAGAAATTCCTGATTATGGTTTAAAAACTGTTCGTCATAAGATGAAAGAGGAGCTGAAGCAGGTGACGGCCCATCGTAGAGCGCAATTAGATAATTCCCCACCATCTCCATCCCAGCCACCCTCTGAAATCCAAACAAGTGTTGTCAGCCCAGAGAGGCAAGAAGGCGAGCAGAGGGAAGGAACCAACGGAAGTAAGTCATCATCGACTGTTAAGACGGGAAAGTCTGGTAGCGGACTACCTGTCCGAGGATCACAACAAGCTTCACCTCAGAGGAGGAAAGCAAGATGGCAGCCAACTGACTCCGTGGCTCCTGCTTTCTCACCCATCAAGGAAGATGTGGACTCGGAGTTTGACTTTCTACACCAGAATGTGTCTGATCGACGTGCAGGAGGCATGAGCGATAAAAGGTCGCTCTCCTATGACTCCTCATCGAAAACGAAAAGGGGGTCTTCTAACCACTCTCGGGGTAAAGAATCGTCCAATGCTACGTCGGTAAGTCATGAGATCAATTTATTTTATGAAACTGACATTACACATATTGTCACCAATATCTAAATCATTGTTTCTTTATTTATGCTATCTTGAACTAATGTTCGAAGAAGGTTATTTCATTATTTCATTAAGTAGTTAAGGAAGACATAACACGGAAATGCCTTGATTATGACAGGCCTGCAAATTAACAAGGCATAGCACGTTAAAACAGGCATCAATGTTTACTTGCATTTACATTTGCTTTGCATTTATCATTATCAGTGTTTTTCTTTATTCTATGTTTAGGATGATGTGGAGCGCCTGAGCAAGGAGGGTGAACTTATAGAGAGAAAGATTCGGGAGCAGAGCGAGAAACAATTCCGTCAAGAGCTGGATAGAAGACGACGTCAGATGGAGGAATCAGCAAGGAAACTAGAGGAGCTCAAAACTAGAAGACAATCGGACTGGAGTTCGAGTGGGTCAACGACCAGCGACCCCATCATATCAGCAAGTCATAGTCTCGAGACGCTCAAGGCAGCATACGAGGCGGACTCCTCGGCGAATGAATCTGTGCGCTACGAGGGACAAGAACCAGTCACCTACCCTCGTGCCAAGCTCAAGCGTGGATCACCGTTTCATTATTCGTCGCCTCAACTGACTGATCGTGAACGAGGAATCCGTCGAGATCAGCAGGGTCTTATTCTACCGATCACCGACGGCCATAGAGAACGAGATGGTGGAGTCAGCGACAGCTTGAGCGATTCAGGAATCCCGTCACGACAAGGGAGTATCAACAGAGGAGAGAGACCGCAGAGACCGAGGATGATGTCTAGAGAGAGTAGTCTTGATAGTACCAACAGCGAGATGCGGCTCTTCTCGGATCAAGATGAAAATGTCTTATATGACGACACAGTCACTCCGGTGAGTAACAAAGAGATTGAGGAACAGAAACATTAGTCCTTGAAAAGATAAACCAGACAAGACTTCGTATAAATATATTGTGCAATGTCGTTGCATAAATCGGAAAATGCCATACATCAAGAACATTTTAACTGTATTTGTATGATCTCTTCCCGATTCAAGATTAAATGATATTAAAAGTTAGACTCATACCTTAGCCAATAGAAAGCAAGTGAATAGATAC
This sequence comes from Strongylocentrotus purpuratus, assembly GCF_000002235.5. Lineage (NCBI taxonomy): Eukaryota > Metazoa > Echinodermata > Echinoidea > Camarodonta > Strongylocentrotidae > Strongylocentrotus > Strongylocentrotus purpuratus. The sequence goes on along the minus strand of NW_022145612.1, from coordinate 30,705,904 downwards.
ATCTTAAAAAGAAGGAATTTCCAAAACCACACTCCCCCAAAAAGAAAATCATTAAAGGGATTAAAAAGGGATTTCATAATGATATTACTTAAAAACAGATGTTTACATGGATTTGGTATTGTTTTTAATGCAGGAGAAAGCAATTGAGTTTCGTCGTCCAGAGCCTCCTTTACCACGCGTCCATGACAACCACCGGGCTCGTTCTCAAGATCGTGATACCCATCGTACCCATCCTCATGATCGTGACTCCAATCGTGCCCGTTCCAATGACAGGGATACACGTAGGGGTACGACTGATGAAGAATGGGATTCATCTGAAGGTGGACAATCAGCCATACCACCACAGACCAGTCGTTCGTCTCGTCAAAGTCGTCCCTTGGACGTGCCTCTCGATCAGAGGGTGAAACGACATCCTGAAGGTACAACTGGTTGATCTATGATATGTTTACAGACTTTCATCCTTTTAGAAATGTAATCAATAATGTTTAAAGAATATACTTTTCTTAATATGGACCGCTAACATGTCTAACTCTGCGCATTTGTCAAAACTTGCTTTGAAAACTTGCATTTTTCAATACTTGCATTTTTCAGGACTTGCAATAATGTTAACAGTGTCATTCACGTGTTTAGTATTATGATGATGATGGTGATGATGATGATAATGACGATGATGATGATGGTGATCGGCAATGCTTACTCTTCTTCACAGATTATTACTACAGTGATCAAGAAATCCGGGTGAAGGCTACTGAGTGGTCAAGGCGAGCTGAAGACAGTGATGATAACGAAGTCGAGCGTCGACTACGTGCCCAGTATCACGACGAACAGTTCCAATATCCTCATGGACCACAACCACCACGCGGAGGTGTAAGTCAAACATTCGTCACTTCTAGGTTGTAATATTGTGGAAGTTACACTGGATGAGAGAAAAAAAGAAGTGTGAATTTTATTGGTTCTCATCTTAAATTTGCTTGGTTATAATCTGATGTAAGCCAAAACAGGATAACAATATCCCTAATTTGTATTATTTATCAAGTCGACCTGCTGGTGATGAAACAACAAAAATTCTAGACCCCCGAAATTGCTACGATTTGTCATTTCGTCATCCTTTTGTGGTCTCTTCAAAATTAAGTCGGCTTCACGTGACAAATGAAAGTTTCTTTCTAGCCGTTAATAGTCGGCTTGAAATAATCTTTGCTTCTTTCCAATATCTTAAAGCACTTGTTATGAATGTTCCAGCTTCTGTTCAATCTTTTATCTGCCATTACGATTTTAATTTCTTTGTTCAAATATCGGCATGGTTTTTGGATTTCAATACGTAGGAGCCTTCTCCGCAAGCTAGTGTTGGTCGGAAGTACCGCCTTGAGAGAGACCCTCGTGACCGGACTAACCGCGGTAATGGACTTGGTATGAGAGTGGTAGGCGGTAAACGGATGCCGGGTAGTGATCAGCTGGTTGCCTATGTAGCGGAAATTCATCGTGGTGGAGTAGCAGAGAAAACAGAGGGTAGGAAAAGAATTGATACCGATGAGATTGCGATCATACTCCAACAGTACACATAAATGAACATGATCATTTCGATTCCCTCCTGAAAAAGCTGGGGATTCTTAGAACATGATGATAAATACAGTAAGCCATTCGAAATAGAAGGCGAAAATCCCAAAAGTGGAGGATGTGTTTTCGACGCCAAAACAAATTAAAGTTATTTGATTATTCACGTATATTTACGGTTTTCACTCATTAATGTATAAGCAATTTAAGTAAACAGAATAAAATAATCCAGAACGTTAGATCTTCAGGGAGATGTTATTATTCATTAAAGTAATGTTGTGACATAACTCTACTCAGAAAGTTCCTCAAAAATGTATTTAAGATCAAACTATATACCCGTTTCGTCTTGTTTCATTATTCTTGTCAATATTTTAGGTCTACGAGAAGGGGATCAGGTGTTGGATTGGTGTGGCATCTCACTGACAGGGCGTACCTATGAAGAGGTTCAACGCATCGTGAAATCGTCGGAGAAGCAAACTGAAGTGCTATTAAAATGGTAATTCATGTTTTAATTTGCTCAAGTGTTTGCTGTAAGTATGTATTTTGATTGCCATGGCAGTAATGAAAAAATACATCCTAACTCTGTAATTGCGGGAATATTCCTAATGAATGCACTGAACTCCGTCTGCATTCATTTTTATTCAAATACATAAATATACTTTAAAAATAATATTCTACAATTTTCTTTCATTTATTTTCTCAGCGGTCCAAATTTGCTTGATTCACCGAGACCACGCGCTCGACTGCCTAACGGAGAACCACCACCACCACCGCCACCTCCACCTCCCCCTATACCACCAGGTGGATATAGGAGGGGTGAATATGGTAACTAACCAACTGCCTCTGTCAGTTATCTATGTATTCACAGTAACGTTATGTGTGATAAACGAATGCAATACAAGAATCAGTAGGAAAGCGAGCCAACTATAGACTAAATAGAGAAGGAATTAGTGTAAAACTATTCAACAATTGAAGATTATGTGCTACAAAATTAATGTCGGGAACTAAGATATGAAACAGTGTCCTTTTGTATCGAATCATTTTATAAGGAGGAGGAGTAGATCCTAGGATGCTGACTGAGAGACTAGAAGGCATCACTTATCCATCTTACGGTCCTAGCTCGGTCTCGCCTTCAGATAGCAGCTACTCATCACATGTAAGTGCCCGTGCTCCCAACGTTACCATGGTTATTAGGATGTCAGGTATATATGTCCAACCAATTATCATCACAATGAAAGTGAGCGAATACCAATGACTAGCTAAGTCGAATTTCTCAAACAGTGGTGGATGATAATACTGATAATAAAAATATGCAGGGTAGCCTCATCAGTATTCATACTGTTTTCCCTGAGGGCCCTGCAATCATATCACTACCACGGGCCGGCTTATGCCGAGCTACCATGAAAAGGCGCTCAAGCCTTCGAGGATTTTTCTCCTATCGGGCATGGTACCCATTTACCTAACCTGGGTCGGAGTGTGGCAAATTCAGATTAATATCTTTCCAAAATACATTAGTGCCGCATTGTTGTTATTTCTGTTGTTGTTAGTTCCTAACATTCTCCGTGTCCACTGTTAAAGTGAAATAAGAGTTAGAGGGATGACGAATCACACATCTATCATCCAGACTAATTCCATTCTTTAATCAATGAAAATGTACTTTAAACATACAATCATGACTACTTTGTATAGGTTTAGTTACCCAACTTCGTAATCATACTTACACTAGACAAACTCAAAGGCAATCGTGCGTTCGACACATATTTATATGTAATTACGAACGCGTCATGCACTTTTGAATCTATGCGCTAGGTATATCTTCCACTGATGTGATGAAATAAATAATTTAGAATAAAGATATTGAGAAGCTGATGGTGTAATGTCTTCTTTATTTTGTTTGCGTGATATAGAGAAGAGGGAGAGGAAGGAAAGTCACTGGAGAGATCCAAGTAAGTAAACATTGCCCGACATATTCATACGCTATTTTCTAGTTGAAAACTGGATGCAAATGTTAGAATGTATGTTAGGCACTGGCTTACCAATCATTAAAACACTGTAAGATGGGAAACCAACGCCATGTTATGTCGATGGCTGTAATGTCATTTTAGCGTTGAGGCGATAAACTGTCTAATATGACAGCCTTATTTGGTCTTTATTTGGTCTCTGAAAAAACGCAATTAATTAGTTCTACCAACAAGCAGGGATGTTGACGAGAATTACATCGTAAGTTTTAATCAGTATCTGTACTTTTGTATGCTTTTTATATTTCTAAAATGACACTTTGGTAATATTTTCCACAGCTTCAAGTTGCCTACGACAACCATCGCACAGAGCTATTGGTTGGTATTTTAAGAGGGCGTGGCTTGACAGCTCGAGATTCGACCAATCTAGCAGACCCTTACGTCAGTGTGTGCCTACTACCCTCAAGGGGGTAAGTTTATCGAAAACCCGGATCGAAAGAAAGAAAGAACAACGGAGAGGAAATATAGGAAAAGAGATTAAGAGAAACTTGGAAATATATGTAATAAATTAACACAGTACACTGGGAGAGAGGGGAATTTATGTGAAAGACATACTTCTCCAGCAACTGATTATTAATAATTTATTTTCTTTGTTTATCTTATATTTTCATTTGAATCTATTTATTTTCTTCTGCATTCCATATGAATATAAACAATTTTCGGTAACATAACAAACATACCTGTAAACAATAACTAAAAACAAATATTTTCTGACAATGAATCATAAATAAGCATATATACATAACAATTATTATAGAAGAAGAAAAAAAAAAGATGAATTGGCAAAGTATCATATTTCGTCCAACTTTATTTTAAAGAATTGTAGGAAGGACCGTTATTGTAAGCAAAGTGCTTGAAAATATGACAGCCCCAAACGAATGCTATGAAACAGATGAGCAATTTATTAAGCAGAATGGACAAATAATGAGAAACATATGTGAATTATAAGGATGATGATGTGTGTTGATGATTAAAATGTAAGTTACAGAATTAAACACAAAAACAATGTTAGATAATACACTTCATGTCAGCTTCCACATCCCAAGATTACGGTCGTTACCCAATGAAACATACACAACTGATTCGACATGTATGTTCTTTTTTTAATAATCAAAGCAGTCCAGAAGACAGACAAAGATCTCGTTACGTGCCTAGAACACTCACGCCAGAATGGAATCAATCTATCATATTCCGTAACCTAAGACACAGTCAGATTAGATCCAGAACCATCGAGGTCAATGTATGGGACTACGACAGAAGTTCCACTAGTGAATTTATGGGACAGGTGAGTCACTTATAATCATGAAATAAAAATAGAAAAAATACATTTTTAGTACTTAATTTTCATATCATCCCCTCAAAGTAATTTTTAATGTAATCATCAAAGGGACATTATGAACTTAATAGTGGTGGAGGTTATTTTACCAGATAACTAAGAAAGCAATAAATGCTTGTTAGTAAGCAAGCAGAAGACCAACGGCTTTAAGTCCTCTCCGAGGGACCTGGTAATGAGGATTAATGCCTTACCAATTAAAGGGCACTAGCACATCGACTTGGTTTCGAACCCGGGTCACCGGATTACGAGACCACTGCTCTACCGACTGAGCTATCGCGCCTCCTCGAGACAAATTGTTTTGATCCTTTCTGTAGTTGTTAGAAATTGTGAAAGAAATATTGGACGGAGTGGGAGGGGTTGAGATTAAATGGGGTGATACTTCCTTCCATAAGCCAAAGTACGACTTTAACTTTAACTGATCAATGATCGTTTTGATACCAATATCTTGCTAGGTAATCTTGGATCTCTCTGACGAGCGTCTACTGACAAACCGTCCTCGTTGGTACCGATTGCTGGATGTACCAATGCAAGGTGGCCAGGTACCAGGGAACTCTACTGTGATGACACCGCCATCATCTTCACCAGGGAGTAGACAAGGGGGTAGAAGAGCTCATCATGATCAAAGGTTTGCAAAATAAGCGAAACGAACTAGAAAAACAATAATTTGTCGGTACTCTATATAAATGTATAAACCGGCATCTGATGCATCACGTTGCATGAAACTCATGATTATGACAAGATTTAATAATTGAATTTGAGAAATTAGTAAATGAAAGTGAATCACTTTCAAAGAAAATAGATATATAAAGTTTGTCAACGTCGTAAGTATCTACTACGATTGTTACTTATCTTTGCTCATCTTACGTTTAGGCAGACGTAATTATTATTAAAAATGGTTGTTTCAGTTTTCCTATTTCAATTTGTTTGCATTTTTCAACTATTTGGCCCCTTTAACAGCCCCAATTTGGTCATTTACCCCAAAAGGTCTTCTGATAGCAGAGGGGAACCACGATCAAGAAGGTCGAGTGCTGATCGTAATACCTTTGATCCAAGAGGCGGCGGCGGCGGTGGAAACCACATGGGCGGACGGACCGGTAGTCGAGGAGACGTTAGCAATGGTGATCGGGGACGAGATGTGAGAGGCGGTAGTGGCAACGGGTATGATAGACCCCCTCGTTACTCAGGCCACCACCACCATCACCCCGAGTCAGATTCACCTAGCTCAAGATCGTCCGGCTATGAGTACGATACCGATCGGTCATCGCAGAGTGACCGTTCGATTTCGTCAACGCAAGGTACCGTTGATTGAAAGAAGACCTCACCATTCCTAAATCATCAATAGACGATCATCACTTTTGCTTGCCTTTTTTATTAATAGAATTTAGCACGTTTTTGCTACCCATAAGCATTTAGATTTCTTTTGAATTATTTTGATTTATGATTTATTTGAGTTTGTTTTGTTGGTGAAACATGCTGTGAGTGTGAATCAAAGAAGTTCAGTAGAATCATTTCACTTCGCTTACGAGCTTCACTTGCACACGGTCACAGATCACATTGTGATAATTGATCGTCCTAACATTTGACCAAGCTTCACCAATGTACATTTATATTATTTCAAAACATGAAAAGTCGAAGTTAACGGCTCCAGACCCGTATGAAAGAAAACCCTGTTCGTCAAAATGCGGAGAAATGACATTGCACTGTCTAATAATCGTCTTTAGTTGTTCGGCTGTTTTGAAATTGCTTTAGTTTGGATAGTCCCTATAGATCCGTGCTGAACGCATGGCTTTCCCTTGAACATATAACATTAATTTAACCCAACTCTCTGATAACTATGCCCCTTTCCCCCTCCACTTGCTGCAGCATGACGGTCGACCAAACAGACAACTAAATTCGGGAAAGGTAGGGAAAGAAGAAGGTTTAGACGCCACTAATTTTATTCGTGCATCCGTATAACCCCTTGTCCCACGTATAATCTCCTTCCTCAGTTTATATAAGTTAGATTTATCTGTTTATTTCATGACTTATGTTTACTTGACATATTTACGTTTATTATCATTTCATTGAATGGTACCTGTTTCCCTTGTATTCTAACTCCATTTATCCCATGTCATCATAGAGAAGACGCCATGCTACCATCATGCAGCGCTAGTCATCATGTCTGTCTGTTATCATTATTTCTGCTATATTCGTAGTACATGTTTTCAAATACTATGTTCTTCTTCTTTTATATACAGATACAATGTTTGTCTTTAAATTCATTTTAAAAAAAATCATCCAGTACTGCAAGTTTATTTCTGGAATAGTAATATCTGCCAAATTCCAGTTTGGAACCATATTCATTAAACTCACATAAAAATATGATATTATCAATATAAAATTTCGACTATATCATATTTAAGGTTTATTGACTCGATCTCTTTCTATGCATATAATTTTTAAGTAAGCATATATCAATATCTTCTCTATTATCGTAGCATGCCTGTGTAATATAATTGTACCGTTTTTGTATATGCTTGTAAACTAACACTTAACATTATTAGTATCGAAGGTGTTTGAAAACAATGACGCTGTCAAAATCTGTTCCTATGATGGGGGAAAGGCCAATAAAATGGCTTCGCATGGATGTATCTTCAAATATATTTTTTTTAAAGGAACAAAAGTAAAGGAAACATGATTTTGTTAGGATGTCCCTGGTCTAGAATTGATTTTGAGTTGAGCTGGCATATGGAACGAATTAAGTGGGACACTCTGTCTCAATCCGAACATTTAAATAGCCATTTTCAGGCATCGTACAAGATTTTCAGTTTCCTGGTATTGTTGCTTTGTGTATGTATGCTATTGTACACTAAGTTAGCTAGTAATGTATTCTAATCTAATCTTGAATCTTTCCATCATGTTATCTTCTTCTTCACAGAGCACCATCGAACTAAAAAACTTGACACCAATCAACCTCAAACTAGATCCCACGTTCATTTCAGTCGTACACATGAGAACGACAGATATAAACGAGGTAAACATCAGATCATATTTGTCAAGCAACGAAGCGCGTATCGTTTAAAATGAGTATTTGAAAAAAATGTAAAGGCTGATGCTTAATAATAGTTATTATACGTAGATGAATATTATCAGCATATACATGATTTTTGCAAAGGTGTTATATCTATTAAAAAACATATAAAAGACTAAAGTACGACAGTTGTGGTGAAATCGGAAAATATTGATTGATAGAATCAACTGACCTTGGGTTCCAAGAAACCAATCTCCTGCATGACAAACAACGTAGAATAACTTTCAGCTTGTTTTTCTTTAAATGTAACACAGTTGGCAAATAAAGTGTTGTAATTGTATCAAATACTCATGTTTTGCCACAGAAATCGAGAAAGGAAATAGGATCGTTTTGAATGTAACTCTTTTTTGACCTTTGACCACCACTCTTCTTCTGTAGATATGAACTCCTTACCAGAAACAATCCCAGAAGCCCCTAGTGTAGAGACCCTGCCCCCAACCACTACAGTGAGTACCTCAGTCAAGATAACCGTCACAGCTAAACCAATGTGTAGTCTAGCAGGACAGAGAACCAGTAGCATGCAGTCGGTTGTCAATGGAAACGGAAGGGTAGGTCCTCTTCGAGTATGTCATTTTTTGGTATATTTTTACTCTTTTAATATTGCACTGTTTCCTCGAAAATAAATTTATGATTTATTGTTTATTGCCATTTAAAGGTTGGGTATGATTATGAAATACTTCTCATAAGCCCACTAAAGTTATTTAATTAAAAAACTATAATATTTTAAAATGTTTTAATATCATTACTGTCATAATGTATTGAATGTCGATCGTATAGAATGATTTTTATTTCATTTACCTAAACTCGAGAATAGTACGATGGACTTAGAGAAGCTCTGATGCTTTTGATTTTCTGAGTATGATACATTTAAAAAGCCCCAGCTATGTTAACAGCTATATATATAATTTTCTGTAATTTTCGTCAATTCTTTCAAATCACAAGATGGAAGTAGGCCTATCTGATACTTGTTTTATTGTTCCATTATTCTGTTGACGCCATCAATTTGATTAAGGATAAAATGTTACAATAATTAGTGTAACATGCGGCAAACAACATAATAAATTCGATGACAATTTGTTTCCCTTTAGGTTGTCACATCCCTATCAGATAGTAACGGTATTGCAACGAAGACCTCCTTTGAGCAGCGTCCTGTAATACGAGTAGATGAATGTACCGAGGGGAAGGGTGAGAGAGAGCCAGAGCGACAGCAAGCTAGCAGTAGGGTTCCTCCTCTTTCCATCTTTAACTATACAAGCACAGATCCAGCATTAAGAGCACAAGGTACGACATGCTCCTTGTTGATTAGATCTTGTCCTGTAATGTTGATTGAAAATAAAAATGTACAGGAAAAGGATCGAAATATCCGCTCAAAAAAACGGTATTGTTCTTGGTGCGGCCAGCTCTCTGTCCTTGCCTATAAACTGACTCAGACGGACTCCGGTCCGAGACTGAGTCACTTATTTCGGATGGTGATGTTAAAGGTCGGTCCCTAGATTTGAATAATCCTACCTGATTGATACACGTTTGTACTAACCCAATTAACCACTAAGCAATTGTAAAGAATTTGGAACTTCAAGCCTCTTACTGTCTATTCTAATTTAAATAGCGCTTCAAATAAAGCAAGCCTATTTATTTCTTCTCAGTCCGAATAGTTAGAAAATACGTTTATGTCTTAATATTACATAGAGAAGAACATCTCGGATATATTAAAGAGAAAGGGAGAATTGACATGCGAGCCTTCAATTAGGGGTTGAGTATCACAATAAGGCTACATACATTTCATATGTTGTCTTCCCTCTTTTAAAAACCTTTATTCAAGCTTTGGAGCTGTAGACGTAAAACCAGTGGTGTATTATATGCCTTAAGATTTCTTCTCAATGGTGTGTCTTTATATCTTATCTTTCTTTGTCCTCGTTTCCAGGGAGCCAGCTGTCTAAATCAGGACCGATACCAAGCCAAGAGCAGACAGGGACGAACCATCGTGAAGCTATCATCCACGGTGATCCAGGGCAAACCAATAGGTACAAATATGCCTGAATTCATTACCAAAGCTGCTTGAGGGGTTGTATTTTTTGTTGTTGTTACTTTTAAAGTATTTCCTTGATTGAATATTTGGTTGCATTGCGTTGTGTTGTCTCCAAAATTTACTGTAATAGTACAATATATGAAATCCAGATTAATTGAAAATCATCTTCATCTCTTTAGGCAAGAGGCCATGTAGTCGAGTCAATGTATGGTAAAAAAAACACCCACCCCCCCCCCCCCATTTGCAAAAAAGAAAAGGTTTTTCTACAGTTTCTAGTAGTATTCGACCTCAGAAATAACATACTAAAAGTATACGAACATCGATGGTTAAAAAAGCTGTTATTTTCAAGATGGTCGCCGATACCTAAAAATGGCCATAAATCACTTATTATCCGTCCTAGAGACATAATTTTGGTGTCTATCCCATGGTTTGGGGGTCAGAGAATCCATTTAGACAAGTTAGATGTTAATGTAATAAAGTTTAATGTTTTTAGATGGTCTAGGCAACACCAAAATCTAAGATGGCGTCCAAGATGGCTGCCGTTTACCTAAAAAATAGCCATAAATAGCCCTTTGGACGCCATATTGGATTCCGTTGTTTCCTGAACCATTGCTTAACGTTCTTACTTATCCTGATAGATTCTATGACCCAGAAAACCATAGCATAGACACCCCAATTATGTCTCTCGGATGGACAATAAGTGACTTGTGGCAATAAGTTCGAATAAATATTACGATGCCTTCATTATGACTTTTCAAATTATTGCTATTTCTGATATAATGTGTTAATTTCCAAGGAAATAACATGTTTTGTTAATTTCTTTAGTAATGATAGTAATGTTTGATCTTCTTGGTAATTTAAGTAATGTCAATTTGTTAAGTTATGTTAGAAATATGTGATTTTCTTGTTAATTTAAGTAATGATAATTGGTTAAGTTATGTTGGTAATATTTTGTTTTCTTGGTAATTTGAGTAATGTTAATTCCATTAGTAATTTTGATTTGTGTACATGTATAGCGCTCTGAAACTTTTGTCACAAGCGCTATATAAATATGTCATATTATTATTATTATTATTTTAATTTTTATGTTATGGCGGCCATTTTGGACGCCATCTTAAATTTGGGGGTTTCTTGGACCATCACAAACCATTCTTTCTTGTCTCAAAGGATTCTCTGACCCCCAAAATTATGGGATAGACACCAAAATTATGTCTTGACGATAGATGATGAGTGAATTATGGTCATTTCTAGGTATTGGCGGCCATCTTGAGAATAACAGCTTTCTGATCCTTCGGTTTGTGCATACTTTTAAGTATGTTATTCCTGAGGTCGAATACTACCAGAAACCGTTGACAAACCCTTTGTTGCAACTTTTTGTGGTCAAACCATATCTTTGCCGGACCAATGGGAGGCCTAGGTGAACTAAATGGCAAACAAGAAATATTAGCGTGGTTCTTGCAGTTTAGTTTTATCTTTGTGTTTTGCATTGCATTAAATTTCTGTTTTAATTTGCAATGCCTATTTTTTTATCGTCACAGTCTAAAGCTTACTCCGATCAAGAATGGTACGTCATCAACACACTATCGATCTACTGGTAATCTAGAGATGACGCGATCACTTCCATCTAGTAGCAAAAGAGCAGGTAAACAGAACATTCATTATCTTGATGTATTTACAGTCTTTAATCTTTTGTTAGATGTTGCCGATTGCACATTCATGCAACGAATAATATTGGAAAGGGAAAAATGAAACGGTCATAGAGAATCGTCTCTTCGGTTTACGGTATTGAGGTCAATTAACCCATCGTTTTTTTTTACTTTTTCCATTTTAATTTTTTGCTTCAAAGGCGTGTGTACATGATGTAATCAGTATGGATTCCCTGATTTTCGATTTCAGAATCAGTAGCTGAAATAGGCAACACAGATAGCCCAGATATTGCCGAGAAGAATCTACAAAATCACAAGAAGACGTCAGAAGTAGACAGGTAAGGAAAAAATAAATGCCGGAATGGTCTTTTTTGTTTTTTAACAAGGCTGCATGCATTCTGCGAACAGTAATTATTATACCGCAACTAACTATTTAAGGAAGATAAATGTACCACAAATGTTATTCTTTCCCCCGTCTCGCTACATCTCTCTCTCTCTTTCTTTCCCCTGTCTCGCTACATCTCTCTCTCTTTCTTTCTTCCTGTTCTCTTTTACTCTTCTAGTTTCCAGTTGTATAATATTTTCTTTGTTTCTGCCCTTATTTGAATTATAATGACATAACAGGCTTTGGAAGCCTCGTACCATTACGAGAAAGTAATACTTGGTATGAAAATGTACAGAGACATTAACTTCTTCATTTCTTATCTCAGATATTCACCATGGATAGAGAAGCAGAAGACGCCACCTCCACACCAGGCACTGATAGAGAGTGTCTCAGAACTACCCATGAAGAGCCAAATGAAAGCAACGCTGGTGACGAGGTTGGCACGAGGTGATCTCGGGCCTGGTCAAGTGGTCGATCCAGAAATGCCTAGTAAGTCGGGTTTTTTAAAATGCTTATTAAAATCACAATATCTCAGGTTTAAACAGTCGAATCGAATGATAATGAAAATAACTGTTATTGAAATAATATTGATAATAATAATACTACTATTTGATATTTTTTGAACTAATTCGGCGGAAAATTACGAAATTTGGAAATCGCAAGGTTGGGTGATAGTCGTGGATACCTAAAATGCGAGTTCTTATTAGACATTATTGTAGGTTGTATTGCTTTGATAGACAGTTAATAGCTAATAATGGAATTAAGATAATATGAATTTCATTGATATAAGTCTCCATGCAGATACAGTTATCTCACCTCCCTCTATAACTTTCTTCTTCGTTTCAATTCCAGGACAAGTCGATCTCATTCTCTTAAGAGGTAAGCGGACAGCTGTTTAATTCATCTAAGTGGTCATCATCATAATTATATTCATTTTAAAGCAATCGACGTGACAAAATCATGGAACCATTCACCTGATCCGGTCATTGATTTATAGCCTTTAAATCGAAGTGAAAACTTGTCAAGGATATACTATAGCTTACAAAATAATGTCCCACCTTTGTTGACAATTTTAGTAACAAAACGTTACGATGTACGATGTTTTCTTTTTTTTCAGGAGAATACGAGATATCGGGCGAGATGAAGATAGGATTCCGTCGTGAGCTGAAGACAGAAGGACAGAACCTCTACGTCCAGATCTTTCAATGCAGAAAGATAAGACATAAAGGCAAACCCATGGATCATCCTGGTAGGTTGACAAGAGAATCAAACAAGAAATACAGGGTCTAAAAAAAAGAAGTTGTATTGCCCTTTAGGTGCCAAAACATGGATCGGTCGGAAATCTTTTTTCTTTCTCTCCCCTTTTTTCCCTCTAAAAAAAAAACGGTTTAAAAAACGGTCGCTAAGGGCAATACAACATTTTTTTGAGGCCCAGAGGAAGTGTGTTGAATAGTTGCTAAATTGATCATTGCTTGACGTTGGAGAGTGAATAACACAAGTGCAACATTAATTTTGCAGTTATTTCCACGAAAAGAAAGTCAGAGAGGACAGTGAATTCAGAGCTATGCACATTATTTGTTCTCATCAAATTAATATATCACACTATGTGAATTCCACGAGAGCTGTCAATGATGTACAATCGCAACAAGATTGCTAATCTTTATAGATAGTTAAATCGGCTTACTTCAAATCATCGGGTCGTCGCGTCCGGTCGGGTGGTCGCATTACACATCCTTTTGTGAAACGAGAGCGGAAGATGACACGACCTATCGTAGAATTGTCGTAGGGTTTCGCAAAGTGTCGGGTGAATTAGACAAGCCCCTTTTTTGTAGATAAGAGGCGTTTATTTCACAAACATTACCCCTCGCGATTTCATGAATAAAGGGGCTGTTTTCTCAAAGGTCGGGTTATGCGACCTCCAACTCAACGCCGTGGCCCAAGGTTTCGAAGTAAGACGTTAAATAATGCTACGGTCACAAAGGTTCGTACGAACGATAATTTCGTACGAATCTCCCTGTTTTTCCATTGTCTTCCCGAATTTCCATTGTCTGAAAATCGTAAGTACGGCGGTCGGCGTTCGTAGCAGTTCGTAATGGCATTTGTGACTAAGGCTTTACCAACATAACTTTTATGATTGTTTCTATTTCTATCACCGCCTGTCTAGATCTGTACGTGAAGGCATACGTGGTGATGGGAGAGAGGAAGATTACGAAGAAGAAGACTCGAGTTTGTCGGCAGGAAAAAGATCCTACCTTCAACGAGGTCTTCGTCTACCATACTGATGTGAAGGGAATCGCTATTGAGGTGAGTATTACATTTTAGTGTAAGATGATGAGGATGATGTCTACAGTGGTAGGATTGATGTTGGTAATAAAGGTATTGATGATGCCCAAGATGACGAAGAACTGTTATGACGAATTGGTAATTATTCAACTGATTTCAACTGTCGTGACCACAGCAAGTTTGATGTCTAACGGCTTAAAGCGTTGAATTATTGAAAGGAAAGTCCTCAGTTTTTCTATATCTAATGGAATAATTGGTTTCTTTAAAAGCGATACAGTATGACACTTTTCATGAATAACCGGAATATACTATAACAACTATGAAATGTATATCTTCTATACGACTCGTTTTCTAAACACATAATTTATGCTGATATTTCTGATTGAAATAAGGGATTATGATCTTCTATTTTCTCCTGCGTATCCCTTCAGGTATCTTTGTGGGCTGCTGGAGGTCGCTTCGGTCGGAATACCTTGATCGGGGAGGCATTGATCTGGTTGGATGATCTAAAACTGGATCAGAGTGAGGTAGTTGGCTGGTACAAGCTTCTCTTATCAACCTCGGCACCCAGCTAGCAACTACAGAACGCAGGCGGTATGTTAGCCGTCTGCTGCCCGAGCCTTTTCACCCAGTGCTTGTTTCTTTTGCTCTATTGGTGATTTCGTTTGCGGCAGCCGATTGCAATATACTGCATTTCATTTGTGTTCATAATTTTGGGCATTTTGCATGTTTATTTGATTCGTAACATTTTCAACTTTACAGTTTTGAAATTTGGTATTAAATTTATATTTATCTTCATAAAAAGGTAATGTTCGTTCAAAGATTGATAGCAACCAATAAATTATATCACATCAAATTGTGCTAAACATGATAATGATAGTACATGACTTTTGGCATGTTCTAAAATCCAAGTGTGCTCTGGTTAACTGTAATATTTGTCCAGTAGCCAAGCCGTGTTATGTTAGGCACCTACTTTTTCGAAATTACTGAGGATAGGTGGTATAATAAGGTGTCCGGTCGCGAGCTCAAATTAGGCCATATAATTCATCTCATTCTTGTCAGTTTGTTACATTTCGACCTTCATCAAAGTCATAACCATAAAGCACCTTTTACTAATGTTATCATCATCATTATTGTTGTGTTAGTTCTACCTTACTTTGGAACTGCTTCTTTCAAGAAGGAATTAATCAGCCCGTTTTGCAAGATTAAAAATCAGAACACTGTTTTACAACTTGTCACCTGCCTTTGCTAACAAAACGATTAACCTTGTTCCTTTATCAAAGTGATTTCCCCAAAACAATCCTAGTTATATATGAATAAAAATGCATGAAATTTTGATATCTCAATGCACAGTGACACAAGGAGGCGTGACCTATTGACTTTATAGAAAATATATGTTTTTCCATCTTTGTATTTCGCTGTACGTCAGTTAGCATGATTAAACATTTCTGACAGTCAAAACGTAAGTTGAATGAAAATGCATATATTCATTGTTTTTTACAGGATGATTCTATGAGGTCAGTCGGTATAGCTGACAATTGTTTTGTGTATGTTTATTTCAAATGTTCAAATTACACTTCAAGTCCATGTATATGAGAACATATTTTGGTACTTTTTACACATCAACCAGTCTTCTAAGCTCTTTAAGTTTTGTGAGTGACATGATTAAACATTTAGATGTAAAGTGGAGAGAGTTTTGCAATGTTAGATTTAAGAACATGGTGTACGTTACAATGCTTCTTTCGAACTTAAGTCGTCAAGATGTCTTTTTCCCCTTCTTTTTCGTCTGTTTTAAAAAAAGGATTAAAAAAAGGATGGTATATTCAAGCTATTTTTCTGTCTTTCGACAGACAGTATTAAACTGTAGCAGTTACTGCCATCTTGTATTGGAAACAGAAAATCTAGATTTCTTAACACCGCGTATCTAAAATAAAATAAATCTTATTATATTTGTCATATTGCCATCATACCGATGTGCCTATTTTAGTATTATTGCTATTAACAGCATGCAATCAGTCAGTAAAATAAAAACGAAATGAATGAGTTTATTTGCATATATAAATTATGTACCACCATATACCTCTGCGTCATCGTTGTTGTTTTCTTTTTTATCTTGTCCTCTTTTCCTTTCCAATTTCGTTTTCTCAGATTTACATTATTGTATGATGATCATGATGCATGGCTGCTTGAATAGCGCCTCTTCTTGTGGGCTCTTATAGTGCTCGAATCGAAACAAATTGAATGATGTGTCTTTGATTAGGACAAATTGTATCCATCACTTTAGATGATGATGAAATTGTATTTTGTTTTATTTTCTGTGCTTTATGCATTTTCACGCTTCCTGTCCTTCCTCTCATGATATTCAGTAAACAATATTCATTTATTTTTATTTTCGCCTGGTGGCAATATCTTCTCAGTGTGGTGTAAGAAGAGCAGGAAATTAGGAAAACATGCATTATCATGACTATAAGCCTACTACATCGTCGTGTTGTGAGTTTCTGTCAAGGTGATAGTACAGTCACACTATGATAATTGTAATTTTGTTGTTTGATATTGTGCAATTGTATTCTAGATAATGTTTAAGTTCTTGTCTGGTTCACAATATGAACAATGACGGCGTTACAAATGATGGAGAAATGTTACGATTATAGAAGATTATAACTTTGTCTGCCTATGTAGATCACTAAGTGTATTGAACTTGATAGAAAAA
The DNA here is from genome assembly GCF_000002235.5 of Strongylocentrotus purpuratus. Lineage (NCBI taxonomy): Eukaryota > Metazoa > Echinodermata > Echinoidea > Camarodonta > Strongylocentrotidae > Strongylocentrotus > Strongylocentrotus purpuratus. The sequence continues at coordinate 30,688,879 of NW_022145612.1, read as the reverse complement.
CAAAGCTCATACCACCTCCATAATATTGTATTTTTCTGTGTTTATTGCTTGTAACGTGTTTTCTAGAAAAGTGATAAAATGGATTTAGATATTAATGTGGAGATGAGGAACAGTGTTTTTTTAGTCAATCGAGTTGTTATACGGTTTCCTGAATTTCTAATGATTGGTTCAATTTTGTTATTTTGCAATATAATATAATGTGAGCATTGTGCTGAAATACGTGTTAAGACTTTGTTCTTTCGGCAAGCAAATATTCGGAAAAAAATCTTAATAAGATGGTGCTCTTTCCCGAATTTATTTGTCTGGAGTCGAAATTTATCTTTGAAATCAAATATATGAGAACAGATATACATGATCGATGTCACATAGATAAATATTTATTGTACCATTGTTCAAATATATATATAACTATATAAATATATATTATTCAGATCTATAAAATTCTGTCACGGTCATTGTATGGCTGTAAACTAGATAGGTATTGTTATGTAACATGATTATATTATGTAAATCTTTCATGACTGTGATTGTACACATTGTGAATGCTATAAACTCTTGTAGATATTGTGATATTCTACCATATGTAAGCTATACCCTTTGTACTTTGATCAATGCAAAAAAAAAAGAGGAAACCTAACGGAGAAAACGCTGTTTATTTGTCATAATTTTTCTACTTTGCATTCAGTGGCGTAGCATGGACCCAAGCACTGAAGCTAGGGGCACTGGAATCATGGAGAGGGATAATAATATGAGCCATGTGTATTAAGTGGAAAGTACGCGTATATACCTTATTATTAGTAAATATCTTAATCTTATAAATATTTCAAAGAAAGTGACTCAGAAAGATATAACTCTGAAATTTAAAAGTATCAAAAGACCAGTGCAACGAAATGATATAAGCACTATCGTGTTTCATTCGTTCAGAGGCACACCGTTTGATCTCCAAGTGGCGTGACGAAAAATAAAACTCTTACCAGTAGGATAAGTAAGTATTGAATACAGACATTGTATATAGAGAGAAATCTAACTATTAAAACATAATCGACATTATGATATCCCCTTTACTCCAAACAAAAATATGATCCCTTTGAAAATAAAACACAATTATATTCACAATATACATAACATGAGAAGACGATGTTATTAATCATAATGATTGATTGTATTTCTCATTGAGGTTTGGACAATGACTCGCACCATCAGTACAACTGCCATCTGAACGAAATCCGTTATAATTTTTTTTAACCGTTCCGGACAATAACATCCTTTTCAAATAATCTTGCCATTTAGAGGGAGGAATAGAGCGAGGGATGAGATGGAAAGAAGAGGTGGAGAAGGAGAGGGAGAGTGAAGAACTGAGGAGGGGAGAGACATATAGAGAGACAGAGAAAGCGAGAGTGTGCGAGAGAGAGAGAGAGAGAGAGAGAGAGAGAGAGAGAGAGAGAGAGAGAGACATACAGAGGTAGAGATGAAAGGGGAGCGATACAAAGAACCCTTACCTTTAAACCGTAAAATGTGGATTCATATTCAAAATACGGACAGAAGCTTACCTTAAAACAGTCGGGGGAAGTCAAACGTTTAAAAACCATGATTACCACAATACGAAATTGATTATACAATAATACATGTTTATACTGGAAGTACTATAGAACTTTTTTTGCCTCGATATCCCATTCTCATATATTTTTATCATCATTAAAAATATGAATGTGCGTGATAGTTTATAATAATCTAATAATAATAATAGTGGCTACTTGTATAGCGCACAGGTCCACCTTTTAGTGCTCATGGCGCTTAGAGAAAAGTACATGTAACAGACATAAGAAAGAAAAAAGAAAAAAAGAAAAACAAAATTCGAAATTTTCCTAGAAGTTGCCAAAAAACCTAAACAGGATGGAAATTGACGCTACATTAATTAAAAGCTCATGGTCAAGTTAACTAGCTTTAAGCCCCTCTGCGCTACGTAGGCCTATATCTACTTCCGCCCGCTATACAGCCAAGAATGGCTAAGCGGTACCGGTTGATCCCCCATGATGCCCTTGTTCTTATGTTAATTGAGAGCTGATTTGATGAGATAACCACCTGCCAGTGACCTCCATTTAATTAATACAATAGTATTAAAAAGTCTTTAAAAATAGTACATTCATAACAAATAATACACCTAAGATCAAAGAATATTGATGGTGGGATAACGGAAGTGGGTAATGGAGGTGGAAAAATAAATATTTTATGGTATGACTTAAACAAATTCATAGGAAAAATATAACAGGTGAATAAATTATGATCAGTGCTAAGAAAAATAATCTGTTTTGCATGCTTCGAAGTAAGCCTATTGTCATATGAGTGCAAGGTACATAATGGAGAACAAAATGGACATATAATTCACCTAAGACCATGCCAAACTAGTACAGAGGGGCTTTAAGAGTTATATTCTACTTCTTTATTCGAGTATAATCTCAATTTTAAATATTCACAATTTTTTGCCCCAATCAAGTCTTTCACTGGAAAATTACTTTCAGAAACAACAATTGGGGTTTGAATCCCAATATTACTTTTACAATTCCTCGCATCATAATACGTTTTAGAAGAAGTTGTTATTCGTTGCAACAATAATGATCTAAGTATGTTTGACTTCGGTCACTTCTTTCGATATGTCACTCCCTCCAGGCGCGGATCCAGGATTTCTTAGGGGGGGGGGGGCCAAATTTGAAAGTATGCGAGCAAAATATTGGTACGTAATGGTGACACCGGCAGTGGCGAAATGAGCAAAAACGTGTTTTGTCTTTTTTTGTGGGGGGGGGGGGAGGGGGGGGGGAGGGGGGGGAGGGGGGGGGGGGTAAACAAACAAAAAAATCCGCATCACCCCATTCTTACATGCAGGCCCCGCTGAACGTTTCGCTAAGTAGATGGGGGTGGAGGTGGGGGTGGGGTGGTACTTAAGATCAGGTAGAGCGTAGCGTAAATTGGCGGGGGGGGGGGGGTCTAGATGCGAAGCCCCGCGGGGGATCAAGGGGTGGAGCCCCCAGAAGTTCAGGGGCTATAGGCATTTACTAACGGTCAGGTGAGCATAATGTTGATACCTTATTTGTGACACTGGCAGGTCACGAATTGGCGTGGGGCCCAGGGGGCAGAGCCCCCGGAAGCTCAGGGGTTTGAGGCAATAAATTACGGTCGGTCAGATGAGCATATTTGTATACCTTATTTGTAACACTGGCAGGTCACAAAATGGTGTGGGGTCCCTGGGGCGGAGCTACCAGAAGCTCAGGGGTTTTATACATTAAATTGCCGTTAGATGAGCATATTTTGATACCTTATTTGTGACACTGGCAGGTCACGAATTGGCGTGGGGTCCAGGGGGCAGAGCCCCCGGAAGCTCAGGGGTTTGAGGCAATAAATTACGGTAAGATGAGCATATTTTGATACCTTATTTGTGACACTGGCAGGTTACTAATTGGCGTGAGGTCCAGGTGGCGGAGACCCCAGAAGCTCAGGGGTTTTAAGCATTGAATTACCGTCAGATGAGCATCCAGGTTCCCGCCTTAGGCCCCTAGGTGAAATCCATGGGGCAGAGCTCCGGGAAGCTCAGGGGTTTTATGCATTTATTCACGGTCAGATGAGCAAATTTTGACACCTCATTATTTTGTGAGAAAGGCATACTATTCTTTCTTTCTTTAGGAATTTGCCATTTTCCAACAAACGCATACAAAAGTATAATTTACTAGTTTGAGGAAATATTTCGGAAAATTTTGTCATTTTAGCAACATTTGTAAATCACCGGTATCGAATTAGAAATAAACCAATTTTGAATTATATTTGAGGGCATCTGTCTCCCCCAAGCCCCCTCCCCCATCAATACGCCAGTACCCCCCCCCCTCCCCCGATCTTCACCTTGTTGGCGGGGAAAATCGCAACTGATCCCCCCTACCTTTCTTCTTCCTCTTTTTTTCTTTCCCTTTCTCTCCTCTTTTCCTTTCCCTTCCCTTTCTTCTCTCTGTTTTAAGTGTGATGGGGTGGGGGGGGGGGGCAAGGGCAACTTGTTGGCGTGAAAATTACAACTGATATCCCCCTTCTTTTCTTTTCTTCTTCCTCTTTTTTCCTTCCCTTTATCTCCTCTTTTCCTTTTTTCTTTCCCTTTCCTTCATTCTCTCTTATTTTTTGACGGGGGGGGGGGGGGGAGGGGGGGGGGGTAGGTAACAGCTGGGAGGCAAGGTCCCCCCAATCTCCTTCTTTTCCCCCTTTTTCCGTGCACCTCCCCCTGACCAGAGAATGTATCCAAAATGTTGTAAAATGTACTAAAAACTGAGTAAGCTATTTTCCAACACGGATCCATGTTCCTTTAAATAAAAAAAAACGAATACGGGTAAAATTAATGAGCACTACATTCCCTTTCCCCTCCATTTTGACCCCCAAAATTTGAAAAAAAGTGCAGACCTATATTTCAGGGGGAGGGGGAGGGGGAGGGGGGGGGGTAGAAAGCACTACACAAAAAATGCCCCCGACATTCTTTTTTTGTCAGCCGAAGGGGGGGGGGGGTTAAACCTCTAACCCCCCCCCCCCTAGATCCGCCCCTGGTGTGAATATAGTATATAATAATCATAATGAGAATTTTGTATCCTTAAATTATGATATTGGAGCATCTACCTTGGAGGCACTTTATGATGGAGAGAAGGGTGTCATTAAAACACTTAACATCTAGTAAAGGGGCGCCCAGACCAAGGAGTTGTAAGCGAGCCTAATAACTCAATCCTTCTTCGGACTAAATCAGTGCAAACAAAAATTGACGTCAGCATCCCTGCCGTTTCGGAATGTCAGGAGGGGGGGGGGGGGGGGAGGAGGGTGGAGGGCTTTATAGCACTTGAGTTTTTTTTATGATGCATACTATTCTCATGTTCTGGACAAGATACTTGAGGTGGGTGTGGGACCCTGAAAAATTCTGAATAATGAAATTCTTCAGGATTGGCCACCGAATTAAAGTTTAATTTGTATCGGCATGAACAGAAGAAAGATGGATACGATCCCGGTTAGGTGTATGAAAGGAGTGAATCCCGATTGTTCATAGTCCGTCTTATATCCATTGATCTAGTATTGGTGGAGGGCACTCAGGAGTCAGCATTGATGCCAGTATGAAATCTTCTTTGGGTAAACAAAATTATTATTATATTATAAATGGAATAATTGACCGTGACGGCACAAGTTCAACCGATGGTTGCTGAAGGGGAGATCCTGTATGGCACTCCTATTTTGAAATTTAGGACACATATCAGACGTATTATCCTTTTGAAAGAAAAGATTTTCGTGCAGAATTTCTTCTTCTTCTTCTTCTTCTTTCTCTTCGTCTCCTCCTTGTTCTGTTAACTTGGGGTATGAACATGTTTTATGGTCAAAGCCTCAAAGGGTCCTTCTTTGCCAAGAAGGAAGGCTCCTTTGATTACAAAATATGTGACAAGGTTTAGGTTGATTATATGTTGATAGGCACAAACAAATTAACAAACAAAAATGCGGCATAATAGTATGGGGAGCAAAAAGCGGTGATTGACAGGCATTTTACAGACAGACAAACAATAAGTACCCTTACATGAGTTTAGCACGATACGCTTTTTTCAGCACTAGACATTTCTATTGATGCCGCGCATGACGGTTTCGATAAACTAGCATCTCTTATTAGTGTGCATACCGGTGATAACAAAGTGACAGAGGCAATGACTTGACAAGTGAAGAAAAATTCACATCTATTTTAGAAATTTTGCTCGAAGAGCTCATCATTAGATCGGCGTCATGTCGCAATTACTCAGGGCATCCATCCACAAGAATTTGAGGAACCCCAAAGTTATTGGAGGAGTAGCAGTTGCACTCTTTGTTGCCTACCAGGTAAAGAGTGGTGCTAGTGTTCTCCACCGCTCTGGACTCGGGGGCCTGCTCACTCGCGACCCGGTAAAGAAAACCGGCTCTACTGGCACAAATAATGGCCAACACAATTCGGACGCACAGGGTGAGGTAACTGGAGAAAATAGCAGTCCACAACATTCAGCGAATCCATCAAGCTCATCTACATTAGTAGGAAAAGACTTTTACATTCGCCTCAGGAAACTTTTCCGCATTATCTTGCCAGGAATATGGACCAAAGAATTTGGAATTCTGTTTTTACACACTGTGAGTTTAGTGACAAGAACTTTCTTGTCAATTTATGTTGCTCATTTGGAAGGAGGAATGGTAAAAAACAATTGTTGATACTAATCTCAGAGGATTTATCTATCAAATCATGAAGTGGTTGGCCCTTGCTGTTCCAGCTACCTTCATCAATAGCACAATACGCTTCTTGGAGTCAAGTCTCTCTCTTGCATTTCGTACCAGACTCGTTGATCATTCCTACAATCTCTACTTCAAGAATCAGACCTACTATCGAGTTGGTAATTTGGACAGCAGAATTGCCAATGTAGACCAGAATTTGACTGAAGATGTGACAATATTCTGTGAATCAGTTGCTCATCTGTATTCAAGTCTGACAAAGCCATTGCTGGATGTAGTGCTGATGACCATTGCTCTTGTTCGACTTGCTAGACAGGGCAATGCAGGTAAATAAGTCATAGTAAATTCTATGTGGGCTTCTGTGTAAGTTGATTAATGTACAGGGGCGAATCTAGTTTCTGTTAAGGGGGGGGGGGTGGGTAGACCAAATGCAGAGCATCGTCCAAGAGCTGCATAGCGGCGAGGCGATTTTTGTTGTTGCTATTTTGAACCCCTGTGAGTGACGTTTTCTGGGCATCTACTACTAACATGCAAAGCATCGTCCACGAACGTTGCCAGACTATATATTGCATTTGTAAAATTTGCAAAATGTAGTTGTTGTTAAAATAATGTTTCTAATATCATTTATCAAAGTATTCTTACTTATCAATTCACATAGCCTGCATGAGTCTCTATATATATTTTATATGCTTTGTGTATGCGTGTGTGTGTGTGTGTGGGTTCTTGACCTTAGTCTGGAGTAGAAGGACCGCTGAACAAGTCCTTTTTTTGGTTAATTTTCTAATAAACCTTTTTTGGTGAATTTTCTAATAGACATTTTTGACAATCTACTCCATGCATTTGCAAATACTACAGTATATAGTTTTTAACTCTTTCCTGTATGATGATTGCATATTCAGTTTTAATTTGTTGAATGTAATTAGTCTACATAGACTTATATGCTTAAAAGATTTTCACTAACAGTTCAACTCAACTCTGTTAAATATACTTTGGAGTTTGGATAAGTCCTTTATGGAACCATACTTTTATTACATTTTGTTTATACATTGTTGGATTTTTGAAAAACATTTATTCCATGAAATTTAATATACCGGAGCCTTTTTCCAAAACCGATCTTCGGGGATACCAATTAGCACAACTAGGTCATTCAGAAAAAGCTGGCTAATCCCCCACCTCCATCCCCACCCGCTCATTATTTTTTAATTAACAGTTCATTTGTAGATAAAATCCAAAGCAATGGGCCAGTCCCTTCCCAATTAGAAGGACTGAGCTCAAACTATCAGTAATTTGCTATGTTTAAAAAAATTGTTTTGGCATATATATACGGTACATGTATTTCTCTCTTCTTTGCTTAGGTACCAATGTTCCTGGACTCATAGCTGGATCAGTCTTGATTTTGACAGCTAAGATCCTAAGGATGGCATCCCCTAAGTTTGGAAGGTTGGTAGCAGAGGAGGCACATCGTAAAGGACAGTTGAGATTCGTTCACTCCAGGATCATCACTAATGCAGAGGAGATTGCTTTCTACAATGGACACGAGGTACATGATTTATATTTGCACAGTCAAAACACATCACAAACATAGTACACTGTAGGTACACAGCTGACTTCAGACGTTTACCTCATGCCACATGACAATGTTTTCCATACTTGATACAGAAAACTTTCATCAGTTGGGGATAATGATAACATGTAGTTTTTAGGCTTCTACCAACCTTACATTTGTTTTGCAAGCTTTCATCCACTCCTGTGGACTTTCTCAAGCTAAGTGATCAGTCTGAATCACACATTTACCATACTTGTTTTCATGATAAAGTAGATCATCTTCTTTGATAATTGGCTCTACTTTCTTCTTGTTAAAGAGTAAATATTGAATTTGCACACAATTTTCGTACCACATAACATTTTCATGTCCAACTGCATTTGTTAATAAATGAAGTTTTACCTTTTAGCTTTTATTGATTGTGCACACCTATAGGTGGAGCACAGAAATCTGTTGCAGAAATACCACTCGTTGAAGCGTCAGATGACCCTGATATTCAAGAAACGTTTGTGGTATGTGATGCTAGAGCAGTTTCTTATGAAGTACATGTGGTCAGCCTCTGGGATGATGATGGTTGCTATACCAATTATGACTTCCGAAGGACCTACACTAGTGGGTAAGCAATTAGGAATCGGCAAGCAAGTCCAAGTAAAATTTGAAATAGATAAATAAGCTGTACTTACAACCCTCCCCCCCCCCGATTTGAAGATTTCACCGATGGTAGTTGGGCACTGTACATCATAGAAACATGTTGCTCTTTGATAATCTTGATTTATTTTTGACAGGTTTGCTTATTTATGACTTATTGAGGTTGTGTATTTTATTATGATCCACTTTAAGTGGATCAGAATATACTGTTGCTCTTTGATAATCCTTATATAGTTTTGACAGGACACTGTGAGTAATGTCATGTAAAATTGTGTTTTCTTGGTCCAATGTACAATGTACATTCATAGACAGGCTCAAGAAATTACATTGTATTTACATTGCTGCAACATTAGCCAAGCAATTATATGATATGATAATGAGATAAACATGATATAATTAAGTCTTGGTTAATTTATCTATTCTTTACTTTAATTAATCTTCTGCCATATACCGGTACTATTGCTAAGTACTGTGTTATTAATGTGCTTTTCTTATAGTATGTTTTACGTTTCGATGGGTGGTAATTTTATTATCTGATTTAGTTAGCAATCTTATTTTTTGATTGGATACAATTTATCATTTGTTTTGTCGAGCTGTTATTAATTTGTTTATATTTTAAGATTTTAAGATTTTATCAATACATGTGGAGAGTGTTCTGTCATAAGTCTTACAGAATATCTACTGGTCAGTAATTCTATCATGATAACGGGTTACTTGAATACCGTAGTGTAATTAAGTTCAGTCAATGTTTATTTCAAATTAATTTTACATTCCATAGATGGAGAGGTAGTGAGTGAAAGTGAGGAGGTGAGTTTAAGAACTCAAGGATTCACGACAGCAAAAGGTTTGCTCTCATCAGCAGCAGATGCCATTGAGAGAATCATGTCTTCGTACAAAGAGGTAGGAAGAAACATTATTCAACTCATATTCTGAATGTAGTATCTGTGGTCTTTAGTCAGGGCAGTCGTTGGTCAGGGGTAGAATCACTTTGTGTGTATGTGTGAGTGTGTGTGTGTGTGCTTTACTATCATTATTTTTTTGTTTCAGGAATTTTGTTACTAAATTTCCATTTTAAAATTAATAATATATTTTGTATGGGTACATCTGGACGTACTGTGCTGAATCTATAGAGGGCAGTCTCAGTATTGACCTTTTAAGGGTCAAATGCTCAGATTAAGATGTTTTTGATTAGGTATTTACACAAAATATATCCATCAGATAATGTATAGGCCCATTGGGCCCCTATTTCTAATACCATTATGTGAAACATAATACATGTAATTCAGGATTGAACCAAAGGTCGTTTAAGAGTCCGCAACATAACCATTTCACATTGATCAGGTCAAGTGAATAGCTCCTTTAAAGGGCAATCCAACCCTTGTAATAAGTTGATTTGTATGAAAGCAGAACAAATTTGAAGTCCTTCGAAAGACGAAAGACTTCATGCATGGCTGATTGTCAACGAAACGGAGTTCAGTCTTTTGTCAATTCTGCTTGTTCCTACTGCAGGCATCCAGTGAAAACAAACTTGTTTGATAAAATTATGGAAATGCAAGCATTACTTTAAACAAACGGAACTTTGTCATTCCTTGCTCATTTTTCCTGATTGAGGTGTTACACTGTATATGAAAGGGCATAAACTCAACTTTCTAGAAATGTAGTTTTCTCTTTGAAATTCAGATACCATCCGCTAAATGACTTTTTGGTTTCCCCTCTTCAAATTCATTTTAATCACTCATGCATGAAATAAGCATTATATGAGTTACATCAAATGAAAGAGGAGGCTCTAAGCTTTACAAATATGTATCATTTATTAGTTATAATTGTGATTAAGTTATGATAAAACATCGATAATTCTCGGTTTCGTTTTTTCTGGGACGCACTGTAGATACCTACATGTACATGTAGATGTACACCAAATGTTTGATCTCTCTATGAAGAGATAGAAGATAAATCAACCCAAAGTACAGCAGTTGTTATCAGCACCTAGTAGTAATTTGATGCAGTGTAAACAGGCACTAGTGCCACTGTGGTACAATCCAAGAGGTAGTGAATTTCAACTCAATACTATTTTTTCAGGCTGACAATCAAATTTTGAATTACTATCAATTTCAATTCCAAGTACATGCATGTACATGTTTTAGTAAAATAATTTTGCAGGTGTTGGTGATAAAGGATTTTGTAGATATGATTCTTAGCATGGGTCTCAACTCTCAACTCTCAACATTTCATTCTGTATGGCTCTGTTGATTAAGACCAAACTAATTACCCCTGTACTGTGATTAGTTTTCAACTGTGCTATGTGCTTGAGATACCGTAAGCTGGATTGAAGATTAGATAATGAAAGACATACAATAGGCTCATTTACACAGCACAGAAACCAATTTTAAAAACAATTGACCTTTCTGACTGCCATTTACATGTACACTGACTACTGAAAAACCCCAATAAGAAACAACTGCTGTTTGATAATTCTGTTTTTTTGTGTGTGATCGAGTTGTGCGCGTGCACCACTTGTTGCTGCCCTGCATACATTAGAACAGAAGCGTGGAAAATCACATGACCCAAAATCAGAAACCTTCACTGATATTTTGAGAGGGAGCATTTTGGTGAAATTTCTGCCGACTTAAAGAAAACTACACTCCAGTGATAGGTTTTTGTATTTGGGTTTTTCGTTGTTTACCGATAGTTGCTTAGCAACTTCCGTTGAAACATTAGAATGTGAGAAAAATCAATGATGTTTGCTTGTAGTGTAAATGCAGCCAAAGGGTATTTTTTTAAATCTACCGGTACCTTCATTGTTTGAATTGGCAATAATCAACTGCATGCAGAGCTATTTAAATAAAACATCACACATTAGTTTTGGTGAATTTTCCCATTTTATGTAATTATGATTGAAGGATGCTACTAAATTTTAAATCTCTGTCAGTGATTTTAATTTAACTATTTAAGGAGATTGTGAAGATGTTAACGAGGCATATAGTTAAACCTGGCCCTTGCTCTTAGTGTGTTGGGAGTGTGTAGACGTACATAAAAGATGCTGCGTATAACTATCGGCCTGCATGGTGATACATGTATGTAGATACAGTAAGCTTGACACACATTACTTGATCGTTAGTCCTGAGTAAAATGTAGACCACATTGTTGATAAAGGTCAAACTAGACCACAGTTTTAAATGTTTTAAGAATCTATTCATCTTTGTAGGTCTAATTAAAAGGCTTTACAAGTTAGCGACATGCGGAATACCGCGCTGCTGACTCCAAATTCAGAAGGTTCAGAAGGAAGGAAGGATCTGATTGATAGAAATACATATATGTAGTGTGTACACATGTTGGCCTATAGATTCTCAACCTCCGCGCGGGCGCTCTCTCTCTCTCTCTCTATCTCTCTTTAAGTCTCAAGTTTCAAGTAGATTTATTGCTCAAAACCTTCCAATAACACGGTACAAGAACTCAGCAATAATCTAGTAACATAAGGGGAGGATCCTCTTTCACTCTGTAGCAAAGTCAGCTGACTTTGTTTATCTCAAGCACTCAATTGTCTTCAATCTGATTAATCACATATGAAGTGTTTGATTAATTGATTTGAAACTAAAAGTAAGAAGCCAGTTTTGTAATCAAATTTAATGCACACATCTTTGTCAAGTGCCTTGTGCAAATTATTTAATTTATTTGGTTATGAATAATTGTATTTCAATCGTCAGAAGGCAAATTGCATCATTTATTGTCGCTAGTTAGGACAAACATTTTGGCGAGTCCTACCTACAATGTAACAACATGTAATGTATGCGATTCACATTCTGACTATTGAAATATGACCTATTGGGTGATAATATGGTCTATTGGTGATTTTTTAAAGCTACCATAATAGATAACATGTAGTCACTGAACCAGCACTCCATTTATTTGTGTCTTAAAGCCCTAAGAATTGAAGGTCTCTTTAGAGCACTACTAACATGGGTATAGTCTGCTACCTACAGCATTAGGCATACAATATTTACCCATTTATCTGAATTCTTTTCTCTCATTAAAAACAAAATCTTTCTTTTTGATATGTCTAAGCTATATGTACTGTAAACTGGTGTGTCTGAATAAAATAGAATATTAATCAGTATTGATTGAATATGGTTGACCATCTGGAGACCATGATATATTTATTAGTGCAACACAATTCTGTCTGGAATAATATTGAAAATTATCAAAATGGTCAAACAGGCACCAGCACTATAGTGGGAAATTAAATCAATTCATCATTTTCAATGAATGTAAAGTGTACAGGTACATGTGGGTAAAATTAATGTATATTAATTAGTCCTACCTACTTACATGCATCAACTATTACAGGTATGGTACCTGCATTAAATGATAAAACTAGGAACAAACACAGGATGTTAGTAGGTAAGCTTGAATCAGTGAAATGAATTGATAGATCACATGTACAGTACATTAGTTCCGAAGGATGAAGCACTTCTCTTGTGCGCACAATACACATTACATGTAACACAATGCTATTAATGTGCATGTGCACATTATTATGCACTAATGTACAATATGTAGGCAGCAGTACAAGACGCTGTGCGACCTTGATCAGTGACTGTCCTCGTTGTGTATTCTTGCACATTATCTTGTCTCATGATGTGCATGTGTTCTTATGAGATACAGTAATGTTAAAATGAAACACAGAAATATGTAAAAATGGCAAACTGTGAGATATAACGATAGCTAAATAAATATGTGATTTTTAATGTATCACATTCATTTACGTACATACAGAGCACAGTCCTTAATTTAAAATTTATTCTGTGAGATTTACATTTTCTGCTCTCAACCCAGTTGTACATAGGTAGGTAGCTGATAAACTTTAGCAATTTACATGTATTTGACCACTCTGCTTTATACCTGTAATAACATTGGAGTAACAAACATTAGCTAGTACTAGTTACGTAACTTTAGCAGGGCTTAACACTATACACTGTAGCAGGTGCGTGGGACACATGGGTGCTCAAAAATCAAAATCTACATGTAATTCTGGACTCCCCAAATTTCAAGATTTTTACAAGGGAATTCTAAAAATTTAAGGCTGGACTGCCCTTTAAGAGAGGGGGGGGGGGCATGTACATGTATACTATCAACATGTATTACAATTTAATCTGCATTTGATAATCCATTTTTATCTTCGGAAGATGTTTCCGAAGCATTTGTTAGCTGATGACTATTAGCTATTAAACATTGTTTATGTACTTGTTTGTAAATTTTGGATAGTAATCTTCATGTAGTACTCTGAAAAGAAAAAAAAAAGCTACTTTTCATGATCAGCATTTTTCGAAAAATTCTTGTTCCAGGTGACTGAGTTGGCAGGTTACAGCGCCAGAGTATCAGACATGCTTACAGTCTTTGAGGACGTCAGTAAAGGGCGTTATGTCAGGAACACTGTATCCAACAATGGAAAGGTCAAAGGTCAGAAAGTAATCAAGGAAGTAACCTCATCAGCTGATCTACGAGGTAGGGATTAGGACGTTATGAATTTAAAACAATCAACATTTTTTATATTAAGCTTTTATGAATCAAATCTAGTTCCTGTGCAGCAGTCTTTTAATATACATTTACATACATGTATTTTTTTTTTTTTTGAGGGGGGAGAGGGTTGGGGTCAGTTTAATAAGAGATCACCAAGGAAGAGATCAGAAGATGATAGCTTAAGCAAATTGAATGCATACCCCTAAAGAAAAATACTTAAGTGATTTTATAATTTTATATTTTATGCTCTTTCTTAGTGGTTCCAACATTAACTAATTGATTCATCAATCAATGAATATCTGTCTTTGCCAGCTTTTATGAAGTGTTTCAAATCAAATAGCCACAATGGTAAATGTCATGGTGCTAAAGAAAATCTTGAATATTTAAATCTACCAGTTATTTTCAGATTGGTCATTTAGATTTTGTGATTTAGCGGGTTCAGGGTTTGGTTGCGACTGTTTCTACAACTACAATTTTATCAATTAGAGTTTTTAGGACATAATCTGCTTAGAGACAGGTGAGTGTGTTATCATTTCCTTCAAAAACAGCTCTCAACAGTCAATATGTAACCCTGGGATGTGCTAAGGTTTTTATGTGGCTTCCCAAGCAGGGCATACTGAAACTAGTTAGATTATTCATGACACGACACTGACTGTATGAATCATTTATTTATGTATAGGGGAGGTTACCACGACCGACTCTGCGTTGATCATAGCAGAGAATCTGCCTATCATCACACCGAACCAAGATGAGGTCATCTCAAGCTTGTCATTAAAGGTATGTACCGTGGAGACGAGGTAGACAGGCACACCAAGAAGTGTATAGGAATTCATTGCGCAGAGCACAAACGCTCCATACTAATGTTTAAAGGGGAGCTGTGCACATATTCTGGCTGGTTTAGAACAGACTACATTCTGCTGTATGCAATCACTAATCAGAGAAAATCACATACTTCCAGACAAGATACATACCTTTCCTTGGTAAGTAAGTGTGGCATTGTATAATGATTTAGCTGTGATGCCGCCTCGTTGGTTCATAACTTCACACACCCCAGTATTTATTTACTGGTATTCATTTATTTTTTCATTGTGTGTATCTTTAAGACTATAATGTTATGTGGCATTTAGGGAACATTGGGAAACTAGGGATAGGGATTTGAAATGAGTTTGTAAAACTTGCAAGAAGATGCATGATGTGAGTTTATCATATATATCTCTTTGTCTTTGTCTTTAAGTTATTTTGACTGTCTGACGTGTTCAGGTGATAAATGGGTCCTCTTGACCCTCAACTGATCTAGGGCATGTGTTATCTTCAAAACCAGTCTGTCTATCAGACTTTGAAACTTATTAATACGTACTTGTTCTATTAAAATAAGTAAAATCAAACAGTTCAAACCAACCTGCTTTCAAAGTATTATTTTTGAAAACGTTAACATTCTAGCTGACCGACTATCAGCAGTAATAATGAGAAGAGTATTGCCACTAACTTGTTTTTATTGACATTGTCTCCTAGTAGACTGTGCCTTAAAAAACAACCTGTCTTTTTGTTATGTGTTTATTATTGAATGATAAATTCAAAGTTCAAATTCAATATTGTGACATGCAGTCAAACCTGTCCTTGCCGCCACCTCTCTATAAAGGCCACCTGTCTATAGGGGTCACTTATACAGGAAAAAACATGTGTTGAAGAACCTGTCTAGAAAGACCGCCTGTAATTGGTGGCCAGTTTCCCTGTTTTCCCCTTGGGCGGTCTAAATAGACAGATATGACCGTTGTCACTTTTAATGTTACATTGATTTTTATAGACCGGACTGACTTTTCTTCTAGGTATTTACTATAAGTGACTAATGTATGATGAAATAGCCACCGGTAAGCAAGCGACCCTGCTTGAAACTTGTGGCAAGTGTCTTTACCAGTAAATGGAATTTTGATGTAAGAATATAGTAAGAAAATGGAAGATTTACAAAATGCTAGATACAATACCCTTTTTTTTGTATGGCCACCCAATTCCAATAATGCTCTTTCTTTTATTGTTATCTGCTTTATATTGTTTTATGATTTTACCTTATTTTGTACTCTTGGTGGATATTGGAATTTAATAAAATTGAATTGAATTTTAATGAAATGCTAATGAATGTTTTGTCTTTGTGAAGGTTTCTCCAGGTATGCACCTTCTGATTACTGGACCCAATGGCTGCGGGAAGAGCTCTTTGTTCAGGATCCTGTGTGGTCTTTGGCCCGTCTACAGAGGCAAGCTAGTCAAACCAGATCCACATCATATGGTCTTCATACCACAAAGGTACTGCTCAGTTTATACCTGACTCTCAAATGAAAACTCTATTATCAAATAAACATTTACTTTACTTGCACATGTATAAAGCCCCCTGCACTATTTATAGCTACTTGCACCTCTATATAGCAAACAATGCCTAATCGGTGCCTGTTGGTCCCCAATGATCCCCTTTTTCTTATGTTAAAAGAGAGATCTGATTTGATGAGATAACCACCTGTCAGTGACCTTGCAGGGAGGTCTAATCCCCCTGGCCAAACTAGTGCAGACAGGCTTTAAAGAGAACTGTTGCTGAGCTAGCGGCATGAGTGTCCCTGGATGGTGTGTGCGGTCTATAAGTTTACACTAATATTTTTATTATTATTAATCGTGGGTTTTGGCATGTTCATATTACATGGTATATAGATACCACAAATGTGCAGTCTAAAGCTATCAAACATTAACCCTCAACCCTTATACACGTTATTTAACATGGTCATAATACCATCACACGGCATGTACATTCCTAGACATTTTAGAACAGAGCCCTCTACATATATAAATCAAAATGTAAGAGAATAGCTGATGATACAATCATAATTTTCCTTTTAATGGTATTGGCACAGTGATCCTTTACACTGAATCCAACTCTCCTGTCTTAAATCATCACAATTCAGTCCGCAGAACAAAAAAAAGCAGCTGTAGTCGATATGTCTGCTGAACTCATAAACTCATTTTGACATAACTTTGCAGCAGGTTCACATATTTTCTATGTGAAACATTCATTTGTTTCCTGCACCATTAATCATAACATTATGAATGATTGGTTTTCTTCTTCAGACCATACATGTCTCTTGGCACATTGAGAGATCAGGTCATCTACCCAGATTCCTTGAAAGAGATGGCCAAGAAAGGGATGACAGATGATGATCTAGAGAACATCCTTGGTATAGTCAACTTACAGTACATTGTGACAAGAGAAGGAGGTATGTGGACCGGTAGCAGTTTCCAGAGAGTGGATTTTCAAAATATTTGTCAACTAAATGGGAATAGATGTTGATGAATTCAGCTTGGTCTACTGAGATTATTTGCAGAAATGTTTAATCATGGTGTGGGTTTGGAGATTTTCAGAATTGATTACTTACCGGCATATTGAAAGAAATCTGTTGATCTTCAACTTATTTTGTATAACATTACAGCCTCCCCTTTTCTCATTGTATCTTTGCCCATTTGTAAATCTATTTGTGTGTGTATGCTCTCAGATAGGCACTATTTATAGGAAAGTTAGTGGCACGGTTAAATGAAATCCTTTAGAGCAGATTTATTTCTTAAATACATGTTTGTCATTACAATGATTGGTGAACAAAATGGATCAAAGATATAGGTAAACAAAATAGAACAAATATGTGAGTGGCATAAAAGCTGGTTACTAATAAAAAAAGGGACAAAAATGTCACAATATTAATGTGTATTTGGAGGGGTATTGATATACATGTAGCTACTTATAACCAAAATAAACACCCCCTGACCAAATGAGTAATTATATATTGTACTGGACTAATGTTTACTGTGATATTTTTTGTCACTCAGGATGGGACTCAGTGAGCGATTGGAAGGATGTATTCTCAGGGGGAGAGAAGCAAAGGATGGGCATGGCAAGGCTCTTCTATCACAAGTAAGTAATATAGGTTTTCCCATCAACGTTAACACGTTCTTCATTCAATTTCAAATCCCTGTTGCAGCACTAATGCCCTTTTGGAAGACATTTATCTACATTTTCAACACTCCACCGAGGTGAGGTAAATGGGTAACTGGGTAGGACTTATTTCTGTCAAATCTTTAGGCAGTGAACAGGCTTTATGCTATTAAAGCCAGTGTAATATAATGGAGCACCAGGAGTGACCATGTGCCAGACAAAGAGTGCTATACAAGACTCCACTATGAAGTACTCAGATGTATGAATCCTGATATTGAGGAATAGTGCTGATCATTAAAAAAAACCACAGACACACTAATATATTTTTAAATATATGCATGTGCATACCAAGTAGCACAGTTATAAAATGGATTCCCACTACACTTATTATAGTAGGTGTTTAGTGTATCCAAAGGGGGACATTGCTGGTCAATGATCTTAATCCTTTTTGTATAACTGGTCAATGCTTATTACTGTATTGACACTGAGCCTTAAAAATGAGCTGCTTAGTCCTTTTTGCTTACCAGAACTAGCTGCTTAATATGAACCCTATTATAGTCTTCCCATTGATGCCTAATGTAATGAGAAGAAGAGTTGTTAATACTATAAAGGGATCAGTATAATCTGTGAGGTCAGGATTACTCTGTACATGATATTTGAAAGAGGATAATGGCTAACTCTTCTTTCACCTATTGATCTACCCATTTTTTATCTTTATATATCAGTACCAGTATAAGCCAGCTCAGTTTACATTGATAGACTCACTTACAGGACAGTCAGGATTTTGTTGCAATTAAAACATACTGGTACATTAAAATCTTCTGTTACAAAAAAAGGTTTGGAATGAAGCTAAACTAAACTACTACTAAGTGACTGATAGAATTGTAATATTTCAAGAGTACTTTCTGTTTATAATGGCACTGTAACATGAGACAGAAGAGTCATATTTGTAATCATATGTCTAATGGCAATGGTTTAATTCAGTGCATTTCCCTGTTTCAGTCAGTTATGTCCTATTAAACTAAATATACAATTGTACAGTGAAGAGGAGTTCTGTTACACAATGATAATGAGTTGCCCTTGATGTACTATTTTTGTCCACACAGGCCCCAGTTTGCCCTTCTTGATGAGTGTACTAGTGCTGTAAGCATTGATGTTGAAGGCAAGATATTCCAAGCTGCAAAAGATGCTGGGATAATCATGTTAACGATCACACACAGACCGTCACTATGGTAAGATTTATCTTGAATGCAGTCACTGATTTCATCTTTGCTCCATTTTTAATGTTCTTTACGGAACAATTCAATGTTATGTTTGCTTAAAATGTCACTTGCTGTTTACCCCACCTGTGACTGTCATCAAATACAAGCTGTAGATTTGAGCACACTCTATAGCTATTTATTTGTTTCAATAACACAGATAAAATTCTAGATGCTTACCGGTAGTGCATTTTGGAAAGCTGTGTAATGAAAAAAAAATTCATGGCATAATGTCGTCCTCTACAGGGCCTGAAGCTAAGTTTTAGGTTAATCAATGTAAGACAAAAATCAATTTAAAATCAATCTAATCTACATTGATATTTTTATGTACAAAGTGAGATAATCTGACCATGACACAAGCATGATGTATAAAGGTTCTTAATCTTTTTGTACACAGGAAATACCACACCCATCTCCTCCAGTTTGACGGGACCGGTCAGTGGCGGTTGGAGGAACTTGACACCGCGGCTCGTCTCAGCCTGAACGAAGAGAAGCAACGTCTTGAATCCCAACTCTCTGGTATCCCTGGCATGCAGGAGAGACTCAATGAACTGTGTGAGATCTTGGGTGAAGACTCGGTGCAGAGGACAGTGCCCTCTAAAGATAAGAAGAAGAATGGGAGCGACGAGGAGGAGGAGGTTGTGGGAGAAGGAGGAGGAGAAACAAGGAATGGAGCACCGGAAGCTGCCGAGAGTGACCAGTGATGGAGGCACAGAAGACAATCAATCGGTCTACATGATTTGCCAGAACAAAGAGAGAGAGAGAGAGAGAGGACATTACATAGTGTAAATGAAGTTTTGCGCAGTGCTATGAGGATTGAGCGGTTTTGACACCTTATTAAGGGATCAAGCAAAATGTAAGCAATAGTTTGAGCAAAGCAGGCATCAAAAGTAGCATATGAAATGAGCTGCTATTAAATTTCTATTTTATAGAATTTAGATCAGTATGTATAGTGAGCTTGTATAAGTCTAGGTTAAGGGTGCTTTATATTTGTTTTGAACAAAATTCCCGGACTAAAAATGAACAAGGCCATAAGGGATGGAGAGTCTTTGTAGATACTAAGGAATGGAGGAAGGTGTGAAGTATTATCACCTTCATTTTACACATTTTACACACCTATTAAACGTACTATTCAGCATATAAAATAAAATTGATTTAAAGTTGCTTCAGGAACAAGGGAAACAGAAATAAGAAGAAGACTAGAGAGTACAAAATGCACAGAGTGAAATAACTCTTTAAAATTTGTGTATCAATTTTTTCAGCTTTTTTCATTTCGGTATTGCTAACAGACAGGAAGTTTCTCAAGCAGGTCATATATTAGAAACTTCTATCTTACGGTACATTTACTTTTAATGATCCACATTATACTATTTTTGCTCCCAACTTTATATTCATGCATTTAAAGAATGCGAATTCAAGCCAGGGTCATAGATAATTTCCAAAGCACTTGTGATACACACAAAGAGACATTATAATCTGTACAAAATATGTTGATAATAATATTGTGTATCACTTTAATTGTATGCAATCATGAGAGTAATTCATGCAAATGTGGATAATTTAAATTAGTGTAGCTGTGATTGAATGAAAGGAGGAAGATGCATGTCAGATTTAGCAGTATATGTTGTCAATAGTGAGAGAGCAAGGAAAAATGATAGGAAGTTAGGGAAAGAGAGAAGATGAGAGAAAGACCAGTATAAAAATACACGGTCAAGTGAACATATTATGTGAACTGCAGCTTCAAACAGCAACTGAGTATTGTAGTAGAGAGAGAGAGTCTGAAATAGTGTGAAACTGATGGAAATTAGATGTTATGAATGTGTTATGATATATGATCTTTTATTAAATTATAACTTAGTTATAATTATTTAAATTAAGTTTTACATGTTTTGGAGGGAAAAAAAAGTGCCAATTGATGGATTATTTATTGATGTTTTATGATTAGAAAGATAATCAAAAGAAACTAGGAAGATGATGAATTAGCTTGATTATCATTTGTACACTATCGATATAATTTTATGTATGATCAAATTTATTGTTTATTGCTATCGATAAATTTGAAATTTGTATTGTTAAGCTGTGTGAGTCTGCTGCTCTATAATTTTTAATTTTAAATTTTGCAAACAAATTATGGTTCTACCTATTCAGCTAGGCTGAAGATCCAGCTTGTCAAGTAAGTCTTGGCTTTATACAGGCTTTATGCATGATTCTGCTACCAGCTACCAGCTACCAGCTAATCTGGATCGAGCGCAGGGCTAAAGTACCATTGACTTACGCCGATACTGCAGGCGGCAAGGTTATGAGCAGTCTCTGTAAGGACTTGCTCAGCGGGTCGTCTGCACGTTCAAATTTGACACAAATTATGTCAATGAACAGTG
Organism: Strongylocentrotus purpuratus; assembly: GCF_000002235.5. Taxonomy (NCBI): domain Eukaryota; kingdom Metazoa; phylum Echinodermata; class Echinoidea; order Camarodonta; family Strongylocentrotidae; genus Strongylocentrotus; species Strongylocentrotus purpuratus. Next base: position 30,667,324 of record NW_022145612.1, on the reverse strand, counting down.
AGCATGCGCAGTAGTGCCTTGGAAAAAAATGTTAAATAGAGCATGTGCAGTTCTGCCCAGGAAAAATAGTGAAAGCTATTCGGTAGTGAAATTATAATTTATCATGCGAGCACCAATTGACCAATCATGTATTTAGAATACTCATGAATATTCATAGAAGGGATATAAATTAATGATAGGTCATTAGTTCATGATATTAAGACATACCGATAGTTATATTTTGCAGCGAGCCAGGAGGGCATGTACTGGTAAGCTTTGTCATAGATTCACTACCCTACCGACTCTTCTCAGACATAGGTATCAAGTGTCCAATTATTTTACCACTTGCAGTATGAATTCATAATGTACATGAAATCTGATCAAATTGTAGCATGCTACATGTCCTGTAGAGATGATGTATTCTGGATCTATATTTAAAGTAAAGTGTTTTAAGATTATTGTTTTGTTACGTAATCCTGAGTGTGCTTGCTACATTCCAACTTTGAATGCAGGGTATCAAAGTTATCTGTGCTCTTAAATTGCCACCAAAGTATAATTTATTCATTTTCAACTACTGGTAAAAGTAATAGAGTAACTTAATTGTGTAAGATAAATTCTAAACGATGATAGTAGAAGTTTTAGCAGATAGAGATGTTTCAACAGAGAAGATGATTGTTTATAAATCAGCCTTTAGTGATTCATAAAGGGAGTATTATAACGAACCATGTCATCTGCTTTTCTTAAACCCCGTCTTAATTGGAAAATAAAGTTGCGGTGACGTCCGGACAACATTTACCCCCTTACAATTAAGACGCGTCAATCGGGGTAACGTCCGGACAATATTGAGATAAATTACGTCATCGCCGTGAAAAAATGTATACATGTACACAGCGCGCCAGCTGATCGCTGGGTGAGGTTTTTGCGGATGGCTGATGAAGACGGTGTCCAAAAGCTCACCATGTGTTTTACAATCAGACCCCCCACTGTTTCTCATCCACATGTCGCTTGGGTGAGATAAAAAAAAAATTGATTAAGACGGGGCTTTATTCAAACATAGTAAAAGGAGTCATAAATATAGATAAATAAAATAAATAAAATAAATACATTATATTTATATAGCGCTTATTACAATGTTTCTAAGCGCTGTACAGAGTTGTACTTAGATAATAATACATTCAATAACTATAATTAATATATACTAAACCGGTAAGGAACAAATTATTTGTTGGTAACCAAAAAAAAAAAGCATCTTAACATTTGAATTGCACCTTGTGTACAAATATAGCCACATGTTTGTAGATTTAAAATTGTTCATTTAACAGATTAATGTATGTGCAACGTCAATCCACTACATTACCGGTAGTTGGTTTCATCAAAAGTTTGATTAAGAATATGTATAGCAGTTTTTTGAAATTGTTTAAAAAGTAATCAGTACTTGTGGTTGATAAGGAAGTTATTTAGGCTTGTGTAATTCCTTTAATTTGTTGATATTGAGTTGTTGATGTAAATCTAACAAAGGAATACTCTCCTGGAAATTAGACTGAGAATAATCTACCAAATAGTCCCCATTTTAAAATGGGTTCTTGTGTAAAATTCGTGTTTTGAGCTAAAGATGCTCTAGTATTATAGTTTTGCTAGAATGATTTTGTTTTCTTCTGTTGAAAATGTTGAATTTTTAGTAAATATAAAGCACGTGTTTGCTGTAGTATATTATCATGTGCACATAACTGAAATCTTCATGTTTTTCCCCTTTTCTTTTGTATTAATGATACACCTGGGGGGTGTTTCACAAAGATCCTAAGTTGAACTTATCTTTGAGTTGGACTTAAAAATTATGGAAAGCCGTTAGCATCATTGAAAATATTTTGTAAAAATTATTTTAAAAGACACAAAATCTTGATTTAAATTATTCATATTTTCTATTATCTTGGGAGATTTTATGTTCTTGATGGGGAATTTATAAAACGTCTAAAATACTTGAATTTTTGCTTTTGAATATATTTTATTTTAAGGATACAAATGGCTCTTCATAATTTCTAAGTCCAACTTAGAGTTAAGTTTGACTTAGAATCTTTGTGAAACACCCCCCTTGAGATAAACAAGAAAGTAAATTAACAAATTGATAATAAACTTAACTGATATCGAGATTCACTGTCTATTAAAAATATTAAGTATATGTTTTAGAGCTGTATCCTTTCCATATTAAGTACAAGGATAAACTAATCATTTCAATTATGATACACAAAAGGAGTAATGTGTACAGATTATCATCTTATAACTTTCAAAGCCTACACATGTATATGAATTTAGCTATGCATTCTTGTGTGCAATTTTAATGTACTTTAATTTGAACTTTTAGCAATATGATGTATTGAAAGCAGGAGAATTGCATGTTTCATCAGGATGCCCTTCTTGCATTAGATTCATGTGAATTGTTCAGGTCATTGATGTATACATGTATATGGAAACACTTTTAAAATCTGACAGTAATTTACCAAGAAGATGAAATGCATCATTTAAGCTTGGTACATTGTATATATGTATTCCTAGAATCAAATACTAATACTTAATATTTATGTTTCTTTTAAAACCAAGCAATGGAATATTTTGAGGTGTCATTGGTCAGTAACAAACTCATGATATCAGTATTACAAATAAAAAATTAGCTATAGAATGCTAGTACATGTATGTAATCAATACATGTTGACATGTTTCATGTACTATTTACCGGATCAGATATTTGTGTGTGTGCTCACATGTACGTATAAACATAATATTGTGTATTTTCTTTTCTTGTTTCTATAGCAATAGTATCTTGATGCGAGTTTGTTATTCACTACTTACTGAATTGTAAGCTTATCAGAAGCCTGTTAAGAGAGGGTCTTAATGTAAAAGTTTTGAAAAGTGTGCCCGTATTATTGTCATGTTTTATAGTCCCAAATATGACTGTCTTCAGGGTCCTTCCACCATCAGCTTAACAGAGAATAATATACAGTTTAAGGATTTTCCTCTGAAATAAAGTGATGAAAAGTGCTGGAAACAAATAAACTTCCATGTGAATGGCTTGGAAAGTTTTGTTAATACTTCTATAGCTTATACATAGTATAAGATAATTTAGTTGATAAAGCAAGGTAGATCCTACTCCTAATGCTATTTGATTGCAAAAAGCACAATGGAGTACCGACAGCATTACAATAAATGAAAACATGTTGTTCACCCAAGAAAAGGAATTTATTTTAATATTTTGGAACCACTTTCGAATCTCACAAGTAGAATGCAAAGGAATGTTTCTTTACATTTTGTCACTATCTCAAGAATGATTGGAATTACTCTACTTTTTTTAATGCAATGTATCATTACACTTTCCATAACCATAAATTGCAATTAATTTATTCACTGTTGTATGTTTCTGAATCACTGGCTAATTAATTATTGTTAGGTGTGAAGAGTTTGTGAATTAAAGCTGATTGATTGCAAGTAAACCACAGTTTCTGTTTATTTTTTAAAACTTTCAGTACATTGTAGTTCATGTACCCCATCTCTATCTTTCTTTCTCATCCAGATCTATTTTTTCCTTTTCTCCCTTCTATGTATACTCCTCTCTCTCTTTTTCTCTCACTTTCCTGTTTGTATGAGTATCCCTCTGTCTGTCTGTCTCTTTCTTTTTCTCATTCTCCCGCACCACTGCCTATACTAAGCACTTTTTCATTTTTATTTTTCTGTCACTTTCTTTTACAAGCTTCACATCATATAAATACTGCCTGCAGTTTGTCTACTCCACGAATGAAGAATGAATCACGAACATTGATTTTTTTTCGCAATTTGTGAAGTTTCAGTATGCCACCAACGTTAACTAGTTTCTTGGTTTTAAAGACCATGAACTAACCCCAAAAATAATTTATGAGAGCGAGCCAAAAAAAAGGAGCTAAATTTGTAAAAAAAAATTTGAGAGCTATTTTCATCTTGGCCCGAGCTGCTTTTCATGGTATAATTCATATTTATATTTTTATAACTCTGATGGCTTGTGCACATGGCATTCAATCTCCATGAATTATTATCATGCATCTATTCACTGAAACTGCACTCTCATGGCATTGATGGGCTTTGTCGGCTATTTTATTTACTTAGTTCAACTGATGGACGTTTGTATTTGTCTGAAAGGTTTAGTGTTGGCACCCTTGTGTAATCCATCCTCGCAGGAGTTGGAAGAAGACAATAGTCCCTGTATCCTGAACTACAGGTAATCACGATCCGATTTTGCCGAGCACCCTAGTTAAAAGACAAAACATCAAACTCAAGCCCAAAATATGCAAAGGGACCAATTTGCATATATTCTAATAAATGTTATTTTAAACTTTCATCGAAAATCGGATATGTGTCAATAATCTCATACACATGTGCAGAGCTTCATATAATTCTTAGTCAATTATACTTTCCTCACTGAAAATCAGTTTAAGCTAGCGGTAAGCTTCTACAATGTATCAGGGTTATTAAAATTGGTACCCACACACAAACTTCCAACAGCAAAACATTCTGTATAATGTTTAGATGGCATCACAAATTTCATAATTGGAAACATTCATTTTTATTTATCTCTCACGATTGCACAATGATAAATTCAAGATATGTACCATCAATACATGATTAATATACTATGTAGACAAAATTGAAGACTGGTTGAACATCACAGAAGAAAGTCAAATGGGTATTTAGACAAAACTTTAACTACAAGGTAAATAAAACCAAGAAGATAACAGCTTGCATTGCTTGTAATACATCAAATTAGACTAAATGTGAAACAAGTTTGATAACATATTTTAACTCTGTTTTCAATATTTGACAACTTTGAGACAAATAATTGATTAAATTGAGAACCTTAAAATAAAATTGTAGATATGCATTTAAAATGTTGCATATCTATGTTAAAATTTTGTCAACCATTCATGATGATGATTACTGAAATGAGTTTTCAGTGCCTTTCTAAATAATCATTAAACAGAGGTGTACATGTAATAACAAATGGGGAATGTATGCAAGTACTAATAATCATTACATACACCTAAAATCATCATTGTACAGGTACTCCCAGTAAAACTAAAGATACTTTATAACTACAATACAACCCACTCAACTGTATTCAATTCCCCCCACATCAACAAAACATGTACCGGTAACACAAATTCTATAATTCCTTCAATTTCGGCCAATTTTTTTTCTCGCTCTAATGGCATCTTCACCAAAATGTTTTTACTTAAAAATAAGTAAATCGTCTGATACAACTTACATTTAAACGTACATACACGTTTATGAGTATTTTTTCTACCGATTTTGAATGCTCAAAAGTACCACAAATATAACTCCCAAATTGTAAAATTCACATATTATGGAATCTAATAACCTACACACCATATCCCTTTATAGCAAGTAAGCACCTGTATGAGTAACCTTAAGACTCTGGAACATTGATCATGAGCATTTTACCCTTGGGGTCATCAAACTTATCCATGACCTTGACAGTAGACATCATACCGATACCAAAGCCAACGATGGCAATCACCATTAACGCTGTCAGGATACCCATCCAAATAGCGGGGGAGAAGTAACCTATGCAGTCATTAGCGGGAGAAAACTTGCTATTCTTGATCCCAAACGGTTGAATCTGCATCAAAGATAAAAATGTCAATATTGTGGATTACTAGACAGGGTTCATTATTATATTGAAGGAAGCAATGACATTATACTTTTGAGATTGATGTGGTAAATCATCTTCTTTTCAAGCATTGCTTTTACACTAAGCAAGAACTGAATTTGTGGCAAAATAATCATATTGGTTTGTATCAACTGAGAAACTAAATTTCTTATGTTTTGAGCTGCAAAGAAAATTAAAAGAGATATTCCGACTGGAAAATGCATCCATTTTCTGATCAAACCCAATTTGACCCGCGGATGAAAATACAAAAATACACTCCCTTGAAATCTGACTCAGGGTTCATTATTATATTCAAGATAATTTCAAAATAATTTATTGTCTGATTTAAAAATTGAAGGAAGCAATGACATTATACTTTAGAGAATGATGTGGTATATCATGTTCTTTTCAAGCATTGCTTTTACTCTATAAAGCAAGAACTGAATGTGTGGCAAAATAATCATATTGGTTTGTATCAACTGAGAAACTAAGTTTCTTATGTTTTGAGCTGCAAAGAAAATAAAAAGAGATATTCTGACTGGAAAATGCATCTATTTCTGATCAAACCCTGAAAACTTGTTTCTACCGTATTCAAAGAGTAATGAAGACGTTGGAAATATCATTCTCTCTCTCTCTCTTTCTCTTTTTCATTTCCAATTGACCCGCGGATGAAAAACATAAAAATATACTCCCTTGAAATCTGACTCACACAAACGCCAATTACAAATTGAATACGCAACCAAACAGACAAAACACTAACAACCAATAGTGCCCTAAAAACACATTATGAAAGAAATTCACCTGAAAATCCTTGAAGATAAGATTGACCATATCTTTGGATTCATTTTCGGTTGCATTTTTGTTCTCCATTGCTACCATTACAATATCACCACAGTGATAGGACCATCCTACTGGAGTCTCCAACACCTGCATATCGATCTGATGGGTTGTTTCCTCCTGCCCTGTCAGTTTAGCAGTGATAGAACCAGTGCTTACATACCAGAAGTTTCTCGCAGTCGTGTTGAATTCCAGACTAAAAAAAACAATAAGAATATGGGGGGGGGGGGGAAGGTTTTCAAATTATATACATGTATGTACCTTACTTACACAACATAACATCTATCGGATTACCTTCTTTTCATATTTTTCATTTTTTTTATTTTGAGGGGGGCGGGGGGATGCATGTATCGTACAATTTCTAACAACAGCCAGTTCAGGTATCAACAGATTTTACGGCTGCTCACACCAGCAGTCCATGTAAGGAGAGTCCCAAATGCGGCAATCAAATTTGTTCGCTGCTGCTCAGATGATGTTATGTATCACTAATCTATCACTTACCTATTTCTAATCTGTTACTTATCTTCACTAAAGAATATGTGATATTGGGCTGGCATAGATAGAATAGCAAGAATGATATCTCAGCAATGCATTATTAAAATGTATTCATATTATACACTGAATGGGCTGGTGGCAAAATATATGATTGGAGAATATACATGAACATATATACTGGCATTATGTTATTGATGTAAAAAGAAAAAGGGGGGGGGGGGATTCAGAAAGAAAATTCTCTTGAGATCATTCACAGGACTTGTTCAGTATCTACAATATAACAGTATCATAATAATCCAAACATTTGATGAAATTCTTAACAACTCATCGTTTTGTAATGTGTAAAATTATGTCAGCAGCATATTTGTATCATGTTAATAAAGTGTATTTGTTTACGACACAGAGCATCTAATTAAAGAGGATTCTTTATATAACTGTTTGCAAACTCACCTGAAAGTTACACTCTCAATCCAGGCAGTGCCATTTCCTCCTTCCAAATCAGAAATCCCCAAGGTGAAACTGTTCAAAACAAAATGAATGAGTATATGACCCAAAATATACTCGGTTCATCCTTGCATGCTCCTTTATACTTTTCCAAGTTCGATTGGAGTTGCTTTAATCATTGACTTACTTAGTAGGTCTATGCTTTAATGCATTTCAAGTTATTGTGGTAATGAGATATTTTCTGGCATTTTCAACACTTTCACAAACCTGTGACCTTTGACATTTTCTGCCCAAAATCTAATCAGTTCATCCTTAATAACATGCTCATACATACTTGATCTGAGTTTGGTTAAAATATGCTTAATGGATCTTGAGTTACCTTTGGCGACATAGGCACAAATATCAGGGAAAAGGATTTTGGATTTATAAATCTTAAAGTTTGATTGGAATTTCAAAGTGGCAACATGGTCTTGGGATTTCAGGGAACATTTTTATCTGATGTTCTTCCACACTTGCATAATAACAATGATAGCGCTCACAAATTAATTTTCACCTCTTCCCAGAACTCAACCTTCTCTTTAACGACTGTCTTATAAACTGTCTTATATGTTACACATATGAAGAGCTTGGTTCCGAAAGGTACTTGGTTCCGAAAGGTACTACATCCATAAATCCAAATTATGAGAAAAACAAGATTTTTTGATTATCATAGTTAGCAATGTCAGTTTGGAATGATACTTTGGCTGATTATACTTTTGTATGATACAAGTATAAAACCACTCTTTAAAAAAATCTTAATCTGCACAAATATTTTTTATGAACTTTTTAATTTTTTTTTATTTCAGTGGATGTAGTATCTTTTGGAACCAAAATTAGATGAAGGACTTTTTGGAACCAAAAATATTGCATAATGTATGCATGACTTGAATGGATTTAGTACCTCTAGAACCGACCTGATTTTTAAAAACTTCTTTGGGGAAATTCAGCTTTTTTGAAGTATCGGTGTATGAGGTTACTGAATGTGTGTACATCAAATGGAAAACAAGGGGAAAAAAAAGAAAAATCTATTTTGATAAAAAATGGATGTACATGTAGTACCTTTTGGAACCGAGCTCTTCGAAGTAGAACATGTCATATTTAGTTACACACTAAATTTTAGTATGGTATGATATTACTTGCTATCCACATGAAGAAATCATTGAGAGATTATATTACGTGATAGTTTTGTTGTTCACACATTCTGATCCAGTTGACATCCAGCCTGTGGTAGGAAGCTGCACGCTAGCATTCTTCTGTCCATCTTCGTTGACATATTGAGCGCTGATGCCCGAAGCATAGAAGTACATCTCACAACCATCTTTGGTGAAGTTGACGAATGTAAACTTACTATCATCCTCAGCGGTCTGGAGTAGGCGACGTCCGCTAGCATGGGATGAGTCCTGTAAAGAACAGTACCATGGGAAATGATAAGTTTAATATACGGTGAAGCCATTATAGGATAGATTACTTGAGAGTGTGGATCTGTACAAGCCTGTAGGAGACTCATCACAAGCATGGAATGAGCAATGGGTATTTTTCTTTTAAGAGAAGGATTCTTAATTTATTAATAAATCTATATAGCCATAAATCCATGTATTCTCCATTATTATTATTGATATGGGCCATCACTTATACATACAAATTGAAGGCATGGTTCTTCAAATACTCAAAAACTAGGAGTGGAACTTGCAAAGTAGTAGGGAGAGTCACCGAATTACGGTAACATGAAAGAAAGTCTACATCATGATCAGTGGACTACACTGGTAGATATCATTTGTATACATTGATAGTAACCTATTCCTCTTCACCTTTAAAATTGCAATAATCAGATTTAATATTACATCTGTAAACAAGTACATACAAATAAGAGTCAGAAACAATATAGAAAAAAATTTGTTACCTGGGATGTTGGTGCAGCAGTGAAGAAGAGTGTGAATGAGGTGGTCTTTCCATTGAATCTATCCATGAGAATCTGGACATACTTATCGGCTCCCTTGAGCTGTTCCTCCACAGAATCACTACAAGAATTGAACAGTAAACATCATAAGATGATGAAGCGGAACCTAATCAAATGATTGGTTGAGAGCTTACACGTGACCAGGCATTTCTTTTGCCTAACACTTAATTTTACTAATGACCGGTCATGAGTATGTGCTAATGACCAGTCATTGGTAAAATCATGTTATAAACCATCATTTTATAAACCAAATAAAACATCATCTTATAAAACAATACACATATCGCCTCGGGCGTGTTAGACTGTTCCAAAGGTACCTTGTGTGGGTAATTCTTACTAATGCCCTCACTGCTGTGTATTATTTGTGTAATAAAATAATTCCCCCTTGCCTGGCTTTCTTGGAATGCATGTGTAATTTGTGCATCATATATGCTGAAATCATGCCAAAGCAGAGTGTTCCTATACTACCACAAGGTTTGATCAAACATAGTGAAAGCACATTTTATTTCACAGGTAGTCTCTATGATTGATAGGACTGCAATGAGATTGTGCTGCAAAAGCAAACCAGATACAAGAGTTTGCCTCCTAAAAAATGTCATGTGACAAGGTGGCTAGAACGTTTAATAAGCCAGAAACTTTTTCCGGGAACAATGTATTTCATTAGATTCGTATTATGTAAAGGAGATCAAGCACTAGAGCACAATTTCTACAACTAACCTGGGTTCAACTCTGACAATAACAAGGTTGGTCTTTGTAGAATCTAAGGCCAAAGATTTCACATCAACAGGGTTGCTGATTTCTGTGATTTCTCCTGTGACCTTTGACATCAGGTCATCGAGAAGGTCAGATGTGTCTGTCTGGGGAAGAACCAGGCTTGACGCAGAGCTTTCCATAGAGGTCTAGATCATTGAAAAAGAATCAAATAAAGAATATATGCAGAAAACAACAACGACAATAACTGATTACCGGGTATTTTTAATTCACTGTTGAAAGTATAAATGTATTTCAAAGGCTTGATATTCTTGAAGAATTTTAAAAGTACATAAATATGCACAGTACAGCACAAGATTACCAATGTCCATTCAGACTCGTACCACCATAACATCTCTCTTCCAGGAAATACTGCAGCATTTGAATTAAAGGCCAAATCAGGCAAGGAAAGTCATTTTGATTAGTGTTTGAAGTACAAAATATATAATAAATAAAAAACTGTCTGTGGATAATATATTTTTTAACATCCATAATATACCGTACTAAATAGAGTAAACCGCTTCACAACACAAAGAGACTGTGAATTACCTTGATGTGAGGAATGATTCCTCCTTGGTTGTTTGAGTCATAGGCATTGCTGTATCGGGTGAGATCACCAAGCTTCAACTGCATGTACGAATGGGGGAAAATATCAATAATAGACATCAGACAAGTTCTTTTACTTATTAGCCTCATTTCACATCAATTATTATACAACATGATTTGCTATATCTTGATATAAAAAAGATGACATGAAAACTGGAGTATTGCACAGGTCTATTCTATTTCATGTAAATGTATGTTTTTAGGCAATCCACACTGCAGAATACACAATATCAACATTTTGCAATTTAAGTTACCCGGTAAGAAAAAGTTAAGTTTTAGAAACAGTATTATTTCCCAATTTGTATTTTGTTATGAAAGATGTTTTTAAAAAAACTATAAAAAAATGAAAGTGGAGAAAACTTCAAAATCTTGGAGTTTGAGAAAAATGTTATAATTTATATCAAACTTATCAGTAAGGATACTGTTTCTTCTGTTAGAGACTAGGAAGAAACGTTGTTACATGTACCTTGTTCATCAAAACAACAATAATTGTCTGAGGTTCTCGGTCTGCTCCTATAACTTGGTCTACAAAGTCCTTTTTCAGAGATGCTCTGTTGATTTCTTCACCAGCAGAAATCTGACGGGTGCCAAACAGGTTCCTGTAAATAACAGTGAAAGACAGGACTTACATGTATTAACAACCAAAAAATAAAGTATTCAAAACAGACACTGATAGAAGGAATAAAAAAAAAAAAAAAAAAACAACTATCCAACAAACAGAATGGAAAGAAAAAAGAAAAAGGATGCTAGCCTGTTTGTAAGCTACATGTATTTTCAAATTTGGATGAACATGTGTGGTAACTTTTGATTAATAATAGTAAGCAAATAACTACCGTTGGTGAAGGTGATGGGACAAACTATCACTTCCGAGGCGATCTGGATGTAGCTATCTTTCCGAAGCGAAGCTGAGGAAAGATAGCGTATACATTCTGATCGACGAGGAAGTGATAGTTTGCCATCGCCTGAAACCAAAAGGTGATTATTTGCTTTATATTCCACATCTAAAACAATTTAAATACAAAAATAAAAGGACGTGCATGCATCTACATGAAAGACACCAGGCCCAAATTCACACCAAAAAAATTAAAAGATTAACCCAACCCCTTGAGGGTACGGTGCGCGCATGTGTTTGCTTTAATTGCACTCATTGGTAATGCGCGCTTAATTACGCCTGTTTTAGTGCGCTTTTGGATAATCTTCAGTGAAAGTGCGTTGCCCTGTGCAGATAGTACCTCTATCTTCAATTGAAAGTGCGTTGCAAACTTTTTGCTTCTCCCATCAATAATGGGCAAACTACATGTATCTTTTATCACATGATTTACTTTTGACCAATCGTAGAGCAAGATTCTTAGTATGTGGAATATAAAACATTATAACTCTGAATTAAAAAACAAGCAATTGAGAATTTCTTTCAACTTGTATCTCTTTGAAATGTAAATCCACTGCTAGATCATAAGATTTGAAATGGACAGACTATAAAACAATTCATGTATCATTACTTACTCAACAGACAAAAGGGCTGTTTATTTTATACATTTGCAATATACATGAATGGATATGGATGAACCTGTCCACATAAGTTAGATAACCAGATAAAACCAATAAATGTATAACCCATTTCATGTATTTTCCATGTCAACACCATTGTAAATGTACTTTACTATTGAGTCAGTGACAAGTTTCAAAACCGGGCCGTTGGTTTTTGCTTCCTGTTTGATTTCAATCATCACTTCCTCTAAACCTTACTGATATGACAGAATGAAATAGTCCTGAGTATACAACTACCAAATAGGCATTAAAAAGGGAAAAGGTAATATGTACCTTTGCGTAATCCAAAACGCAAATAATTAAATGAATAGTAAAGCCTTTTTTTTATATAAGAAAGGAGTACATGCAAAAACCATTTACCTAGAACTGATTTAACTACCGGTAATAGGTTTTGTTAAAAACAAAAACAAATTGGGGGAAGGGGGGCATTTGTACCTTATGAAATTATCCAAGACCAAATCGATAATCAAATTTGAATCTATTTAATTACTTATTGTGTTGCTTGAATGGGACCTGTTTGTGGCCATGTACATGTACATGTAGTACCAATATTGATTAGGCCTATGGCATACATGTAAAGCCCACAAATGCCATAAAGGCTCAATGGGGAGTGCAAAATAACCTGGACAGATGTAATAAACCTTGAATGTTTTCAATTTTTTCGATGTTTGGTATTACTTCAGAATACCCCATCAATAGCGTATATTTTGGACCAACTAATAGTACATGTAACATGGTTAGGGTAAGTTTGTGGTGCATTATTCAACCAATAGAAATCTTATCGATTTGGGATATATTCTTAAGTTTGTTTCAAATAATTCCTGCTATAACAAAACAAATTATACATTCCTCATGTTCTAGGCCAGTTTTGCATTTTTTCAAAAGGACAGGTTTACATAGATCTAGACTCTATATCTTCTTTGTTCTTTGTAAAATGGCACTTTTCTTCCTTTAGACCTATGTACATGTACATCCCTTGCTCTTCCTCTCTTCTCCCTCTCCTCCGTTTCTTTGTCTCCTTCTTGTCTTCCTGACTCCTGCTCGTCATCTTCATATTCTTTTTCTTTTAAACTTCACCTCTCTTTCTTTATAGAAAAAAAAAAGATTGCCGAAATGGGCTGAAGCAGAGAGTATTAAAACCAACACAAATATCCATCTCTATAGCGATACACTTTTAATTTAAAAAAAAATGTAAAAATAGCGAGAATAGCATCTAATTTTTAGTACCTTTTTCTGAATTTCCTCTGGCTTTAGATCTAGAGTCTAGACTACAACTCACAAGCCTTAAAAATAAAATGCTATCTTTCATCTCAAACATCCTGAACAAGCTTAAAGTGAAAGAGAATACGGGAACCCTGTTGAGATGTTTAATATTGTGGCTGTGTTTTACAATTTTAAAACGACCCGCACCCGTGGCCTTTTCTTATGAAAATTATGTTGCTCTAAAAATATCAATGTTCTTGCCCAAATTTTGACATTTTTGGCGCACATTAAGTTAAATGACTCGGTAGAATAATATAAGGAGTAAGATGAGATCAAGCATAAGGGGAATATGATGTGTAATTCTTGTCAATTTCAAGTGAAATGTTAGGTGCCAAGTGCGCAGGCAAAGCCATAGGTCTAGAGCTCCAATTTGCATAATTACTGAGCCTGAGCCCGGCCCTGACTGACATGAGACTGAGACGATCCCGGCCCTGCACAATGCACAACCACCATGCACAACATGTACTAGGTCTACTCGATTCAAATCTCATTCTCAACTCACATCACTCGATCTTTACTCACCTTGTATTAGACCAAGCCACCACAGGAACAGTAGATGCACTAGTAGCTGAAAGAATGACGACTCCGAAGAGAAGTCCAAACACTATTACTTTCGCCATTTTTAGGGATTTCAGCACAAATTCTCTTCAAATTACTGTAGAGTCTAGTTCACGTCGACGTATAATTTTACCCTATCAATTATCATGTGATCTATATGTGCGAAAAAGATGCATCGCGCGCGAGAGCTAGAGTTCGATCGGCGCGCGGCACGAAAGGGCGTTGCGCGCGTTCATCGTATCATGCACAAAACCGAGCACAAAACTGCGTACGTTTAGATCACCTGATATAAGATGTGCCCCACCCACTGATCTGTACGAATTTATTTCTTTTTTCGTAGAGTAGAGGTCATTGCTGGCTCACCCATCGATGGCCAAAACCCACGTAATGACCCCATCCTTGTCCAAATAAATTCTTCCCCTCTGATTAAAACATAGGTGAGGGGGGAAGGGAGAGAAGAAACAGTAAGCCTATAGAGAAGAAAATAGAGAGAGAGAGAGAGAGGGGGGGGGGGGGGGGGGGGGCTGAGGGAGAGGGCCCGGGAGGCCGGGTAAATTAATACAAGTTTCAAGTTTAATTTCAATTTAAATCCATATAATATATACAATATAGGAAACAGAGAACACACACAAAATGGAAACATGTCTACAAAATACCGGAATTATACGAAGTCAAGAGAAATGAATTGGGGAACTGCAAATAATAATGATTGAAAGGTTCTGTCGAGGCAGTCCCTGTTATTAAAAGATACATACAAGTTCCAAAAATTGCCTATAAAATATATAACAATAACAAACAGTGTACAAAAGATATTAGACGTATTATAAAATGCATATATTGTTATTGATTTAAAAACAGATGGAAGTATTTTTGAATTTTTGATACAAAAGAGTTAAATAATGTAAAATCAAGGATATCTCTGGGGAGAGAATTCCACATTTTGGGGCCAGTGTGTCTAAAAGTACATAAACAATTTGTTGATGAACATTTATCAATAAAATGATTATCAGGATTTCTAGTATTATAAATATGGACAGATTTTTTACATTTCAGCATAATATCAAGATTAATCGGCAGTTTATCAGTTTATACAATGTACGTCTATGGGAATTCCTTCTTCTTTGTTTGGTGTTATAAATGGCTATTGGTCAAATTTGACTATCGTTGCAAATTTCGTCGCATCTCTTTCTCTTAATGCCTTGGAAATTTTTCCAATCTCATTTCAATATAATATTCAGTCATACTTGTTTACCTATTTCTATGTAATAAAACTGGAATAATATTTCAAATTAAACACCTGAAAAGAGGCACTCACCACTCACCGGGGATGAAAAAAGCACTTATGAGAATAAATGGGCATTTGTCGATATAAATGGGGCACCCATCAGATTTTGATAGGGGCATTTATAAGAGGTGAATCGGGTCATTCATGTAAAGAGAATAGGTCTCTTATTGGAAAGGAAAGGGGACACTGCATGGGTCATATCATTGTTAAAAGGGGCACTTATCACACCCGAAAAGGGGCACTGACCAGATATGAAAACGGGTAGCCCTACTTGTGAGAATGAAAAAGAGGCACTTGTAATAAAGGAAATATGCATTTGTTGAAAGAAAGTGAACATCGATCAGACTTGAGGGGACCTTAATGAGTAGGGGGAAAGGCCTCTTATTAGAAAGAAAATGGGGCACATGTTATAATAAACGGGGCACTTATCAGAGATGAAAAGATGGTAATTATGAAAAGGGGACTGAGCTCTTTTTTTGATGGGGCACTTATTATAAGGAAAAAGGGCACTTTTTAGGAAGAGAAAGGGACACTTGTAAAAATAAAAGGTGCGCTTATCGGAGTTAGAAAGAGGAAGGGGCATTCCTTACAAAGGAAAAGGGGCACTTGTCAAAATAAAAGGGGCGCCTTTCAAATTTTAATAGGGTAACTATCAAAGGTGAAGGGGGCACTTGTCTTATCTTAAGTAAAAAGGGGCACTTCTCGTACCTGAAAAGGGGCACTTACTAGAGATTTTAAAAAGGCACTTATTGCAAAGGTAAATGGGAGCTGGTCGAAGGAAAAGGGGCAGGTGTCAAAATAAAAGGGGCACTAATCATAGGTGAAAATCAATAGGGGTGCTTTTCCTTTAAAGGTGTACTTCTTACGAAGTTATAGGGGCCTTTTTCTATATCAAAGGGGCACCTTTGGGGTACTTTTAAAGATGGTCGTCACTAATTAGTAATCATGCATGTATTAGAAAAATAAAATTCTGAATATTCATAAACTTTTCATCGTGTCAAAAAAACGTGAGAGTACTAATTCACTGACATCAAGATTCAAGTTATTAGTTTCAATCTGAAGGCGATCAGCTTGTGTCATGGTAATTTGTGACGCTTCCCTGCATTAAAAAGATGTTGATTAACATTATAGGCCTATACCTTTGATTTAATCTATAAAAACAGAAGCGGCGGAGCCTAGAGGCATTGAGGCACAGTGCCCACACTTTTTCAAGTACCTCTAAAGTCCCCCTTTTTACATAGGAAATATGCCCTCTTTTATTTGAGATAGGTGCCTTTTTTTAAAAATTTCTAATCGTTCCACATAAGTGCCTCTTAATAAGCTCTGATAAATGCCCCTTCACCTCTTTTAATTGCCTCATTTGAAGTCTGAGAGGTGTCCCTTTTATATTGAAAGTTTTAAGTGCCTCTTTTCATCTCCGATGAGTGCCCTTATTAAAATTTGAGAGGCCTGAGCCCCCTTTACCTTCCTAGTGAGTGTCCTTTTCATCTTTGGTGAGTGCCCCTTATCAGGTGCGAGTAGTGCCCCGTCATAACCTTTGATAAACCCAATTTTTTACCTTGACACGTGCTCCTTTTCTTTTCTAAATAGTGTCCTGTTAACTTTGGATATGACAGCCCCCTTTCTTTCACTATAAAATGTACTCCTTATTTAAAGCGACCAAAAGCAACTTTTGGTTCAATTATAAATTATATCCAAAGCTTGCTCGCTTTATACGCTCGCTCGCATTTTAGGTTAATATATGATAACTCAGTGGTCTTACTTATCAAAGGTATGTTCAGTCTTCCGTTATGAGAATGTGCTTATAACCCCATAAGGATTGGGTTTTTCCCACTTTATAAGATGCAATTTTTCACAATGCGACCTCTTAACAATTTTGCTCGCTCGCTTCACCTGCTCGCAAATAGATATCCAGACCATCACACCCAGCTGCAAAGTATAATGCTTAAGCATAATCTCGGACCATGTAACGAGAGGTGCCTCCTTTTTGTTGGTGCCCCGCCACCGCCCCTGGTGTATATAATGAGGAGTTTTTTGTTTTCAAAAACTCTTGTTGGCAAGTTTAAAACTGAAAAAAATCCTGGTTATGGCCTGTTCAGTGTCCTATCAATCATAATTTCTTTCCTTTAAAACATGTTGTACTTCATAAAACAGATGGGGTAGTCAAAATAATCAGTATTTTCCCAAGGTGTAAGGGGGAACCTGTCTCACAGACATTCCGGGTTTCTTAAAGCGTATCTGCCATAGTATACAGGAGGGATTAGACTGCCCTGCAAGGTCACTGGACAGCTGGTTATCTCATCAACTCATCTCTCATTTAACATAAGAAAAAGAGGATCATGGGGGACCAATGGTCACCGATTAGGCATGGTTTGTTATATAGAGGGCGCAAGTAGCTACAAGTAGTACAGTGGGCGTTTAAAAACAGTATAGGAGCATTTCGAGCATTTCGCCTTTGGATCTCAGTCTTCGAGATGACAGGGAAATCTATTTTACTTTCCTCTGTATGTGCAGTGTTTATAACGCCAAGGGTTTCACCCAGTGGCGAATCCAGGATTTTCCAAAAATCACGTCGTTTTACTGTTTTACTTTTTTCTTCCCCCCCCCCCATTTTTTCTTCATTGGCCGCCCAAGGGGGGGGGGGGGAGAGTTTAAACCGCCGAACCCCCTATGATCCCCTGTAATTGTCCTCGGGTGGTAATTGCCCGGGGGGGGGGGGGGTGATCTTCCTAATACGGCCACTGACATTGCTATTAGGCCTTTAAAAAAAAAGTTGTATTGCCCTTTGCGACCGACCCCAAAATCTTGAAATCTACTGTCGGATTTTAGGGCAATGCAACATCTTTCCTTTTTTAGCGAGATATCGTCGATACAAATTGTGATCGATAATACATTTTTCATTTTCATGATGATATCCTAGATGGCCGACCGACGTCGAGTTGCCAGAGTAATGCCATCTCCCCGTCTCTATTAATATTTTATTCTAAAAAAAAAGATTAGACTAGGGCGACTATAGACAGTATAACATAGAGACGGATCTAATCATCTACAAGCTAGGCTCTAATTAAAAGTTTCATAGATCTACTTGTGTGTGCCATTTTGAGAAGAGTGGAAAATGAACTGGATGGGTGGCGTCCGGTAAGAAAATTTATATTGACACTGACAGTGTGAACGTGAATGTCTAATGAATAATTTACTGAGTGTCGTTTTGTTATGTTAGCCTAATTAGTCACTTGTGAACGCAGAACGTTGACAATTTGAGACTGAACAATCTCAGCTTCGCTAATATTAATCTCAAAGTTAATTGTTATTTTGTTTACGGAAAGTTGATGTAAAAGAGCAATTTGAAGAACTGTAAAAGTTAGGCCTAGCACTAGCCTAGACCGAAAGCTTCAGTCTCTATACCGTCGGTTGTTCCACTGAGACTACGTCTGGCTCCACTACCGGAGGTCTAGTGGAGCCAGACGTAGTCTCAGTGGAACAACCGACGGTATAGAGACTGAAGCTTTCGGTCTAGCACTAGCCTAGCCTAGGGCTAGGCTATAATTTTGTAATAAATCTTCAACTTAGTCTTAGATTACAAGTTGAAAGATGAATCTGTAATCCCTGTACTACAAGACTAAAGGTCTAGTAAATTATTTGACTATTTGACTATTGTAATATTTTTCTCTTTAAATATAGGAATCGGTTAAAGGTCAAGAATGACAGGAAGCGACAACAGGTAACTTTTGCTTTCTCACAGGTAGATCTAGTACGTCTCTAGATCAAGCTAAGGTGACAGACATGGTTTGGTAAAAAAAGAGACGACATTCAAAATGTACATAAATTTAAAGATGTTTCTTCCTGAGTAGAGAATAAAACCAATTTGCATCAGTGAGATGTTTCATTTTCATCAGCTTGATTTTTGTACTTGTTAGACTCGAGTAGCAATCAAGTAACTGAAATGGTTTGTGATTTCCCATTTGAGAGTTTAAAGACCAAGAGATCTTTTAAAATCATGTTGGTATGTAGTTGGTGTGGCAATTCTTGAAATCCAAAAAAGATTTTTGTATAGACCTAGGTTAAAAAAAATTATCTGTGAGCTAATGCTTTAACAAAAATGCAATTTCAATTTACCACAGGATTTCTTTGAGAAGCAGAAATTTACAAGCAAGGTGAGAAAACTTGAGACTACAACAAATCCACCTAAGAGGAAACAAGCCGTCAGTTTGGATCTTCTCTCATTACAGGCAGCAAACTTCAGTGCTGCTCACTATAAGAAAAATGGTATGTTTGCAATAAAGTATGACTTAATGGATCATGTTGTAAAGAGCTTCAACAAAAAAGAAGAGAAATCAAGCTAGGAATGAAAGAGTTCATGAAACCTATTTATTTATAGCTCTTTCATGAACACGTTTGGCGAAAGTAAAAGGAAAGTCAAAAGATGAAGAAAAAAAATAGATTAACACAAAATTGTATTTAATTATGTTTTATAATATACCTAAGAACAAAGTAGGAGCATTGAACACCAGTCGCACAACTACATAAAAGTTTCCTCTCAAATGCCTGCAATTTATTATAGATTTAAACATGCACTATCATTGATTTTTAAGGACTTAAGGATCACCAAATTAGGCTACTATTTGTGGTGTAGACAGTGATATTTAGTTTTTGATCTACAATCTCAATCCAGTCAATGGAGAAAAAAAATCCTGTCAGTGCTATGTCAAAGAAAACTCTATGCCAATACCATCCCTTATAATAGAAGAAAGAATTAACACAACAAAAAACTGTCATGATATAAATTAAATTTCAATTACAGGTACTGGTATTAGAAGCAGTGGCCGTATCAACCGCATTAACCTTGACAAGTCTCAGGCATTACTTAGACAGAAGTTTGTTAACCTTCCTGATGCCTCTCCAGAGTCCAAGCCATCTGCTCTTGATCTTAGCAAACCAAGGTATTCACATCTACTGATGATAGCTGACAAGGCTTTAATACTCTGAACTTAACGCTTATCACTGGTGGTTGCATCAAATTTTCTCCAAAATATTTGCATACCCACTACCCAGTTGGCTTAGTCAAGTCATTTACCAATGGCTTGTCCTAATTTATGTTTGCTATGACAATTAACATACTGCTCACTTATATAAAGATTTTAACATGGTTTTCAGATTGAAATTCAGATTCTTTTTTTGTTACACAAGATGAACTGAAAAGTAAAACAAAGATATCAGAATATGGAATGAAGTTAGATTCACATGCTGCCTAATGATTTTGAGCCATTCTCGTCATGCATTCAATACCCCGAAACCATTGCATCCTCTTGCAATCATGCTGTGAATGGATTATTGAAATAGTACAGTACTTTGACAAATGCAAATCAACTGCCACTCCAAAAGAAAATAATAATGCAAATTACTGTGTTCAATTCTACCAGTCCTCAGGAAAGTGTGGTTTGTCCAAAACTGTATCCAACATCAAGGAGACACCCCTTGTCAACTATTACTGAGGACAAGTCACCTTCTGTAACTGACATCAGTAGCCAAGATCTCTCTCAAATGGTGAGTCACTTGTTCTTGCATGTCAAAGACATATGTTTAAACAAACAAAATTGAAATGATTAATTAAAACATAGCTACATGAGATGACTTGATTACTGAGAGATAAAAAAACACATTGTTCAATAGATAAAGATATATGTGATGGTTTAATTTGGCAAGTAAACATAGAAAAATGTGGCTGTAATTTTCTTCAGAATTCCCGTCTTTTAGAATATTTAGCCTTGTGAATGCCATAGCACTAAGACTGATTTAGCATACTACACAAGTACTCACAAATTATGTAATAGTTTATTTTAATCAGTTAAACCAGAAGGATTGACCGGAGGGATAGTTATTCAATTTGCTTTTGGCCTCCCAGGCACAGGTGACGCCAAATGCCAAATGATGATAATGATGATAAATCCTCTTGAGTCAAAGGCAAAGTGGTAAATTTATTATTTCAGAAATTTTGGCCAAGAGGACAGTTAAGCTAGAAAGTTGGAAGTCATACTATTGAACGACCATTAGCTGTACAATAAACTATGACACCGATTTGTATGTATATTCTAATATTGAATGTGTATTGCAGCTTACTTCCCAAAGGGAGCAGTCTAACATTTGGACATCAACTCCTGCAAACTTTTGGCACAAGAGAAAGAGGCCAAACAGACGCAATGTTTTGTTGGATTCCAAGCATTCTATCGGACAAGGAGATGATCATGATGGTGTGAAGAAAGAGCCTCCTTTCCACAGCCCTTCTTCTTCAGAGAAGCTCCTCCTTGATGGCTCGAGAAATCAGATAAGGATGATGGATGACACACTAGACAGTGACTACTGGGCTGGTAAAACTCCAGGCAGTAGTACTAGTGCATGGTAAGTGAATTTATCATACAGGTGCATGAAATCTTATCTGAATCGTCAGAAGTATCTTTCAATCAAATATCTGCATCATGATAACAGTTAGAAGATGCCAGGATAATGGCAAATTATGAGTTGTTAGAGTAATCTTTCGATCACCCTTGAGCTCTAAATATGGTGTGGAATTGACCAATTTTCACGTTTACGTCTGGATTAATCATTACCTTTCAATAGGGCAATATTCATGTTTGTATCTTATAAAAGGCTCCATCCACATTACCATGCAGGTCCGATCTATCTACAATAATGGAAGACACAGATGATGCAACTGTTCCTTCAATAGAAGACGAGGATTTCATCTATCGAGATGTAGGGGTTAATCAGGTTAGTGACCTGAAAGTGCAGACAGAACAATGGACTTAAATAATATTTAAGTCCATTGTTATATGATATCTCCATGAAAAATGTCTTCAATATCTTAATTTTAAGCAATTGTGCAAACATGAACTAATTGTATTTGTTTTATCTTAAGCCTGACAGAGCTTTAACCTCACAAAAGATTCAAAAAGAATATAACCATTCCTTCCTTTCAGTAAGCAAAGTGACCATACATACATTAATTAAACATATTGCATTCCTTACTCAGAGACTTTACAAAAAAATTGTTTTCCTGTGCTTCATCTGATCTCTTCACAGGTCTCTTCTCAATCATTTCCTGAGTCACTTCAGTCTCGTGATGTGCCTACATCAGGATGGACATCACAAACGGCTGGAGAGGAACCCATGGTGAATGCTCCCGATTCTACCCTAAGTTCTTTTAAGGATTGTCACAAGATAGAGTATCCTACAGGAGGCTTCAGCATGGGCGATTCCACCAGGATCATCCACCCATCAACCGCCAGTGAAGAGTATTCAATTACAGGCAAGATAAAAGACTGTCAGGTCGAGAAACAGCCACACACTGAACACATCTCTTCTGATATCCATCCAGCAAATACATTCCACACTCAAAATTCAACAAGAGCCTTCACCATGGATCCTGCTTTCCTAAGAGATCAGCTGAATGCCCCCAAAGTCAGAAACATGGTTCAAGTTGTGGAACAACCAAAGAGCAGGAAACAAATGAGAAATACGGATCACCAGTTCACAGGGCATGCACAGCAGAGGTCATTGTTTCATCAATATGCTGATATCAAGGAGCAGAGAGATTTGAAATGTCTTGAGAGTACTAGCTTTTTATCTCCAGAAGATAGTGGCACATACCTCATGACCCAACGGGCCAAGGTCTGTATAGACTAATTTTGTTTAATTTGTTTTTAGCTGTAATTACAGAGGTATATTTGTTCTATCCTCCCCATAATAACCAGATGAACATACAAGATTTTGCATTTTATGAGAGCACTAGCTTCATATCTCGAGAAGATAGTGGCGCATACCTCATGAAAGAACAGGCTAAGATTTTTATGAACTTATCTTACAAGTTGTCTTAGCATTAATTACAGGGTTCAAAATGTGATTTCCCTTTTTAATAGTAACTTGAAAAAAAGGTGGACAGCAGTGTCACAATGAGACTAAGTCAGAGCTCCAGATAAATATAACAGCTAATTGTCTCATTTTAATACGGTTTTGTCTCATTTTTTCAGGATGCATCCATGTAAAGAAACCAAAGTTTTTTCTCTAGTTTAGCTTACATGAAAGTATGAAACTCTTAACATATAAGATCCAGTAACTGTATATAGGTTTTGCTTGTTGTTTGTTTTCACCATAGATTGATAACTACATGCAACATCCAGGTCTAGAGGAAGCTGGTCAAAGACATCATTTACATAGAGACACTTCATGGCAGTATCCTAATCCACGTAATTCTG
Organism: Strongylocentrotus purpuratus; assembly: GCF_000002235.5. Taxonomy (NCBI): domain Eukaryota; kingdom Metazoa; phylum Echinodermata; class Echinoidea; order Camarodonta; family Strongylocentrotidae; genus Strongylocentrotus; species Strongylocentrotus purpuratus. The sequence continues at coordinate 30,643,625 of NW_022145612.1, read as the reverse complement.
AAGTAGATGAGGAAGACGAAAATGCTGTCGGCAGACAGGCCAGTACACTAGAACCAACAAGTAACACATACAGCAGCAATGATGGTCATGATCAAATGAAAAATATGCATCTAAATGGAGCTGCTGTCAAGAAATTCACAAGGGGGCAGATACCAGATCATCAGGACAAACAGGTTGACATCATGAATCTGTACTCAAGTGAGACGAAGCAGATTCTTCCAGCATTTGAGAGACAAATAGATATGATGCAGGTCCAGCCATGTAGCAAGAACCCTCCAATGCTAGCACAGATTCTGGACAATGGTGAGACATCACTGGCAGACAATCAAGATCATGATAACAGACCTTCCACTGATGTTGATGGTGATGACAGCGTTGTCAGTGATATCAATGATGAAGATGATGCAGAGTCTAGTTCAAGCACTGGTTGCAGTAGCACAGATGAATCACCCGACATTGATCTCGTACCAGACACTGATGCATCATCAATAAACAACTGGCTAGATTTTGTTCATGGTAAGCATATCATTCATTAAAGCACTTCATAAATTATTTGTTGCGAACAAATTATAAAGAAAAAATAATGCCAGTTTGGGGTATATCAGTATTGACTACTTTGAGGTCAATTAATCCTGACAGCTGTTCCTAGGATCACCAAAACAATTAACCCTGTTTAAAGGAGAAACCAGCTAGAAGTCATTGAATCCTGGGTATTATTCCTATGGGGAAAGTTATTATATGTTGGGGTGGTTGTCTAAGAGGGTTTGTTCCAAAAGGTTACTTGTTCCAAGAGGGTAGTTCTCTATGGGGTTAGAAGTCAAGTGCATTTATTCCATAATGATTAATCCATTCATAAATACCATTTATCATACTTGACACATAAAAGGCAAAGTGTATATACTAATTTTCATCACATAAGATAAAAAATACAGTGCATTGAACACATGACAACAATTTGTCCATTTTGGTTATGTGTGTTACTTCAGCAGATGTATCAGAGTCGATGAACAGGACTGACACAGAAAGGAAAGCTACAGATCTTCAGTGAGTCTTCTTCCTTTAAATCAAATGAACATTTCCCAACATTTCAACTGGTATTTTAAATTCGTATTATCTGTAACCTACATATCTTTTCAAGGTGCTAATTCCACTTTGTTGTGTGCAAAGCTCCACACTATCAGGATTACATGTTAGAGCTACTAATTTTGTATCAATGAAAGTAACATTATTTATTACAGCTATATATTAATGTAAGGAGGTGCTTAATGAAACCATCAAACGTTAATCAATATTATTTCTCTTTATCAAAGACATGAGTTCCGAAGCATGTTAAGATGTTGTATTTTAATATGTCCCTCCCCCCCTCACCCCCCTCACCCCCCCCCCCCAAGAAGCACAATTAATTGGTTTAATACATGTACATTGTTCTCCCTGATATCAACTGACAGAGGCGATGATAGATTGATCAAGGATGTTCCTGCTACAGCTCAACAAATGTTAGAAGAGGTAAATTTGACTGTGGGGAAACGATAGTGAAAATAGAATGTAAATGATGATAATATAATGATTACAATTATTTGAACTCTTACAGGAAATTAACAGTTGCCCATTTTGATAGATCTCAAAATTTTTTATACAATGATATTAAATTATTTAATTTGTTGGTAACTTTTTTGTGGGGGTTAATTATCCAGTTTCTTTAATATTTTGGAGAGGGTTAGAAAATATTCACAAAAGCACTACATAAAATATCCTGCATCATCTATTCTTCTACCTTTGTATATCATTGCATTATTTCATATGCAATGTTTCTTTTTATGAATTGATATTTTCCATTTGTAGGTTCTAGCATTAGACAGACAGTTGCACAAGGAGACTCTGGCAGCACAAACAGGTAGATGATTGGCTTGGAATGCCATGTCAATCACTTGTACTTCTGATATTTGGGATAACAAAATTATACTTAGAACTTAAACTTCTCCTAAAATGTCTGTTTATCATGTTTTCAGTAAACTATTTTTTTGTTGTACCTGTGCATTTTAACAAGTGTAATTTGCAGCAATATATTCATGAGAGGATACACCTATTCAAAAGTTAAATGTCTCCATTATGTCTTGCAGTGCTTAAAGTTGGAGGACTTTCCAGCTCGATCATTCTGAAAAATTGGATATTATCTGGCTTGAGAGACTAGTATAAGTATTTGTACAAATTCATTACACTTTTGGACTTGACACAACAAAAAAGTCTTCAAAATCATGATTAACAATAAAAATATTTTGCAAACCTGAATAAAGACAATGCCGATATTCAATATTTATATTAATATCATATTCATTTATTTCCAGATGATGTTGGCGAGAGAAACTGTGTATTTTTAGGTGGTAAGGAAAGAACTGTGGAAAAGCTGTCTGGTAGATGCTCAAAATCACCTACTGAAGCCACTTTAGAAGGAGTCCAAGATGGCACGTCCCCAGTACCGAAGTTGAAAACTGAGTTAGTAAGCAGACCTAAAGACGGAGGAAAAGAACATGAAGCCCAGAGCACAGATATGAAGAGTAGACATGGACAAGAGGCCGTGGTAACTGTCTGTAGCGATATTAGTTCTTCTCAAACAGAAGATCCAGCTGCCAGTTCGCTGCAAGAGAAGTCACCAGAAAAAAATACGAGCTCATGTGGTAGTAGCATACACTTTGCATGCGAGATAAGTAGCTTGCAAACGGACCTCATATCCGAGACAGATGCCATCAGTTCAACCGTAGCTATCAAGGAAGAGGATCGGGCTAAAATACCCTCTGTTGTGTCAACATCTACTTCCACAGAAACATTTGCAGACTCCAAGACCAAAGGAGAGAAGGTGGTATGTGATAGCTCTGTTCAATGTGCATTGATTGGAGATCCACTGCCTATGCCTCAAGGCAGAGTAGATTTTGAAGATGCAGATTCATGTATACAGGCATCTGATATTGATGAGCCATGCTGCTTTGATATTATAACCGAGAGTAGTGCCTGTGATTCTGTTACTGATACTCAATCATCCCATGAAAATGATTTTGAATCCTGTGTGTCAACACCTTAATAACATTTTAGTCAATGTCACAAAAGTATGCTTCAATTGCTCCTGTGAACCAACAAATCTACTTTAAAAAAGAAAAGAAAAGAAAAAACCCCAATGAAAATGACTTTACCAGTTAAATTGAATTGCTATTAATACTCCTTCATTTTTGGATAGTTCAAATAAAAGTCTTGACATTCATGGAGCTGGCCTACTGGTATGTCTTTTGTAGAATTGTGATTGATCTGCATTGACCCCAACTCTTCTGTCAAGTACTATGGCGAACAGTAATTAACTGTAACTTTTTGTTGAACTTGTAAGAGTTTGGATTAATTGAAACTATTTATAATATAAGGCCTAGCTCTTCATTCGAAATTGTCGGTATTATCATTATGTGACATGTTATTTATTTATGTGAATATGATATGAGACGACTATATATAAAACTTATTTATTACGTAATCTGCAATGTTCAACAATATATCTTATTGAACACTCGGTAAGAAGGAGAGGGAAAATTCTCATTATTGTAAATTACCTTGGGTAGTCCTGAATTACATAATTTCTGTAATAAGCTGTAGTTTGTATAGAAGAATGCTATTTCACAGAATGTCAATTGAATCCATTACAGTGTAATTGTAAATAGAAGATGCATAGATGTGAAAAACAGTGTCAAAATGTGGGAGTGCTAATCCAAAGAAATGTATAAATAGTACGTTGCCTGTACACACTTTTGGGATACTTCCAACTTTGATTATTATAATTGTGAATTGTGCATTGAGGTAAAGCATGTGAGCATATTTGTTTTATTTCTATAAACATATTTATCCTCCATAATATATTCTAAAATGGGAAGATTAATTAGGAACACCAGGGTGAATTTTAACCTAAAAAAAGGAAGGTGTGTGTCTTATTTTTCCAATTAATGAAATGGACCATTTTCATTAAAAAAAAAAATAATAATGGTCTGTATTACTCCTGGAGATGAAATTGATCTCAAAACTCTTTTAACTTTTTGTTCTTCCTATTCACTGTTTGACAGTAAAAGTATTCTTGAGGTATTTCATTTTACATGTATGTGCATTTACGTTGACCTTGATCAACGCTTCATCAAGAAGCATTGAATATGCTTGAAATATAAAGTGTTGCTGGTTCTAGAATGTTAAGAGTTTTTTTTCAAGTATTCATTCCTGTTGAATAGAAACATGATGTATGCGTATGTACTATTGATGTATAACAGTTTTTGCACATGTCTGTAGGTATATGTTAATAATGATGTATTTAATACAAGTTTTTACAAATACATGTTATATGCTTATGATGATGTATTTAATGGAGTTTTAATATCCAACTTCCTCATAATATAGCGTTATGAAATTCTAGAGATGCACCGACATCCTAAAAGGTAAATGTAACTGTTTGGCAGGGTGTGGAGATAATAGAGTGGTTTAATTGACTCTTGTAAGTAAGTAATCTGGCTCAGTTCTGTGATGGGTATCCTACTCATACTCATGACTAGTAACAATAGATGTATGACAGATTTAAGGAAAAAATGAGAATTTGGGAGCATGCACTGCCAAAAGGGCAAAATTCATTCTGAGATTTAGACTATTCTTTTACAAATTCTATGGCTCTACCATAAAATCTTAATTTCCAATTCTACTAGACAGATAATTAGTTTCGTGCTTTTCTTTTATTTCTTCTAGATTTATCCATGAGAATGTAATTTTATCTGTAAAAGGCTTCAGAAGCCAATGTATTATATTAGCTTTGACAAGATTGCATTGTGTCATCCACAATAAAATTATTAACATTAGAATAGAAGGTGTCTTTTAAAGTGATGCAATATGTGTATGAAAAGGTTCTTTTTTATTTGCTGCTGTAATACGTATTACCACATATCTGAATCCAAGACTAAAAATCAAGCAAATCTCGTGTTTGACCTAGCTCCTTTATCAACTTTCTCCACGAATAGAACCTTTCATTATACATGTGAGAGAAGAACAAAATCAGAAACGACAGAAAACATTTAATATTTCATGTATCTTGGAGATGCATTTTATTTATTATATATTATTCATTATTCTCTTTGATGAAATTCTCTTCAATCTTTACATTGTTAAATGTATTTGGGATTTGGAAATTTAATTTGTCATATAAAACTACAAATAGAATAGTTACAATAGCACATTATTTTGCAAGTAGGTATTACCGTTCATTTAATAATTTCATCTTATTTACAGATTTAAAAAAAAAGTAAACCCTGTATACCGTTTGGACCACTTTAAAATGTTTATTGTCAGACTTGTTTGGTTTAGCCAATTAACAATTACTGATTAGTCTAAGCTGCAGCAAAGCCTTTTCTCTGTGCCTAATTTAGATCTATGGTCGTCTCAAAAAAATCTTGTCACATTATAGGCAGTGGGTTTCAGCTTTTTGAAATATGTACACATTTGAAGAATTACCAAAAACACTTTATCTTTCCAAGTTGCAAAACTGGTTGTACTTGTTTAGGGCCAGCATTGAGTACATAAATAACCTGGTAAGTTATATTGATAGTATCAATGTTAAAAACACATTCATTCTTAAAGGTATTATGTAAGATCTAAGTAGATCCCTTGTCATTTGATTGGAGGATTGTTGGTCACATGATATTCAATAAATAATATATTGAACGACTAGGTCATTGAGCATGCATTTTTGTTCTATTCAGCGTGCATGTTTTATTATCTACTTATATGTTATATAAAACAAATAATGAATGTTTTATTATTCGTTCAATAGGGCGAATATTTTCATCCATTGTAAGATTCTATTGAATCATTATTTGTATACTATTTAACAATCTAAAAAGTCCTCTCCTGTAATTCAATAGTGTCTCAATCAATTTAAAAATCTTTGAAGAACTTGTTGAAAGGTGAAAATCTAGTGATTATTTTTTAGTTTTCAATATTTTTCAAACCGCTGGAATTAACCGACACACCTTTTCTTCCTTTGTTGCCAGATCCTACATCCATTGTATTATAATTTGCGTTTGTTTTTCTGAGTTGTTTTGTGACACTTGTCATCATATCATCTAAGATGATAAATAGTACCTTTAAATTATTGAAAAATAGCACAAAAACAGACACTAAAATCTTTTTGTCTTGCACTCACCAGAGTAAATTGCAAGAATAAACAGGAAGCCAAAATCAGACAATATAAGAACAAGCTTATACAGTGTGAGTGCAAGACAAAAAGCTCTGCATTTGTTGCTATTCTTTGATTTTGTAGTACCAATCGTCTCTAAAAAAAAATTTGTATACGAGATGCTACAAGTAAAAGTCTGGAAATGCCTTTTAACTAATTATTTTTGAGCGGAAAGAAAGAGATAAAAAGAAATACTTTACTCAAACGTAACAAATTAGTAACAGGATGGAAAGTTCAAAGGAGGTACATATATGGCTATGTTGAGTTTGATACTGCAACATATATGTCACAGAAGTGGAGTTCTCATTGACCACAAGAAATACTAAATTAAAATGTCCATGATTGTTTCATTGTTTGATGCCAAGAAAGAAGACCTCTACACAGGAAGAGATTAAGAACCATTGTACACTGCACAGGAATATATGTTAACCTTGGTATTCAAGAACAAAACAAGCAAGGTCACCATAAATAAAAAAAAAGTATACAGGATAATCATTGGCATGGATGATATGACATCCATGTCTAAATATAAAAAGTACTAATACATACATTCAAGAATAAATCCATTACTTTCTCTTTTTTAAGTATATCCTCACAGAATCAAACTTGAGTTAAGGTGAATATTAATGCAGGCGTCAATTTGAAGCCTGGACCTAACCTCCTCGGGGTGTTGCCAAATATTGATGCCGACTTGACGCCAAAGCTTCTGGTCAATGCATGTGTTGTAGTGAAGTCCTAAAGTTCTTTTTTAATAATTGGGTGAAGCTTTTATCTTTAATTATTTTACAAGTACTTTGTGTTTTCTGGTGATACTACATCGGTTGCATCGAAAATATGCCAAAGTCGTGGTGTTTCAAGCAACTACTGTTAAAGCTGATATTTTCGCGAATGACAGGCTAAGAGACATTGTCATGAGTCGTTGCTTTGGCAAATGACACCTCTGCAGTACTTCCAACAACACTACACCATGCCTACACCTAATGCTACACATACATGTATAAGCTTCACTTATGGAAATAATTCAAAGGATGAAAGCCTGGACTGCCAATAGAGTGATACTTCGCCTATGTTTTTTGTAAAGCAAGTGAAGTGGCGGTGAAATCCTGACCTTATAAATAATTGGCTCAGGTGAAATTAAGGTGATGACTTGGGGAGGGTGGGTCTAGGCTTCAAATTGACGCCTGCATACAGACTACATATAAATGATATCTGCCACACAATTTTGATAGAAAATAGCTCAGTAGAGGAATAAAAGATACAAAAATTCAGCGAGTCATCCAGACACACAAGCTTTACACATGGTCTTACAATGTTATACAATGTACAATTGTGCTAATGTGAGCTGTGCTTTTCAGTGAATGTTATTTCACATTCTAGCAAATTTTTGTTCGCTTGTTTTTATTTTTGCTGGTTTAATAAACTCACCTACTATTTGATAAACAATTAGTTTGAGGCTTTGAGCCAGGTTATTTCAAAATGAAATTCCATTACAAGTACAGTCAAACCTGTCTATAGCGAACACCCAAGGGAAACAGAAAAAGTGGCCTTTGTAGACAGGTTCCTTTATTACATGATTCAATGAGAAACCATTTTCAAGGGAAAAAACAAATGTGGCCTTTGTAGACAGGTGGTCACTAAAGCAGGTTTGACTACTTGAATTAGCTTGACAGAGGTTAAAAAAACGGCAGTAATAATGCCCTGCCCTAGCCAAAATAATTTATATATATACTTCCTATCCAATATAATCATCTTTTCATATATATACAATGAGCTGTAGTAAAAAAAAATATATATAAGGCACAGAACTTATTATATATTGCAACAAAATTAAGCAAAACAGCCAAGGAATCAAATCTTTCTTCATTTAATCATTTTCTTTTCTTCTCCACTCAATCACAAATATATTCCAACAATTATATATTTTCTAACAATAATAATGAGAGTAAAATATAAAAGTAACCCACTCACCAGATATAATAGAAGGCAGTTTTTTAGAGGTGATTTTGGAAATAAAAATAGAAAACCTCAAACAATTAATTTTCTTGGTACCCAATTGTTTATGGTGCATGTACTGCTGGAAAGCTTTGAATTAAAACCATAATTACAATTTTGATTTTTAGTTTCATCTCGAGATCTCACAAAAGCTAACGTGACATTCATCAAAATCCCTGAAAATATATTGCTGACATGATGATGGTCAACTTCTTCACTTGTATTCCACATCACTGCTGAGTAAAGGCCTGGACGATTCTGATTCTGATTAAACAAACAAATAAATATAAAAAAACATAGAAATAGTGAATCCTGAAATCAAATCAATCTTTGATGGTGAATTCTAAAAGAAATAGAGCCAAACGATAACTAAAAGAGCAACTGCAAAACCATTTAAATAACAATGATATGCTGATGGATGTTCATAGTTTGAAGTTTTGTTGTTCATGTCAATAATTCAACTAGCACGAACATGACTGTGTGACTAAGCACCACAAAACCACCAAAAAGGAGTGATGGTGTGATTTTCAGCTAGGGCTCAATAAAGGTGCATGTGGTCAGCACGGTCAATTTTTCATTTTTTAACACTTCCTGAAAGAAAGAAAAAAGGAAGAGCTTTTCTTAGTTTGAAATATAGGGCACAATCTAAAGATTTGGTGGCAGTTTAACTACTGACTACATTTAAGGGTGAAACAAAATGCTGAAAATGGTATCCCATTGACAGCTAGGGGAACACTTTTAAAAAGCTGCAAAAAACAGGGACAGATGTTATCTCTATGTATTCTTCAGTTGGTATGGAAAAAGAGAAAAGCAACAAGCATTCCTACCATGAGCATCAGTGATGTTAGCTTTACGCAGACTGGATGGCCCACAGCAGAGTGGTTTCTCAAACAGCTCCTGTATGTCTTCAAGACGTGTGCCTTTTGTCTCGGGTAGGAAGAGGGCGATGAAGATGATACCGACCACACAGATTCCAAAGTACAAAAAGAAGGCACCTGCATATCAAATATAGAGATAACTGAGTGTATATTTTGAAATAAATAGATATGTTTCAATATCGAAAACTAGACTGAAAGGCAATAGTTCCCATTTTAATGAGAGTATTTTAGCAGACTGATCATGCCTTTAGACCATTTCATTTTTACCCCCTCAATTCTCGGGTGGTTGTAATGTTGTATGTTTTGGCAATATCTTGATGTTCGCTGTAAGATCAAGATATACATTAGATGAAATGTAAATTAAATCCAAACCAAACCAACACAAAAGAATAACAAAACTAATTGAAATACTGATTGACCAGGGTTATCTGATGAATGCTTTACTAGTCACTAAGTAGGCATTATCAATGACTTATACCTTGTCGAGTAATGAGCTCTGTAAGGCTAAGGAATGTCATTGCAATAAGGAGGTTGAAAGACCAATTGACGGTGGAAGCTACAGCGTTGCCAGTACTCCGGGCCCACTGAGGGTAGATCTCTGAGTTGATGGTCCATGGCATTGGACCCATACCTGATACAGATAGGGATAAGAAGAAAGAGCAGGAGAGTGAGAGTGAATATATATATAGAGAGAGAGAGAGAGAGAGAGAGAGAGGGTGAGAGAGAGAAAGGGGGGGGGGGGGCAAGTAAGAGGGAGTCAAATTCATAATCAATATAATGTGTTTTAGTTTTAACTTGTCATAATAAAGCATTTGTAACTTCCAATGGTCATAACTCTATAGTTGCTAAATTACATTACAATACAAAGGTAAAAATCTCAATTCAAATATAGAGCAATATATTGTATGTCATTTATCTTCTTTATATTGACATTAATGGGATATTGATTCTTGCTTCAATTTAATTGTATAATTGCTGTACGACTATAAGAAGAAAAAAATTGGCCTTGAATGTAAATGCATATTGTGATTTTGTTATGGAAGCTTATTATCATCATGAATTTCCTGCTTTAAATGAAAACTACAAAAAACAAAAAATTAAAGAGCTCAAGATGACAATTTACCTGGCGCAAAGAAAACGAGGTACAGTATGAGTCCGATGAATGACAGGAATGCATACGGTGACGGGCAGTAATCATACGCCCACTCACTCTCATGCTTTAAGAGATGAGTCTGAGAACAAGGACCATCCAATGATTGGTTTCCATGGAGCACATCGGCAACCAAACAAGTCCCATTGTAGATTGTCTTATTCAAGGTCTGGAAGCAGAATCCACAGTCGTCTGTGAGAATACAAGCGTCACAGGTGCTGCAAATAAAAATGTATCATAGCTCTTCTTAGTTGTATAGATCTGCCAAAAACATATGAAAGTACTAATATAACATACACATACAAAGAATCTTGCGCTACGATTGGTCAAAAGTAAATCACTTGATGAAAGATAGTTCGCCCATCATTGATTGGAGAAGAAAAGTTTGTTGCACTGTGTAGATAGTAGTACTATCTACACAGTGCAACACCCTTTCTTGTATACGTTGCGTATAAGTAGGTACATACGTAAGTACTGCATGCACTGTACGTATCGTACACAGTTTGCTAGCTGTTAATAATTGATGATTTGTTGCTATAAAATGACGGAAGAAGTGAAATGTTTCCAATGTAGAATATAAAGCAAATAATCACCTTTTGGTTGCAGGCGATGGCAAACTATCATTTCCTCGGCGATCTGAATGTATACGCTATCTTTCCTCAGTTTCACTTAGGAAAGCTAGCTACATCCAGATCGCCATGGAAGTGATAGTTTGTCCCATCACCTTCACCAACGGTAATTATTTGTTTAATATAAAGAAGATTTTAAAAAATTACTAACAAATGCAAATCAACTATATTTCAATAGTGTTTACAACCATACACTGGAAAACATCTTCCACCTCTCTTTCATGAAATGCCTGAATTTATTGAAGACTGATTTCACTCATTCTCAAGGGTCAATACAGAAGCCATCTGATTCATGTAAGCAATTAGTTAAAAGCTATTTTATCATTTAGATATGTACATGCTATATAACGAATGGTAATTCATTATAAGGAAATTAATATTACAGAATCCGTTCCTCTTTCAATCTCTTTCACTTGCAATCAGAACATCGGGTTACATATTGTGAACAGGGAAATGTTTAACTTTGTTAAGAGCAAAAAAGCGAATAGCGGATAATGAGGTGCCTCTCTACACACAGCCAGGCTGCCATAAATGAGAAACAAAGGAAGGTAATAATGCCTGGTTTTATACCAGTAGTTTAGATGCATCTACCGTACTATAACTCACCTGTAGATAGAGCATTTATCAGTGGAATGGACATCAATGTCTGGAGAACTCTCAGCAATCAGAAGGAAAGCCACGGCAAGAAAAAGAACCGATGCTGCAACACCTGTTATTAAGCATAGGACAAGAAATATATATTTTTTTTAAATCGGAGTTAGAAGATACAAAATATTCAATCTGATGCCTAGATAAATGAATAAAATTACCAGCAAATGATGAATGGATAAAATTTGCATTCAGCATAAATAAGTTATGTACACCAAAATATAACAAAGTGAGGTATAAATAAAATCATGGCAATGCAGGAATATTTTGATGTATTCACCGATGCAGGTACCAAAAAAAAAAAACGAAAATAGACAAAAGACTGCATATATATATGCAAAAATCACAAAAGATTGAAGTTAAATATCATTATCTTTAATAGATATATAAATAAGCATTTCCTTGCTTCTAGTATTACACATTATATATCATTTCTGAATTTAGTCCTTTCAGATGTCTTGTTCCTAGGAAATATAGAAATATAGCCCTTTAAACAAGGTTTTGCTTATTGTACGATTTCTCATTTATTTAAAATTTAAATGCTTGCAATGTCACTTATTTACCGGTAACTACAGATAATAAAGGCTGGTATTCTAAAAATTGCAACATCTAAATATTTTCTTGTCAAAATGATCTAAATTTGTCAACATACTTGTGATGTACACTGTACCACATGCTTTGATTATCTGTTATTTTAGCATCTTGTGAGTTGTTACTGTACACAGGCATGTATAAACATTCTGTCCCTGTACCTCAAATCAAATAATAAAAATTGAAATATATTGTAAATGTCTTTTTTTTTTCTTGCCTATAATGCGTTTTTTATAATTAATTTGTGTTACCTGTAAAGCTACTGAGAGTGAGAACTCTCCTCCCAACCTTTTCAACGAGGTACACACCAGCCAGAGTGAAAATGAAGTTGACAAATGCTACTACTGCTGACAGCCAAATGACTGTGGAATCATCCTTCACCCCAGACATTCGGATTATCGTTGCACTGTAATACCTGATATTAAAGAATAATGATATACATGTACAAGTCATTGAGAATACAAAATAAAGGATTATCCTAATCCTTTGAATATGGTTTGGGTAAACACATACATATATAGAGCAATCCCAGAGTTATGTCATGCTTACTGGTAATACCGGTATTAAATGGGTTAAACTATAGTAATGAAAATGGTCTTCTTGTTGTTATTATTGTTTCTGAGTAGCAGTAGTTATTGAAGTAGACTTCATTGGATTATTTGCTTGACTACAAGGCCACTCTGCCACAAGATCCATTGTTTTTTACTCCTACAATGAATACCGTAACTCTTCATTCTGAATTTGCTTGAAATCTATTTTGGAGATTATTAGTAAATTTTTACTGGTATAGTAAATGGATAATTAAAATCAAGACTAACATAATTTGGAGCATTTGTTTCATGATTGCAACTTTTACACGTATACCAGTCACAAGTGTAACTGATGAACTCCCACATCTTATTTACATCAGATACCCATTGCAGATGAACATCTGAAGACCACACCCAATGTCATAGTCTGTGACATGTACTGTATATCTTTCCCATTGTATTGTTACCCGCTTGCTGCTGAATCATCTAAGGACCACATTCAACAATAAGGGCTCTTCCACTCTGTATACAACTATACAAGACAACAAAGCAGGACATTTGAAGACTACACCCTACAATTAGGGCTCTTCCACTGACATACAGTACACCCAAGCCTCTGGACATTTGAAGACCACACCCTACAATAAGGGCTCTTTCACTCACATGCATCATAAGGTCCCATCAGGGTGTTGAACACATGATGAATGCCGCCGACACACTGTATCTTATACTGAAGCAGAGTGAAATTGCCAGTGGGGTGGTGAGACTGGAGCAGTGCATTTGAAGATGTGAAAGTCTGGGCTCGTGACAACAACCTCATGCTAAATGGTGCTAAGACAGAACTCATGCATGTGACTCGAAAGCCAGTGATCTGCCAGATTTTGAAGTCGACTGCACTACAATCACTCCATCAAAATCTTCTAGTAGTCTTGGAGTCGCAGTGGATAACACTAACCATGAAGCAACATGTTCATAAATCATGTAGATCCGCTTCATTTGGAATGCACAGGTTCAGGAAACTCCGAAAGTACTTAGACCAAAGTTCTACTGAGCGCCTAGTATAAAATGCATTCGTGACATCGCACATTGATTACTGTAATAGCCTGTTACTAAATCTACCCAGCTCACATCTGACCAAACTCCAACACATCCAGAACACTGCAGCCCGTCTCCTCAAACGCACCAAGAAAGAACAAACACATATTCTTTGTTCTCTTCGCTGGCTCCCCATTGCACAGGGCATCCAATTCAAGGTACCGCTTCTCACCTACATGTGCAAGGCTCGTAAAAGACTTAATCCAGCATACATCAATGAACTCATTTCACCAAAGTTGCAAACCTCCTCCATCAGGCTCCGCTCATCATCATTTGCTCATCTCCAACTATCATCTGGTCCTCGAACTCACACCACTATGGTGATTGTGTCTTCTCTGTATATATGTGCTCCTAAACTCTAGAATAATCTCCCCATCTCTGTTCATGAATCCCCAACTCTTTGACACTAAACGCAAATTTAAGACATGCCTATTCAACACAAAGTAATTCCCCATCTTCACAATTTATAACTACATATCTTCTTGTAATTTATTCATTATCCAAAGTACATAATTCTTGAAGTTTTATTTCTACTTATTGTATTTTCATTTGTATTATCATGTTACTGTTAATACACTGTTAGTTAAGTAAGAGCATTTTGTTTCGTCCAAATTAAGCAAAATGTTAATTTCACGTTTCTTGTTGATGTTAATTACATATTAAAATTAAATGTGATATTTATTTGTTTTGTAAAGCACTTAGAAATTGTATGTGTATACCAGCACTATATAAATGTTTGGATATTATTATAAATACAATCAGGCCTCTTCCACTCACAAACAGTACACCCAAGCTTAGGGAAATTTGAAGACCACACCCTAAAATTAGGGCACACACAATACAACCAAGCCCATAGACATTTGAAGACCACACCCTACAATAAGGGCTCTTCCACCCACATACAAAACAACCAAGTCCTCGGACATTTGAAGACCACACTCTACAACAAAATGCTTTCCACTCACATACAGTACACCCTAGTTGTTGGCCATCTGCAGACCATATCATACTTACATAATGGTATTGATACCGGCTAGCTGCTGGAACATTTGAAGACCACACCCTACAAAAAGGGCTCTCAGCACAGGAGGTGTCCTGAAAATCCTTACAAAGATTGAACCATCCCCTGTACAGGTACACGTTAAACAAAAACATATAACCGATATTCGATTTGCATTATATCGATAGTTGACAGATTTCACAGGTATATAACATGAAGATTTTCAATTAATGAGCTTAAATTTGATTAAATGCATTTGGGGGAAAAAGTACAATATAATTCTACTCTATCATTATTATTTTTAATTTTCAATTTTTGTGTTTGTTACTGTATCTGTTATCATTCTTTTCCTACATTCTGAAGAAATATAGTACCGGTACATGTACATGTACATGTATATCAAAATCATTTACCATAATCTCTTTTTGTATTCTCTGCATCTTGGACTATTTGTTGATACTGATCTTCCCAATGTTCCATGCCACTTGTCCTGATGAGTACCATCTTAGCCTTTTCAAGCTGCCCATGATCAATCAACCAACGAGGAGACTCAGGAAGAAAGATGAAACCGATTAATTGAATCGCAGATGGTACTCCA
The DNA here is from genome assembly GCF_000002235.5 of Strongylocentrotus purpuratus. Classification (NCBI taxonomy): domain Eukaryota; kingdom Metazoa; phylum Echinodermata; class Echinoidea; order Camarodonta; family Strongylocentrotidae; genus Strongylocentrotus; species Strongylocentrotus purpuratus. Next base: position 30,628,273 of record NW_022145612.1, on the reverse strand, counting down.
GCCAAACCTAACATTGCCCTGAAATAAAACAAATAAAGTGTTTTTTAATTATTTTTATTTTTACTTTCAACTGTTAAGGATAACAATACGATTAATAGATGTTATCAACGCAATTAAAAGAAAGATAGTAGGACCATTATGATTCTCTATAGACAGTAGTATATGAACTGTGACTTGTACATAATTTATTTAGCAAATTGTTCCCATAGTGGGTTTTGACATTATCTAATTATCTGTTCTTTGAAATATCCTTGATCTTTTGTCCTGGACTGACTTTCATCTTACTGATTGTTCCAACATTTCTGAAGTTCTGAAGGTTCACTTCTGAAGACATTTATGTTCATCAAATAGTCTGTTAATTAGTTTATGTCAAATAAATTTTATTTCCTTACTACAATAAAAGATAGTCATTAATTACTTAACTATTATAATTGTGTTCATAAGTTTATATGTCTGTAAGTTTATACCATTTATATCAGATGTTTTCATCATTGTATACAATATGTATTTCTGATATTCATGCATATTTAAATCTTTAGATTAATCATGTAATATATTGTATAATTGATTGTTGTATTGTAAGGCGTGTAGAGAATTTATTATTATGTGCTATATAAAAAATGACTTTATTTATTATTTATTTATTATAACATGTCTGTAGAATCCAATTACTCTCAAGATGTCACTCTGAATAAATTGTTTGGAAAAGAGCATTACCAATATTCTCTCAAGCATGTAAAACTGCTGCTGGTGATCTTTATCTCTTTAGACTGTATTAGTTTAGTTATATATCTACTCACCTCCATCCCCATGGCCAGTAAGAGAAAGCTCCATCTACCACAGAAGCTACAAACTGACCTCCGGTGATGAAGAGATTATTAAGGGTAACCAATCTCCCTCTTGCGTGGACTGGGGCTACTTCAGCAATGTACATTGGAACTGTCATTGATGCCAGACCTTGTGATGTACATGTAAATAATAATAAGAAACAAAAATAAGTAACATTCAGCAATTATTATCAATGTTTGATATAATCATTCCATCATACATAATGGGAAGACATCCTTTTGTGACAATCATTATTATTGTTACTATTTATTGTTATTATTAATCATTATTATTACTGTTGTTGTTATTACAATTGTTAATAAATAATCATATTTCAATTATTATCATATCATTAACTTCTATGCATACAAATCATACAGATCTACATGAACTCATTTAGTGTTTCTTTGATTGTTGTTTTGCTTTTCCTCCTGGCTTCAATTTGATTTATTTTAATTGTGTCAATCATAGTTCGATCATACCTACACCAATACCAACGACAAGCCTGCCAGCCAGAAGCAGCTCCTTATTTGGTGTAAGTCCCATCATAAGCGCTCCGGCAGTAAAGACAGTACTGGCAATCAAAATCACTTTTCGTCTGCCTAATTTTTCATTAAATATTCCTCCAAAGAGAGCAGATAATGCAGCAGCTCCAATCGTCACACTCACAATCATTTCTTGCCATATTGTGTTCAAACCAAATTCTTTTTTCAAAAGAATCATAGCTCCTGATACAACCCCTGTGTCATACCCAAAAAGAAAGCCTCCAATGGCTGCAAAGCATGCCAGTACTTTCACTAAAGGTCGCAGTGGAGGGGGCGCGGCCGCCGCCGCGGGCGGGTCGGGCTTCTGCATTTCGTGAGAGACCTTTCTCCCACTGTTTCCATCGGGATGCTGAAGGTTACTCTCGCCCGAACTCTCGGCTTGCAACATGTTATTGTACTGGTGGTGGTACTCGTCTGACAGGTGCGACGTCTCCTGCTGAAAAGTTGACATTGCCAGATCACATGACATCGAAAATTACTCATAGGAGATAGATAGAGCATGTGACCTTTACTTTAGTCCCTTGTAAAATAATAATGTCAAGTGGTTCATAAACTTTCGTCAAAAACAATGAAATCATAAATCTAGGCTCTTGCATTTGCACATCGTTTCACAGTGATCCACTACTAGTCTCGATGCTGACGTTTTGTGCTTTAGTAGCTAGTCGTACAAACAAAAAAACAATAAATAAATATACTAAGTGCTAGAAAATGTTTAAAAAATACCATTAAGTTTGAAGTGGCAGGCATATATCTTGACCCATGCATTCATCTATTAGGAAAATCCGCATATGTGTAAATGTTGAGACACAGTTAAGCGCTCTAACGACTAGATAGTAGACTATTACTAGATCAAAATACGTACAACATACATGCATGTATTTGCATGCATAGACCCTAGAAGTTCTCATGTTCTTGCTTATTAAAACCATAGACCTGAGTTTTGAACTGCACATAACGGATATTTGGTAAATATATTTCACTTTTAAATGCTACGCTGTAAAGAAGTATCAACATGATCAAGACTCAAGTAGAAGTAGCTCAGCATGCTCAGTGGTGCCTTCTAATCTAGAAATCTAGATTAGATAAATTCATGATTTTGTGTGTTCAGAGCGTGAGACTGAGACTGAGAGTGAGAGAGAGAGATCTAGATTCTAAGCCTAAAATATGATAATATAATTAATAGGGAAAACTGAAGGGGGGTGAGGGTGAGATATGAGAGATCTAAATCTAGTACTAGTAGTATGAGTATGACTATCATGAGTATGATTATGACTATGAGTATGAATGAGTATGATCTGATGATGAGTGTGACATGAGAGTGAGACTTGATTTCTTGAATGAAGTTGAGTGTTTTCTGTACAAAATACAAATCATATCCAGTGCAGTAGGCAGTAGAAAGGTTAAATTACACTGTGCTACAGTACAAACTATAGTTAAACACAGGGCGACAGAGCGACCCTCGTATGTCTTTATGTTTGATTACCCCCCCCCCCCCCCCCCCCCGGCAGCACTCACACTTGTACTATCGATGTAACGTATGTCCTCCCCTCATTACGTATACGTTGTACATGACGCACTTCAGAGGCGGTCATTGGAGCAATTCAAACGTATACTAGTCTCAGTGGAACAAGCGTGGTATATCAAGCTTTCTGTCTAACTCAGCTCTGAATGTGCATTTTTAGGGCAGCAGCATTTCCTGAAACTGTCATCATTGAAACGTGATTTGAATACCATTGAAACACATATCGTCGGTGAGGGTGACAAAACCTTGTATCTCAATTTTTTGAGATTTTGATTTTTTTTGCATAATTGTGTACCTAATGGCCTACGACATCACCTGATAAATCCATGGAACGCCTCCTGTCTCGGTTTTTTCACAAATTCCATACAAAGGACGGTGTCACAGCACTAAGTCTGTTGAGACAGGAAATGTTTTTTCGCTCTCCTGAAAATTCATGATTTCCACAAACTTTTCTTTAAGTTACAGACTTTATGCTCTATAGTATGATCAAGGGAGGGGGCGGGGTGAGTTGTGTGTCCAGGTGCATAACAAAAATAAAGCTGTTTCAAATAGCATTAACCATGATGAATATTCATCTATATGAAACTATCTGTCAATTCTTAAAAGAGTTGGGAAATATTGCATGTAAATATCTTAATATTACTGTTTAAATTCAAAACTCTGAATAACCAACTTGTCCAGACTCAGGACATAATGTACATTATGTATGTACTCTGGTTTTTACTTTTGTGAAATGCTGCCCAGCTAGGCTATGGCCTGGACACTTGCAGGTCAGATGTTGAATAAACATTTACTACTGCTACACAATAATCTGTAGCAAGTGGACACTCCTCTGATGTACCATGTCATGATATAAATCTATATTTGATTGTATATTTGAATCTGTATTCTTCTCAAACTGCATTTACAGGTATTCTTGTTGACATGCATCTTCACACCAAGTAACTGAATTGCCAAGCATCATCCAACAAAGCAAACATGCCATGTCCATCCCATGATATGGTCGACGCTTCCAAGTCAGGAGAATCGATGGCAGGCATTCAACAACATCCAAAGAGCTGTCACGCTGCAAGCAATGGGAAAGGTGACATTTTACGAGTAACACCGGGAGGATATCAAGACTTAAAATGCAGTGTGCCATCAAGACAAACTCTGTTTGGCAGATTGGAACATTGTCTGCACAAAGTGGCCATTAGTAGAATAGCACTCTTGCCTACCGTACATGCTTCTTCAGTACAGAGTGTGGACAATACCAAAGATGGGGTCGGACACAGTTCTTTGGCGGAAGGTGATGCAGATAGTTCTGTCACCATGGTAACAGAAGATGCAGATCCCGGTAGTGGATGGCTCAGACTGAAGGAGGCATACTTTGTCAAGTTAGTATGCAGTCTTTAGATTCTTGAATTTTCTTTTTTCTAATTATTAACATATTTATTTGAACACCTGTGTGTACAAGAAATATGTTTTACTATAACATTTAGATTTTAGAGCAGTGTACAATAATGGGGTTTGTCAAATTGTTGACTAAACTGAAGAATACTTATTTTTAAACATTGTAAATCAAAGTCGGATTGTCTAAATTTTACACGTAATTGACACATTCCATTAATTATCTTGCACTTGAAATACTTTAAATTTGTCCATATTCGTAGGAAATTAGCTCCTTCAGTATTGGAATATTCCCCATTTACATGAAGATGTTTTAAACATGTAAATAATATAAAATATAACTTTCACTTTTATCCAAATGATCCAATATTCTATTCTCAACTTTGTATTTGATAACAAATGTGATTGGTTTTCTGTTCTTTTCTTACACAGTAACGAGGATGGCTTGTCTCGTGAACTATATGAAGTGATCATGATGTTTCTTCTAGGTGGTATGTTGGGGTTTGCATATGGTGGCTTTCCAGCTTCAAGGTTTGCCAGGCAGAGATACATCCAGAACAGTCAAGCATCCTTGTACAGCAGCAAGTTAGAAGCTACAGTGAGTACTTATATTGATGTGATATGACATTCTTTAGGATCTAGGCTATATCTATCTGTACATTCTGAATCTTATTTGGTGTGGCACAATTGGGAGTCCAGATTTTGTTCTCAATGTTATTCTTAGGACATCATATTATGTATAAGGAAGAAAAAGGTTACTGTGTCAATTTAAATTCATAGATCACATACAATCAACAGCTACTGCAAGTTTCTGCAACCAGGGGCTACTATAGTAACAAATCTTGCATGGGCATTTTAGACAGTTCTGCAGAAACTATTTTGAATGATGTGATTTCCCCTCACAGAAGTGCTGTGCCTACTGTAAATGATGGCCAATTGTTTTGGTTGTTTGTTTTAAATTGTTTGATAAAACTATTCTTGTCTGATTAAGTCAGTGATTGTGGTAAGGAATTTAAAGAGATCATCCTGGCTTCTATCTCTCATTTTAATACCAGGGATCCTCTTATAATGCTGCATCCCGTGGGATGATCCGCTATGGATACAGATGGGGATGGAGAACGGCTGTCTTGGCTGGAAGCTATCAGTGAGTGTTCTTGAAGAAAGTTTAAATAAGAACTCCTCAGGGATTTTTTGAAGTATCGACTTTTTACATTCGTTGTGTTTAAACTCTCCCAAAAACTTATATTTGGACAATCACACTTTTAGAATAATGAGCTACTCTTTGTTCAACATTTGTCCACTTTGCTCCTCTTAAAGATACTATGTCCCTTTTGCAGCCAACCTCAAATTCTGTAGAACTTTGCAGGAATTATGAATATGTCATGTATGTCCTATCTGTGAAATTTAAACGTTAGCAGTGTCCTCATATTTCAAAGTATGCAAGGAAACCCATTTACTTGCTAGACTTCACTGTCAGACACTATTGAGTGACTGACTGGCTTTTTTTCTTCTTTGGTAATAACATACATGAAAAGAGTTGTAAAGGGTACATGAGCATTTGTCCACATCAAAAACCCACTTCTTGTGATGGCCAAGATTTAACTGATTGAATCTTTGTGCAGCATAAAACGTAAGACCATTCGGTACAATTGTCTGAAAATCAAGACTATTACTTTTGGGCTCTATAGCCCTAAAGTCGATTTGACAACTAATAGTCGTTATTTTCCCACTTGAAGACATTTTCAAGCCCCACCTTTTTCAGGGAAGTTCTAAATTAGTATTATCTTTCAAATGCAGTTGGAATTTAACTTTTTCATTTTATTGGCTTGCAAATGGGACATAGTACCTTTAAAGAACGAAAGGAAGATGGTTTTTATTAATATCATAATCAGGGCTCAAATTAATTTTTTGTCCACGGGGGCTCATCCCCCCAAAAAAGAGCCCCCGTGAGCCTTTTCACAGGGGCCCTTTTAGTACTGACGGGGGCTCTTGGTTATACAAATATCCATACAAGCTACATAGCTGTTACTGACTTTCATCCCCTGATGACATTCTCTCGATTTTTTCCTGTTCTGCACATTATTTCCTCCTCATTATTCAGAGCAACCTTTACATTCTTTCTTTACTGAGCCGGTAGCGGCGAGGCGATTTGTGTGTGTGCTATTTTGGACAGGCGCGGATCCACGGGCTGATTCTACCAGCCCGCCCCCCCCCCCCCCTAGCCTCACAAACCGGTAAAAAATAGGATAGTAACGTACATTTTACCTTAAGAAATAAAATAGAGAACCCCCCCCCCCTCCTGACCTGCCAGTGACACAAATGGGGCATCAAAATATTTGTGCTTCTCTGACCGTAATTAAATGCCTAAAACCTCCGAACCCCCCCCCCCCCCACCAATTTACGCTCGCTACCCTCTACCTGATCGTAAATACTTTAGACCCCCATTTTGATAAACGTTCCGCGGGGCCTGTGTATATAATATATACGTATACAACACTGATCTTTATGATGTCTTTAACGTGGCCTATCTTCTTCTCCCCTTTCAAACAAGAAAGAAAACAAGGTCATTAAAAGGGATTAAGCAACAAATAATGATTGTGATTCAAATTCATGCGAATATTTGTTTGAATAAGCACTGCTATTCACCAAAATCTTCTTTGTAAAAACAACTTTTACAAATCTCTGCCATGCTTACTGAGTTAAGACATTCCATTCAATGTAAAATACTCATTAAAGAATACATTTCTCCTAATCTGAAAGTGATCTTACAACACAGTGGCAGATTTGCATGGCTGTGATTTGTAAAAGTCGTTTTTTCAAAGAAGATTCTGGTGAAAAGCATTGCTTATTCAAAAAAATCCTTGCAACAATTTGAATCACAATGATTATTTGTCGTATGATCCTTTTATTAAATAACCTTGTTTTCTTTTTTGTTTGCAGGGGGAGAAGAAGCTATGTCACGTTAAGAAATCATAGAGATCAGTTGTTTTATGTGTATATACATATGATACCAGAACAAAATATTGATTATCAGAATGTCATTTTGGAATACCTCTATACAAATACTTTAGCTCATATCAGTATTAGTATGAGCCAATATAAAGCTATTATTCTTTATTCAGTTCAGTATAATGATTTTCCTCAAAAATAGTTTTGCTGTTTTTTTAGGGTTGAGACGCTAAGAAATGGTTTCAAATGTACATTACACAAACCCTGAACCATTGCAAAATGATAGTGGTTCCCTCTCTCTCTCTCTCTCTCTCTCTCTCTTTATTTTAACATGCATTATCAACTACATAAAGCAGCAACCAAAAACTTAGGGTTATCTGAGATAGGTGAAAGTAAGAGTTAAAAAGAAAGTCATGCTAAAACGGCGCTTCACTCCCCCCCCCCCCTTGAAAAAATAAAATAGATTAGTAGTCCTCCTCTCCAGCATCCCCCCACTTTAATATTCACCGGCCGGCTGAGTCGGCCCAAAATGTTCCCAAAAAACTGGACCCCCAAAACAAATATATGTGCATTTATCCAGCCCCCTCACATGTGACGTCCTTTTAAGCACTGGCAGTGCCTTGAAAGGAGGTCACACGTTGCAGTCCACGTTCTCATCGTGCAAATCTAAAAGTTCCTTATATTGATTTACTGGTCGTGGTTCATTATTTGCTGGTCATTTAAAATGACCAGATTTTAGCAGGTTTACGCTTTCACAACGAAAAACTTCTCCATGACCATGTTTCTGCCCTTGCGCGATCGCCTCCAGCTCCAGCAGACATGGCGCGGCAGCGTGCACACGTACCGTTACTAACGGCGCAGTAGGCCTATAACCACTGCTGACGGCGGCACTGCACTGCAAGCTGAATCGGTAATAATTAATAGGCCTACTCATAGAACGGGAAATCTTGCACGCTAATCTAAGTTCCGTTTCATTGGTTTAAGGTTTGAAAATTGAAACTAAATATTGTGTTAAAGTTATAACAGAAAAGATAATCTTTATTCTATAATTCCACGGGGGCGATTTTTAATTTTGCAATCGCCCCCGTGAGCAACCTGACGGGGGCGATTATGTAGCTCACGAGGGCGAATCGCCCACCGCCCCCGTGTATTTTGAGCGCTGATCATAATAAATGCTGCTAGAATTTCTTTAGGTGCTGTATTTAGTCATGTAATTCAGTGAAGTTATGGGAGGAAAGTCAAAGTTACATTACCATTACTGTACTGCAAGCGTTTATTTGCCCAATATAGGAGATCTACATGTATGTACACTGCCTCAGTTACATTAAAATATATGATGCATACACAGATCGAAGAGCTTCAAGTAGGATTGAAGAATAATTGTTGTACAAAAGGTAATGCATAGATAGTACTCCTAAGTACCACCCCCCTCCCCCCCCCAAAAAAAAATAGTGTGCAAACATCTACCGGTAAGTGTAATTTAACTTGATGAATTAATTCTATTAGATCATTTCATTCTCTTCATATACTTGTACTTGAGTGGTTTAAAAAAACATACCAGTACTGATATTATCGAGGATTATCAAATTCATCAATTTCACTGGCCTATTTGATGGTTAAATCAAGCCATAAGTATTTCTTATAAAATGATTTCAATCAAATGTACCTGACACTACTCTAGAACCTAACCTATTCCTCTCTGCCAGCTGAAGTGGTGTTTTGTTGTAACTGATTTTGTAATGTCATTCTTTTTTTTCTCAGTGGTATAAGCATGTCACTTGCTGTGTACAGGAACAAGCAGGATATGATATCTTACACCGTTGCAGGAGGTAAGGTCCTATGATGAATAATATGTTTGTTTGTCTTGCCTTAATGCAAGAAAGCATTTGTATGCTTGTAAGAGGCAACGGGACCAACAGCTTTGAGTCCTCTCTGAGGGACTTGGTAATGAAGATTAATGCCTTACTAAAGGGCACTTCTGTATTGACTTAGTTTCTAACCTGGGACCTCCCGGTTTTGAGAACTCTGCTCTACCACTGAGCCATTGCACCTCTTTGTAATCAATGTCTCAATGAATGTTCTACAAAATTGATTTCAGGGAAAGAAATCTGTATGATGGCTAAAGATTTCCGCCATGAATCACTTGTACATGTGGTATAGTATTGTGCATTTTATTTCAAAGGCCATTTATAATACTTCATGAACTTACATGGAATCTATTGATAGCTGTGAAACTGAAACAAGATTAGTTGTTTTATGATCCACAATTGAATGCAAATGGGCATTGTTTCATAGAACTCAGTTCACCTAATGATTATACTGGGTCGATAGCCTTTGTAGAAGCATCAAAGATAGCATTCTTTATGTAATGTTTGTTATTTGATCAAACTTAAAACATATAAGACACCACATGAACAAATGTTCTATATTTGTGTGAATAAACAAATCTTTTTGCTTTTGATTTATTTTGTAGTGAGCACAGGAGCTCTGTACAGAATAAGTCTTGGTCTGCGAGGTATGATTGGTGGTGCATTTGTAGGTGGTTTGCTTGGGTAAGTTCTGCACCAACCCTCTTGGTTTTATTTCACCTCTACAAGTCATAACATTTTGACCCGTTGACTACAGAATTTTCTCATTCCCATAGACTTAAAAGAGGGAACACCCAGTTCCCGTCAACAATAGGTTAATTGAATTATCAAATCTATATCTTTGCTTGAAATTTCACAGTCGCTTTAACACTGATTAATCTACAGGATGAAATGAAACTTTGTGCTCATCAGTTGCCTGCTTGCGCGTTGTTGCACATAGGCATTTCACATTGACCTGACCTGTATCACAATAGCCCAAGTCTATATTTCACAAAACCATGTACCATCAGTGGGGGGAAAATACCATCACATATGTGATAGTTTTTACTTTCATTACAACCACCAAGATATGCCATCTATCCTGTCATGTGATCTCATTTAGACCCATTTTGTTGCAAGATTCTTGGCGTATGGGCTATTAACCCTGTTATCCATTTATTATACACAGCATGAACAAAGATTACCCATCTGATTGTACTTGTTTGATATTTTTGATCAGGATTCCATGTGGCGCCCTTTTACTTGGATTTCAGCATGTGATGGGGGAGACATTCATAGAAAAACATAGAAGGATGAGAGCAGAACTACAGGCTGAGAGGTTGCAAGAACGGTAAGTCAACAAGTCATTACTTCAGGTTTACTACAGAGTTATGTATACTTTTAAGAATTCGTCATTACGCAGAATAATGCAGTGCCTGAAGCTGTTGCTCATATGGAAGGACTGCATCTGGCAATCACCTTTCATCCAGCCTAGATCTAGCTAAATGGAGCAAGTATGTACTGGATATTTCAATACAATCTGATGCATGCCTGCCAGGTTAGAAAGATCTTATATCGAGGAAGGACAAGGCGCTGATTGCCAGGTGCGATCCTCTGTTAGAGGTTATAGTTTTACATGCCACTAAATTTTGCGAAAATATCAAAATAGACACATGTGCTTACGGTTTCTGCTTTCTGGTGTATCTTAGTAGGTCTATGTCATTACATGTTTGAGGACACACATTTGTAGGAATGTAATAAATCCCGAGGACAATCTGGAAATTTACTGCATAATCAACTTTTAACATGCAAATGGAGCATCTGAAGAAAATAAGCGTACCCTATTGAATTGGTCTCAAATTTTAAAGCAGGGTCCTTGAACCAAGAATGTCCAGGTTTTGTGAGTGGCCGTCAAAGTAAAGGTATAGCTCTTACGGACGTCATCGGTACCAACTCACCCTCACACACACCCATGCATTTTGGGCCTTCTTTTTCTCACTTCCTTTGTGATAATATTTTCACACTAAATTTTTTTTCTTTCTCTCTCTCTTCATTTTCTAGTTCTCTTCGGATGTCAGTCACTCCTCAAATGATAGAAATGATGGAAGAATCTATTCAGAGAAGTGAGCAACTCTTACGAGAGAAGAAGCAAGTAGAGCAAACGTCATCAACATCTGTTCCATCTTCATAGCATATAATTCATGTACATAGTATGGACTTTGAAATTGAAAGCATTTTCGTCTGATAGATAATTCATGCCTTCTCCAGTGCTGTTTGTGCCATGAATTTCATTAAATTTTGGATTGAAATAGAACAGTTTCAATCTTTGTCTTTCTTGTTTTCAATCAGCAAGGATAAAAGGAAAAATATTTGAAAAGGGTTATCTAGTACAAAAAGACACGATATCAAAATATGTACTTCTGTCATACCACGTTACAGATTCTGATTCAGTGTAAAGGCATTCTGTTGTGAAGAAAACATGGTCTTGTTTGACAGAACAAAGTAGGAATAAACTCATGGCGTATTAAGCCGATACCAGACAAGTACATGTACATATGAAAATAAATCATCTATTTGCAATTGTTGTGGTACATTGTGAGAGAAAGGAGTGAATAAATAAATGAAGATGGACAACAATTCACTATCTGTGCTTTATTCATGCTTAATAATAATTAAAAGCAACGTTCTACAAAATTCTGTAAATTCTATAAAATTTATTTTACATCTTTTCTTGAATAAGAAAACGATTAAATCAGTAGTTTTATTAACCTGATATCCCATACTATCCCAAGGCAATCTTGGTATTACACATTTACATTGCTTATAACTTCATCTCACACGTTAAACAAGTATACCACATGGGGTCTTACTCCGTTCAGTAACAAGTATTTTAAGGATTGAGGCTGGGTATTAAAGGTAAAGACCAGTTTTGGAAACGCCTCCATTTCAAAAAATGAAATGGAAGCTCTTATTGCCAATCATCTGAAAGAATATGTTTTTATTAATATTTAATGATAAAAATTTTTGCTGGGAAAACGCCTACTAATTGATATATTTGGTAAATTAAGTATACCACATGGGGTCTTACTCCGTTCAGTAACAAGTATTTTAAGGATTGAGGCTGGGTATTAAAGGTAAAGACCAGTTTTGGAAACGCCTCCATTTCAAAAAATGAAATGGAAGCTCTTATTGCCAATCATCTGAAAGAATATGTTTTGATTAATATTTAATGATAAAAATTTTGCTGGGAAAACGCCTACTAATTGATATATTTGGTAAATTATTATATATATCTGGACTGGATAGATACAGGGTAGTCCCATATACATCTTTTTGTGTACAGTGCTTGTAACTTTACTAAGACTAGGCCAAATTTCTTATCATTGCAGTACACACCAAAAGTTATATGCTAGATGATCAACCTTTTCTGGTCGATTCCACAACGTTTCTTTCACAATGCAATCGCATGACCAGAACTGGTCTATACCTTTAATGGTATATGTATATAAATGAAAGAAAAGATTCCATGCAAGAAATTCAAACTGATAAGAAGACACAACTGAGAAAAGTTATACATATACTTTGTGTAAGTTCAAAGCATTACAGCATTGTTCTTTCTTGCATTGTTATGACAATACTTATTCCCATTGTTCTTTATTTCCTGGAAGAAAAACAGGAAATAGTAATACTATACTTTATTCAAGATGATGCATGTATGCTTTGGTTATATCTTATATCAAAGAGAGAGAGATTGAGAGTTTTGTACTTTTCAGTGAGTTTTCTCTACTTTTTCAAGGTTAATGTATGCTTTGGCTATGTTCTCCCCTTTTTTCTACAGACATTAATCTTGTTACAATATGCCACAATTCTGTTTCGCTAAAATGATTTAAAAGTTATATTATATTCTGTATTAACAATAAACAATACAACTACATTTTGCACACATACCGGTACTTTTCAAAACTTAATCACCATTTTGTCTAATGGACCGGTCTTTGGTCCAACACTACAGATAATTACAATTACAAGAATCATTTAATCAACTTATAATATGGATGCATGAAGGGAGAAATATATGCCATCAGTACTTAAGTTTCACTACTGCAACTGCTTGACATGGGAGATTAACAATACAACACTATATTATTGAATTACAAATGAGCCTGATCTCTAATACTGTATACACCTACAATTTGGTTTCAAAACCTCCAAAGTGCCTAACATTCGGTCTTATTCACCTTACTACTGCTCTATAAAATAGCAATAAAAGCAAATTCTGGGATAAAAGACCTTTTATATCTGAAGGAAATATACAGTGACTGCTATTATGAAATACACTGTAAATTTAATCATTCACAGGAACAACATACGTGAAATGAGGAAATAGAATAATATGTACATATAAATCCCACGATTCATTGTAGATTTAGAATAAAGATAAGTTACACTGTGGGCTTAGAATAAAGAGAAGTAACAATAATTTCTAGACATGATTCAAACTCTCTTCAGAAGATGGACGTTGTTTTGGAATTGTTTTCGGATACAATGAACTGTGGTTAACTTCTAGGTACTAGTTTATAGGTATACTCATCCTCAGCTCAAAACACACCGGTATTCAATGCATAAAAACATCTTTCAATAACTTATTCATTTGTTAGTATTGGTGACCCGTGATTGACCTCTCCTTCCTGCTGGTCCCTGAGGTTTGCTAAACTTTGGCTTGTGAACCATTCTTATAGGATGCACTTCACTCATAAGAAACTCTTCCGTCAGTTCATCGCGGTCTCCAATCTCAATCTGCATGAAAGTAACACAATGTACAGGACTTCAATAGGCAATGAATTTATTAGACTAACTGTGAATTCAAACTTTGTTTTTTCATTCTCATTCGAATGAGTTAAATTCATAACCATTTTGCTACCTTTCTGAGTTTTATAGAATCTTTGACTGGTTATGGCACAACAATGTTAACAATTACAGTGTAAAGCTTATCTGTACTATTTTATAGGAGGAATTAGACCACCCTGTAAGGTCACTGGACAGGTGGTTATCTCATCAACTCAGCTCTCAATTAACATAAGAAAAAGAGGATCATGGGGGACCGATAGTCACCGATTAGGCATTGTTTTCTATATAGAGGGAGCAAGTAGCTACAAGTGGTACAGTGTGGCTTAAATCCAATATAACCAGGTGCCATTAGAAGTCATCAGACATCCTTCTAATGTATTCAGCAGCAGGTTCAACCCTGTTTAGTGCTGGGTTATTTTTTGATGGTTTCACAGCTGGGAAGGGGCGGTAAGGAGCAGGCTCCACACCCAGTCCCCTTCCTATTCGCTTCATTACTCACCTTGGCTGCCAGCTCGAAACCCATCTGCTCCAAGCTGTACAGGAACGGAGCCTTACAGCTCGAGTACAACATCCTTTCTTTAACAGGGCACTTGTAGCCAGGCATTGTGTAGATAAACACTGTAATCGGAAGACAAACACAAAAGAAAACCAGATCAAATATCTCACTAATGTACCTCTGGATTTCAATCAAGACAATCTCTGTGTACAAGATTACATGTCATGATATGATATTGAAACCTCGTCCCCAACTCCCCCCCCCCCCCCCACTTTTGTTATTCTCTTTACCTCAATAATGTCAATGAGGTCTGATCACCATTGAATCACAATATCTATCACCTCTATGATTTCACACAATGTGATTTACAGTTGCGCTAATATTGTAGGCAAGTGGTTTGGTAACAAAAACAAAAATGAAAATGCACATCTTTTGACTCCCTTAAATACTTAAATCATCCAATATTGGTGATTTTTGTATGATTTCAAGGAATTCAGCCATTTCAGAATGAAAACCTACTCACTGTTGATGTTTTTGTTATTGCTGATAGTAAATGAACACCAACCATGAAGCAATCGTCTTACCTATGCTGTTGAGATTATCTCCTTCATACGTGTGCGGGAAAACAAAGAGATGATACCTCGGGCTATCATCAGGCACTCTAGATGGCAAAGAATCCACGTTCGTATGGTCACAGTTTGCTAACCTGATAACCTCCTCTTTGGCATCGATCAACTGTGGAGTAAATCATAAAAAAACTTTTGGTGTCATAACATATAATAAGATTATCTCATATACAGGTAGTCAGATTATAACAAAAATAGTCAACATTTTGTAATGGAATGATCATCATTGATTTTCAATAGGAATTCTATGTGTGCAGTGGTACAAATGATGGTACAACACATTGCTCTGCGATCAATATTCTACAATGACTGAGTTCATAGTGTTAACTCTTGACCAAATATACCTAACTGAACTCTAACTGAATTGCAACCCTTAAACTATTGCTACATCTTTCACAAAATAAAACCCAAGCAATTACCACCAGAGAATATGTCAGAGCACTCAAGTAAACAATAATATCCTGGATATCATCATAAATCGGTGATGGCATGAATACAGAGTAATTTCACAGTATTTCCATACCACTGTCACCAACGATGCAGTAGACCTTTTATGACCTTGCTCCCTGTAATCACTTGGACGGATTTTTTAAACATATGTTAACAAAATCAAACAATACCTCTCCACCCTATGGTATGGCTCTACACCCAAGTAAGTGAGTAAGTAAATGGTACCTTTAAAACGACAATCAATTCTTACGATCACTTATATGACGCTGAAGATACCTACCAGCTGTACATAGGTGTTTTTGAGCGCTCTGACCTCCTTTATCCTCTGAATGGCAGCTTCCTCTACAGGGAAGGCAAGACCGGGTAATGTCTGACTCTTGGTGTCCACACCAATATCTGATCTGGTTTCCATTTCCATCACCTGCTTAGCCTCCTCTTCTGCCTCCGTCAGAGGACCGGGAGCAGCCTTCATTTCCAGGTGCTTTTTATAGCCTTCAAAGGACACCTCATTCTGAAGAACGGGAAGTAGACAGCTCTTGGTTAATTCGAATCATTTGGTGAAAACATATCATATGTTTGTTTTTTTCTTCAAGAGATCATTTCTATACTACTTTCTGGGGGCGTTTCACAAAACTTGTCATCAGTGACAAATGACAGTTTTTGTTATAAGCTACTGAAATCCTTGCTTCTGATTGGCTATCAGCAGATTTGTCACCGAATTTTGTCATTTGTCATTGAAAAAAAGCTTTGTAAAACTGGTCCCAGGACTTTAATTATTGGTTATAATTGCATATACACTCGCTCTATGAATAAGACAATTAAAACCAACAGCTCTTGAATAATTAAAAGGTTAATTGCAGATGTTCCTGTTCATATTGTGTATACTGATATTTAATAGGTTCAAATAGTAGAGTTGGGGAAATGAATTTTTATTTTTAAAATTCAATGTGAGGGAATGGGGTCTTACCTTTGTTGTGCCTGGAAGTTCCTCATCTATATGACTAGTTCCTCCAAAAGACCTCTTCATTGTTGCTTTTGTACTAGCATACAACATTTTCTGACGAACCTGGTAATAGAAAAGAGAAATAATGCTGCATTACTTCGGCATCAACATTTATATCATGTCTGCAATTTGCTGATTCAAAGTGAAACATGTCCATAGATATAGTCCATACATGGGGACTGAATTCAAAGCAAACAATAATATACTTCTGAACATTGTATCAATGTATGACTGTAAATGATTCCTTTACAAGGTTTGATAGCTACTGTGAATAATTTAATGAAGTCAGAAGTTGGGAGGTGATGTATGAGCCATCTTAAGAACCCTAGAATCCAGGGCATATTCCAAATAATGAATTCTGTACAAAACGTTTGAAAACAAGTTGACTAAAAACACTTCTGACCAAGAATCAAGGTTGACTATGACCCATCTCACCAGGGACAATCGACCTGTCACAGAGCTACCAAGTATCACGCAATCACGCAATTTGAGGGTGTGAAAAGGCTCGCACGCACGACGCGCGCTCTTGATTTAGAATAAACGCTATACCTTATACGTGTACCCTCGCTCGCGCGATTGCGCGCCGATTTATGAAAATATCACGCATTGCTGATCTTTGAACTTGGCGTCTCTGCTGTCAGACTCAATAACCAAGAAGGAGTGGATGGAGTAGTAGTAGCGGTAGAAGTACTGTAGTAGTAATTTAACAATAGAACAACTGGTAGACATATTCAATAGTGTTGAGGGCATACTCCTACATATATGATGTTTTTAAAGTTTTAAACGAGAGCATATAGGACAAACTATGGAGGTTCTCCCGGCCGCCGTACCCTTGACACCTGGTCAAGGTAACAGCAGCCGGGGGCTCTAATTTACTCTTTTTGCTGGTGTCAGTCAGTGGAACGTTCTTAGCGGCCTCGGTTTATCATACCTCACAAATTAACATTGTTTTAGATACTTAATTGCAACCTATATATGTTTAAAGTCTATCTGCACTAGTTTGGCCAGGCAGGATTAGACTTCCCTGCGTGGTCACTGACAGGTGGTTATCTCATCAAATTAGCTCTCAACTATTAAACATAAGAGGAAGGGGACCATGGGAGATCAACCCGTACCGCTTAGGCATTGTTGGTTCTATAGTAGCTACAAGTAATGAAGTCCCGCTTTAAGACCTTCAATTTTTTGTACAACTTTACTGCCACTTTTAGTTTTTATTATTTTTTTTTTCCTTCCTCATTCTTATCACAGTAATCATTAAATAATTACCTGTAAGTGTTGTAGTTTTTATTGATTGTAATCAAACATATAAAATTAAAAAACTGTAGACCATTCTTGACACTTACTGGACTATTATCTGGGATGAAGGGGATGAAGATCCACTTGTATGATCCCTTATCATCTTGGTTGTCCGTCCGGTACAGGATGTAGGAGGGTGTCTTCTCTTCCAGCAGTGGCTGTATCACGGCATCAAAATGTATTCCTGTGGTCAAGGACTATACCAAAGACATTCAGCTTTTTCCTTTCTACTTTCTAGTATTTCAAATTTTTACATAATGGGATGTTTCAAAAAAATGTAACAAGATTTTAATTGGTAACATCTTTAATAAAAAGTGCTAAATCATCCTTGGTAAAATATAATGAAATAATCAAGATATATATAATTCTAGTACTATGAATTTGTATCGATAAACTGGCATAGCTGTATCATGACAGAATGCTGTGTAAACATCTTGACTAATTGGCAATGTCACATACTTAAAAATTGACTTTGTACTAAACTGTGTTAAAGGATATCAGCTTCCCATGTGCCTCTGACATCACATTTCTCTGCTAGCTCCAATTGCTCTGTGAGAAGAAGGTTGAGAGGGTAAAATCAGGTGATAAGATCTCAGCATACATGTACATGAGTACTCAAATATTTTCAGAATTCCCTTTGAATATACAATTACAATATACTGATTACAGAAGAAAAGTAGAAAGGAAGAATTAAATGTGAGCATTTAACTCTTTCTTTTGTCTACCTGTGTAACAGACTAAACCATACGAGAATTGCACAAATCAATTGAGGCAATTTACACATTTGATCCTAATTTCATTTTACACCAAGAGTGCCTCTTGCATGCAGATTTGTGTGGTTTACAAGCACAGAATTATTATCATTTGTATGTATCCCTGCAGTTTTTTTCACAATAGGGCAACACAGGATGGGGGATACAAAATTCATAACATCATATTCTGGACCGGGATTTGGGACCACCATTTCAGTATTCAGGTGATTGTTAGATTAATATGATGAAACTGTAATAACTGAATAAATAAACAAACAGTGTACATGAAAACAATGCATTCAATTATGTCCAATTGACAGGACATGGACATATCAAATGTATTTTACCTGAGGATATCTTCTATATTATCTGTGGCACATTAGACCCTAATACCAGTCCTGAATTGCCCTTCCATAACATGCATCTTGTACAAATTTCTTCCTTGTTTCATACTCACCATTGACAATTATCACCTTTAATGCTCTTGTCCTTCCTTGTATGTCTTTGGCTACTGCAATTATTTCAGCCAGTTCAGGGGAAGCTGTTAGTTTTTTTTTTAAAGGAGGAAAAAAGGAAGAGAATTGTTACTTTTGTAGAGGCATAGTCAACATACAGGAATTGAATCACATTTGTATTCTCTGATGTAAGTCTGTACGGAGGCTACGAAAAGTATGTTCATTTTTGAGGTTCTTTATCAGTATGTCACAAAGTTCTTCAAGTTCAGTCATGTATTTGTCTACAAACGATGTACTCTAGAAGGTTATTCATGCCTTTTTTAGAGGAAAATTGTTACATCAAACCTTAATATAACAAGATACAATACATAAAAGGGAATTTGGATAGTCCCAATGTCCTTGTTATAACACGTTTCCACTGTAGATCTATATTTCCTTCAGAATATTGAAGAAAACATCTACAGAAAAGAATTCTGGAATTTTGCTGAGAAATGTTCTTTATTTTTGTTTATCCAACTTATTATACATTTCAAAAAACAAAAAAGCTAAGAAAACAAAACTGGGTACAAAGAGTTCAATTCAATGAAGTTAGCATTGGTATCTGTTAAAATAGTTCTGTATACACAGTCCTCTGCAAACTATCCAGCAGTAGAGAAAATGTCGTCAGATAGATCGTTGATGTACATGTACACTAAAAAGAGCAGCGCGCAGAGTACCATGCTTTGCGATACTCCGGATTGAACTTTAATCGAGTCTGAATCCTCTTGAACCACATAATTATGTAAACTCTCTGCTTCTTGTGTGATGAAGCCTTTGATCCAGTTCTTTATTGGATAATTAGTTCCATAATGGTTAAGTCTTAGCATGAGCATGTGGTGAGGTAAATATGCTACATCAAGGGCTTTATGAAAGTACATTATAATTTATATCAGACCTGTATTTAATAAAGTACTTTCAGTGTTTGTCCATTGATTTAGCAAGAGCATTAGGTAGTCACAAATTCACAATTGATAGGGTATTGTTTGAGTTGTTACATGTACAGGGAAAACCATGCTGTTGTCAAATGATAAGTTAAGGAATTCATAATGCGACGTAATAAAGATATATTAATGTGCAGTATATATGACATTTCTATAATCTTGTGACAGACAGAATGCGAAACTGGTCTTGGTCTACATGGTCTATATAGTTGCTAGGTTTTGAGCCTTATATTATAAACAAAAAAGATTGGACAATCTTCATGCAGGGCCAGGTACCGATTTCTAGTGATTATCTGAATATTGTTAAGCCAGCAGGGCCCTCTTGCATAAATCTTTATGCAATGCGCACTTACGTTTGATCCGAGTTGCATCAAATCGCAACTCGACTTTTATGCAAGAGGGCTCTGGGCTGGTTTTATTTCTTGAGCACAACATTGCCACAAGTCTTGAGAACTCGAGCTGGGATGGCATTTGAACCTGTGGCCCTATTTAGGTTAAGACTTATTTATCTAAAGTTTAATCATGCCATTTGCTGTAATATCTATTCAGGTATTGATGTATAGCCTGTGCCTGTGCCCCAGTAAGGCCATTGAACCATCGTTCAAAAATACAGATTGAACGGGTCATTCAGTACGTCTGGATTTCAAGCGTTTTCCAAGACTACTACACTATTGACAGTAGGGGCGCTGCATGGTCCGAGAATAAGGATCGTCCGCATAAACGAGAATCATCTTCGTAAACGCAGACAGACATGTCCTCAAAAATAAGGATCGTCCGCATTTTTCGCGGACGATTCTTATTTCCGATTCGCGCGTTGGCGATGCGAAAAACACGTTATGAGCGATTAATTTTCGGAAAGACAGACAACCCATAAAAGTAGACGGTGAAGTGGGGGTATTTTATTACGCGGAATCCCGTTTTTTCACATTGCCAGCACGCGGATTGGAACCTTACACCCGCAGAGCACCAAAGAAAAAAAGAAATCACGGATGATCCTAATTTTTTAGGACGCAAATTGTCCACGTGTTCGAGGACATCCTCGTCGTTTGTGCGGAGATCCTCATTCTTAGACCAGCGCCCGCCACCCCTGTTGTTGTTTCCAAGTGTAATGCCAAGAGTCTTGAATTGATAAAACTAAAAAGATCAGGCAGAACTGTATCACTGATCAGATCATGTGCAGTTAATGTTATACATCTGCTATTGTTTATTATGTTTTATTAAGTAATAGGCCTACACTAGCCTACATGTTCATGTTAATTGTAAACAACAGGCAACAGCAACAACAACTTTCACATTGACTAGTCTAGTGACAATGTCAAACAACTATCATCAGCAAAGTATATCCGTGCATTACTGCATAATCAGTAATTAAGCCATAAGCGTAGAGCTACCCAAATTAAAGTTCCTGTCCACTGATCACGCTCACTCCAGCTCCACTGCACCGACGCTTTGCACCGACAACTCACATCAGTAGACTTTGAAGGCAGGCAGTCCGAATCACGCCTACCGCGAGAGCGGGCCTCGCCCACTGGGCCCTGTGCAGTGATGGCATGGTACCGGTAGCGGGAACAGTGAACTACAACTTACAAGTACTACAACTACGCAGCGTAAAATTATTTAACCTTACGGTTATTAATGTATCTAATCTTTAAATATACTTACGTTTGATACCAGTCTGATGAGACATGATGCAAAAGCTACCCCAAAACTCTGTCTGGATGGATTTTACAACTTTAAAATTAGCTGAAATAAATGTATGCTGAGCTGTGCAGTGAGACTTCCGGATAAACCCCATCAAAGGACGTCAACAGCTAAGAGTGGTTAGTTTCGAAACTAAGCACGCGAGAATATAGTGGATGAAACTACAACCACGGACTTGAGGATTGCAAATCCAAGCATGGATGCGTAGCACGTGTGTACATTCGTACAAACCGTCCTTCCACAATAATCATGTCGGGCCTAATTTAGCTTCTGGGCCTCCTTTTTTCTCTTTATTTTTCTTTTTGGTGGTCAAAAACACGCATTACGCTTGCCTCAAAGATGGAAAGGTGTTGTCTGTTATAATGAAGTAACAACTAACAAGGATGAGTCAACCAGGGCTTGTAGCCTTACAGGCCTATACAAGTGAGGTAAGTTGATCACTTATTCCAAACTATAATTCATCATGTTTATATGATTCGAAAGAAAAAATGCAAAGGTAACATTTTGATATTCGTGATATTCATTAAACTATTCTGTGGTTCTTAAGCTTTATTGATTTGATTTGATTTGATTTGATTTATTCATGTCTGTTTGATTTTCATTTTCCTTTGCAGTTTTACAAATATGTAAAAAAAAAAAAATTTAAAATTGCAAATTTTAGTGACAAAAGAATGTAAGGCTGGCTGTAACGAATCGAAAACATCAAACAGGATCGAGGGTTCAAGGTAAGCAAAGCTTGTTAGCATGGCTACCCTCAATGGATACGGAGTGAAAATATTGGTAAAAGGGAAATGAGAGAGAGAGAGAGAGAGAAAAAAAAAAGAAGAACAAAATAAAGAGGGGGACCACTGGCGTACTGGTGGGGGGGGGGGGGGGCTTGGGGGCGCCAGCCCCACCCCCCAATAAAATTGAACCATGACTTATTTTCAATTCCAATTACAAGTGATGTATAATGTTCGTGATATATCACATGATTTTCAACAAAATGCGCGTTTCTCCATTTCTGTTGCAAACTGACACATTCCCAAAATGACCAGGAAGAGCCTATGTTTTTTTTATAGTCACTAAGGACCGTGACCACTAACAGTATAACACTAGTAAAAAAAAATATCAACTGTGCGGCGTCAAAGCATACGTCTCAAGACGTGACAGATCATTTTTCTCTAACTTCTAACCAATCATAGGGCCTCGTTTTTTCAGGAAGTGCCAGTGGACATTAATGCGCCAAATGTGGTTCTCAAATTGCAAAAGATTCTTGGAAGGGGTAGGAGAAAGCAATTTTACGTCATATTACTCCAGGAAGTGCCTGAAAATGCGTCTAATTTGGTTCTAAAATTGCAAATGCTTCTTACCCAGACCCACCCACGCTTGGTCGCTCCACTCCCTCGCCGCTAATCCCTCGTTCTGTCACTTCATCGTTTTACAAATATTTAGCCCCATGCCATTTTGTGCCCCCCCCCCCCCCCCCGCCAGTAAGAAATTCCTGGATACGCTCAGCGGGGCCTGCATGTTATAGAGTGCGGGTGCTGCGGATTTTTTTGTCAGCCCCCCCCCCCCCAAACGTTTTTGCTCATTATACGCCACTGAGGGGGACGGTACATCAAAATTCACAGATGTATGTGGCAGTTGGATTTCAATTAGATATAAAGGTATGAAGATAAAAAGAAGATGCGCATTTGAATATTTTTATGGCCTACTTGGGATATGTTATTGAGAAGACTCGCGAGGTTTCTGGACAATATGAATAAGAATGTGAAATCAGCGAGCTGGTTTATTCTCAGTACGACTCTAAAGTTGATTTTATTTTCAAGGCTTATTACTCAATTAGTATGGCAAGTCTTCTATATTTTTAAATGACTATAATTAATACCAAAGTATTTAAACACAAATGTTGTTGATAATTAGAATGTATTCCAAAGTAATATCTGCAATTTTATGTTGTACATTCATGTATTTTGTATTTTAAACTTTGGTCTTTCCGAAGTTTTATCATTTATTACTTATGCCCATAGACCCATACTGACACCATGGTCCTGACCTATGGAACTCTCGCTGCCAGAACCTATTAAATCATGTTGCTCCCTTTATTAAGGCCAACGATGTTATTATCAGAATATTCAAGGTAAAATGTTTGTGTCAACTCTTCAGTCTTTATCATAATGTCATCTCTTCTTTCATTCGAATAATTATCATCATCGTCGTCATCATCATCATCATCATCATCATCATCATCCTCATCTGCAAAGTTGTCAATATCACCATCATCAAAATTTGTATTTTCAATTACCTATCCGTTTCTGCTTAATAAATGTGTTAATCTATTTGATGAGTTTTGTCTGGGGCTGTCATATTATCGAGCATCTGCTTACAATGACAGTCCTTCTTCCGCAATTAAACAAAAAATGTTTTATAACGTTTGAGAATATTTAGTATTTATGACAGTTTATCATTTCGTTTTTCAAAATAACAATTTATACATTATGTATTTGCTTATTCATGATTCATTGTCAGAAAAATGCGTATTGTACTTTATATTATAATTATTTTTATCGAGAAACTGTGTACTTATATGAATGCAGAAGAAAATAAAATAAAATCAAAATCAAAAGTGGAACACTATACATAATGCTAATAGCAGTATATAAATAACAATAAACTTTCCAAACTCATCTGAGGGACTTGATCTTGAATAAGTTATCGAAACTTATTGTACTTTATATTATTATTATTATCGAAAAACTGTGTACTTACATGAATGCAGAAGAAAATAAGATAAAATCAAAATAAAAAGTGGAACACCATACATAATGTAATAGCAGTATATACAAAATAACAATGAACTTTCCAAACTCATCTAAGGGCTTGATCTTGAATAACGACACTCTGGAAACGACTTTCTATAGCTTTCATGCACTTAAAGGGCAAGTCCACTCCAAAATATCTTACTTTCAATAGAAGAAAAAAATCAGACAAACCGGCCAATCAAAAAAAGTTTGAGCAAATCAGATAACTATTATTAAGAAAGTTATTAATTATTAATGACATCGGAACAACTTTGAAAATCACAAGACAAATTGACAACTTACTCATGAGTCTGTGACGTCAATGCATCACTATGATTATTTTCTTTATATTGATAATATAAATTTCCATTTTCCCCATAAGAATTTCATTTCCTCACTCCAGTATCCAAGTTATAGTGATAGTAATGTGTTTTTGTGTGGATGCACAAGTATTGAGTATTTTTTCCCAGTTATATCATTAACAATTTGAATTTAGATAAACTGTTTATATAAAAATCAACATTCCTGGGGCTCACCTTTCAGGGGCAGTGGCGTAATGAGCAAAAACGTTTTTTTTTTTTTTTTTGGGGGGGGGGGGGGGGGCAGAAGAGAAATTTGCATCACCTCCAGTCCACCACTCTTATATTTTACATGCAAGCCCCGCAGAACGTTTTTCAAAGTGGAGTATTATCAGGTAGAGCGTAAATTGGCGTGGGGTCCAGAGGCTTTAATTAACCCGGCGAAGCTCAGAGTTGTATGCATTAAATCACGGTAACATATTTACTATTTGTGACTGGCAGGTAACTAATTGGCGGGGGGGGGGGGGGGGTCCAAGGGGCTGTGCCCCATGAAGCTAAGGGGTTTTAGGCATATCTTATCAGATGAGCATCTACAAACCGGGGCCTGCCTTAGCTAGGGCTCTTGGTGGGGTCCAGGGGGCAGAGCTCCTGAAAGCTCTGGGGTTCTAGGTCTTTACGGTCAGATGAGCACCCAGGGCCCTCCTATATAGGGCCCTCGTCGGGATCCAGGGGGGGGGGGGGGGGGGGAGCCCCCGTAAGCTTAGGAGTTTTAAGCCAGTGAGCCCCCGGAAATTTGAAAATCGAGCCGGCCGGGATTTCGCTCAGTGAGGGGGGGGGGGGATGGCATATTAGTGAGCGCTTTTTTTTTTTACTCTACACCCCCCCCCCCCCCCCCCCCCCCCCCCCCTTGAGCACAAAAAAAGAGAGGTAAATTTCTGGTCACAATTTGTAATACTTGTTTTTTTTTTTTTTTTGGGGGGGGGGGGCAGGGGGGCAGGGGGGGGGGCAGGGGAGCCGTCTATTTTTTTTGGGGGGGGGGGACAGGGAGAGGAGGCAAAGGCCCGCTCCGCCCCTCCCTGGATCCGTGCCTGCCTGTTTACTTTCGATCGTTACAAATTATATTTGATGGTCTATATTGTCATTTTGGCGTTCCATACTGTTTCTGTACGTACGTCGTATGGACGTCGACGGTTGCGTGGGTACATGCAGCATGCATGCAGTCCATGGCCAAGCTAAGCAGAGGTATTTATCTGTTTATGGAGGCACATTAGACTACTGCTGTTTCTGCCGTATCTGCCTCATTACATCACCGGTAGACATTACAACGCCTCAAGTTCGTGAGAAATGGAGACGCAGACCGGCCAAGCAAGGATGGGAGCTCCGGGTTCCTTGAGAACAGCCCATGCTATCAATGAAAGGGAGAGAACCAGTGATGTTTTGACTGAAGAGAACAGCAATGTTGACTTCTCATCTATGTTCCTTTCCGAACCCGTGACGGCCGGATTACAGAAAGTTGGTTTTGAGAAACCTTCACCTATTCAATTAAAGGCAATACCACTTGGGAGATGCGGTTTAGGTGAGATTTAACTTAGTCAATGGGTGGCCTGGGGGAGGGAGGGGAAGGGGAGGTTTTAAATTTTAGGAGCCTTTGGAGGGGGGGGGGGGGGGGAGGGAGACGGGGGCGGATCCAGGATTTTCCAAGAGAGGGGGCCCGAAATTTGAAAATCACGCCAACTATTATTTTGCTCAGTGGAGCACTACATTTTTTCAATTCATTTTGCCCCCTCCATGAGGGGGGGGGGGGGGGGGGGTTAGTGGGCATTAACCCCCCCCCCAAACAAATAAATTATTTGATTTAGCCCCCCAAAATCCTGGTTATTGTTTTCTCTACTCCGGCCCCCCCCCCCCCAACTCAGTGTTATTTAGGGTACGCGTACAATGTATGCTCGTTCCCTCTTTTTGAAAGCACCCCCTACATATGTATATGAGGACTGCCAACATTTCCGAACCCCCCCCCCCCCCCCTTCGCGGGCTTTACCCGGGCTTTTCCTGCCTTGGAGACCCCCCTAAATACGGAAAAATGCTCAATGTACTCCCTAAATTTGGAATAATTTCTCAGGATCCAAAGAGATGAGAGAAAAAAAGAAAAACACCCCCTTTTTAAAGAAATCTCCAGGTGAAAAGTCAAATACACCCCTTTCTTTTACAATTCTCGGGCCGGAGTTTGTCGCACGAAAAGTACCCCTTTACCGGACATTTTGGTAACACGCATGCGGTCATTCCGACCCCGGAGTGGGGGGGCCGGGTCTCTACTCTACCTGTTTGGATTAATATCAATAAAGTTTGAGTTAGAATTTGAATTATTTCTCTTAGTGGGGGGGGGGGGGGGGGGGATAAGTACTAATATTTTGGCCCGTCTAACATTTGGAAATCACTGGTATCGAATTAGAAATAAACCATATTTAAAAAAAAACCCATTATAGACTACTGGATAATTATGTATACTTTCTATTTCACAACTTTAAACCATGTAAAATGTATTATATTATTGAATGTTGAATTGTTTATCTGATTTCTTGTCATAATTACTGTTCTGTTGGAAATGAAAAATAAAACTGAAACTGAAACTGCAAATTAAACTGAAACTGCCCCCAACCCCCCCCCCCCCATCCATCGGTATGCCAGTGCAAGGTAGCGTATACTGAAAGAGAGGGGTGAAGGTGACGAAAGTGACTACCCCTTCACAGGTTTTAAAAGCAAGCAAAAAAAAAACAAGCAATATACTTTTTTCACACTTCACTTTTCAAGAATATTTACCCATACATTTTGAAGGATATTATGCAAGGTAGCAAGTATAGCTGATGAGCGAGAAGACTTGTAGCATTTTTTGAGCAAATATATCAAGGGTAGGTCTAACTAGTCTAAGCCTACTGGTATTAAGTCAACTACATATCAGACTAGTTTGTTGCCTGTTTTACCCGACTTACCTAATTATAATTTATACTTCAGTTTATACATGTAGATGATCATGGAGGATTATATTCTTTTTCAGAATTAGGAAAAATTAACTAGTAAATTAACTTACTGGTATTTTGTTTTTGTTTTAGACTTGATTGTCCAGGCTAAGTCTGGCACAGGGAAGACGTGTGTGTTCAGTGTCATAGCTCTAGAGGGAATAGATCTCACCAATCCATCTACTCAGGTTCTGATTCTAGCCCCCACGAGAGAGATTGCAGTCCAGATTCAAGACACTATTCGAGCTATAGGATGTGAGATGGAGGGACTACGTTCTCATGTGTTTATCGGAGGTACTCTATTTGGACCAGACAGGCAGAAGTTGAAGAAGTGTCACATAGCTGTTGGTACACCAGGTAAATAATGATGACTCATCCAGTGAAGCCCATCACATGATACTTATGTTTGAGTAAGGCTTCTTTCAAGGCCCACTGCACTAATTATACAAATGGAACGGACTGATAAAGTGTGTAAATATGAGATTTTTCTTGTGTGTTTAATGAAATTTAAAGGAAACACAGTGTGCTCACGGCTCAACATACATTTCTTTCTATGTTTCTTCTAGGTTACTTCTTCCTACATTCTCCCCTCCTCCCCCCCCCCCAAAAAGGAAAAAGAACACTTGGCTAGATTCATACTCACAGAGCCACCATACGTGTACATGTACATAGTCATGAGAAGAACCACTCTTTCACACTTTCTTGTCGGTTAAAAAAATCCCCCCTCAATAATATTCTTTGTATTAAATCACATCACACAATTCTTACCTTTCCTGATTTCCTTGGTTTATCTAGGATGAGAGGAAAATCATATTGTCAAGATAGAAGTTTCATTTGCTTTGATTGACCTGGGGAGTGTTTTACAAATACTAACATCAACTTAAGTTGGACTTTAACTATGGCAGGCTGTTTATGAACTGGTTGCTCTCACCATTCCTGGCATTGGTCTCTCAAGGGACCCACAAATCTACAGAATTCAATTTTTGTGATAGTTCATTATTGCAGGAAAAATATAATCTAAAGATCATAATTTTACATCTGGTTCAAGACTTTTTAAGAGCATAAATCGCCTACCATAAGTCCCAGTCTTAAATATAACATAAATTTGCAATGTAAGTAACTTTTGTTCTTCAAATGAACTATCAGAAAATGTAAATTCTGTAGATTTGTGATGTCCCTTGAGAGACCAATGGTGAGAGCAACCATCAGCATGAATGGCCTGCCATAGTTCAGGTCCAACTTCAGGTCGATCTTAGTCTTTGTGAAACACCCCCATGTTTCTTACTCTTTGTAGATGCAGGGAGTGAAAACAAACTTTCAAATCACTTTTGAATGTTTGCAAAATATGTTTTTGTGTCTTCAATTATAAATCCAAATGATTTGCCACTTGGCTAATTATTAAAGTAACATTTTGTACATTTGTGCTATAGGTCGTATCAAACAGCTAATTGAGTATGAAGTATTGAAGACCGGAACTATCAGGCTTTTTGTCTTGGATGAAGCAGACAAACTACTTGATGATACATTTCAGGAGCAAGTCAAGTAAGTCATCAATGTTGCATGTTGATGTATTGACCGCTAATAGATTTTATGTAAAAGGAAATATTTGAGTTTATTCCCTACAGATGAGTATGACATCTGATTCACTTATAAGTACTTATAGTTTTGACCAGAGTGTTGGCTTTTAGACTGTATATTTGAGGGAGTGTTTAATAAAAGAATGTTGCTTGATAGGTAAAATGAGTTGCGATTTATCCCTTTATGAGAGGATATCAAACTCAAATTTACTTGTGAACACACTTCTCATTTCAGTTTTTTTTCTTCAAAGATCCCTACAAATCAAATTATAGAGATAAACATGATGATGTTCACTTTCACAATCATGACCCAAGCCATAATATGCAAAACATTTTGTTGATTTCAGGATTAGTGATGCTAACATCTTAATCCCCACTCTTCAAAGAATGCTTGGAATATTTCTTCATGTAGTAGGAGATAGAAAGAAGTCCTTGCATTTATCTAGACTAAAATATGATAGCAGGAATATTTGTCTCATGTGAATCACTAATACAATTCTCTTCTGGTTGACTTTACAGTTGGATTTACAACCACCTTTCAGATAACAAGCAGATGTTAGCACTCTCTGCAACCTACCCCGAGTACCTTGCCAAACATCTCACTAAATATATGAGAGAACCTATGTTTGTTCGACTCAATCCAAAGGATCTCGCATTAAGAGGTAAGTTATTCAGCTAGGAGAGGCATGTATGCCTTTTTATAGTACATGAAATATGTTTAATTAAAGACACACAGTAGTTAACTCTCATGGGGAATTCAACACCGTTCGGGTGTTTACCCAATAAGAGGTGCTGTCAATCACCAGAATTAGCCTTCAGTTTTATGACCCACAGGCCTTATGTAATGTACTGAGTTTTCCACCCATTCCCTCACATGGTAAAGACATTATCTCACTTTTCCCTCACCCGAAGACTCTCCGAGAAACAACGGAGGATTTCTTGATTGGCCTACGGGTTTGCTGTGTGCAGACCTAATACCTGTACACACGTTAATGATTTTTTTTCCACCAAGTCTGGTGTCAGCGAATTATGGCCTTCTGCACATGGAAACTGACCAATCACTCCCTTTAACTGTAGAGATGAAGTAAAGCATCAGATTTTGCTCCTTGGCTACTGTGCAATAAATCAGACAATTGGGGATTAACCAGAGTTAATAAAATGATCCTGTGGATGACAGATGAGGTTATAAAGTGATGTTCATAATGACAAGATATTAACGATTCAATAATTACCAAATGATAGGTGTTAGTGTCAGTGCCGCACACCTTGTTAAAGAGCTGTACATTTTAGTCTGGACTGATATGTCACAGAACCTCCCACTCTGTAAAGCTGTATAGGCTAAAATGCTAATTCTCGCTACCGCATATAGCAATATACATTCCAAATTTCCCATAATGCATTGTGCCTCTGATAGCTTGGCGATTTTGTAGACACTAATTTCCAGTGATCCTAAAAATTCCATTTTGTTATTCTACGATATGCTAATTCATGTGATTTATTATCTACCTTGCTCTTATAAATTTTGAAAATACGCAAGCGATATTAAATTATGTCGATTAAAGATAGAGACCAGTTATGGTCATGCGATTGTATTGTGAAAGAAACGTTGTGGAATCTATCAGAAAAGGTTGATCATCTAGCATATATAAGTATTGATGTGTACTGCAGGGTTCTGGAATCATCAAAATGATAAGAAATTTGGCCCAGTCTTCGTAATTTCCTATAATATGCAGCAGAGTCACATATTTGTAGATACCGAAGCTCTACATTTTTCTCTTTCTTATATAGTGCTAATGACAGTGAAGTGTTACTGTGTTACTGTGTGGCCTGATTTGACCAGAAGTTCATGTGACTGCAAAATCACCGCAAATTAGCTAGTAAAAATAGAGAGCCACTTTCGTTGGCTTGTTCTCACCTATATATGCGGACAGGAGAATTATAATATGTCATGTTATTTGTTTGTTTCTTACAAGCCTGTAAGAAGGTACAGTGTAAAAGGAAATGTTTCTTTTTTTACATTGTAGGCATCAAGCAGTTGTATGTGGAGTTACCTGGCCACTCTCTTCCTAACAAAGCATTTGAGATCAAGGTTATCAAACTGCTGAAAATCCTGACTCAAGTATCCTTCAATCAATGTCTCATCTTCTCCAACTTACAGACAAGGTAAGGATTAAACCTTACTGTACTGGGCTATTTCGAGCGCTAAATTTGCATGTTTGTAGATATTTACATAAGGAACAAGATGGTATAATTAGTTTTTTCCTAATATGCAAATTTTTGTCGTTATAGACTAATTAATTATGCAAAATGCTAATTTTATGCATTTTACAGAAAATTCTACATACTTGTCCGTAGACTTGTGAAGAATCTTGAAAATGTATTGAATAAATGTTTCCTTCATCTCAAATTCATGAGGTTTCATTATTTTTATGATATTTGAAAATGCATAGGTTAATTTGCATAAATTATGAATATGCATTCATGAATATCAAATCTAGAAATATATATATAGGGAACTAGAATCATTTCAAAAATTGCCAGACTCCACTTTTGTAATGTTGAAACTCATTATTCATATAAAACTTCTTTTCTGACACAAAATAGTTATTTGATGTAATTAATAATGATAATTTATGCAAATTTGATGCGATTTTCAACTATTTATTTTCTTATGTATTTTATTGTTTCTTATTTCTTATTATATCTATTGTTTTATTTCTAATGTATTCTTTTGTTCTGAAATACATCAAGTTACTTTGAGAAACATATAAAAGCAATTTGATATCAATTCATATCTTCACATTTCTGCTTGTACATGAATATATGCAATTATAGCACTTTTTTGATGACATGCGCATACTAATTGTTATGTAACACCTTACAGGTATATCCGATTTCGACGAAAATGGTATCAAAATGTGCGTAAGACTTGAGAGAAAAAAGTCATGAAACGACAATTCAAAATTCTGAGCGGTTGCGGCGCGATCTACAAAAATGTCGAGGGGGGGGGGGGGGCTCCCAGGCCCCCCCCCCCCCAGTACAATAAGGGTTAAGAAATGTGAGTCATGAAAGAGTTACCCTCTTATGTATTCCAGTAATATGCTATTCAATATCCAATGTGTTATGTGTTATCTTTTGACATGCATCCTATAAGTACAATCATTTTGAGCAATCTGGCTGTTTTTCTTTCTCTGCCACATTTTGTTCTTTAATTTTGTTATCATTATAATAATCTTTTATTTTTAAAAATAATAATTATCATTATTATGATCTTCTCTTTTTTTTTGGGGGGGGGGGGGACATTTTATTTGAAACAACCAATGAAGAGAGCCCTTAGCAGAACTTTATAAGCTTTATGGGAAATCCCACGACATTGGTTCTTATTCTTTATTTTATATTATTATTATCATCATTTCTATGTGCTTTTTTTTCTATGTATCTTATAGTTTAATATATTGTGATCCTGGAAATTAAATAAATGAAAATAAATGAAAATACTGATGTGATGCAAAGACAGGTGAAGTTTACAAAAATAGTAATTTGACGTAACAAACGCTTGTTTTGCAGAAAAATTACATGCACATAGATATAACAATACCACACTATGGACAACAATTTATGTATCATTTGACTTTTATCCAATGTATTTTTGACCCTGTAGGGCTCAGAATCTATGTGACATCCTCTGTGACTCTGGTTGGCCTAGTGAGTGTATATCAGGTGCACAGGAGCAGTCTCAACGACTCAGTGCTATGGCCAAGCTAAAGAAATTCCAGTGTCGGATCCTCATCTCTACAGATCTAGTGAGCAATAGATTTCATAAATTTCTCTGTAAAGTCAAAATTATGACATGTATTGGTAGCCCTTTAAACTACTTCTTAACAAGTTGAATTTAACTATGTGTGTACTCTTGGTCTATTAAAGTCGGGTTTAACCATGAAACTACTTGACCTCTGTTAAATTCACATTGTGGCACTGTAATTGTCTAATTGACCAAACTTTGGCCAGGGTAGGATCATTTAATGGAAAACTGACCAAATACAGCTGTAAGACTTGTGTGGAATGACAAGAACATTGATAGGATATTGATAGCAAATCAAATCGTACCTTGAATGAAAGCAGAAGCATATCAGTGAAAGCTTTAGAAAAATTGCCAAATTTTAAGAACATTCTTTATATTGATGTAGTCCACAGTGTAAGATCATATATCAGAAAGTTGTACATTATCAACAACAATAAAGACTGTCAATTGTGAAAGTAGAACATATAAAACTACAATGAATAAACAAAAACTAGAAAGTTAATGAATGTCTTTCCAACTTGTTTAGACTGCCAGAGGTATCGATGCTGAGAATGTCAACCTGATCATCAACCTAGACATTCCAACCGACACCAAGACCTACCTTCATCGCATTGGGAGGGCGGGGCGCTTCGGTACCCATGGAGCTGCTATCAGCCTTGCTTCCAAGGGTAGGGAGATGGAACTACTCAGGAATATCCAGCGTCAGTGTCGAGTGACAATGACAGAGCTACCTGGTAAGTAAATCGATATATTTGTTATTTTTTTGTATTTAGTTTTATGAGGTGTAACATTTCATATTTTGTTCTGTACCATGCAAATAGCTTCAAAGATATTCATATTTAGTGTCTGATTTGTAGTTAGATGATACCAGGTGTCAATCAAAAAGTTATTATTCCTGCACTACCAGGGCATTCTTTCAGCTTTAAAAAAGAAGTAACTTGGGCTGTATTTGAAATAATGAGCATGTGATGACATGATAATAATTGTGTAAGTTTCTGATTAGAAGGTTCATCTTTGTTCCTTTTGTTCATTAGATCCTCCTCCATCTGATTTGCTGAAGCAGGACCACAACTCAACGGGACTTCAACGGGTTTCTATTACACCACATTCTCTCCTCCCTGCAGCCAAGATGGATTCTACAAGAAATACCACCACAGATGATCTGGAAAACAATGCTACTGCTAAAACATCAGATGATGCTTTGTTGACTTCCTCAGTTGTGAATAAAGAAGAAGACCCCATGCCAAAATCTGTTATCGCAAATGGGACGGATGAACAACATTCACTCCATATGGGAATCAATGGGAGTTGTCACAAGATGGAAGATAGTGCTGATAGTTTAGCGGATAGGAAGACAACAAAGATTGTGGAAAGTATGGTGAACCAAAATCCTATACCAAAGACTAGAAGAGGAGTCCATGAACCACAGAAAGTTGATGCATGTATCCAAACTATGCAGGAAGATGTTGTTCAACCAAAGGCCAAGACATCACAGATAAGATACGTTACTGGAAGTGGGGATCACAAAGACAGACCGACATTACCGATTGGCTTTGAAGATGCCCCAGAAGTGAGGAAGCTCAGTCTTCCTCAAGTGTCCCATATTAAAAGAGGAGATGGATCAAGAAGAGCTCGTACCTGGTATGAAGGTAAAGAATCGTTTGAAAAGTTCATGAAGGGTCAAACAGTGGAGACTAAAGGTCAAGGGTCAGAAGATGACAGGGTAGACAAGGAGACGGATGTCATTGAGCAGACAGTGAAAAATGACAAGGAACTGTCGGTTGAAATATCACAGTTAGAAGGTGAAGAAAATGATGCAGATGTGACTTCTAGAAACTCTCATGTCACATCAAGCAATGATCTCAATATTGGTGATGACTATCAGAACAAATACAAAGATGAAGTCTACAATGGGAGTGGAAATGCAGATCATGAAATTGCGCAGAAAAGGATCTCTGGCTTAACACCCATCCAAGAGATAGAGAGGTACAGGGGTCTACTCTGTGATACATTTATACGCAATCACTTAGGAAGGGGAGACAACTCTACTTTGATCAAACTTGAACATCATGATGAGGCAATTACAGCTGTAACAGAGGCAAAAGAGACAGAGTCAGTAGAAAGTGTGACTCCTTTAATGGACATTTCTTCAGTCGTGAACAAGCAAGTGGCAAGAAAGTTAGGAGATAAGCAAGATGCAAAACAGACCCAGTGCACATCAAAAGTAACCAAAGACATTCAAGAAAGCGATGAGACAGTCAAAGTTCCACAGGTTGAAAGTAGGCTTCATCACCAAGTCTCCAATGGTTCCCCAGACATCCGATCAAGGAATGAACCTGAAACAGAAACTAAACCAAAGGCTAGGAATACTACAGGAGGAAAGAAGAAAGGGAAGCAGCAAAGAATCAAACAACATGTCTTTCAGATGAGTACCCTCGGTGCTCTGATGTCTCCCAAAGAACTTGATGTAGCTCTCATCAGCAATCCAAATACCAGCTTGTGTGATGGTGATTTGGACACTAATGATACTGACAGAGAAAAAGTTGAAAGATTTCCTTTGTGTAACAAGATAAATGTGACACATCAAGTTCATCATGCAAAAAATGGTTATGAAGAAAGCCAAATTCCAGAATCGGGTGAAAGAGAAACCTTGAAGGACAAACAAGTGAGAACATCAGTTCAGAAAAGTCTTTCCCTAGAAAATGACAGTTCTGTGTCATCATTAGATGACCCTGTGTGGGCAATTTTCAAAAATTTCATTCCAGCATGTCTTCCATCAGAAGTTGGTAGAAAGGACGCCACACTGTCAGATCAGTCTTCAAGCAGTTTGTGTGAGAGTAACACAAGCACTTGTAGCTCTTCTTCAAGTGAAACTGATAGTGGAAGCAGCGGTACCAATGGAGAAGAAGAGGAAGACGGCAAGGAGGCATCTGAGAGCAACCGCAAGAATAAGTGGAAAGGAAAGGAACCTGCAAGAAATGGGAGTGGAAAGCACCACATGGGGTTAAATCAAGCCAAAGCAAAGGAGAAGAATCTTTCTAAAGCTAATAGCAGCTACAATGAAGAAAAGCACTACTGTGAAGGACAAAATAAATATCCACAATGTCCAGATGATCCTAGTTGGACAACTGAACAATTTCCAATCAACCAAGCTGTAATGTAGAGGGTTGGGAGTATGATGGAAGCTATGATTACTATGCTGCTGCTCCAATACCTGGAGCTGCATACCATGGAAGGCCATACTCAAGTTACTCGCCTCAGGGATACACAAATAGTTATTGGAATGACTATTACCATGGATATGCCCAACAACCTTATACTGGGTACCCTATTTCTCTTCTTATGATCCTCCCCATTATTCTTGAAAAACACTCGAGTTAAAGTACATGTCCGTGTTCAGTTGGAGGTGCTTCTGAATTTAATCGTGCTCTCTAAGAATGCAAAAGAATGATATCCCACTCTTTAACAACTCGTCAGATGAATTAATAAAGATAATTGAGCATAGATTGGAAGTGATAAACAACTTATACATGAATGTAGTGCTCATTTACAATGTACTACGTGTACCTCATCCCCCTCTCTTTCTCTCTCTCTCTCTTTCTCTCTCTGTCCGCTCTCTGCCTTCCCCCACTCTCTCTATAATACTCTCTTTAATATCACTTTATGAATTCCCTCATTTTTGGGGTAGTAAATTGTGAGAAAAGAACCAAAGATGATTGATCAGAGGTGCAGTATCTTCTCAAATTGCTTAAGTTCAAACACCCTGATTGAAGAGTCCTGAAACAACAGTTTTAACTTCTGTGACAATATCTTGTTTATGAGACTTACAGTTGTAACACTGTACTGCCTATTCAGATAGAGGGCGACATATATCTGTTCAAAGTTATCATGCTTATTATGCTTTAAAGGCTTGAGTGAGACAAACTCTCTTGGGTCTTTCTTCAGAGAGTTCCATTCTTTGCTGGTGCAATGAAAGAAGGAGGAAGAGTACACTTGAGAGCTGTAGTACAGAGTCCAGAAACGTGAGCCATGACCTCTGGTGATGAACGTAGATTCAGTGAGATATTGTTTCCTACATCAAGGATCATTCCATGGATGGAGTAGGTTGAAGATGTAGGCTTGCGCTTGTTTGTTATGCAAACAACTTCTCTTGGAAGGATGGAACTCCATTAGCCACTTTCTTTCCCTCTTCTGCAAGGCATCTAAGTCTTCTTGAAGTAGTGCAGCATCCTGAGGTGATGTGATTCTCTTGTAGACCGCACAGTCATCAGCAAATAGCCTTGCTATTATAATCAACAAGATATTTCTTGTTATCAACAGGATTTCTTGTCTTGATATTGCATTTTCCTATTGTAGTGAGTGTTGATTCGTTCCAAATTTGAATCTGCACCACTTCCTTTCTTATTTCGTTGTGAGGAACGACATTCTTCCGTGGGAGTAGATTCACTGTAGCCAACATCAAATTCTGTAGAACTTTGCAGGAATTATGAATATGTCATGCATGTCCTATCTGTGAAATTTAAACGTTAGCAGTGTCCCAATATTCAAATTATGCAAGGAAACCTGTTCACTTGCTAGACTTCACCGTCAGACACTATTGAGTGACTGACTGGCTTTTTTTCTTCTTTGGTAATAACATACATAAAATGAGCAGAAAGGGTACATGAGCATTTGTCTACATCAATAACCCACTTCTTGTAATGGCCAAAATTAAACTGATTGAATCTTTGCGCAGCATAAAACGTACGGCCATTCGCTACAATGGTCTGTAAATCAGACTATTACTTACTGGCCCTGTAGCTCTCAAGTCAATTCGACAACTAATAATCGTTATTAACCTTTTCATTTGTTTGGCCTGCAAATGGGACATAGTACCTTTAAAACATAAATTAGTTTCTCTGAACCTTAAAGTTTAGACATTTGTAACTGTCCAGGGGAGTAAAAATTACTTGTCCAGTTTGTGTTTATTTCCGGTCAGTCACAGGGTTTTATTCTCTTTTAACAATCCATCAACTATGCCAAGTATGGCCTGGATAGTTAAATGTGTCCGATTCACTTGGCAAAATATGTTTCATATCCACTATCCATGTGTTGTGGATGCATGCAGGTGTATTATTTTCACCTTTAACTTTTCACCGTGGTGCGATACACATGTGCTACATATATGATCATGGTTCTATGAAGAAGAGTTTTAAAAAAAGGGAAAGGATCCTAGATAAGAATTTGAAGTGATATTTTGTCTTCTTGTTGTTGTCGGGTAATATTTGATATTGAGAGAAGAGAAGAGAATAGCAAGGGAGTTTAATAGAGAGGAGAGTGAGAGGACAGATTATAGGAATATTTGGGAGTGTGAGAGGGATAAATAAATATTAAGACAGGAAGTGACATGCAAGGCTATTTTTCGAGATAAATTTTTATAAATTGAATCTCTGGGGAATGTAGTCAGAATGTGCATTTATAGTTGCATGGGAAATGGTATTGGCGACAATACTACATGTCTGCAAAAACTTATTACCAATATGTCAGAATATCTCGAATTGTTATTGTCTCTTTGTTATGCAAAAGAGAGGTATTTGATTGTTTCCCCACCTGCAAAGGAAGCGCGTATTTGAACCTACTTAATAAATATAAGCTCTTAAAAGCAACTCTGGCTCTTGTACCCAAAGAATGACAACACTTTTCACACATGCACTCAGATATATTAGACTTCACAAACACTTATTTCTTTCCCTGTCTTGTGTTTTGTATCAATGGCACTCGTATATTCCTGCTCAGTCCTTTACTTCAAACATTCTCTTTTTTTCTTTCTTCAGCATCCCTCCTCAAATCACATCTCTGAAAACTCTATCACTTTAACTTCAATACATGTTCAGTCTTTGATACAATCGTGACTTCTTAAAATGTTTTTATGTCCGTTTATATTTGTTTCCTTTTCAACATTAAAATATCTTTCACAATGTATACCATAGACGTGTGCTGAATAACACATTAAATTGCAATGGACCGACCACTTTGACAAAAATAACATTGATATAAATGTACAAAGCCTAAATATACCCTCATATTTCACTGTAGAAATGACCTACCATTATGAATTCAATCTCAACATGAAAGTAATCCCTCACCTCTACCCCCCCCCCCCCCAAAAAAAAAAAAAATTACATATTAACAAGGTCTACAAGTGGTTTGCTTGACTCATATTTTTCATACATATAATGACATTAATTAAACGATTATTTACAACTCCAATGAGGCATAAGTAAGAGAGAGAGAGAGAGAGAGAGAGAGAGAGGGGGGGGGGGGGGAATAAAAGCTAGATCCAGTTAACTTAATTTAATTGTTAAAACTTTAATCCTAACAAATCCTAGGATATTTAGGAGACTAGTGGGGCATTGCAAGAAAGTTGAATTGCTATCAATTGCAAATATCGGTCAATCGCAACTTTTTTGCAACGCCCTATAAGTGAAGAGATATACATGTATACTGTATTTTTAATGAACATCAGGACCTGAATTTTTTTAAAATTTGTTTGTATGAAGTACCCTTGAACTCCCATTAGTGTGAAGTACATGGCATAAAAGAAATGTCTGTATTCACTTCCAAACTGCTTTAGAAATGAGAACTCTGGCTTTAAACATGCTTCCCTAATATGGCCCTTAGCTTGAACACTGAAGGAAAGTAGCAAATGATTCTGCAAAAATCACATTTACAATTTTATTATACATAATTTGTAAAAGCTCCCATCACTCTCCCACTAACACAAGGGTGCCATTCATTTCACACACTTGCTGCAAGAATTGTTGAAATCTCAGAAGCCTGAGTGAACCCCCCCCCCCAAAAAAAAAAAAAAAAAAAATCATGACTGGCTATTCCAGTAGCTCAGATACTGTCTGCATAATGAAAGTAGGCAGCAATAGTTACACACCTGAAATACATATATTCAGTTATAAATATACCTGCAATGTGCTCTTGTTATGCAACATGCATTTAAAAAAAATTACATCATATTACCCAGAACAAAACGTCAATGTTACACTATTTTCATCTTCAATAACACATCTGAAGACAAGCAACTTGCATAGAAGCTGATTACATAATCTTGCACCATCCATATTAAACAAAATATATACAAATTATCAATGACTGAATCTAAACACACGTACAACCATGCACAACACATCTTTGCTGCGAGTACATGTTTCACATTTTCTAATAAATAATTTGGAATTAGGAATGTCACTGTTCAACAAATTGAATGCATGAATGTAAAATTAGCGGATGCAAGACACTAATTGACACATTTTCTTCTTCTAAAGTTTGAAGTGTGCAAGAAGGACATTTCAAATGTCAGAATAAAACATAAGTTGGAACTGTCAAGCAAAATGTGGCATAACTTCTCTACCAGTCCAATGTCTTCAAAGGATATTGCACTGTCTTCTTGGTGCATGGCACATAAAGCTTGGATTAATTTTGCATTAATATGCACATAAAACTTTTCACAGATATGTGCTCAATTTCATTTGCAATGTATACAGTACTAATAAACTGTAGAAGAACATATTTGTTAAATTGTTCTCTGTTGACATATACGTTCCAGTATGTAGATCTACAGAGAAAAATATATCTGTATACATGTCCAAGC
Organism: Strongylocentrotus purpuratus; assembly: GCF_000002235.5. Classification (NCBI taxonomy): domain Eukaryota; kingdom Metazoa; phylum Echinodermata; class Echinoidea; order Camarodonta; family Strongylocentrotidae; genus Strongylocentrotus; species Strongylocentrotus purpuratus. Next base: position 30,587,469 of record NW_022145612.1, on the reverse strand, counting down.
AATATCTGTTTCTGTATCATAATTATCCAATCTAAAAATATCTGTATCATATTTTTCAATTTCAAATGACTCGATGTAAAAGTGAAAAATTAAATGATGATTAAAAATATTCTGAATAACAGTTTAGGACTACAATTGACATGATGTGTAATCTTATAAAATCATATATGTACAAAGTACACTTAGGAGCAGTACATTTATACATGTATATTCTTGGGTAATACAATAAATACATCCAGTGCAGGGTGCATGATCTTGTCTGGGATATATCAACCCTTCAAGATCTTAAGGGATGCAAGATTCTGGTACATGTAGGTGAAGACTGACTAAAAAGTGTCCCACTTTCCTTCCCTTCCCAAAGACACACATGTTTTGTCTAATCTCATGTAATCCCATTAGCTCTTGCACTGTCAATATATTCTGAGGCACACATTACCAAATGGGCCATGTGTCACTGGTACCTGATGGGAGAGATTTGTTGGGACCGAAAGAAAGCTCATGTGGCACTAGATAACAAGAACATCCTTGGCCTATATGGTGGCTGGGAGAGAAAAAAAAGCCACTGGGCCAAATGGGCCATGTGTCACTGGAACCTGATGGGAGAGATTTGTTGGGACCAAATGAAAGCTCATGTGGTACTAGATGACAAGAACATCCTTGGGCTATGATGGCTTGGAGAGAAAAAAAAGCCGCTGGCTTCAGAAAGCAACGGATTCCAGGCTGCCTGCTCAATACCCTGTGGCAGACCTCGCAAACCTGGAAGGAGACGTTAGACGAAGATATGAGAGCATCTCATCACTTCACCCTGGCGGATGCTGAAGACCGGGATTCTTGGAGAAGAGCCATAAAGGAAATGAAATGTCCAACCCCACAGCATGGGAAAAACAGACGCGTAATGATGATGACGACGACGACGATGATGATGATAATGGATGATGCCATCAAAGGGCCAATGGTGTGATTAGGAGGACTAAAATGTGTCTCTTTCTGCATGGTTCATACTCGGGAGGAAAGGATGAGGGGTCAATTCATATTTTGGATTTCTGCACCTGCATGTGATGAAAACACTCGGCTGGTACATGCATGTCGTAGGGTGATACCATACAGCAAGTATCATTTAGTATGTCTACTCTCTTTAGTTTAAGACATCTAGAGATAGCTCTGCAGGCAGTGTTCAAGACTGATTTGGGCAATCTTTGTGGCACAAGACTATCTTCATGCAAGGATAATGTGGATGCTCATTACAGGAGATGCCTGGCTATGCTGTACAAGAAGCTCATTGCAGGAGATGCCTGGCTATGCTGCACAAGAAGCTCATTTACATAGGCTCTCCAGTTCATCAAGTTGACTATTGATTGATTTACTGTTATGATTACGGTCAAGGAGAAATCAGTTCATACATGTATACGAAAATCAAATGATTGATACACATACATAGTGGAATCAGAGACAGAAAATCAGCAAAATCAAACAAAACAACTTATGTATACTAAAAAAGCAAAGGAGCTAGATTGTTTTTGTGCCCACAGCATTCAAGAATTTCCTCTCTACCAGATACACCCATTTAAAGCCTACTGCACACTATACGATCTAATTTTGGAAGAATTTACAATAACATATGATAAGAACATTCAAATGTCGTAAATGATATATTACTTGAATGGTCATATCATTAATAAAAATTACAATGAATTGATTTCACGCTTCCTTGAGGGAATAGCTAAATCCGCTCAGAATCATAGTGACACCATACCAGTAGTGGGATTGTACGATTTGAAACCGATTCAGCTTTCATTCTGACAAGAAAGTTTGTAAAGACCAGTTTTAGCCCCCTCTCAAAAATAAATGGAAGCTCTTATTACCAATCATGTGAAAGAATATGTTTTGACTAATACGTGATGATACCAATTTTGCCGGAAAACCGCCTATTGATATATTTGGTAAATATTATATCTTTTTGGACCCGATAGATATCGCGCACGTGTCGCGTAGTCCATAAATCTTTCTGTGTTCAGTGCTTGTAACTTCAAGACTGGGCCAAATTTCTTATCATTTTGATGATTCCAGAACGTTTCTTTTACAATGTAATCGCATGACCAGAACTGGTCTTTAACTTTAAATGCACTCAAATTTGGGTTGTTAGCATTCTTATCATTATTTAAAACCTAAATCAGAAATATGATGTTTAGACTTCTATATCTACAGTAATATGATTGCCATTTCTTCAAAAGACTGGAAGACAGAAAGATTGTATAGTGTGCAGTGGGCTTAATACACCTGGGTAGAATGTGGGAATTGTACATTTTTTAATTGCCAAAGGACACTAGTGCTATGTCAGGCCCTGCACCTAAAATACTTACATCTCCATCAAGTTTAAACCACTTGACTACAACATCTCTAAAATGCACAAACCAATGAACTAATTCAGGCACAAAAAGCAGGTACTGGTAAATGGTTTGAAAACCAACATCAGGGCCCCGTCTTATAAAGAGTTGATATTAATCGCAACTTCTTTGCGATTGATATCAATCAGAACTATGAAGATAAGAGATAGGAGACTGCAAACTATAAGACGGGGCCCAGATCATTCATACTGATCTGTGAATTAAAACCTTCTCCAATCTGCATTTTTTTTTAAGGATACATTTGCTTGGCAAGATCATAAACCATTGGCATGGAAAAATTCAGTTCTTCCACTTTGGCCATAAGAGCATACATCGCCTGCAACAGAAATGGAAAAAAAGAATGAAATAGTTACCCATCCTTCTACATCATCTTAACACTAAACATATATTGACTGGTAGGGAGTGCGATATTTTCATTCTTCGTACGGCCAAAGGGAATTAACTCCCCTGGGTTCTACAAATGTATACTACATGTACATCCATTTCCAGTTAATAACTGTTCTATTAGATAGCATTGATTACATAATAATATGGATTCACAATCTATAGTTCCATCTAGCAAATTGGGTACGTAACCCAAAGGAGTGCCACCGATCTTTAGACTCAAATTCACATGACATGACGTATCATGGGAAAAAGTCGACATTGTATCACTTGTGGCTTTGTTATATACCCAAGAAGAAAAGGAGATTCAATCACAATATTTGATGGGAAATGTTTAAATAGCTTGCTGCGCTGCACTGTTTGAAAGATGTATGTGGACCTGCGAGCTGAAAAAGTGGCCAGTCGCGGCTTGCCAGTTGGGGTGCTGTTAATTGTGAATCCACCCATTGCGATGTCATGCCTTGTCTTGTCATGTCATGTCTTTTTTCTGGAGCCGTCCAGTCTTCCTTGTCAAATGCACATGGCTATAAAGACAACTCAAACAATAGGTATAATGCTAAAATATACTCATTTCAACACAACGGTCAATATAAAAAATGACCTATGTTATTGTTATTATCGATATGTAATCTGTTGTGACGTCATATGTAGTTGACTTGTTGATTATCCACAGGATTGACGCTACCGGGCGAACCAGAATAAATCATATCCGAATCATTAAAGGGATCGTTTAACAATGTTAAATCTGAGATACACGGCCCTACGTGTTATCAGTGTCTGTGATATGGTGTTAAATTGAAGCCCTAAAAAAAATTGCACTTCAAAATGATCAAGAAGCGCCTCAAAAAAGTAAAAATCTTTGAGTGACCGGTTTTACCATACTCTTTTTCCCAACAGACTGTAGTGTAATGAAAACCGTTTGGCAAACGGTTTTCAAAATTTGTAATTCCAATCATAAATATCTTGATAATCAGACAGGCGATCGGCTTGTAAAAGTCATGGGGTTCCTGACTGACCTAAAGGTCTATAATTATCATTGCAGCATGAGCAAAATCCAGAATTTTGTTTCAGAATCTGAGACAAATATATCAGTGTGAACTTAACTTATTGAGTATGTGTTGGTGTGTACCAAGCTGAGTAATCCCTACAAGATATATAGTGTGTAGCAATCTGGAGTAAAATATACAAATTACGATCCTCACAATCAATATCACGTGATGAATTGTGGACCAATCACACCTTTGTATCAGTAAGGACTATCTAATATCACCACTTGTTTGGGAACAATGAGTTTATAGCAATTCTATGCATGCTTAGGCCCCCCCAAAAAAAAAAAATAACATGTTTAGCGTCCCGTTTTTTAGAAAAATAGGAAGGAGGAGGCCTTCTTTCTTTTTTTTTTCCCTGACAGTCGGGCTATTTTTCTAGATGGCTGCCAACATTTTTTTTTTTTTTTTTAAAATCAGAAATAGATCCATTTTAGCAGTGTTTTTCATGTTTTTTTTCTTTAAAAAAAAAAATACAAAAATACAAACAAAAAATAATAAATAGGAGGCAGCCCTCAAAAAGGAAGCGGGCGGGGACGTGGCCTTAGTATTAATCATTTTTTTTATCTTCCAAGGCTAATTTGATTGAATGAAAGTAAATGATAATGACTTGTATCACAACTCTAGGAAATTACATTCTTGGCTTACAGACTGTATCAAAAAAAATGTAGATACTAGGGAAATAACTCCAGTATGTATCCTAGGAATGGACTGACTTTTATATCAGTGCTGATATAAATGATACTTTAGGATTGTTCTGCTCACCTTCACACTGTGATCCACTGTAATTCCTGCTTTTTCTACTGCATCTCTGTATGTCTGTATGTGACCTACTGTTATGGCTGACATCTGATCATGTAAGCACAAAAAGAAGAAAAATATAAAAATACACTCAATGTCACATGATAATGATAATAATAATAATAATAATAATAATAGGTCCATTTATATAGTGCAGCTACATGTACTTTATAAATGTGTTCTTCTACGCTTTATAATACACAGTATATTTTTACCCCGGCTGTAGCTGAGGCGCCATAAAAAGTCTCTGAAGCATTCATAGAATTTCTTCCTACCTGGTACCCATTTACTTCACCTGTGTCGAGAGTGAGATTTGAAGATTAATGTCTTGCCAAAGGACATTTAGTGCTGTGGCGGGACTCTAACCGTGAACCATGTGATCCAATGACACCTCTACTGATCAAATGTTTATTTTGATTGTCAAATAAAGAGAAAAGGTAATGTACATTAAAGATTTCTGTGTCAAACACTGTAAGAAGGGCAGATTATACATTCTAACACTTGGTATTTTCTCAATAAAACGAGCAAAGAAGAATTTGCAGTCAATGTTTCAATTTTGCTTGAATATAACAGGATGAAACAATGTTGACAAGTACTGTACAAGGTTCGGGGGAACAAACAAAAAGGTGTTCTTGCAGTGAAATACTGATGCTTACATTATGCAAGCTATTTGAGAGGTGTCCCAGCATGAGGTTGAGATTATCAGCGACCATGTGACATTGCTTCTCTAGGTCTTGTATAGCCTCAGGGTCTATCGGAGGAATCATTGCAGATGGACCTACGGCGACTCCAAGCTCTGTTGCTGACGAGGACGAAGAGGTCATGGATGGTGGGGTTGTTGCTATGGTAACAAGTATTACAGGAGATAGAAGATGATTTAAAAAAAAAATCAATATGCATCACAATGTCTGATGACATGAATCTCACTCACAAGACTATGGTTACGTTTGAATGAATTTTGTTTTTAGAGTCTAAAATTTAGACAGATAACCAAGCTTTATCACAGGGTATTTACATGTACATGTAATTCCATTTTTGTGACCGATTATAGAGATAGACGAGGGATGGCTATCATGGCTTTTACAGAAATACTTCTATACAGAATTTACAGATTTCTTCCTCTCCGTCATAATTCAATCGTACATTTTTCATATTTTGGTGTTAATGGATTTGCAACAAATATGGTTATCAGTGGCGAGATTGAAATAATGATTTCTTAAACTACTTGTACTGACGTGGAGTTCAGATAATCATAGTGGGTACATGACAAGGTTAAAATGAATTCACTTACCCACGAGAGAGTATTGCTCAACCTACAAGCAAGTTGAAATTAGAACTGCACCTTGCTAAATTTGTTCAATAATTAAATAATATTATAACCCTCACAGAAAGAAAAAAAATAGTCTAAAATCAGAATGAATCACATTCAGGATCAGGAATTAAGTCCTACAAACCAATTATCATGTGATTTTTATGATGGTATCAACTCTGAATATTTAGGTATTTCCTATTTGATTTAGCTGCATTAGCAAACTGTATTATATTAATTCCCTACTTCCTGGCACTGTTTAGTTTATAAATGACGATCGATTAATTTCTTTTAGGGGTTATCAGGCTCTTTAAATTTGTGAAGCCTACATGTAGCTTTAACAATTTTGAAATCATATGAAATCAAGTTTAAAGGTGCTTTAATCCTCTAATACTTGTGTAAATGAAGGATAAAAACGCCTTTCAAATATCTTATAAAAGAATTTGTAGGAAATGATTCCTTGCATATATATTCAAGGTATATTCAATTCAATAATAAAACAATTATGGTTAAATATCAAATGAATATTACAAGAATGAATATTTTTGACATCTTTGTAGTACATAATGAGAAAATGAAACTGAATTTTCTGGGGTAAATAAGCAACATTCTCAATAAACTTGATTTCATTCCAGTCTACTTTGTACATTCAAAACGGGTATTAGATAAAATATCAGGAAATGACCTGAAACCTAATCCAGATTTCAGAGTAATTAAGTGGGTCATCAAGATAACCATCCCAAGTCCATCCAAAACACTAAATCAAGCAAACAGATATTAATAAGTCTTCTCAGTACATAGCCTACACACTGTGCATTAGATGTACAATATATATTTTACATTGAGGACACATCTCTTTCAATGCATTTTTGTGAATTAATTTGATTAAAAGATGTGAAGAAAACAAATGAAATTTTCAGTCTTGGTCATTAGATAAAGAAAAGCAAACAAGTTAAACCAAATCATTGTGAGTTTGAATCTGAGCTCATGCAAGTTAGTAAACTTATCATTAATAAGCAATTATGCATAGTGTGCATGTATAATATGGAAATGCAATAAGTACACAATGAACTTGTATTCAGTTGTTAAATAATGTACCAGTACTTCATGGTTCATACACTGTACATGTATGTAAATTACATGTTCATGAGCATATACATGTAGGCCTCATTTCCTTTGGTACAAAATGGTAAAATACATTGTACTTGGTAACATGAATATGTACACAATGAGAAACATTTTTACCCTTGAGATGATCAATGAAAACAAAATGTATGCAAATAATGCAGCATTTCATTTGCAAACAGATGCACAAATGGCAAAACAACAATTCTGCTTTACAGCAGAGAAGAGAATGAAAATTCACCTCCTGTTTAATAGAGTAAGCATTTCCCATGCAATTGGTTCCCATGTCACCCTAGGGTTTCATGCTTAACCCCACATGCCAGTATCCAACTCAGTGGTCAAATGTCCAGTGGTTTCATCATTCTCATCATCTTCAAGCTAGACTTTGTATTCAGATTCTAATGAAATAGGAACAGCTTGATATTAAAGTGATGTGAAATCTGAATTTTGGAAGTGAAATGAATCAAGCTACAAAACTAAATGAAACAAAAAAATTAACGAACTTGTGGCATGCTATTAAACCAAGCTGCCTTTTTATGGATCAACAAAATGTAAGTGTTTTAATAAAACAAATAAGAAAATTAAAATGCGCAAGAGAATATTTTTATATTTTATAGCTCTTTTTTGCATGGACATTTCACCACAAGGTAAACCCACACCAGAATGTGACAAATCCTTGTTCATTTAAATATAAAAAAAAGCAAACCTTAAAGTTTGTTTCCAATATTAATCGCTATTGGCATCAAATGGAAGGTAATACTTAATATTTGAAAACAACAATAAATGAAACAAAATCATAACAAACTTGTCAACCGAAAAAAGGGGGAAGTGAAACATTTTCCCAAATGAAGTTTAAAAATATTATACTTTCTTTAATTGAAAATATATATACAGTAGGCTTGCAGTTGTACCATGTGAGAGAGAGAGAGGGAAGATTGAGGAGTCCTGAAAAGGACTCTCTGTAATCTTTTCTATATAATTTCACTTAAAACTGAGTCAGTCTTAAAGAAACTTAAGATTAATTCATGTATACTGTTTAACTACAAAGAGAAGAGAGTTTGAAAAATAGGGTGAAGTAAGGAGGGGTCTGTGTTAAAATTGTATGTTATTTTAAAACAATTTGATGTAAAAATGAAACAAAATATTTTGTTGGTGCGCAGCGTGCATGCACTACTGACTATTCTATTTTACTTTGTGCTCCAATGCTCTAGTTTGCTTTGGAAATTTTCCCAATTACTTTCCCAGATAAAAAGAGGTAAGGTTTTGTCACATCCTGCCAAGACTCCCAAGGGGGGTGGTTTACCTACCCCATGGCATCATCTGACTGGTGGTGGGGTAAGCAGGAGATGTTGCCCCTGAGGTGGACCGGGAGGAACCCACACTCTGACGGATTTTCTCTAGGAGATCATCAGCAACATACGATACCATTTCCCCTTCCCTGGACAGCGTACCATGAAGGGGCAAGGAGCCCATCGCTGACCCCACAGGGTCCTCTCGAGGTGAAAAGCGTTCCACAGATCCCGTCGCTTCCACATCTGAAAGTTCTGCAATAGAAGATGATCTGCGTTTGAGCTTTACCATGGGTTCAGGAATGTCTATGTGAAGGTCATCTAATTGTTTTGAGACATCAGCAAGCTTTTGCTCACATCCAACAGCACAATCTATATGTTCAACATGTTTTCCACTACCTATACTATCACTATCTCCATAATCCAGAAAGGCGTCATCTTCTTCTTCATCAGGGTCTTTCTGTTGCTTCTGAGTTCTTAGAATATTCATTGCTGCTTCTGCAAGAGGATCACATTCAAGTCTCCCTTCTCCATCTCCTTTCTGATCTCCTTCAGTCTCTTCCTCATCCCATAATTGTTTTTGCATACTAGTCTTCTGTGTTGATTCATCTGTACTTTGAGCACCTTCTGCTTCTCCTCTGGCAGGCAGAGGCCCGGGTGATTCTGTTCCATCCATGGTCCAAAAGTCTCAGTTCATTGAAGGGTCGAACCCTTTCAGAACGTATCAGCATATCCTTTGTGTCCTCTTTGTTTGGTAACTGCACCTGCCAAAAAAAAAAAATCAAAATTAATGCATCAAAGTATCAACTATAAGAACAAGTGAAAGATGGAAGTAGAAGTAAGAGGACAAGAGAAATATAAAATATTCACTTAATATGTTTATCACAAATGCCATGATATCTACGATGTACAGATGTAAGTGTAGAAAACTACAAAATATCAAATTACATTAATATGGTCACAAACTCACAATTGTAAAATGCTTAATACTACATTTCTAACTTACGGTAGCGCTTTACATGATCACCCTGGGCATTGGATTCAATTGCTAATCCACACATAATAGTGCACACACTCTGCTCCCTGGGCATTGGATTCAATTGCTAATCCACACATAATAGTGCACACACTCTGCTCCCTGGGGAGTTTTCCTGCCAGGCGCCATTTTACAGGTGCGTACAGTGTGTACATATGCAAATCCAACCACATTAACGTTCGCATCCTACCGAGTACCACACCTGGGTGGAGAGTAGCACATCTAGATTAATGTCTTGCTAAAGAGCAGCCATTAGTGCCACAGTCAGGCCTTAAATTAATCGACGGCCATCGACGGCCAGGCCGTCGATGCCCCTATGACTGGCCGCGGTGCCCTCCCAAAAAAAGATATATTCACGGCCAAAAAGGCCGTGCCCTTTTTTTCAAACTGGCCGACGTGCCTTTTTTTCCAACTGGACGTGCCCTTTTTATTTTAAATTTGCGCACATAAAACCACCAATTGCGCCCATAATCATCTAAAACTAGACGGCAAGGCGCAAGTGTTTTCCGTGTAAATGCGCCCATAAATTATTAGAACAGTAAAATACACGAATCACGAACAGTTTGCCGCCCACGAGCTCTCTTCTAGCTTCGTATTTAGTGCTTTAATAAGGCGAAAGTGCCGTGAAAATGCGCCCTTTGTTATTATATAGGCAATGCGCTAGCGCACGTACGTACGTACGTTCATATTATGCGATCGCATGATATGCATATGGTGTATGCTGTTGACGCACGCACGTACGTACAAATCGAAGGCCAGGATCAAGAAAACAAATCGTCAAATGGAGAAATAAACAAGCATTCAAATAGTCATTAGAGATCTGTCGAGGTTTGTTTGTAGGCCTAGTTTATTATTTTATCTCAAATAGAATTTAGAATTATCTTATTAATAAGTTAAGAACACCTACGATGTTCTCGATCGTAGTTACTCTCATTTTGCCACCAGCCGACCTCGCTTCAAAAAGCTACCCCGCCAGCTTCCCAAGACGAACGTTTCGAGTCCCGGTAAAATTCCGAGGGTGCATCGGTTTCGCTGGCAAACTTCCAGCCCGACAGCTTCCCACCAAAAGTGGCGAGAGTGTGTGTGCGAGGAACGATTTTGGTTTCGTGAATGCACGTTACGCAACTGAGCTGAGCGTGTCAGTGTCACTTTCAGCTGTCGAATGTCTATAAGGACATTTTTACATCTTATTTCATTAGTTAGGCCTATGTAGACCTTTCTATACAACAGTTAAAAAGATAATTTCTTCAAATTTGCTCCTAGACCTACTACCGAGAGAGTGGCGGAAGGTTTGTGTGTGAGGTGCGATTTTGATTTGGAATACCCGGCCCGGTAAACTTGCCAATTAAGTCCTTCTGACTTTCGATGTTTGTGAAATTGACAATTTATTTATTCATTTGCTCATCAATATTTTTAGTTACTTTAAAATACTGTTTAGTGTGCAAGTTTGATGTTCTTAATCAATCTTTCCTGTTCATATTGTTTAGATTAAAAAGTTATTAAATTGATCGTTCGATCTATTCACATTATGAAATTAACATTTGTAGACTCTCTTTGAACTTATGATTAGATAAGCGGCCTATATGTTTTTGGAAAATTGCCCCTTGCTCTGGTAAATTCCCGTGGCAAAGGGCAACTTAAAAAAAAATTGCCCCTTGCTCCTGGCTGCTAAATCTAAGGCTTGCGGGCCGCCGCCTTGTTTGCAGGCGCGTAGCCAGAGTTTGGTGTTTGGGGGGCACATACATGTAATCGATCGAGGTCAAAAAAAGGGGTTTACAAAATTTCAACCGATCCTGGAAATTTTAGGGGGGCACGTGCCCCCCCCCCCCCCCCCCCCCCCCCCCCCCCCCCCCCGTGGCTACGCGCCTGCTTGTTTGTATGTACCGTAGACCTCTATACATTCTGTGAAGAAGCTGGTGCTAAAAGTCATGGGAAATTGATCCTGCACAAGTTTCATAAAATACACATGACATCTAACAAAAATAGAATCAATTTTTTTGGCCTCATACTCGATGCCCTTTTTGTAAAATATTTTGGCCTCGATGCCCTTTTTGTAAAAATATTTTGGCCTTGGTGCCCTTAAAAATATGAGGTACTCGAGGCCAAACTGGCCTTGCCCTAAAAATGACGAAATTTAAGGCCTGCACAGTGATCATGGTGAATACGGTAGCTCCAGTCGTCAAGATCTTCCAAGATTCAGTGTCAGTACATGTAACGTAGAACTTTGGCTTACATCTCGCGCATGCTCATCATCGCCTTGTCAATGCGTGTCTAGTAAGCGCCAGTTATGTGTGAAGTGCGCCACCTGAATATAGCACGACATGTCAGCGCGTTGTTTAATCTTTTGCATTGGCGGGACCATTGTGCTCTCTACTTCAATTCGAAGCCGCTTGAGCGGATCAGCCAATGGGAGCACATAAACTCACTGAACAGCGCTCAGTATTGCTTGAATTTCTATGTGCAGTAATGTGCACATTGAAAAAGAACAGGGGGTCTGAGCCACTCCAGCAAAGCATAGAGAGTCAATGTACCATGGTAACCATGGTACTTTTGTCCAAATTACCATTCACCATGGTAACCATGGTTATCATGGTACCAAAACAATGGAAAACATTGGGTCATTAAACAGTGTATTTCATTGTTTTGGTACCATGATAACCATGGTGGATGGTAATTTGGACAAAAGTACCATGGTTACCATGGTACATTTTTGTAAGGGATATATATTGACCTCTAACACTGCATACTTGCTGTGAGGCAGGTATTATTAGACTTACCGGTATACACAATATACACACCACACAATATTGCATAGACTACACACAATAGGACCGGTTGGGCTGATCGGCAAATTTGACACTAGACTTACAATTTGAATTTTTAAATTATTCTTTTTAAAGGTAAAGACCAGTATTGGAAACGCCCCAATTTCAAAACATGAAATGGAAGCTCTTATTACCAATCATGTGTAAGAATATGTTTTGACTAATACATGATGATAACAAATTTGCCGGGAAACCGCCTACTAATTGTTATATTTGGTAAATTAGTTTATCTATTGGTATGTGACTTTTTGTGAGAGATAAACGCACGTGTTGTGCCACGTGTGCGTAGTCCCATATACATCTTTCTGTGTACAGTGCTTGTAACTTTTCGAAGACTGGGCCAAATTTCTTATCATTTTGATGATTCCAGAACCTTTCAGTAGATCTACACACTAATGCTGATCAACCTTATCTGATCGATTCCACAACGTTTCTTTCACAATGCAATCGCATGACCAGTCTTTATCTCTAACATCAGTAAGTTGAAAAATGTATTTTACTGCTATTTAGGCGTCATCAACTGTCACTAAAGTACTGATTTTTAGTGAAATCAGTTGAGTTTTGTACAGCTACAGTGGTGTTTGAAATGTTGAGAATCAAAAGCACAGCTTTACTACACAGCCAGGATAGTGATGCTCCTATGTTTGGTCTGCATGAGCAGGCCATGTTTCACAAAGGAAAACTAGACTCTAGACCTATATCTTTTTCTGTTTGTCACAGATAAGGCTATACCTGGCCTCCTTGTGAAATAAGCCAGGTATTTGTTCGAGTGTCTTAGCTTAGCTTTGCACGCACTTAACTTGCGTGTAAAGTGGTGTGAGCTGTGGGAAGGTGAAATCCCACAGACATAGGCATTACAGTTTTATACACAGACAGTCACACAATTATGTCATGAACCGGGGTTATGAACCGCTACTCGCTACGAAGTGAATGAGCAGTGGATTATTTCACAAGATTGCAAGAATACCCATTAACGTTATTATATTTGTTCACAAATAGGCCTATATAAGTATTTAAATCACATTCATTGTATTATATCTTAGACAATTTAGAGTATTTCACCTTCATCGGTCTGCTAAAAAGGGCTAAAGCCGGCTCAGCTCAGCTCATCGTACAGTCGGATCCCAAACGTAATCTATACGCAGCGCATACGGAAAACGGTAAATGTGTAACAGTGAATTTGGTCCGCCTAGCTTGATATTTTGGTCCGCATGCGCGCAATGCATAAACTGCAGGAAGATTTAATGACTATGGCAAAGAGATTTGCTTTAGTATATTGGTTATTTGAAGCTAAATCAATGTTTCTTCCAGGGTTGCAGTGCATAGTGGTTGATGTCATTTAATTACCTTTTGTTTTTTGTTGTGAGGAGGGATTCGAATTTCTTGAGTTTCCTCAACATATTAACTTTTCTAGTGCATGCATGCACACTTTCACTATAATACGGTACCGTATACGGTCAACAATTTCATTTTGAATCTGATTGTACAATGACTCCAAGAAATAGTATTTGTACATTACAACCATAAAGTTATTAAGGAAAAGATTATCAGGCTGTGGAGGATTTTTCCTTATAGTAACCTGCAGGGTAAAATACTTTAAAGGATTGAGTGAAATATTATTCAAATGCGACCAACATTCAAGAGAATCAGTATTGATTGTATTGCGAAGAGTCTGTTGTTTTACAGCATATATACACCAACGAAAGGTCGTCAACATGTTTGAAATAAGGTACAGACTAGACGGCGGATCGACTTCCAAAGGGGGGGGGGGGGGGGGGGGGGGGCACCAACAAAAAGGGCACCTACAAAGAGAAAGGCTCAGCTCCCTTACAAAAAAAATCTATGATATTCCTATGGTACGGCTCTATGGTGAATGGTATTTCTATGATATATTATATGGTAGAATATATTTCTATGGTATACCACACAATTGCTGAATGGTGGAGTTCTATGGTCAATGGTATATCATTGATGCCGTCCTATGGTGTATGGTATATGGTAGACTATATTTCTATGGTATTTCTGTTGAATGGTATCCCTATGGTGGAGGATATTTCAGTGGTAGCTCTATGGTGGATGATGACTTTATGGTATATCTATGGTGGTTATGTGACTCTATGGTAGCTCTAAAGTGAATGGTAGATCTATGGTAGCTCTATGGTGGCTGTATGGTGTATGGTATTTCTACGGTATGTTATATGGTAGAATATATTTCTATGGTATTTCTGTTGAATGGTATCCCTATGGTGGAGGATATTTCAGTGGTAGCTCTATGGTGGATGATGACTTTATGGTATATCTATGGTGGTTATGTGACTCTATGGTGGCTCTTAAGTGAATGGTAGATCTATGGTAGCTCTATGGTGGCTGTATGGTGTATGGTATTTCTACGGTATGTTATATGGTAGAATATATTTCTATGGTATTTCTGTTGAATGGTATCCCTATGGTGGAGGATATTTCAGTGGTAGCTCTATGGTGGATGATGACTTTATGGTATATTAATGGTGGTTATTAGTGACTCTATGGTGGCTCTAAAGTGAATGGTAGATATATGGTAGCTCTATGGGGGCTGTGTGGTGCCCGGCCCCCCCACTCAGGGGTCGGAATGACCGCATGCGTGTTGCCAAAATGTCCGGTAAAGGGGTACTTTTCGTGCGACAAAGTCCGGCCCGAGAATTGTAAAAAAAAAGGGGTGTATTTGACTTTTCACCCAGAGATTTCTTTAAAAAGGGGGTGTTTTTTCTTTTTTTCTCTCATCTCTTTGGACTCCTGAGAAATTATTCCGAATTTAGGGGGGTACATTGAGCATTTTTCCTGATTTAGGGGGGTCTCCAAGGCAGGAAAAGCCCGCGAAAAGCCCGCGAAAGGGGGTTCGAAAATGTTGGCAGTCCTCAGATAGGGGGTGCTTTCAAAAAGAGGGAACGAGCATATGCGTACCCTAAATAACACTGAGTGGGGGGGGGGGGCCGGGGTATGGTGTATGGTATTTCTACGGTATGATATATGGTAGAGTATATTATATGGTATTTCCGTTGAATGGTATATCCCTGTGGTGTAAGATATTTTAGCAGTAGCTCTATGGTGGATGATGACTTTATGATATATTTCTAGTGGTTAGTGACTCCATGGTGGCTCTAGTGTGGCACTTTTTACATAAAAAGGGCCCCTTTACTTTAAAAAGTGCCCCTATTATTTTTTTTAAAGTGCCCCTTTTCCTTCGGTAAGTTCCGGTTTTCCTTAGTAATAAGTGTCCATTTTCCATTCTCATAAGTGCCCTTTTTCCATCTCTAGTAAGTGCCCCATTTCAGATACGAGAAGTGCCCCTTTTCACTTTTGATAAGTGCCCCATTCACCTCTGATAATTTCCCTATTCAAATCTGAGAGGGGACTTTCCCCTTTTAATAACTACCCCTTGTTTAACTCGGATAAGCGCACCTTATATTTTCACATGTGCCCCCTTTCCTTTCTAACAAGTGCCCCCATTTAAAAGAGAGCCCCTTCCCTTTATCATAAATGCCCCTTTTCATCTATGAAAACATTTACTTTTCATTCTTAAGTCCCTCTTCATTCTCATAGTCCCGTTCCATCTCTAGTAAATGACCCTATTCAATTCTGAGAGGTACTCGTTTTATTTTGACAAGTGTCCCTTTTCCTCCTGATAAGTGCTCTTTTCATCTTCAATAACTGCCCCTTTTATTTTGCCCCATTTAAAAGAGAGCCCCTTCCCTTTATCATAAATGCCCCTTCCCTTCCTAATAAATGCTCTTTTTCCTTCTTTTAAGTGCCCCATCCCCTTCCCATAATTACCCCCCTTTCATCTCTCATAAGTGCCCCGTTTATCTTGACATGTGCCTCTTTTCTTTTTAATAATAGCCTGCACTTCCCCCTTCTCTTAAATCCCCCCTTCCCCTCGTATTAAATGCCCCTATTAAAAAACTGATCATAAGTGCCCCTTTTCTTTTCACCTCAGATAATTACCCTTTAACAATGATACGTGCCCCATTTTCACCTTCTGATAATTACCCGTTGTAATTTGACATGTGCTCCTTTTTTTCTAATAAGTGTCACCCTTTTCGATAAGTGTCCCTTTTCCTCTCATCACGTGCCCCTAATTTCCAGCTACTAAGAGCAATATCACCCAAAGCACACTCGCATTTCTAGATGTTATAATTATGGTACTTATCAAAGGTCTTTTCAGTCTTCTGTTATGATAGTGTAATAAACCCATCAGGATTGGGTTTTTCTTCTTTATAATTGATGTAATTTTTCGCACTGCGACTAGCTCACAAATCTTATTTATAAAGATAAAGAAAATATTGAAATCATCCCTGATAATGTAATCACAATATAGGGGATATATAGGCCTACAAATGTTTTTTTTTTAAATATATATTTTCGCTTTGAGATTTCCCTTTGTAGGTGCCCTATTTATTTTCTCCAGAAAGTGCCCTTTTTGTTGGTGCCCCCCCCGGGCCCCCCCCCCCCACTTTGGAAGTCGCTCCACTGCCTCTGTTTGCACTCAATTAGTCTCAATCAATTAAAGAAATCATTAAATAAAAAATTCTAAACCAAATTGTAACAAGTAATGTATATCAGCAGAAAGTAGATAACAAGGGCTGTTTGCTGCCACCTTGTGTCCAAGATTTGAATAACTCTTCTAGCCGTTGGTCTCCAATTTCTACTCACTGAAAATGCTTCGCAAAACTACAAAACATGTGAGGAAGAGGAAGGTGTTCAAAGGAGATCAATACCAGATATTACAGAAGAGTAACATGAATGCTGGAGAGGTGCCAGAAGAACTAACAGCTAATTCAGAGATCGAGGAAGCTTTCCCTGAATAAGTGTTTGGACAGCCCTATTTTTGGCCCTGGTCCCACATGTGAAGATCCGCGTCATTAGTGGCCCACAACTTGCAGCTGCTTTGCAAAAGGCTCACGTGTGTCTGGGAGGTATGTACTTAATATCAAACAATATTTTTAGTTTGCAAACTGTTACTTTGAGATTGTATTGCATGCTCAAGGGGTGAATGGCTCAAAAAGCCAAATCAAATGATTAAGAATAGAGTAAAGGAGGGGGTAATCGACCATCACCAATTTTCGGCCGATCCGTTGGATGCATGGTAAAATCCCTTTAAAATCCATCGCATAACAGCATATCATATATCCCACACATACCATACCATGCCAGAGTCACTGAAGAACCACATTTGCAATGGAAAATATATCCTAAAATATCACATTTTAGCGATGTAATCGGCGGTCCCACTCCCCGAATCTGAAAAATTAAGTATCTTACGCGTGTAAGAAATATGGGTACCATGAAATGAGCTTTATTTCAAGTATTTTTCAGATTTAGAGTACGATTTTGTGTCAGTCGCAAGCTCAAAAGTATCTCTTCGCATGTATTTAATCAATGCAGCCGGATACCGCAGCGCACACACGATATCTCTGTCCAATTCAGATTCCAATTTCTGATCACCGCAGAGGTAGTTTTCGGCACGGGAAGCTCCGGCTTGGGATACCTGCTCCGGCCGCTAGTGCTATAGATCAGTGGGGAAACGCATGGCGCGCTTGCTTGCTTCCTATTGACTTTGTACATGCGGCCGAAAACTGCCTCGCTAGGCCGAAAACTACCTCCAAAACAGTGAAAATGGAAATGAATGTTGTCATGGCAATTCATGATTTTTTTTCTGGGATTCTTTCTTTGTTTAAATAATAATAGTATTTGCTTGATGATTTGAACAAGAAATGATAATAAATAGAAAGTAAAGAGTCCAAAAAATAGGATTTTGTCTTAAGTGGCCGAAAAACCCCTCCTTTACTCTATGGTGAATCGAAGTGGGGGCATCGGAATTGTCGTGAAATCTGTGAAAATGTGTATTTGTGTAATATACTACATGTATGTCATAACTAGCACTTTGTTATTATTTGGGGATTGTGCTTTTCAAAATATTTTCCCTGTTCCATAAAGTGTTTTGGATATCTTTTACAGGGCATCTCATTCCTCTGGATAATTTGTCAAAGAGGAATGGGTTGAACTGCGCCATGGTCCTTGGTTGCTTCATTTGCCAGAAGGAGAAGGACATTCTCTTCATCAGAAAATGAATGCGAAGGACGTGGAAAGTCTGCAGAAATAAACCGCAGAGCTACTCTGGCAGCAACGGAGGTTGGTTTGGCACGGGATAGCTTGTGCAACTTGCTGACCATCTTCTGAACAGCCCCACTAGTCGAAGCCCCTAGCTACAACAGGCACATAGCCACTTTATCTTCCTTATCCCAAGAGGTTAGTCACCAGCCTTGTGTTTTCTTCATTACATTATCTTAGCTGTACGTACATTTAATCCAAACATATTTTATTTCTTAGTTATGGTCGATAGACAGTATAATACATGTACATCAATATCCCTTCTTGTCAAATCAAGGGATGAAAATTAATCAAATCTAAATATTTGTAATAGGGTCTAATAAGTAAGGGGCCTGAGGGAACTTGAAATTTACCTGTTATTTATTACAAACTCTTTTTTTTTCTGCAGACCAGTAAGGATCAGAAGAAGAAGGTGGCAGCATGCCTACGTCAAAGGGCCATGGACAAGGATCTGACCATCAGGGAAAATGATCATGTGGACGTGGCAGTGCCCTACGATGGAACATGGCATAGACGAGGTTACACATCGAATCATGGGGTGGGGGTAGTGATACCGATCGATACAGGGGAGATTGTTTTACACAGAGGGTCTATCAAAATCATGTAAACAGTTTGAGTATAGAAGAGGGACCTTCATCGCCTTCAGAGACTCCAAAAATGAGCAGCAAGGCTTGTCTTTTCTGCTCCTCTTCGAACTCACATACAACCTCTTTGACTTGAACTTCATTGTACATGTTTATACAATGTTTTAGAACATTTCTGTGCTGCAACTCAGTGCCTTAGTTTTTATTGTACGTGTTTATATATTTTTAACTTGCCTTTCATTTTAGTCATGTTTACATACACACTATATATGACATTTTAGATATTTAGAGGAACTAGGGTGATATATATGTGGGTATTTATTACACCTTAGTAGAATAAGTCCAAGTAATATGTGTTGCAATTATGAACTTGCCTTTCATTTGAGTTTTTATTGTACATGTTTATACAATGTTTTAGAACAATCCTGTGCTGCAACTCAGTGCCTTAGTTTTTATTGTACATGTTTATATATTTTTATCTTGCCTTTCATTTTAGTCATGTTTACGTACACACATATGACATTTTAGTTGTTTCTTTTTAACTTGCCGATTATTTAGAGGAACTAGGGTGATATATATTATGTGGGTATTTATTACATCTTAGTAGAATAAGTCCAAGTAATATGTGTTGCAATTACGAACTTGCCTTTCATTTTAGTTTGTAGTGTACATGTTTATGTGATATATTTTTTACTTGCCTTTTATTTTAGTTTTTAGCATATGTACATGCATACAACTTTTGATATAAACCAAATACATCCTGCCACTTTCATTCAATTCATTTTTTTAATAAGCATCATGTGTGTATTGTAAGTTAACATTTAAGTTTAGATTTCTAAAAAATTCAATATATTATAGTCACCATTCTGTGTACTATAGAACGCACTACAGCCACCATTCTGCTAACCATAGATCAAGATCCAAACTACCATTCTGAATATACCATTTCAAAATGCTACAATTAAGCGTAACATTTTGTTGCATATTTTGATTGGTAGTAAATGGTAGATGAATGGTGGCTCTATGGTAGATGAATGGTGGCTCTATGGTAGATGAATGGTGGCTCTATGGTAGATGAATGGTGGCTCTATGGTAGATGAATGGTGGCTCTATGGTAGATAAATGGTGGCTCTATGGTAGATGAATGGTGACTCTATGGTAGATGAATGGTGGCTCTATGGTAGATGAATGGTGGCTCTATGGTAGATGAGTGGTGGCTCTATGGTAGATGAATGGTGGCTCTATGGTAGATGAATGGTGGCTCTATGGTAGATGAGTGGTGACTCTATGGTAGATGAATGGTGGCTCTATGGTAGATGAGTGGTGACTCTATGGTAGATGAATGGTGGCTCTATGGTAGATGAATGGTGGCTCTATGGTAGATGAATGGTGGCTCTATGGTAGATGAATGGTGGCTCCATGGTAGATGAATGGTGGCTCTATGGTAGATGAATGGTGGCTCTGTGGTAGATGAATGGTGGTTCTATGGTAGATGAATGGTGGCTCTATGGTAGATGAATGATGGCTCTATGGTAGATGAATGATGACTCTATGGTGGCTCTATGGTATATGAATGGTGGCTCTATGGTAGAATATGTAGGTGTGGCCTAATTTGAATAAATGAATAAATTTGTCCCAATTATTTTAATTAGTTCTATGGTAAATGAATGGTAGATCTATGGTAGATTTGCTATGGTGTTTGTATGGTAATCTATGGTAGATTTGCTATGGTGTTTGTATGGTGTACCATAGAGATAAACATTTTTAGACATTGGTATATACTCCTTTAATTTGATTACATTATCAGGGATGATTTTAATATTTGTTTCTCTTTATACATCGTATAAAATATTGCTTAAGCATCATACCTTGCAAGTTGGGTGTGATAGTCGGAAAAATCATTTGCGAGCGAGGAAAACAAATTAAGATTTTTGAGGTCGCAGTGCGAAAAATTACATCTTATAAGAGGAAAAAACCAATCCTCATGGGGTTATAAGCACATTTTCAACAACAGACTGAAAAGACATTTGATAAGTAACATAATTATAACATCTATAAATGCGAGCGAGCATAGCGAGCGAGCTTTGGGGGATATTGCACGTTATTGATGAGAGGAAAAGATGACACTTATCGAAGGGATAATACACTTATTAGAAAAGAAAAGGAGCACGTGTCAAGGTACAAAGGGTAATTATCAGAGGTGAAAATGGGGCTCTCATCAGAAATGAAAAAGGCACTTATGAGAATGGAAAATAGGCATTTGTCGATGGAAAAGAGGCAACCATCAGATTTTAATACGGTGCATTTATGAAAAAATGGATAGGTTCCTTATAAGAAAGGAAAAGGGCACATATCATTGTTAAAAGGGTTATTATCAGAGGTAAAAAAAAGGGGCACTTGTCGCATCTGAAAAGGGGCACTGATCATATATGAAAAGAGGCAGTTATGAGAATGAAAAAGGGGCACTAATAATAATAAAGGGAAATGTGCATTTGTTGAAAGAAAAGGGGAACCGATCAGATTTTAAAAGGGGCATTTATTGGAGGTGAAAGGGGGCTTTTATGAAAAGGGGAAGAGGCACTTATAAGAAGGGAAAAGAGCATTTATTAGGAAGAAAAGGGGCACGTGTCAAATTAAATGGAGCTGTTATTAGAAATGAAAAGAGCACTTATCTGGAGGAAAAGGGGCATTAATTTGTCAAAACAAAAGTATATATCATACTTAAAAAGGGGCACCATATGAAAAAGAAAAGGGACTATTTTCATAGGTCAAAGGGGGCATTTATGAGAAGGGGAAGGGCTCTTTTTTAAGTGGGGGAACTTTTCATAAGGAAAAGGGGCACCTAATATTAGAAAGGAAAGGGGCACATGTGAAAATATAAGGTGCGCTTATACGAATTAAAAAGGTGTAGTTATTAAAAGGGGAAAGGGCATTTCTTACAAAGGAAAATGGGTACTTGTCAAGGTAAAAGGGGCACCTCTAAGATTTTAATAGGGCAATTATCAGAGGTGAAGGGGGCGCTTAACAAAAGTGAAAAGGGGCGCTTCTCGTACCCGAAAAGGGGCACTTACTAGAGAATAAAAAGGGCACTTATGAGAATGGAAAATGGACACTTACTGCAAAGGAAACTGGGAACTTGTCAGGGAAAAAAGGTACGTGTCAAAATTAAAGGGGCACATATCAGAGGTGAAAAGGGGAAGAGGCACTTTTAAAAATGAAGAGGGGCACTTAGCAAAGTAATAGGGGCACTTTTTATGTAAAAAGGGGTGCTTCTTACAAAGTTAAAGGGGCACTTTTCCTATGTAAAAAGGGGCACTTTTGGGGTACTCGAAAAAGTGGGAGGGCACTGTGCCCCCTGCCCCCCCCCCCCCCCCGGGCGCGCCGCCTCTGGGTACAGAAATCTGTTCACATGAATCATTAACATCGCGAGGCGAGGCGTGTACCATGGGTAAAACTGGCATGATTAATTTTGATACACAAAAATCAATTTGATTTTGTTTGCGATATTCAAACAAAATACTTGCTATCAAATTTATTATCCCATGTGTCTTCTATGCCTAAAAATCGATTATTGAATCAGTACATTATGGTCCAACTGTCGTTCAATGACCGGACAATCCTATGCATCTGTTTTACGAGTTCGTTTACAAAAATGATAACTGGGTGCAAAATAGTACAATAAAGTATGATTGCTTCTATACCAACTGGAGGAAGAGTTTAATAGTTGTATAAAAGTCAAAAATATTTGAACAAATCATGTCAAGTACATTATATTCTCTTGTGAGCAGGGGCAGCGATTTCTTTTCGTGACCAAGGGGACGAAATACGAGGGACTGGGGAGCAGTGGCGTAATGAGCTTTAACCTCTTTTTTCTGGGGGGGGGGGGAGGGGGCAAGGGGGCGGAACCCCCAAGCTCAGGGATTTTAGGAAAAACCATGCCATTTCAGCAACATTTGTAAATCACTACTATCGAATTAAGAAATAAACCACATTTGAATTTTATTAGGGGACAACTGCCCCCAAGCCCCCATCCATAGACGCCGGAAGTGGGGGGGGGGGGGGGGGGGGGGGGGGGGGGGCAGTTGCCCCCCAACCAAAAAAGTGGGGGGGGGGGGGCAAAACGCATTTTTGCCCCCCAATGCGCCCCCCCCTCAAAAAAAAAAGCAGTAAAGGAGTAAAGATGGTTTGAATTTTTGACCCAAAAGAACATAACAATAATAAAAACCTGACTTTAATAAATGACGTATAAAATTTCATTCAAAGAAAAGGAAAGTTGACAGGAATTAAAATTCCTAAACATTGCTATCTCATTGGAGGTTTTTATAATAGCGATACGCGCATATCGTGGACATATTGTGAGAGAATGGGAAAGCGTGTCTGTTTTTTGTTATAGGGGTGAGGAGCTCATGAGACCCTGAACGCTGGCGTACTAATTGGGGGGGGGGGGTATTTTTATTCGATACCAGTGATTCACAAATGTTGCTGAAATGACATGATTTTCCGGTATTTTTCTGAATTTTTGTGTAAGTCATACCTTTTTATGCGTTGTTGGTGGAAAATTAGAAATTCCCAAATTTACAGTAGGGCGAAAAATATGCTTATTTAGAAGCCTTTATGTCAGGGTCTGCAGAACGGCCGGGCTCGGGGGCTTGAGCCCCCCTCACTTTTTGAAAAAGTTTGTTTCAGAGAAAAAGAAAGAAAGAGAGAGAGAAAAAAATAAGTGACCTGCCAATGTCACAAATGAGGTATCAAAATATGCTCATCTGACCGTAATTAAATGCCGAAAACCCCAGAGCTTACGGGGGCTCCGCCCTCGGACCAGGGGCGTCGCTAGACCTTTTTCAGTGGGGGGGGGGGGGGGGGGGGGGGGGGGGGGGGTGTAGAGGCCAACGATTACCGACAAAACTAGCCATCAATTACCGACAAAATTAAATGTCCCAATATCTACAAATTTAAACCTATAAACCCAGGGCCGAAGGCTAAATTGTTTTTCCTATGGACTATTTTTAGTATATACTTGCCTATGCGCAAATGGTCATTTTCCTCGCGACATAAATATACGAATTATTTTGTCAACTTAGTCAGCATCATAGCTTTATATTTTAATGCAGGCGGGTAGCTAGGATCTTATTTTAGGGAGGGGCAGTAGTAGGCAAGCGAAGCGCGCTCATTAGGGGGTGTGGGTGATAGGCCTCTCGCGCGAAGCGCGGAAGCTTAGACGTTTCCCTAAATTATTAGGAAAAGGCAGTCGATTCGGTGTACTGTTCTCGACTGTTAATCCTTGTCTGAATTCAGTTTCTCCCACTCCCACTCCCAATCAGTTCCCCCGCGCGAAGCGCGGAGGTTTTGGCGTTTCATTAAATTATTAGAGAAAGTAGACGATTCGTTCTACCGTTTTCGACTCTTAATAAGCCCTATTTGTCTGAATTCAGTTCCCGCCCCCCCCCCACTCCGAGAACGGACGGACCCCACGCGTGTTTCCAAAATGTCCTTTTCGTAACAAAAGAAAAAAGGTCGACCCGTATTGACTTTACACACCGGACTTTTGCTGAAAGGGGGAGGGGGGGGGGGGGGTGCTGAAAAAGGCTCTTATAACAACAAAAAAAGGTCGACCCGTATTGACTTTACACACCGGTCTTTTGCTGAAAAGGGGGGAGGGGTCGCTTGAAACACACATATGCGTACCCTAAATAACACTAAGTGGGGGGGGGGGGGGGGATGCGCATTTTTTTTTTACACAACTGTTTAGCCATTTTCGCGAAAAAATTCCAAGAAGTGCTCTGGTGAAAGAGTCTAGGTCGTCAGCGCACTGTGTGCAAGCACGTACACCCAGGGAAGGGAAGATGATAGAAAGGGGGAAAACAAGGATAGTGGAGAGGATATGGAGAAGGAAAAACAAGGAAATACGTAAGGAAAGAGAAGAGGATAAGTCAAAGAAAGAACATAGAAATACATAATTGAAGAGCTAAGAGGATCATAGATCTAGACTAAGGAAAAACAGGGAAATACATAAAGAAGGAGAAAGGGAATCTATCATATTAAAACAAAGAACTAGATGCATGACGAAGGAGAAAAGGATAGATTGAAGGAGATACAAAGAAATACATAAAACAAAAGAGAAGAGGTTAGAATAAAAGAGAACAAAAGAAATACATAACGAATGAGAACTGGGGGATAGATTGAAGGGAATTAAAACAAAGTAAATTAACGAAGGAGAAAAAGGATAGATTGAAGGAGAACGCAAAAATACATAATGAAAGAGAAGAGAGGATAGATATAACCCGAAACAAATAACGAGTATGTACACAAGTCATGTACAACTCCAGCAATCCAACAACACTGCTAAGGGTAATGCTAGACTCTGTCTCTAGTCGTTTGTACAGTATATTTGACTGAAGTGGCTAAACAGTTGTGTAAAAAAAATATGCGCGGGCGGGATTCAGTTTCCCCCTTTAGCGCGAAGCGCGGAAGCTTTGACGTTTCCTTAAATTATTAGAGAAAGCAACGATTCGTTCTACCGTTTTCGACTCTTATTAAAGGGGCATGTTCCCCGTATTCAAGAGAGCCTTCAAAATACGTACCCGCTGGTGGACGGTGCTAGCTGCCAATTGACACCAACAGAATACGGCTCTTTCGCAGATGGCATGTTCCGAATACCCGCCCAATGCCGATTATCGCATACGTGTGCCGAAGTAATACCAATCGCAGTTCGGCTCTAAGATTCGGCTGATGTTTCCGCCCACTTTCGTGACGTCACGATCGGCAGCGATCAGCTGGCTTGGCGAAGGCAGGCCAGGCCGCGCGTACTTTGATTGACAGCTGTATGCAAATTAGAAGTCGATCTTCGGAACCAAGATGGCGATGACTATAGAGCAGCGATAACTACACTGGCGGGAACGTGCCCCTTTAAGCCCTATTAATCTGAATTCAGTTTTCCCCCTATCGCGCAGAGCGCGGAAGCTTTGACGTTTCCTTAGATTATGAGAGAAAGCAAACGATTCGTTGTATTGTTCTCGACTCTTAATCCTTATCTGAATTCAGTTTTCTTCCCCTCCAGCACGAATCGCGGAAGCTTAGACGTTTCCTTAAATTATTAGAGAAAGAAGACGATTCGTTGTATCGTTTTCGACTCTTAATAAGCCCTATTTGTCTGAATTCAGTTTCCCCCCTCTCGCGCGAAGCGCGGAAGCTTAGACGTTTTCTTAAATTAGTAGAGAAAGCAGACGATTCGGTGTACCGTTCGCGACTTTTAACGCTAATTTGTCTGAATGCAGTTTCCCTCCTCCCGCGCGAAGCGCGGAAGCTTTGACGTTTCCTTAGATTATGAGAGAAAGCAAACGATTCGTTGTATTGTTCTCGACTCTTAATCCTTATCTGAATTCAGTTTTCTTCCCCTCCAGCACGAATCGCGGAAGCTTAGACGTTTCCTTAAATTATTAGAGAAAGAAGACGATTCGTTGTATCGTTTTCGACTCTTAATAAGCCCTATTTGTCTGAATTCAGTTTCCCCCCTCTCGCGCGAAGCGCGGAAGCTTAGACGTTTTCTTAAATTAGTAGAGAAAGCAGACGATTCGTTGTACCGTTCGCGACTCTTAACCCTAATTTGTCTGAATTCAGTTTCCCTCCTCCCGCGCGAAGCGCGGAAGCTTTGACGTTTCCTTAATTTATGAGAGAAAGCAAACCATTCGTTTTACTGTGCTCGACTCTTAATCCTTATCTGAATTCAGTTTTCTTCCCCTCCCGCGCGAATCGCGAAAGCTTTGACGTTTCCTTACATTATTAGAGAAAGAAGACGATTCGTTGTACCGTTCTCGACTCGTCTAAATGAACTTTTCTCCTCCAGCGCGAAGCGCGGAATTTTTGACGTTTTATCAAAATATAGAGAAAGGCAGACGATTCGTCATACCGTTGTTGACTCTTAATCTTTGTTTGAATTTAGTTTCCCCGAAAATTTTAAACCTCTGATTTCTTTAGCTGATATTATAAATAGGAAAGTGAAACTTCGTGAAAATAGAAATATTGTAGTTGTAGTCACTCTCGAAGTCGTCACAGTGGATAAAAAGTCACAGTTCGTAGGGAAACAAACTAGTAGGGATAATATACATCTCACAGACTTCAAACTTCTGCATTGATATAGTACACGAGGATCGAGCAAGAATACCGACACAGCAAAATATTTTCCCGTGTCTTTCTTAATCCCTCGACGAGACGACTCTACCCAACAACCCCCTCTCTCTTTTACTCCCACTCCTCCTCTCTCGGGCTATTTTCTCCCCTCTCCCTTTTCTCCTTTTTCCCTTTTCTTTCTTTTCTTTCTTTTCCTTTCTTTCCTCTCCTCCCTCTTTTTCTTTTTTTCTCTTTCTTTCTTCTCTTTCTTTCCTTTCTTTGCTTTCTTTCTTTTCTTTTCCTTTTCTTTTTCTTTTCTTTTCCTTTTCTTTTTTCTTTTCTTTCCCTTTCCCTCTCTTTTTCCCCTCCCCCCTTTTTTTTCTCCCGACGGCAGCGCAATTTTACCAACAATATGCCGACAGGTGGGGGGGGGGGGTGTCGCACCCCCACATCCTCCCTTTGGAGACGCCCCTGCCTCGGACCCCACCAAGGGCTTAAAGGCGGTCTCCTGTATGCTCATCTGACCGTTATTAATACCTAAAACCCCCGAGCTTCCGGGGGCTCTACCCCTGGACCCCACCAAGGGCCCTCAGGCAGGGCCCTGGATGCTCATCTGACCGTAATTAAATGCCTAAAACCCCAGAGCTTACCATAATTTTAATGCCTAAAACCCCTGACACCCTGCCGGGGCTCAGGGACTGGACCCTACGCCAATTTACGCTCTACCTGATCGTTAATAATCCACTTTGAAAAACGTTCCGCGGGGCCTGCATGTAAAGTGTAAGAGTGGTGGTGATGCAGATTTTTCTTCTGCCCCCCCCCTTCCAAACGTTTTTGCTCGTTACGTCACTGCCCCTGGAAGGTGAGCCCCCTGGAATGTTTGCCCCCC
This sequence comes from Strongylocentrotus purpuratus, assembly GCF_000002235.5. Lineage (NCBI taxonomy): Eukaryota > Metazoa > Echinodermata > Echinoidea > Camarodonta > Strongylocentrotidae > Strongylocentrotus > Strongylocentrotus purpuratus. Next base: position 30,559,523 of record NW_022145612.1, on the reverse strand, counting down.
CCCATCCCAAACTGCTTTCGGCGCGCCTGCCCCCATCATTACGCCAGTGCGAGGAAGCATATACGAGAGGGGTGAAGGTGACGGAGGTGACTACCCCCTCACTGGTTTTTTGAAGTTTTGTTATATTAACAAACTACATTTCTTACCAAAACAAGCAATATACCTTTTTCACACTTCACTTTTCTATTTTACTTGTAGGCCTATACTTTGAAGAATATTACGCGAGCGTAGCTCCCGAGCGAGAAGATTCTGGCATTTTTATTTGTCTAAACGTGCACTCTTGGGCCCTCCAGAACCTTTCCTTTTTCAAATTTTCAGGGGGGGGGGGGACGAAAAAAATGAGGGGGAAGGGGGGGGGGGGGACGTGTCCCCCCGTCTCCCGGGATCGCGGCCCCTGCTTGTGGGTGTATCTACTACTCGTTTGAACCTGCATTGTTTGAAATTTCTTGAAAATTGAAATCACTAAAATTACCAAGTAAACATGCATACGCAGCATCAGGGTATTTTTGTTTACAAATAAAGAATCAATCGTCATTATGATTAACATACTTTGCGCTAATAGGACTTTTCGTAGAAAATAGATTACACAGAAATGGATACTGGAAATGGAAATTTGCCTTAGTAAGTGTGGGGGTCTTAACATAACCCGACTCGCTTGTATATTTTCTGGTACAATTATATTAGTTAAAAGGTGAGGTTTGAATTCATGCTTGGTAAGCAAAGCTACTCCATCCCCTCGCCGTCCTCGGCTTCACGAGGCTTCGAGAAAGTAGCGAAACCATCTATGGATGCTAATTCGAGAGTCATGTGTATAATCTGGGGCCCAAAGAAGTCTTACAGATAGTGGTGGGCCGGGATAAAACCAGGAAAAAAAATTATTTTGATTTTACCCAGCTTTATGAAAACTATATAGTAGCTAAATTATTATATACCCAATAGATGAGACCTGTAAAGGAATACAAACGAATGTGTCGTGGTCTAGTTGATACGTCATCGAACTCGGGGTCGCATAGTTCGCGGTTCGAGTCCCGCCGCGGCAACTAATGTCATTTGCCAAGACATTAATCTGCATTTGACACTCTCCGCCCAGGTTTAGTAAATGGGTATTTGGTATAGGAAATAATTCTTTTAATTTTCTTTTTAGCGCATTATAGGGCAGCAAGGCCAAATCCAAGGTAATATACTACATTGTAGGCCCGGCCCTTGAGCATCCACTGGGATGGATACGTGCGCAATATAAATGTAGCCATTGTATTAAGTCAAGTACAATTTCAACAAGTATTTGTAATAGGACTCTGTTCCTTTTTCTTGTATTTATTCTTCTTTAAAATGATAAAAAGAGTATAAAGCTGGAGTATAGTGGCCCAAAGGGATGATTTTAATAAAAAAATGAGATCATTTAAAGACATAGAATTCCAGAATTTCTTTCATTAATTCTTCACACAATTTTCACAAAAAAATCCCCAATTTTGTTTTCATAGAATTGAACGAAATGTAATTATTCTATATTATAACCACTGATATAGATTGGGCTTTTTAAATCCCCCTTTAAAATGCATTTCTTGTAAAACGATATAGGCCTTAGCTGAAACCTTCGTCGCATTATTCTGTTAATTCATTCTGTCAGCCTGGTGGTACGCGCAATGATCGAAAATCAATGCCCCAATGCAAGAGTCATTATCCACTCGCCTGCTTCAATCTGTCTCAAATGCTACATACCTATACCTGGTTTATCTCTCTTGTCCAACTCATTACAAACATTCCAAACTCACTTTATGAAGTGTTGGTAGACGTGTATATAAACCAGTTGTGCAACAGTCATTAGATTTTTGTTTAAAAGTCTCCTGAGCCACTTAGTTTGCTTACAACAAATTTTCTTAACTTTACGAGTGATGGTCGACATTTTTCTCTTAGTTCGTTGCGCTATTTCCAAACTTTGTAAATCAGAAACTAAGCTATATATCTAATTTATTTCAGAATTTAGCATCTGGAGTTTAATTTCTCAAGTGCATATCCATCATCTAGCAAGCAATTTTCAGAGGTTCTATATCGGATTTTGTTAGCGCGCACTCATTAATGCCACTCTCGGTATATCTCTGATCCATACCGGTTTTTGCTCGAGACAGAGGACCATCAGATACCGGAGGAGTTACCATGGCAATCATCAAACAATGTTGCTGTTGTAGCGTTAGGAGGGGATCTATAATGACAGGAATCTACGGAATCGTGAGTCTATATTGTTATCATCAAATCTTTAAAAACATTTGTTCTCATCAAATATTGGTTTTCAGAAACTACTCATAACAAGTTTGAAAATATTAAAATATGATATTTGTAATCCTGGTTGTATGCTCCTTTGATATTGTGTCAATCGTGTTTCATATCTTTCTCTCTAAATCAAATTTCATCAACATCATAAATGGGTCAGATCTATTTAAGGGTAATTCAGGGAGTAAGGTTTAAGGTGTTCATTTATTAAAAGGTAATAAGTGATAGGAGACTGCAAACTTGCGATTGATTTGGATCAATCGAAAATCTTTATAAGGCGGGGCTCAGGTCTTCCTGATAGATGATAATAGTTTTGTACACAAACTATGATACATATTTTGTTTCTTTCCTTTTTTCTTTAGGCCAAATAAAATCAATTCTTAGTTTATTGTCCTCTCCCTTTTCCTTTCACGGGCAGCCACATCTTTTTTATTTTTTTTATTTGCTGGTTTGAAATGAAATAAATAAAATCAGGAGGACTTCTAGACAATGCGGTCAACAACAAAATGTAATATACAGTGTATGGCAATTTCACCTTGTTTGGTAAATATACAAAGGAAACTAAATTAACAATATTTGTCTTAAATTTGACCCAATAGCGTTTGTATATATACACACTGAAAAAAGATCTTGTTAAGTTTTAAAAAATTAATTTTAAAAATATTGAGCCAATAGCAGATGCGTGGATCATAATTCACCAGAAAACAAAATAATTTTCTCGTTTCGCTCGCTTTAAATCATTGCCAAATTTCATGACTTTATGCTGATAATGACATTTTAATGTTGTACAATGTATTTTGTTTTTCTTTTACATTACACCAATAGTGCAATGATCCCGGATACCCTGTCCCCCCTCCCCCACCTCCCTCCCTAAAGCCAAAATCTGGATACAATACGCGAGAGTGAGATGAAAGATATTACTTTTTTGTGTCATCAGAATGATCCTAAAGGCGATGGCGTAGCATACGCCATCGCTCATGATGGAGATCTCCCACGTTTACATTTTCTGTTAATTGTAAAATGTTAATTTGCGAAAAGTGTATTTTATTCATGTTTTTAAAAGGAATTTATTAATATCTGAAGCTGTGTTTATATATTTTTCTGTAATATTTTTTATTTTATATTGCGTTAGTGAACGCAGAAATAAAATCATAGAATCATACAAATAAGATACGTCTAGCCGCTTAGGGGTACCTTCATTATTGGAGGGGGGGGGGGGGCTACAAATACCAGACGGATGAAATGCTACTAAACAAGGACATCGACCAGGAAGATAGTGTAATAGAGGCATCCTATTATTTTCTCATTTTGACGTTTCTTTTCCATTCTCTGCTCTTTATCTCTGTCCCTTTTCCCTCCTTTCTCACCTTTTTTTCGATGGGGGGGGGGGGGGGGGGGGGGGCACGCAACCCCTTTCATATACATTCTTGTGTGTGAAGTAAATATTTCCTCGAACAAAAAGTATAATAAACATGCATATCACTACCTTGCTGTACATACGATTTCCTTTCTGCTATATATATCTTTAAGGTTGACCTGCCCACCATTTGACTATACCACTGCTTAAGTTTGGTATTTAATTAGTGCCTCGTCTTATAATAACAATTCGGTTGCTCATGATCAGTGACTTAACCATTCGGTTTTCGAGATGACATCATCTAATCCGACTATTCAAAACAAAGTGTGTATAATAGATTGGCATTTAGCTATTCACTAGCTGATAGTTAAACGAAATCTCATCGTGTCATCCTGTCAGGGATGCCTCAAGCGATGACAAGTGAAATGATTACGAGCATCATCCGATGTTTTACAGATGTTGATTTATTACAAAGGTTGTACATGTATATAGTGTTAGTGTGTTGAAAGCATATATATCGCAAAAGGGAACTACTGAAACAGTTCCCAAAGTGGCAAATAAAACCATACGAAAGATGCTGGTGCACATCAAACATGTACATTTTATTGGGATCTTATCAAACACAATTATCAGAGCAATGTTCTGTAGAAATGGAAACATTACGGCATCAAATGTTACCGGTATGTAGGCCGAAATAAAAAATAAAACAGCGTTTAGCATAACAAGCATATTATGATTATCAAAAATGCTTGTAATATGTTAGTACGTTTATTAATGTTTAAAATATATATTTATGATTATTTGTGAGGGGTTAATTACCTAATTTGTAGGATCAATATCCAATAACCCCCCCCCAAAAAAAAACACAACAAACTCCTGCTATCCTTTAAAGAAGCTATGTCCCTTTTGTAGCCAACATCAAATTCTGTAGAACTTTGCAGGAATTATAAATATGTCATGTATGTCCTATCTGTGAAATTTAAACATTAGTAGTATCCTAGTATTCAAATTATACAAGGAAACCCGTTTACCTTCTAGACTTTACTGTCAGACACTATTGAGTGACTGATTAACATATTTTTTTTGTTTGGTAACAACATACATAACATAAACTGTAACAGGTACATCAGCATTTGTCTACATCAATAACCCATTACCTGTAACGGCCAAAATTGAAAGGGTCTGAAAATCAGACTATTACTTAGGCAATTGCAATCACTTGAGTCGATTCGACAACTAATGGTCGTTATTTACCCACTAAAAGCCATTTTCAAGCCCTTTCGTTTAAAGGGAAGTTCTAAATTTATAGTATCGTCTTTCAAATGCCGTTGGAATTTAACCTTTTCATTTCTTGGGCCTGCCAATGGGACATAGTACCTTTAATAGGCGATGTAATATCGTATGCATGCTATGATACATCCAGCCCTAAGGCCGATGAGGGATATAGATATATAGGTATTCTTTCTGCTCCGGTTTAAGTTTGATGGTGAATTTTGTTCAACACAATTGCTTTTGTCATGTGCTATCGTATGAGGACTTCATGTCAAAACCAAAAGTTACCTTGTCTTTGCCGTATTCATATTTTCAACTGACAAGACTATCGATAAATTTCAATACAGAGAAACGAGAGAATGTTTGGTAAAAGAGACTACTTAATTTCGTAAAAGTATCATTTGATTGCTACAAGAACATCTTTTCTGTATCAAAGTGTATCAACAAAATATTAAATTCATCTATAAACATTGAAAATACATACCACATTATTGGGGAAACTCCACAAGAAAAAAAATCCTCTAGATTAATAATAAAAAATAAAAAAATTCCAAACTTATGTTTTTCATAAAAAAGGGGTGGATTATGCCGTGGATATTGATATTTTCTACCTTTAAATATTTATATTTCATACCATCACTTTAAACGTAATATTACCTAATCATAATGTTTCATATCTCCCACCAGTCCCTCATTGTCATTCAAACTGTTCGGACGTAACGCTGCTATAAGAGCTATATATAGACGTGTTTCGTCAAATCATTGACCTACTTCGTAGTAGGTCCATGGTAAAATGCACCAGACTTGATTAAAAGTGACATATAATTGTGAGTGTCTCCCAGGAAAATATTGCTCATTGCTTGGTCATTGACTGGTCACTCAAATAATATCATCATGATGATCTGATAAGTCGATTGACAATAGGGTAAAGCTAGTTGGTAGAATAAACAAAAACAGATATTTCACACTGTCCCAAATGTGAAGGGGGGATGAATAAAAAGAAAACAAAATTAATGTTAGAATTTATCAAAATTCGCTGGCTTACAAATGAGAACTGTAGTAATACCTGCTATTCTTATGTAATCATATTTGTGTATTCTTTAAAATGAATGACCTGATGGAATTTGCTATTTTCACATTTAATACAGCTCTACTCCATCATCATCATAGCACACACAGCCCTGCTGTTTAAGGCCTATTCTGTATGGGGTAAGTTTTAATGATGATAAGTTTTAATGATGATAAGTTTTAATGACGTGGTGACATAACAGTGACGTTAATCATCAATTCACGTATTTATTTTCAATTTAATAATATGTTATGAACTTGAATTGCTGAACTATTCCCCCAAAATACAGACCTTTTATCAATATTAATGAATTGTCTATCGAATGACACCAAAAATTTATCTTTTTCTGGTAAGGTTGGATTAAATCAAAATAGCTGGCGTGGATAAAATTAAGTGCAACTTTATCCTGTATTAAAAATGCCTTTGTCGCAAATACTTTAGAATTTGTAACAATACAGTATTTCGTTTCGGTATGTGTGTATGTAGTAGTTTATTATGTGCGCATGTAGGGGTATGGTGACTGAAATATATTTAATTTAATTTGTTTTTTGTGGGGGCCCTATTTATATGCAATTTGCTTCCCTATCCTACCCTTGGATATGAAGTTGAGCTAATAAATTATAACCTTTCAATAAAAGTTAAAGACCTTGTTGATGAATAGGGCGTACTGTTAATGTTAGGATTATTATCTGAGTTAGTAGTATATCTGTAGATTATGTTGACCATTTGTCGCCTTTTAATTTTGTAATATCTCAGTTCTGTTGAATTTTGATTAGTGACCAAATTCTTGTAATTTGTATGATTTGTAGATCTGTGCGCCAAGGGTGCCTATTTTGCGGCAGAGTTGTGCGCAATATAAGTGTAAAATTATTATTACCATTATTATCGGCGCCCCTGGTTTTATGTATTCTATTTTCAATTGTATATTTTGCTTTTGCATGTACATGTATATGGTTTGATAAATTCAATTCAATTCAAAATAAACAAACTTTGATATGCGACAGTAGAGGGGTAATGTGCAGTAGCTCCTACAGAAATCGTTGGGTAACAGAGCAAAAAATTCCTTGTCTTGTCATAAAATATGTGTCTTTTTAAATATGTAAACGATTTGAATTGTTTCTTTTCCTTTACTTGTATGTTACATTCCTGCAGATCTCAGAGGCAAAATAGAACCACATTTTGTGGTCAAGCAGTTTTATAAAATAGGTAAGTTTATGTATTACAAAAACTAAATAAAGACGACTTTATAGAGGCAACCGTAATAGTTATCCCTCTCGTGATTTTAATGGGAATAAAAGATCCATGATACATATAATCCTAAACCATCAATTCTTTTACCGTAAAATAAAAAAAATGTAAACAAAAATAAAACAATAATCATTAAATCCACATACAAACAAAGAACACAACAACCCTTGATAGAAGTTTAGAAATGGCCCAGTGCCCCATTGGCCTATTTGATATTCATTTACAATTACTTACGACAAATATATTGTTTGAAGTGCTTTGAGAATGGTCTGTAGTATTCCATACCGTGACTGGGTAAATATTCACAACTTTAAAATAACATGTTTAACAATGAATGTATTGCATAATATAATATTCTTACTAAAGCTTATGACACACAATATATATCATCTTTGATATATTCATGGAATCAACAAAATAGAATAGAGTATTATTAAAATCGTTAAACGTACATATTCATTAAAAATGTAAAACACACTTTCATAGAAGTAGAAAGCTTTGGAAACGAATTGTTCATAGCTATGCAAAATAGAAATAAAAGTTCACTTGAATATTTTGGTCGAAATTTAATATATGTGTCATGATAATGCAGTATGATAGATAAATTATTTTAAATGAATTATTCCCAGCATAATTATATATAATTATGTGTGAATCAAAGCGGAATTATATTGGATCTAAAAGAAATGAGACAGGAAACTATATGTTTTTTAATACAAGCAAAGAAACTTGTGATGTTTAAGAATGAATGACCAATTACTAGAAAACATAAGGAAGAAAATCTATTGCATCTGAAATGTCTTGGTAAATCGTAAAAATGAGAAAATGTATTGATGTCTTCAATGATCGCACTATTTTGCACAAATTCAAAGTTCTAGACATTTATGTCATTAATTTAGACATGAGAAGATACAGAGTATTCAATTACATTGCATTTACTGTCTGTGCTTAATTACTTAATTTCTATTTACATACAGGGGATATAATAAGTGAAATCGAAGACCAAGACAAAACGGAATTTTATGGCAGGATATTTGCTCTAATATTTTTCATCATATACCTGATTGCATCAGTCATGCTGGTGTTTGCTGCATGTAGGGTAAGTATTATTACTCTTACTGAACGGATATTCCAGGACAATCATAACGTATAGATACGCAAAATCTCAACAACACATTGACATAAAAAAAAAAAATGTCATGTGCTTGTTCACTCTGACTGAAAAATATAGTTAGAAATGTCATCACTACATAATTTAATTACAAAGAACACCAGTAACATAGGCATATCTAATTATTAAATTTATTATTTTCTAAGATTGATGTTTGATTAATGATGTTCTACATTATTTATGAATATACATGTCTGTATGTTTTATAGATATATAGCGTAAATTCACTCAAAATGTGTCTTCTTTTCCATTCCAGCGGTACCGATTTCTAGTACTTCCCTTCTTGATTGTCCTGTGTTGTCTGGTTGTGTTACATTTTATCACCATTGTAGAGGTTTTTGGCGCTATGGTGAGTATACCGCACATTGTCGTATTTCTTACGCCACGATATCAAGGATCAAAATGAAACACAAACACTTTCATATCATCTTTTTGTTGTAGAAAAATTTCTAGAATATATATAATTCCACCAAAAAAAGGGAGGTACGTAACTAAATTGGCAGGAAATTCATGAGGAAAGTAACATAACATTAAATTGCGACAGATTAAGTTAAAATAATATACAGTTGCTCGTCACTCCAGATACAACTTTGTAGGAGTTTTCAATCGTGAGCACCAATATGGTACATAAGTAAATTCCTGATATGGTATAAAGGTGATAACACGTCGCCCCTCACTTTCGGTTACGTCCATTTTTCCTTCTTACACTTTCCAAATTTGATCTAAACTTGACCAAAGCAAATTCCAGTCAAAATTGTCATTGATATGATATCAAACAATGTCATTCTATATGTATTGTTTGCTTAATTAACACAGCTTCAGATGTCCATAATGGGGATATCGCTAGTCCTGCCGCTAGCATTTCATATCACATCTACACTGGTTGATGTAAGTATCTTAGGAACCGATCGTTTCTTGTTTTGTTGTCAAGACATAATATGAATTTTTCATCTTAACATACTGAAATCCAAAGATGTTTCGCATTGGCCGGAAACATTTTTTCTCGACTGACACACATGAAGCGGTTACAATTACTGCTCCTCAGAAAAACTCCTATACTTCCTGCCCAAACCCTTAACTTCAACACCCTAACCCAAATCCCAATTTGCTAACCTCAACCATAAAACTAACGTAAACCCAGTTATAACTCTTTATTTCGCAATGAAAAAATGCTCTGAGCAAATTTCCGTCCATCATTGTAACTTATCACATTTCATCGTAATAACAGATGACAGCTGACACATGAAAATGAAAATTGACACCAGTGACTATTTACTTTAAAAAAAAACTTATACAGTTGATACAGATAGCTTTTCATGGTCATAATGATTAATGATTTATCTCTTTCCTCCTCCTTATCGATTCAGTTATCATGCATCTTGTGCGTCGTTTCTTTGTTTCAACAAATTCAACAACATCAGAGGGAAAGAGATAGACCAAGATCAAGAAGATCCACTTAATAAAGGAGCATCATCATCAAAGATAATGTTGTCGGAACCCAGTTTAAGGGAATCTTTTATGAAAAAGAAACTGAATATATTTGCTTGTATAATTTCTTTTTAATACACAATATTCTATGTTCATGCGTTTACGTTTTACTGGCTACCATTTGGAATGTCAGTTTGACAATCATTAAGTAAAAGTTGTGGTTACCTAAGAAGAATCTCAACACATTAAGTGATTTGTAAGTTTTAATCATCCTTGTCCCATATATATTCCTTAATGATAAGTTCTTCTATAATATCAAATGCGAGTGAAGTGAGTAGGAAACTATTGCTCAAGACTGGATTCATTTTGTATAGGCACAGTGGAGATAAATGTCCCCCAAACTTACTCGTCATTTTAAGGAGAGCAGTTATTCCTTTGTATTTGAGAGGTCGGCGATAAACTAAATAAGACATTATGATATATACCGTTAACAACTATATTATTCATACCCTTACCAACTTTTTTAATTTTGTAGGTATGTGAAAAAATAGATTAGTCCAGATTATGTTTCTTGAGAATGTGACATATTATAAATTACATATTAAAGTATTCAATTAAAACCCTCATTCAACTAGTCGACCTTTCATTCTTTAGTTTTAAAAAAAATCAAGGAGGTAGAAATAATTGTACTATAAATTGTATCTGTACTCACTTTTTTCGAATAAGCATTGGTGGCATAGATTTTTTTAAAATTCAATTCATTAAAAAAATGTTTTTCATTAAAGCACAAACATGGTTCATACAAATACAATTTTACATCAAGGACAGCCATGGCTGGAATATTCATGTTCACATGTTAGGCACAATATATAACACTTTTAAAGATACATAACTAAAAAACTAGGAATATAAAAAAAGGACTTAATTCTGTAACTAAAAACCATAAACACATTGCAAAAGTTTCCAGAAATACAACAAAAACATGAGCTGTTATTATCTAAAACAAATTTCCCATAAAAGTCAATACAAACATGGTAAACAGATTAAAATAGGTACATTTTAAACAGCCGACTTGGGGGAGGAGACAAACACTGAGTATACCTGCAATAACGATAAAAGTAAAAAAAATAAAACAAGTTTGTCAACTTTTGTTGAGTAAATCAACTAATTATGACAGTGGGCTATTTTTTTTTAGACCTTTTTGTTTTTGAACTTGAAATTGTTGATAAGTGGGAATACGGCGAAGAGATATATAAGTGTTTTTTTCTTCTGAGGTAACCAGGTCTGGCAAATAGAGTGATTTGAAAGGGATTTTGCGAATTTTCTACAAAGTGCTAGTCTCCTCTCCTCAACAGTTCGTAGATTGCATACTTGACTTGTCTTATAGTAATTCATTCATATTTATTCCCTTCACAAGTTGAACGTTATCGTAAATTTTATCATAATAAACACGAAATAATTTTGGAAAATGTTAATTACAAATAAATCACATCGATGCAGTTTGTATAGATTTACAGTTTGAAAGGCTATCATGATACAGGTATGTATGGCATATTTCCATGTTAAGCTACACATTTAAAACACATGAATATTTTTGTTGAAGTGTGACATTGTATAATGATATAGAAACTGTATAGAAACATACATTATTTATTGCATCACATATAACAATTAAATTAATATAACATATTTATCGCTTTTTCCCAATCTGTTCATTTCCTCATGAATTTGAAATGCGTTGTAAATTCGTTTCATATTATTTTCTTACACCAATGGCATGAGCATTACAATTATTTAGTTAATACATTCAATATGTCATTCTACTCACGAACCAGGTGAAGTACAATACTGATAATAATAATAATAATAATAAACCTGGATTCATACACCGCTTAATCCGAAAAATTGTCTCCGTAAGCGCTTTACAGATGCTATTATTTTCTAGGTCATCGGATCCATTCATACACACAATCTGCATCATCTTCATTCCCTGAGGAGTATTCCAACAATAAGGGTCACCGTGACGGCATAATTAAAGTAATTACTATCACAAAAGCTTTCATCATCCTATCAAAAGTACATGGTTACCTTGTCAGAAGAAATTCCTAATGCATTGCAGTCTGTATAGCTTTAACAAATCCAGGTTATATAGGGGCGCCGAATTATGAGCGCCATAAAGGAAACATTATGCTCATAGATGAATGAGTTATAAACCCAATTAGATACATCATAATAGAAGGGCTCTTCATTCATCATATAAGAAAACGCGAGAACCTCGTAACATTTACATCATTTTGTTTGGCCACATACATTAAATCAAAGGAGGTAATATAAAGATACCACATTCACAAGACCTTTAAAGGTACTATGTCCCATTTGCAGGCCAACAAAGTGGAAAGGTTAAATTCCAACGGCATTTGAAAGAAAATACTAATTTGGAACTTCCCTTAAAAAAAAAAGGGGGGGGGGGCTTGAAAATGTCTTTAAGTGGGAAAATAGCGACTATTAGTTGTCGAATCGACTTAAGAGCTATAGAGCCAGTAAGTAATTTCTGATTTTCAGACCATTGTACTGAATAGTCGTACGTTTTATGCTGCGCAAAGATTCAATCAGTTAGTGTCTGACAGTGAAGTCTAGCAAGTTAACGGATTTCCTTGCATAATTTGAATATTAGGACACTGCTAACGTTTAAATTTCACAGATAGGACATACATGACATATTCATAAGTCTTGCAAAGTTCTACAGAATTTGATGTTGGCTGCCTGCAAAAGGGACATAGTATCTTTAACACTTAAATTGTGCTTGTGCCCACAACGAGTGCGCTCTTTAAATCTAAAATATATTGATTAATATACCAACAGCCCTTTTTATTTACCACTTGTTCTCACCCGACCACAGCCGCATGAAATATTAAAAAACAAAAAAAAATCATTTCAACACCATGCATATCCGATTGCACTGTTAAAAATGACATTCTTAAATTCCAATAATGTGAACAATTGGAAGTGACATAATCGTAATCAAGCTGATGGAAACTTTGTTTAGTTAAAGCTTATTCCTGACAAGAGAAGCGAAGATACTAGTTTTTTTCTTCAGCAGAGATCCTGGTGTTCCCACCTCTGCGACGTGTCCTTCGGAGAGTACAACAATCTGATCTGAATCCAGGATAGTTGACACACGATGCTGTTATACAATTTACAAAAGAGACATATAACCTGGTTAACGTACATTGAATAACAAAGTAGACGTTAAAGATTTTAAAAAAAAAACATTTCTACCCTATACTGTTCTTTTTTCCCCTTTCTTTTCTGTATATTTTTTTTCTTCTCCTTCCAGCTACCCCATACTTCTCCTAATTTTCTTTATCTTTTTCTTTTTCTCTTCATTTTCGTATTCTTCTCCTCCTCCTCCTTCTTCTTCCCCCTCTTCTTCTTCAGCTTCTTCTTCTTCAGCTTCTTCCTCTCCTTCTTCTTCTACTCCATCTTCTCCTCCTCCTCCTTTTCCTTCTCCTCCTTCTTCTTCTTTTTCTCCTTAATCTTTTTCTTTTTTTCTTACTACATCTTCTTCTTCTTCTTTTTGTCCTTTTCTTCATCTTTCTCTTCTTCTATTAAAATTTCTTTCTTTGTCACTAAAGGTGAGACGTCACCAATTGGGAGTCCATTTATTGATGATGTACATAGATATGTTATTTAAATTATAAACCGATGAGTAATGTTATAGAACAGGTTTTAGAATAAAAGTCTCAAATTAATTCATTATGATCGTCGACGAATATCGTTGAATAATGATACTTGTGTTACAGATCTTTTGATTTTTAAAAACTTACCGCAATCGTGATGACGGTTTCCTTATGGAAAGCAGTTGCGACGACTTCCTGTAGAATAGCATCCTGTGAATAAATATGGAATAAACATTGAATTGTTTCTACTGTCAAAGCAAAACACAACATATATTAAATGGATTGAAGAATAGGCACTTATAACGTAAATAAAGATGTAATGCCTTTTCATAGAACATTATCCCTTTGGAATATAGAAAATGTTTAACACGAAGGAAATCATTAAGGTTAGCAAGATAAGTTGATTAAAAAAGAAAGAGAAAAATAATGTCTAATGGAAAGTCATAACGATGGCAACATCAAGAAAACGTAAAAGTGGACTGCGGGGAATTAATAAAACAAATAAATTTACCGTGTGGACATCAATGGAGGCCGTTGCTTCATCCATTATCAAAATGCGAGTTTTTTTAGTATAGCCCGAGCAAGGCAGAAGAGTTGTCTTTCACCCACACTGAAGTTATCTCCTCCTTCGTGTACCATCGAGTCTAGAGATTTGAATTCCCAGTTTAGCAAAAGGCAAAATAAAAAAACATGTTAGTTGTAGCAAAATAATCACATGCAAACTATTGTAGACATCCTTTCATAAAAGCCATGTTTCATAAAATGTAGCTCATAATTTCAAATCACTTCCTGTGTACAGAGGAAATGTTGGTTTTTTATTTCATTTTTGATACTTTTCAAATCGAATTAAAGTTAATGCACCTTGATCATTTATAATTTTGTAAGAAGAAAATGAACCTACCGAGATTGTTTGGAAGATCTCTCACAAGCTCCTTGAGTTGGGCAACTTCCAATGCTTCCCATATCTCAGCATCTGATCGCCTTTCCTCAGGGTCCAAGTTGAATCTTCATTAGTCAGATAGAAGAATGATCAAGAGAATAAAGGCCGTAAGAATGGATGGAACTTCAGGAATTCATTTTTTTTTGGTGGTGGGATGATTATTGAATCGAGTTTTTAATTCTGATGAATACCATTGCAGGCCATGGAGTGCGCCACGGTATAATACTTGGTACATTGTGGAAAAGTGCAACTGAATAACGAGCTACTTATATCTCAGTCACACTAACAAACCGACTCCAAACCGACTCCAAACCGACTGATTCTTAGCCATTCCGGATAACATGTTATTGTTTCGGTTATCTGTTGGTCTGGTATTGGTCTCGTGGATGTGAGTGGAGAATCCATTTTATTATGATGACATGACCAGAAAGTGAAGTTAAAATGAAACTTTAATATATGATATTGATACATGATTGTCAAACCTGATTTTTGTCTACAAAGAGATATGTTATACTGACTACGAAATTTGATCTGTGAATATATCAACTGACCTAACTGTTCCTGTGAACATGAAAGGGTCTTGAGGTATGATGGCAAGACGACTTCGCAAATCGACGAGAGACAGCTTCCCGATATCGATCCCATCGATGTGAATAGATCCTGGAGATTAATAAACATCATAATCAACATATAATTTTTTTCTTCTTTTTGAATTTGAATTTATTAACAACAAAAACAACATAACACAATGTTACACAATGTATTCAAGTGGGTAACAAAAATAACATGTCGTATACATATCCATGTACATGGGTTTCAAAGAAAAAGAAAATATCCATAGTTGAACCATACAAAATTAAGTTAATCATATATCATGTCATATCAAAACCTGTGAATTAGCTATAACTTAATAATACGTAGAGATTTGTGGCTGGAATTGAAATTCACAGAGTTCCAATAACGTATAAGTGATTCAAATAAAGGATATTTCTAAACTTAAAAACTTAAAATGTTGTTAAAGGGAGAACCAAAAGTTAGCACGAGTGCTAGTCGGGATTGGTTCTCCGAGTTTCTAAAACTGTATGCAAAGTCATATTAACACTTATTTTGTCTTAATATCATATTATTTGATCCTTATAATTCATCTCTGCTTAGGAGTTTAATTCTGAGATTTTGACGAAATGATGATCTTGTTTTTTCTTCTCTGATATTTATGGGCAAATTATTCCACAGCTTTGCTCCAATGAAAGAAATTGAAAAAGTCCCACGTGTCTTACTAAATTTAGGTAATCGTAGCATTAAATGTTCTCTCCCTCTTGTTCTATACATGTGATTCATTAAAACAAAGTAATCCATGAACGAATGTGGTAGATGTCCTTTCTGCAGATCATATTCAAATGTCGATACTGAATGCTCGAACAGATTATGCACATCTAATACCTGTAGACTACGAACAGTGCCTTTGAACTTGTTATAAATGGGGAAAATGTTATCACACGCATGGCCATTTTCTGTGCCAATAGTATGCAATTTAAATGACTTTTATAGCAACTTCCCCAAACTTCAATACCATAAAGTATGTGCGGCTGGATAAAGGATTTATACAAGAGCATGAGAATGTGCTTAGGCACATAGTACCTCAACTTACACAGCAGTCCAATCTTCCTCCGTATACACTTATCAACGTTCTGAATTTGCTCTTTTTCACATCAAAGTTTCATCAATTTGAATTCCTACGAAAGATGCTACACTGACTCTATCTATCACTGTATCACTGAGTTTTAAAATACCCCTAATTTCACATGATTGCAATTGTCCCTTAATGAGCATATAATTTGTTTTCTTTAAGTTTATTGTGAACTTGTTAACAAAACACCATTTTTGGACTTCCAAAATTTTGACATTTATTCATTCATATCTATTTCCTTCTGTCTTTTATCAAAAGTATGAAATAGGTTTGAATCATCAGCAAATAATCTAAATTCAAAATAATTAGTAAAGATGGTAAATCATTAATATATAATAAAAACAAAGTGGGCCCGAGGACTGAACCTTGAGGGACACCATATGTTATCCTTCTCCTACTTGATATTATTTCCTTGTAGCATAAGACTTGCGATCGATTTGAAAGGTAACTTTGAAACCATTGCAATACTATAATTTTTTAACTTTCCTTATAGGATTTCGTGATCAATAGTATCGAATGCTTTCTTAAAATCTATAAAAATACCTAGCGTTGGTTTACCTTTATCCATTGATTTTGTAAGTGTATCTTCAAGATTTATTAATGATAACTTTGTACTATATCGCTTGCGAAAACCGTACTGATGTTCATACAAAATCTTGTTAGATTCTAAGAAATTCATTAGACGACCATTAGCTAATTTCTCAAAGACCTTTGCAATGACTGGTAGAACAGAAATGGGCCTGTAATTTCCAGGGTCGGTCTTTGGTCCTTTTTGTATAAAGGAGTCACTTTTGCCGTCTTCAATGCATCTGGGAACTCTCCCTTTCTAATGACAAATTGAATATGTACGTCAGTGGCGCAACAATATAGGGTATCGCATCCTAATAATAATCTTACTGGCAATTTGTCATATCCATGGGATTTCTTAGCATCGAGAGCATTTAGATTATCAAAAAATTCTGTTTCTTTTATGGGTTTCCAAAAGAAGGATTTTTCATTTCTTCTAGCTAAATAGTTTTCGAAATTAAGATTAACAGTTGGAATCTTCTTTGCTAATGTTGATCCAATAGAAACAAAATAATTATTAAGTTCATTAGCTATGCCCTCATCTGAAGACACAACTTTATTTGTTCCCTCATCACAAATAAGTAACTGTTCAATCTTTGTTTTCTTATTTTTATCATTTCTACTAATTAACTCTTTAATAATTCCCCAGGTCTTCCTCATATTATTTCTATTTTCGCTAAAGGACTCACTATAATACATTCTTTTAGCATTCTTTATAATAGTTACTAACATATTTCTATATTTCTTGTATTCATTTCCATACTCTTCATTAAAATTTGATGACCTATATTTTTTATACAGACTATGCTTCTTCCTGATAGATTTTACAATACCTGTTGATATCCAAGGCTTTTTTGGTGTAGATATTTTCTTTGAACTGCTGAATGTCACATTAGGTGCATGTTTATCACATGCATTTACAAACATATCATAAAAATTCTCATAAGCTACATTCACATTTCCATATCTATATATATACTGCCAATTCAGTTTTGACAGATCTTCTTGAAATAGACAGACGTTGTACTTTCTATATGATCGAGTAACCTTCTTCACATAAGAGCTCTTTCCTGAACCATTTTGACCTTTAAAAATCACAAAAATTGGAAAATGATCCGAAACATCAGTTTCAATAACGCCTGAATGAATGGCGTAATTATGCACATTAGTATACACATGATCAATGAGAGACGAAGTCAAATTTGTCATCATGGTTGGCGACGAAATTATCTGTTGCATTCCTGTAGATTCTATTGCGCTCAAAAAATCAGATATCTTTGGCGTACCTGTTAGTAAAAGATCAATATTGTAATCACCTATTAAAACTACATTTGCTCTACCAATATTTATATTTTCTAATACACCAAGTAAGCCATTTAGAAATCATCAATGTTCGTATTTGGTTTCCTATAAATCACACCTATCACAAAGTTATCAATATTATTCTTAGACACTTTTAACCACAAGCTTTCTGCATGAGCAATGTTAAAATCAAGTATTTCATAATTCACTTGTTTGTGAATGTATGCTCCTACTCCACCTCCTCTCTCATTCCCCTGGCGGCAGTTAACCTCCAAAACATAATCTGTTAATGGGAATGTGTCTACACTAGTAACATTCCAAACTTCTGAAAGGGCAATAATATCAAATTTGTGCTTTATAGAATGATCATACAGTAGGTGCAATTCATTAATGTTTTTATTTAATGATCTAATATTTACATGAGTGATACTAAATGAATTTTCAAATACATTTTGCAATGTACCGTCAAAGTCACTTGGACTAGTATTGTATGAGGATACATCAAATGTATATTCTTCATCATTATTATATCTATCATTATTAAAATATAATAAAGAACTCAGTTTAAATGTATAAAGAGTATATTTAGCCTAGGCTAGGAAGTGGAGCTTGAAGTCTCCGTAGTCAATGTCATCCAGACCCAGATCAAAAAGATCATCTGGGCTCTTGACAACCTTGCTCTCTCCATTGCTCATTTTGCAGGAAATGTTCCCATACCTGCTTGTGGCGGATTTTACATTTGGTGCAACCTTCGCCCTCATCAGTAGTGCATGGCACATTGCACTCAGGTCTTCATTTATAAATACACCTTTCATTGTCTCCTTTCCTTTTAGATTGAAATCGCACAACGGTTTGCCTGCTCTTTCCTCCTTCTCTCTTTTTTCCAAGGCGATGGCACGCTGAAATGTCCTCCGAACGGATATCCACTCCAGCCTCCTTTGCAACTGCTTTCACACTGTTGATCAGCTGATCCTCAGTCTCCTCCTCCTGAGATTCTGGCAGACCAGTTAGGCGGAGGTTATCCCTCCTCATCTCTTGCTGCATCTCATCCTGCTTGAATTGGATTCGCAGGAGATGAGGGTTCAGATTTGCTTTAATAGTAGAGAAACATGCCTCCTTCACAGCATTAATGATCTGTGGCAATGCAGCTTTGATAGCTGCATCCACGGCCTTGGAAATGATTTGTGAGATTTGACTGTCTCCAGCCATACTCTCGCTTAGCTGCTCAGATCAGACAGCCCATGATTGAGCTGTGTGTTGATGCTGCCCCCAGATCAGCTGTCATGCCCCTCGCTTCTTGTACCGCCTCGTCAATGCCCAAATGGGCAATAAAAGGCTGCCTCTTTGATGGCTCCTGGCCTTGTGGTGTAGGTAGAAATTTTCCTGGCATATTTTTCTTCTTGTTGTTATGCATTCTGAGATTTCGATGCATGGTTCTATTAAGTTCATGGTTGTACACAACAGACTGAATAGATGGGACTGCAAACAAGTTTTGTTATCCAAAGCTATGGGAAGCGTTTACTACTTCTGGATATACTATGGTTTCCTGTAAAGTTTAGGATAAACCATCTCCTCTATAGTGATCAGCAAAGCGTCTATTTACAAACACAATAACATGGAGAGTAATGCAATTCTGCAAAATATCAAATATTAAGCAAATCCTCAGAGCACATCCTCAGAGCTGGTTCAAAATGGAATATGAGGACAAACATCAACATCCTCAAAATACACTCATAGATGTTTTGGTAAATCGTCACAGTCATGATTATTCAATTTACCGTCCTCAACCTGCAGGCTACA
This sequence comes from Strongylocentrotus purpuratus, assembly GCF_000002235.5. Lineage (NCBI taxonomy): Eukaryota > Metazoa > Echinodermata > Echinoidea > Camarodonta > Strongylocentrotidae > Strongylocentrotus > Strongylocentrotus purpuratus. Next base: position 30,539,734 of record NW_022145612.1, on the reverse strand, counting down.
AATACAGATAACGGAGAAATTTCAACACTAAACATTACCACGGCTATTTGATCTTGGTTTTTGGATATAACCATGGACTCAGGCACCCAGCCACCCAGGTGCATCGCTATATATAGACCTTTTTCAGTGGGGGATGTTTTTTTCTCTTTCTTTCTTCTTTTCTCTTTCTTTCCTTTCCTTTTCCTTTTTTTCTTTCTTTTCCTTTCCCTTTTTTCGTTTCTTTTTTCTTTCCCTCTTATTTATTTCCTCTGCCCTTTCTCATTTTCCGACGGGAAGCGCACGTTAACTGACAAAATCCTGATAGGTGGGAGGGGGATGTCGCACCCCGACACCCCTCTCCTTTTAGCGACGCCCCTGCATGGACCTACTTCGTAGTAGGTCTATCATATAACGTGTACATTCATGTGGGCATATTTACTGGTTGATATCAAATGCATCAATCAGGCGATAACAATTGAGTACACCATTGATGTTTTAGATATGCCTATAAAGGATAATGTAAACAAATGTGAAATATAAACGTTTTAAGAAGAACGAGAGCGTCATTTTATGGGTCACAGTCACATTATTTATATGTTTTTCTATTACTTCGCTCATTCTTTATTAATATAAGACTATATAGGGAACATACCTTTAAATGTATCGATGATGCGGAAAAGTGTCAGTGTCAGCGAAGACTTCCCACTCCCTGTTCGGCCACAAATACCAACCTATACAAGTAAGTGATAAATGCCAATACTTGGTATATTTTATGAACAAAGAGAATTAGATCTCGCAAATATTGTAAGAATTCGCCTATCAAAAGGAAAGTTACAAGAATTGTCAAAGTCAAATTATCATTTTTGGTCAGACAAACTGATTTATCATACCACCCAGCAACCTATGGAGTTAGAAAATGATTAATCTACATCAAATAATTGGAGCCTGGTTTCGTCTAATACAAATCATATGAAATATATATAAATCACATAAGATATTCTGAATATAACTTCTTAAAATTTGAAGCGCTTTATTTTTTCTAGAATAACAGTAAGAGTAATAAAAGGTGCTAATTTGACCATTTCAGACGAAATATAATTGGAAGAGAGGATGTCTTATTTTCCAAATAAATTAAATATAACTTTGGTCACTCTTTAGAGGTCAGGCATTTTAAATTACGGATATCATCTACCAAAATATTATTTCACTCTTGTATTACTCCTGATTTCAGAAATGGCATTCATCAAAAGTGATTTCGACATTCACCTAATTGGATATTGTCATCGATATTATACACCAATGAATGAGTTTTGCTGTGGAGATGAAATTTAATAGAATACAAGAATGATGGGATGGATATAGAATAGATTACCTTCATGCCTGGTTTGAAATCAATGCTAACATAATGAAGGATAGCAGGTAGGGTAGCCGCATACCTAGCATGTACTCGATTGTATATTACATGGCCCATCTCTGGCCAATTACGGCTTGGAGTCACAGACCCTGTTTTAAAATAAATCAATGATAAAGTTTGCTGATCCAAAAACTTGTCAACAAGTCTTCCTATCATGTGCGCTTGTATACACTTACACCATCTTTTTGTTTTTAAACACAATTCATTACAAGCTTTCTCAGGGATATGGCAGAAGCTGAGTTTGGAATGAAAAGAATAACACTTTGGTTCAAACTTTGTGTATCATCAAATCAGATTAAGACAGTTTACACACTTTTACAAAGTTTATGTCTTTGAACCGGTGAATATTCATTCCAGATTTACACACTAGCTACAATGTCAGATCTAGAATCATTATGTATGGATACAATTTTTATGAACGTATTAACATTTCACATTGATCAGCGTTGTGTAATTGTTTGTCAGGCACTAGTCTGTTTTAGATTAATCGATAATTAGATAATACGTATCACCTTTTGATTTCGTCAAGATTTTAAGTTATTTATTATACGTATCACCTTTTGATTTCGTTAGGATTTTTATTATAATATTATATATATATATATAATATATATATATATATATATAATTTATTATTATTCTGCCATAAATTGTTCGCAGGATATCTCAAGAAAGGGATAAAGCAATTGAAACTTGCAATGATGATAGATCTTAGTCCAACTTAGAACTGCGTGACTTTTCAGGGACGCCAGATCATCGTAACGGCATCCAGGCGCCATTTTGTGAACTTTTTTGGAAATCAACTCATGATCATTTTTTTAATTTTTTTAATTTTGTTAATATTTTTTTTCAACGGAATGTCCTTTATCATTCATTTTTATCATGATTAAGGTCAATATCCGTCCGGTCAATTTCAAATAGTAAGACGCGTGCGTACGCGTACGTCCGTGCATCAGTTCTTGCGCAAAATTAAAAAATTCTTCAGAATCATCTCAAATTCCATTTCATTCATTTTGTACACGACCACGCTCGAGTTTTCGTACATCATGGCTGCACGCAACATAGAATCACCATTGTTTTTTTCTTTCATGGTAGTTTACATACCCTTCTGAACCATTTGAACCCATGTTTATCTCTTTATGATCATTCATAACGGAATGAGCGTCCGTTCCGAAGATAAATGTCCGTGCGCGTGAGCTCTTGTAATACATAGCATATATGGGCAAAAACATGCCTATCAAAAATCCATTAGAGCTCTTTAGGGTGCTCTGGGACCCTCATTTTTTTCTTCATATTTGGATAGAGTATGAGTCGGAGATATGATTTCATGTCTTATTTGGCCATTAAGTACATCGTGACGTCATTATAATCGCCACGAAACTCAAATACGAATTTGCATATTATGACGTCAGCATATTTATAGGAAATTAAGTGTATCTCTGTAAATTTTGATCATATCTCTCCCAATCCCTGATACGATTCTGTACGCAGCAGGTGACATTTATTTCTCATTTTAACAATGGCATCAGCGCCCATTCTTTCGATTAATGGAGGCATGTCAATTTTCCCAATTTTGCGTGTATTCTTTATATGAGGTGACTTTTTCTGAAATTCTACATTCCAGTCTTGTTTGAGCAAAATCTCCAAAAAAAAATTCGCTCGATTTTCTTCCAGCTTCGGATTTGTTGTAGCTGAGAAAATTCTCAGCACGGAAAGTAACATTTATTATTTAATCAGATGTTGGGATCATGGCCTTATCTTGACTAAAAGATGTGATTTGAGATCGCATTTTTCGTTTACGTCCAATGTCTATGTGGTATATTGGTCTTGGCGACCCAGGTTCCATTCCCGGAGGGTCAATTTTTTTAATTAAGAAAAAGAAAGAAAATCGTGAAAATGCGTTCTTTATTACAAACATTAGAATAGACATCACCTCATTCAAGTTACAAATTCTTGACTAGTTATATTGTGGTATATCTTAAAGGAAGATATTAGCCTACATGACCAAACTTAATTACGCATGATGAGTTACCTTCATATTTCTCGTTCTCTACCTTGGTATAGTATTTGATCCTCTCTACAGAATTCATGCCCAACTCGACACTGGTTGAATTACGAACAACCCATGTCATGGAATTTGCAGCCTAAGGAAGAGAATCAATTATCATGTAATCCTGGAAAGCTGATTAAATACTGGTTTGCATTTTGATGTTGCAAATTTCCGAGATTCAATATTTACAAGTTTTCTTGAAGTTGATAAATGGTTCTCCCCCCTCCCTGTCTCTCTCTCTCTCTCTCTCTCTCCCCCTCTTCTCTCCCCTCTCTCTCTCTTTTTCACTTTATTCTCATTTCCCTTTGATTATGACCATCTCCTATTTTTTTCGACCGTATCAATTCGTGAAAATTACGTTGTGAGATCTTAATCACATTGTTACTAAGCCTCCTCCTGCATGGCTACGCGATATTAAGTTCTCAGAAAAAGTTAACGAAATGTTAAATTTGTATTTACCTGTACTGCATATGTTATTGCCAAACCAACAAGACTAGCGCCAAAAGTAGCTGGATGAAGAGTTGATGCAGGAAGACTAGTCAGTCCGGCTCCTAGAACAATCAGGGTTCCTATCAAATTCTTTGTCAAATAGAGCAAAATAATAATGATAATAATGTTAATAAGACATTCATGTTAAAGGGAAAACGTTTCTAACAAATCATTTAGATGATGCCGTAATTATTATCAGATAATTTACCTCCAATTTTCTAAAGTGCAGCCTCCTTTCAGTACAATCATTAATTATATATCAAGACTTTCAGAACAATGAAAGCAGGATCATACATGCCAAAGACAATAACCGTCATTCAATTCAATCTGAAATTTTTGAGGGGAAAGTGAAAAAAGAACTCACAAAATACAAGTTTGATGCTATATTGTTTAACACACACATCCTTTTTCATTCAGGTGTTCTGCACAAGATATTCTTTAATTGGATATATACAGATTTAATTGGTAAAACTTTTAATACACAACTTATATTATTCTGTGATTCACGAGACTAAATGTTATTTACTTGAAATTGCTCTCTGCCTTCCCGAACGCATGCACGTTAATACGAACAGAACAAATTTTGTGTTGCTATAAAGATCATTCTTTCCCCCTCGTTTTAGCTTAAATTATTTACGACCTTTAGAAGAAACATTTGTATTTGAGCCACCTCTTTCAAGTTCTTATAAACTCATGACGAATTCATGTAGAGCATCTTTATAGTTAATAACATGCATTTTATTACCGTCAATAAATATCAAATTCAAACTTGTACGTCGGTCACATCCATCGCCACAATTACACAAAAGTATACATTATGAGCACCATAATGAAAGTTGGAGTTCAAATATATCTATCGCCACGATTACACAAAGGTCAAATGCATTATGAGCAACATCATTAAAGTTTGATCCCTGAATTGATACATACCAATCTGATCCCAAGCCATCGGTTACTATCTTGAAGAAAGCAGAAAGCCACGTGGTTTTTCTCGATTTTACCGACGATATTTTGCCTGAATCTTTTCTGAAGTCTGTACAAAAATATATATATAAAATCGTCTCAATTTACACCTTACACATTAAAAGGGAATGGCACTATATATGGGAAGTGGAATGAGAAAGAGAAGGAAATAGCATCTAGTTTAACACATTAGACGAGTAAGCATGTTTGTTTTAACATAATTTTTTTTAAATATACAATGACATGAAAGTTTCGTATGTATTGTGTTGCCTATATTAACATCTGGTGAAATCTTTAAAAAAAATCCCTTATTTACAATAAAAAGCCTCTTAATTACCTGTAGGCACGAATAGTAGCTAAACCTCCAAGCGACTCAGTAAACTGGGAGAAGACGGGTGAGGAGGAAATATTCACCAACCGTTGCATTTCCCTGTATTATTCATATGAAAACAAATATTCAAAGTTTGATAATGTCTTTATGATAATTACCTACGTACGTTAGGTCAACATTGTTAATGTGTACAGTCTACATAGAAAGGAAAAAAAATAATGATAATATGCATTAGTATTCCTATTGTATTCTTCTGTAAATATACATATGATGGTGATATTGAAGCTATTGTTGTATTATTACTACTACTACTATTACTACTACTACTACTACTACTACTACTACAACTACTACTTTTACTACTATGACCACCACCACCACCACTACTAGTACAACTGCTACTACCACCACTAACACTAACACTACCACCACCACTACTACTACTGTTACTACTACCACTACTACTACTACTACTACTACTACTACTACTACTACTACTACTACTAGCCTACTACTACTACTACTACTACCGACTAATACTACTTACCACTATCAAAACTGCACCTACTACTAACACTTTTCCATATAATGCCTCTATCTGTGAAAAGTGAACCCTTTTCATCATGAATATTGTCAAACAACACACATGCTCACTATGCATTTATAATACAATCATTACCCACCGCTGTGACAAGAAGATCGGAGGTACATGTATTTCATGATCATAACGTTAAATCATTATGTAAAATTCATTAAAACCCAGTATCAGTTTCAAAACTTGGGTTTATCTGTATATCCTGCCACCAATAGATTTTATTGACCCGTGCTTTTTTTTTGGTTTTTTGTTTCAGAATAAGTTTTATTTTTCATTAAAAAAACCCCAAATTTAACACATAAAAAGACAATCTGTTACATATAAAATCATTGATTTTGATAACATTATTAATAAAGACAAAAATTAAAAAAGCAGTTACAAATATTATATTAAACGTTATTACATTAAACGAAGATGGAAATGAAAATGTTCTTCCCGACCCCTCCCCGTTGCACCCTGCCCAAGAAACCGAGCCTCAAACCTCCATTCCCTTCCTACCCCACCCTCCTCTCTCCTCCTAACCCCTCCTCATCCATCCTAACCCCTCCATCCTCTAAAACTACCTGCTTTGCAATGTGGACAAAACAAATATTGCATTTAGCCTTATGGCATTTAGAGACAGTGAGTGTGAGGGTAAGAGGGCATCTCATGTCGATTATATATAGGTAATTACAAATAGTTCTTGTCAACCAATTCGGCGTCTTACTACATCTAGTACCCACGAATAAATATAGAATCAAAATAAAAAGAAAATCCTAATTTAAAGTGAAACATAAAAACAAAAACCAATCCCAAGCTTATAAACAAACCTATTCCAAAACTGCTACATGACAACCACTATACATGCCAATTTTCCCACTTACCTTGAGCTATCAATAAAGACTTTCATAATGAGCATGTACGCCAGGCTGATGGGGATGATAGCCACAATGAAATACCAGGAGATAATTGCATTAATTATCACTCCAGTCATGGTCGCCAAGAAGAACTTAAATAAACCCAAGATGAATGGTCCTTGCGTCTACAACAGAGAAGGAAAATTGAAAATATGTTCGTCTCGTGTCATTCGGCAATTTTTCTTTTCCTTTATTTTCTACACATTCTTTCATTTTATTCATTGCTCTCTCTGCACGGGCATCTAAACACTGTACAATATAAAAATGTGATAAATAAAAATAGAAAATATGCAATATAACGAATTAGAGTTTCATACAGTAAATTGAAAGAAACAAAGAAAGAAATTTATATATATTTTGTACTGTAACGAAATGTATGTATGCATCGTTTGTAAGGCGACTCAATTACAAGCGTCATACTTTCACAAAGTATCGCCTCTTTCCGCCATGTATTTTAATGCAAACAAAAAGTTTATATTTGTTTTGTTTTGTGGATAAGGAGGAAACAAATGTGTTTGATTTCAAATCTCATTCTGCCAAAAAACAATCGTAAGATGAAATAAATTATGTTTTTAGATACTATAGGCACTGTTTGAAAAAGACAGAATTCGTTACTCTTGACAACAGTTTTTTAGACTGCTTTTGATGCTGCATATATACCTGATCGAGTTTCTGCATGTCAGAAGCAAAAGGTTCATGATTCGTCAATCGGGGTCGTGTCAAAAAATCTGCAAGATAATGAAATCATTGGTTAGACTGTTGCTATAACGTAAAGAAAGAAGCGTTCATTCTATTTTTACTGTCTTTGAATCAGGAATGTACATTAAATGTAAATAGTAAAAATGTAAATACATTGAGAAAAAAATGTATCCGTATGTATATCGCCACATTGACAGATAAAATGCACTCATTCCCAGAAGTACTATATAAGGGGGGGGGGGGGGTCGGTCAGTCACCCAACTCTATGATTTGTATAAATGGCTGATTTAAATCGCACATCAGAATTTCGTTCGTCTGTGTGGTCGAAGTTTACTTTGAAATTCATCTTCTGAGGTAAAAATGAGGGTGTGGGAGGAGATCTTATCATCTCGTTTACACGACTCTTTCCCCTCTCCCATAATTTTCTCTCCTACTAAAAAACACCTTTAGGTTGCCATACAACGTGTGTTTTTGTGTGTGTGTTTGGGTGTGCTTGTGTGCGTGTGTGTGTGGTGTGTGTTATATCAAAGCACTACAGCAAACGTATGATTTGCAGGTAAGGGATGGGCAAAATGTTTATGATTTTATAGATAAAGAATTAAAAGAAATATTTGTTAGACCAAGAATTACTATACTCATTAGAAAACAACGATAATTTCAATTTAAAGTATAGCGTGGAGCCATATATACTTATGAGCATCTTCATAGATTTGGTTTTGTTGGTGATAATTTATTTTCGTTTTATAAGCAGGAAATATTATCTTGCGGGAGCGTTCAAAGGATATGGCAGGAATTGGTACAACTTTTTGAGTTAGATGAAATTAAAGATTTAGAATGGCGAGATATATTTGTTGGGTTGGCAGGTAGTTCATATAGAATAAAAATGTGTAATACTATAATTTTCATGATGAAGTATGTTACATTTATGTCAAGATGGGGGGGAGGGGGCGAGTACCACCTTTATAAAAGATGAAAAAAAAGTATTTTTAAATATAGGATGAGGTAAAGAAAATAGCCATTAGAATGGGAAAGCTGGGATCACATTTCTTAAAGTTGGAGCAGCTTAAGATTAATTAAAAATATTTTCTTCTCCACCGTGAGCTTGTTAAAAATTGTAACTCTATTTTGCAGCCTGGTTAACTTACTTATTTAGTATATTTTTCTTGAGTTGCGAATGTTTTAGACATCCACTGAGTAAGTAGTGTGTGTGTGGGGGTGTGGTGGGTGGGTGGGTGAGTATGTGTGTGCGGGTTGGTTGGTGAGTATGTGTGTGGGAGGATGGAGGTGTTTGTGTGGAGGGGGGCAGGGAGGGGTCAGGGAGGAGCAGGCATTGTTCCAGTAAAATTACCTCCAGATTTGTTTAATTTTTTTGTTTATATAAGGGAATATAACACTTAAAATTGACATATATATTATGTTTAGGTACTTATACGTTTACTTTGTTGCGAAGTTATATATATATACTGCAAATAAGTTTTTGTTAATTAATGTTTTTTATATAAGCAATCAATATTGAAAACGTTTATTTTATTCAATTGTATGTTATTGTTTGTATTACACATTTGGAGAAATAGAACAAAATTGCTTTAAAAAGAAGTGTGTGTGTACGTGTGTGTGTGTCTGGGGGGGGGGGGGACAAAGAAGGTATGTGCCGCCCCTGCTGCTGATCGTATGTGATCATCTCGCACTTATACTACTATGACAAAAGGGATGAATTATGGTCAAAGGGATTTAGATTTTTCTAAATAAAGTACTCACCTCATTGGTGCCCTCAGTACTCGAGTTAGCATTAAATTATGTAGATTCTTTGAGGTTTGGACACACTGAAAGAGTAGAATCATTGTCCATACCATACACAGGACCATATCAGCCGCATTCAGAGCACAGTAAACACCGATATATCTCATCAGCAAAGCATTGCTTTCTTCCTGCAAACAAAGGAAACAATTGATGTCGATTTCACACTGGCTAGATTTTAAAAAATCCGGTGTGTTTACTTTGGGTGGTAGTTTTATCATTGATTTCTACATTCTTGGGTGTCACTACAATATCTGGTTTCACGGGTTACGTTTGAGAGTGTATATATCATAGCAAAAAACCTATTATGAGCAACGCACTTTCACTGAAGATAGTACACAGTGTAACGAACTTTTCTTCTTCCATTAGTGATAGGCGAACTATCTTTCATCACGTGATTTACATTTGACCAATCGTAGCGCAAGATCTTTAGTATGTGGAATATAATTTGAGATATATACAATTATTATCAAATATTGAACTTATGATCTTACTTTAATGTATTTTATAATGCGGAATAATTTGATCATAGCACATTGATATTCATTATGTGTCAGACTCGACTTGTTCTTTGACTTTGTGTACATTATTACAACCATTTTTATCTATCCGTTTGTATTTTTGATTTTGATTTGAAATCTAACCTCAAGTTTTGGTTGTAAAGAGGAAATGATAATACCAAAACAAATAATATGTAAGTCCCTAAGAGAAAACAGATTAGAATGTGTAGGCCTACTTACATCTGTTGCATTGCTGGGTAACTTGGCACCAGCCGATGACCAGACAGAAAGCCAGAATTGTGTTCCAGCTTGAGCCACGTTCTGAAGTATGGCAAAGAAGCAGACGAAGAAGCCTGGACATAATCCAAACTGACATAAATAATACCAGTAGTATCGATAAGATACAGAACCACGATTTCTCTCCTCCGATTCGATCAATTTGCTTGAAGAGTCGTCATTTTGAGGACGTTGATCTAAATTTTATTAATGATAAAATAGATTAAAGATAAAGTTGAGATCTGGTCATGCGATTGCATTATGAAAGAACAGGTGTGGAATTAATCAGAAAAAGTTGATCATGTAGCATGTAATTATTAGTGTAATGTGCAAGGTTCTGGAGTCATCAAAATCATAATAAATTTGGCCCAGTCTTGGTAAAGTAACAAGCACTGTACACAGAAAGGTGTATTTGGGACTACACAAAAGGTGTCGGGCCTTCTTACCTTGATTTACTTATCTTTCTATGCTCATTTCTTAGTCAGTAAATATGTTCTACCAAAATTGTTTGGCAAATGACATTTATTTGTAATCTTGAACATTCAGTGAGAATTCATTTTTTATTTTTTTTACCAGAACTCAAGTTTAATTTTAATTTAAATCCACACCCCATCTTCTTTTGCACTTGAAGTACAAGCACAAAAAATGATTTATTTCTATCATATCCAGAGTTTGGTGAAATACTGTATTACAATCCCATAACATCTTCTTATTTATGTGATTTTAGGCACGAAAATCATCTAAAACAGTTTTTAAAAATAAATATTACTATTTGTGCACAGTGAATGTAATGACTTCCTTAATATCCATTAGCCAGTACTGTACCAGGAATGGAGTCGTGGTGCAAGTATACGAAACGTCAAGCCTCTTTGACCTAACCTATTTTGAATCTATAAATAGTATAACTACTTCATGGATTATATTGGTGATCTATTTTTACCTTTCTTAATCGTCGATATTTGTTTCTTGAGTACTTCTCGTTCTTCATCTGTTGAACTGCAGTATCCGACTTCTAATTCTGCTTCATTGGCCGCTTTGAGAGATAGATTCCAAGACTCTACGAGGGAAGGATCCAATTTACCAATCTCTCGCATTGTTCCTTTCCTAGCTACACATCCGTTTTGGAGAAAGATCACCTGAGAACATCATCACAATTATTGTATGTGTCATTCTTATATTTCATTCTTTAAACAAAACGATCATAACAATAATATTGCAATAGTTTAGACAAAAGATACGTATTTGTTTCGACAAACTAGAAACAAATCGATAACAATGTTTGAACGTAACGTTTTGCAATTTTCACAACACTTATTGTCTAAAAGATGTGATGTCTTTCCGCCTCGACTACATCCTTTGGTAGCAGTGGCGGATCCAGGTAGGGGGCCGGGGCCACTCCCCTAAGAAAGAAAAAGGGAAAAACACGTTAATTTTACCTTTATTTGGGGGGGGGGGGGTGCGAATTTTCAAATTTTCGAGGGCAAAACAATAGAAATCAGTGTAGCTGATTTACCGCTTATTCACCGGCCGGCTGTTTCGCCGCTAAATATTTTCTCACGAATTTGGCCCCCTCTTTGGCCCTCCCCCTGCCGTCAGCTGAATCCACCCCTGCTTTGCGGAAACCATTCACTATATACAGGTCACCATAGCCAGTCTTGATAAGAAAGGTTACAGTATGGAGATCTCTCCAAGTAACCCTTGGATTATGAGATCAGTTGTAACCCTCTGTGCGGATGCATATACATAGTGGTTCAGCTGTGTTTACCCTTTGAGGCCCACTTAACATTTAGGGTTAACGTGACAGTTATAATAATGTGACATTGGACGGCAATATGTAGATACATCCGACGTTACTGAAAAAACCAGTCATATTTTTTCCCCTCTACTTTTTTGTGCGCTTACTGACCGGCAAGCTTTTACTGATTTTCATACTGATATCCCGTAAATATTGTCCATAAATGCCACCAAGATGTCATCAAACGATCATTCCGCTGATGAAATTCCGTTAAGAAATAGTGAATTTCTATGTTCAGTTACCTCTACAAAGAAACTAATTTCAAATCAAGTGATTTTCCCCTAAAAAATGACCCCGAATCGGGGAATTTAAAATAGTAGTCCCACGCATAGCTGGTTCGAGTTTGTTGTGAAATGACCACCCCAGTAGAAATAAAATAGTCTAAAACTAAATAAAAAAATATATGAAAAATAGTCCAGAGATAGATTAAAAATTGAAGAAAAATAGCAAAATAGATATTTTTAGCCTATATGTTTTGGAACGCTTTAAAAATATCGTAAAAATAGAAAAGTAGCCAAAAACTATATCAAGAAATCAAAAAATAGCAAAACAAATTATAAACAAATAGTGAAAAATATATTTTTCTGCTGGTCAAAATGACTTGGACCATCAATGAACAAGAGTGGCCCAGAAAGCCGCTGAAAATGTATGTTTATGTCTATAACTTATTTTCATTACAATATATGACTTTCTCTTTGACATATTATTATGAGATCAGTTGTAACCCTTTGTGCGGATGCATATACATAGCGGTTTAGCTCAGTTTACCCTTTGAGGCCCTATACCAGTTATCCACGTAGCATCGTTATTATGTCGATTTGGTCCGATGTATAGTCCAAAGATTCGTACCTCTTACACGAAACTTAAACCTATCATAACTGTCACGTTAACCATAAATGTTAAGTAGGACATGTGACTTCGGACAGCAGGCCAAAACAAAAACAACCCCCCCTCCTAAAAAAGAAGACTTGAACTTGTACAATCTACAAACTACAAATTCTAAATCATCATATTAAAAGGCCAAGTTGTGACCATTCTTTTCAAAATTTCAGAGTAACACTTTTTACATGATACAGATTTAACATTTATAGTGCTGGATCCGGTTTGTTCAAAGTGCTAATATAAGAAGTGTTAATATAAAAAGCGATCAAATTATTGGCCTTTTTGATTTGTGATTTAACATTTTAGTTTTTAGAGTGTATGGAAATATCACACGTGCAACCTAATAGGTCGTAATACTAACGGACTAGAAGACCAGTGGAAACTGGAGAAACTCTGGAAAATGCCCATGCCCCCTTAAAAACACAACCTTTCGTACGCTAAAGATGAAATATGTTCGTTTCAACTTTAGACTCAAACAGAACCTGGAAATATGATATTTTGTATGTCAGATTTTTTAATTTATATCACTCATGTATACTTTTTTGCATTGCGATTGTACAGAGCACGAAAAAAGGGATTGCTTCACCATAAATTTGGGAAGCGTGAGAAAATTTACTGTTTGGCATGGTATAGTACTTTCCGGAATCCACTTTTTCCACCGATCACCGATATTTCTGCGTTCGATATCTAAATTTCTTCATTTTTTGGAGTGCAACGAGCGCGCAAGGTAAATCCCCCGCCTTAATTAAGTTTCTACAGCCGGTATGATGTGCATAGCCATCGGCAGAGTTCCCGCACGGCGTGCGCGTAGGCTAGGATCGCGCATTGAAAAAAGCAGCTAAAAAAAAAACATAGTTCGACAAATTGGCTGCTTCCAGTAGTGACCGTGGTGAAATGGCTGCCGACTATCCCCGTTTTCACCTGTTAGATGTAGAATAATTGTTGACATTTAACGAAGGAAGTGACAGCAAAAACAATGAGAAACAGATCAGGTACCGACTCTCTGTGTTTCGGGATTTTTGTAAGGAAATAAAAGCCGATTTTGATGATGATTTTGTGGACAACGTAGCCCTAGACCTTCTTCTCTCGCAGTTCTACGCTGGAGCTCGGAATGAAAAATGAATACTACCCGGGATACTACAGCAAGAAAACAATGCAGGCTTTTCGATTTAGCCTTCAAAGGCGTTTCTTGGCGTCAAGAAATGTGGACACTACTAAAGAGGAGTCATTTTCGAGAAGTGGGAAAACGTTCAAATTCTTCTTCTTCTTCCTTTTGAGTACAGACCTACAGAGTATTTTATCGTACTATACCGGGGGTGTGTGCAGGTGGACCACTACACCGGGTTTCCCCCACTCTTTTACGAATAGTGCAGTGGGTTCTTAACGTGCAAAGGTAGTACGTGACTCTACTCTACACGGGGCCTCCATTTAACGTCCTATCCGAGGACGGAGTGTTTTCCACTTGACATAACCTGCGTCTATGAACAAGGGAAGGGGCACGTTAACACACACAACTCAGGCTTCAGTCATCCGCCTGGGTGGAGTCGAACCCGGGATCTTTGGTTCGACAGACGGACGCTTTACCGACTGAGCCAACTCGCCTCTAAAAAAACAGGAAAATTTGCTGTGAAACACCGCCCTGCCATTCCGTAGGATGACATGACGATGATTCTGCAAAGTTTAGATTCTTGGTCTCCAAAATAAGGTTTTCCTTGACACCCTGCTGTATTTTGCTAACAGAGGTATGGGGAATTTAGGGAACATAACGCCAGGAAATTTTGTCCTCCATGAAGCCGAAAGAAATAACGGTGAGTACTTTACACTCTGCGATATGCATGCCGAAAATCATGCAGATGATGATGGTGATGAGAGCCAGGCAGGACAGATGTGTTCCTTGCCGGGAAATCCCCTTTTCCCAGTAACCAGCCTCAAAATGTATCTGTCCAAACTAAATATTGACTGTGAATGTATGTGGCAGAGGCAGAAATCAAAAGCAAAAGTAACTAATGCTTCGTGGTATGCAAATACACCGTTGGAACAAATACCGTGGGCTCAATGTTAAAAAATCTGCCAAGAATCTAGCTGCAAAATATACACAAATAATTCTTTGCGAGCTTCTAGCCTCTCTCTACTGGACGAGGCAGGATATCCATCCCGAGACATAATGACGGTGTCTTGCCATCCCGGCCCCCCACTCAGGTTTCGAAAGACCCCATGCGTGTTGCCAAAATGTCCGGTAAGGGGTACTTTTCGTGCGACAAAGTCCGGCCGAGAATTGTAAAAAAAGGGTGTATTTGACTTTTTACCCGGAGATTTCTTTAAAAAGGGGGTGTTTTTCTTTTTTCTCTCATCTCTTGGACTTTGAGAATTATTCGAATTTAGGGGGGTACATTGAGCATTTTTCCTGATTTAGGGGGGTCTCCAGGCAGGAAAGCCCGCGAAAAGCCCGCGAAAGGGGGGTTTGGAAATGTTGGCAGTCCTCAGATAGGGGGTGCTTTCAAAAAGAGGGAACGAGCATATGCGTACCCTAAATAACACTGAGTGGGGGGGGGGGGGGGGGAGCCGGGCTTGCCATAGAGCCGAAAGTTCTATTGAGAACTACGCACGCACAAGTGAAGCCAAGAAAACGATGATGTCAGAAATGTACTCCACAAGCCCGAAGACCAGTGGCAGTGCAAATGTTGAAGAACAACCATCTACATCTAAGACAACTGTCACTGAGGACATGAATGCTGAGCATGAGACTGAAAACATGCCATCATTAAATGATAGTCAGCTGGAGCGGTTTTCGATTAAATACCCGATCAATTTCCATTCAATCCACAAGGGCTGCCCACCACAAAGGTCACTACTGGGAGCACCACTACCAGAGCGAGCTCCTACACGATGAACGGCATTAAAATCGACGGCCAGAATATCAATTTCATGGCTGTACGGTCACTATTTTCAACAAGTAAAACAAAGGAAAAGCCATCCATGTAAATACGTTCGTGTTTTTGCTTTGACTTTGAGACTTTATATTGACTTGTTTGACGCTGTTACATGGAAGTTCTGACATTAAAAACTTGTTATTGTGAAATTCACTTTACTTGAATTTCGATTTTTCTGGAAACTAAGGAGAAGGCCGGGATTCTAATCTGGTAAGTCATTCACCTCTTCTTCCCTTTTTGTTTAATTTAGGCCTATCGGTATGCTGCTGAATGCTCACAGTACATGTTTCTTTGTAATAGTGAGATGCTCATGAGGGATATAATTAAAGCAGATATGCAATGTCTTTCTTGGGTCTAGCATACTATGAGCATTGAGAGGCATAAATATAGTAACTTTCCCTCGAGCTAAATTTGATATAAATTTGCCTTAGGGAAAGTTACTATTTGTGCCGTTTCATTAGCTCATAGTTTTTGCTGTACCCTTGAAAGGTATTGTAGGCCTATATTTGTATATTAGTAAACTGGCACCCAATTGACCGCTTTATAGAGTCCCAAATTCACCCCTGACACCCTCACCTGATCAGCATGCTCCAAGTATTGGACCTGATGTGTGACAAGCACGACAGTTCTTCTTTCCTCGATCAAGAAATCAAGAATACCTTTGAAGAACATGTGACTACCAACGTGCACATCAAGGGCTGATAATGGATCATCCTGAGAGAGAGAGAGAGAGAGAGAGAGAGGGAGAGAGATGAAGATTCCTTGTTTGATGGATCAAAGCGAGCGTTCCTCAAAGAGACAAAATATTTTGTGGTTAATCTATTCTGGAAACGCCATCGAGTTTAAGGATGCTTTTATTTTGCGCAACACATTGATACACAGTTACTTTAACCCCTCCTCCCCTCCCGCAAACACACATCCATGTTCATTAATCTTTCCGCTGACTCATTATTATACCAAGTCATAGATATTGCGATAGAGCACAAATTCTGCCTTTGATGCACCAAGAAGTAAGAAATACAGGTCTTAATCTTGACTGCACCACGATTTCCGTGATAAATTATTCCTTGATGAATTTGCTGATTACTTACCAAAAGGACGACATCATTTGAGCTATACATGGCCCTGGCTACACTGATGCGTTGCTTCTGACCTCCGCTTGTTGATACCCTGCTCACCAATCTCAGTTTGGTCTCCCATAGGGAGGATATCAAAATCAGGTTGTAAACAACATGCTTCCAATATTGTTTGATATCTGCGGTGGAGGAGGGAGGAGGGAGGAGGGGGAATGATATGCAATATTTAGAATTCAAGAATTATTGCATGTATATTATGCATAAATCTGATTTCCATTGGTGTTACAAGAAATGATAACATGTAAACTAAACAAGGTATTGTGTGCTAAACAAGCTGGAACGAATTCCAAAAGAGATAACTACATGGTAATATTTGTTTCAGTTTATTCATCATCTTCAATT